>NC_069361.1:21918928-22558571 GCF_021730395.1 Mercenaria mercenaria | reverse complement strand
GTGTTAAAGCCACTGTAGTCCAACATTATGTTTGGATAAAAGACTTTAATAGATTAATGTGTAACGTAACCAAAGATCGACATAAAAAACATTTTTGTAAAAGCTGCCTGCAGCATTTTACCCAAGAAAGAATATTAAATGAACACATACCAAATTGTTTAGCTATCAATGGTGTTCAGGGTGTTAAAATGCCAAAAGAGGGAAGTAAAGTACAATTTAAAAATTATCATAAAGGTTTAGCAGTACCTTTTGTAATTTATGCTGATTTTGAATCAATAACTAAAAAAGTTTTAACTGCTTTACCATCAACTGAATCTTCATTTACTGAACCATATCAAAAGCATATAGATTGTGGTTACGGCTATAAAGTTGTTTGTTGTTATGATAACAGTTATACTAAACCAACCCAGATTTATAGAGGTCCTAACGCAGTTTATAAGTTTATTGAAAAAATGCTTGAGGAAGAGGAATATTGTAAAGAAATATTTAAAGAACATTTTAACAAAGATTTGAGAATGTCTAAAAAAGATGAAAGTGAATTTAAAAAACAAAAGTTTTGTCATATCTATGAAAAAGAATATATAGAAGATTCAATCAAAGTAAGAGACCACTGTCATATAACAGGAAAATTCAGAGGAAGTGCTCACTCAGAATGTAATATTAATTTTAGACTAACACACAAAATTCCTGTTATTTTTCATAATTTAAGAGGTTATGACGGTCATTTTATTATGCAACAAATAGGAAAATTCAAAAAAGAAATTAATGTTATTCCTAACAATATGGAAAGATATATGGCATTTATGATTTCCGACTTGGTCTTTATTGATTCATTCCAATTTATGTCTCAATCATTGGATAACCTAGTAAAAAATATTCCAGAATTTAAATACACTTCAACTGAATTTGATAAAAATATTGAATTATTAAAAACAAAAGGTGTTTATCCATATGATTACATGGATTCATTTAAAAAATTCAAAGAAACAAAATTACCTTCTTAAGAAGATTTTTATTCAATTTTAAATGAAACACACATATCTGACAACGAATATGAACATGCTAAAAATGTTTGGAATAAATTTAAAATTAAAACAATGGGAGAATATCATGATCTATATTTAAAAACTGACGTGTTACTTTTAGCTGATGTATTCGAAAATTTTAGAAAACTATGTTTGGAGTACTACAAATTAGATCCTTGTCATTATTTTAGTAGTCCTGGTTTAGCTTGGGATGCAATGTTAAAAATGACTGGAATTAAGTTAGATTTAATAACTGATATTGATATGTATCTTTTTATTGAAAAGGGACTGAGAGGAGGAATAAGTTATATTTCAAACAGATACAGTGAAGCAAACAATATATATATGAAAGATTATGATCCTAAACTTGACAGCAAATACATTATGTACCTCGACGCCAATAACCTTTACGGTTGGGCCATGTGTCAACCTTTACCCTCTTGAAACTTTAAATTTATATCCGAAAAACAATTCAAGAAATTAATTGCAAAAGGTAAAACTAACTTTATAGTTGAATGTGATCTTGAATATCCAAAAGAATTACATACTATACATAATGATTATCCTTTAGCTCCTGAAAAAATTAAAATACCAGATCAATGGCTTTCCAATTATAGTAAAAATATTAAAACAGAATTTGAAATAGGAAAAAGTAATGTAAAAAAATTAGTTCCAACTTTAATGAAAAAACAAAATTATGTAGTTCATTTTAAAAATCTTGAACTATATACACAATTAGGGCCAAAAAGTAACAAAAATACACAAAATATTAACTTTTAATGAAAGTCCTTGGTTAAAAAAGTATATTGATTTTAATACTCAAAAAAGATCTAAAGCAAAAAATTCATTTGAAAAAGACTTTTTTAAGTTAATGAACAACTCTGTATTCGGTAAGACGATGGAGAATTTACGCAAGAGGGTTAATATTAAATTAACACATGATGAAAATATTTTATTAAAATACATAGCCAAACCTTCATTTGTTAGTTCAACGATGTTTAACAAGAATTTGTTTGGTATTCATAGAATAAAAGAAAGTTTGTTATTAACCAGACCTTGTTATGTTGGAATGTGCATTCTAGATTTATCAAAATATTTAATGTATGAGTTTCATTATAATTACATTAAGGAAAAGTACGAGGGTAATTGTAAATTACTATTCACTGACACTGATTCATTATGTTATGAAATAAAAACCAAAGATGCATATGAGGATTTTTATAAGGACAAAGATTTATTTGATAATAGTGATTACGATAGTAATTCAAAATTTTATTTTGATAATAATAAAAAAGTAATTGGAAAATTTAAAGATGAAGCTGCCGGCATTCCCATTGTTGTATTTGTTGGATTAAGAAGTAAAATGTATTCTTATTTATTAGAAAATGAAGTTAATGTAAAAAAATGTAAAGGAATTAAAAAACTTGTTGTTAAGAAAACAATAGTTCATAAAAATTACAAAGATACTTTGTTTAATTCAACCCAAACTAATCACACCTTTAAAGTTATTCGTTCTGATAAGCATAATCTTTCCAGCTATGTTATAAATAAAACATCTTTATCATGTTATGACGATAAAAGATATATTCTTGATAATGGTATTGATACATTAGCTTATTCTTAAATTAATTCTTAAATTAATTCTTAAATAACTCTTAAATTATAGAACCATAAATTGTTAATTGAATATTCATAACGTTTAAAGAATTAATAGAAATAACATCATTTATTTTAAATTCATTAGCATAATTAATAGAAATAGATTCATTTTTTCTGTTATTTTTTACATTATAACTTTGAAGAATTACATTTTCTTTATTTTTTAGTTGTAATTTAGCTTCTCCTTTATCTAATTTAACTGCATCAACAAGAATAATTAAAATGCAATTAAAATTAATTCTTACATTATTACCATTTTGAACTAAACCAGGACTAGCATTTACAGTTTTCCATTGAAATAATCCACTATCAGTATCTTGGGTATAACATGTTAAAAACAATGGAGGTTTTCTTATTATTTGTTTTTCTATTTTACTTACTTTTTCATTTATATTATTAAATATTCCCATTATATTAATTATTCCAGTTAAATAAAAACACAGTAATTAATAAAAACTAAAAATTAACTCAAAAGTTTGTTTCCATCATAAGATACATATTCATCCGATATGTAGAATCTGATGTAACTATCCGTCAAAAGCGTAAAATTTATTTCTGTAGATGTTGAATCGTCATAAGGATGAATGTCAAACATTGCCCCTTGTTTTAGATAAACTTTAATTCTTTTCTTATACCTAGATATTGTTTTGTCCGATCCAATGTCAAAGTCCTCGGCTGCTATATTTACACTATTACCGGCAAATATACTAAGAAATAGATCATCACCATCATTCCACCACCTAAATATAAACTGCGATATTGGGCTTTTATGACTTTTACTCGGTTCAGCTTTAAACCCGGCCCCCGCTAATAAAATCTTAATATCTATTATATAAATTCCGTTTTTTTCGACCACAAACACACCCCTCAAAAGCACATCTGGTACAGCCACTTTATGTTGTTGGTTTATGTGTATAAAGTCTTTAAAATCAGCAATAATTCCAGGTCTTAATTGAAATGCATTTAAATAGTTCAGACCGACCATATCTTCATATGTTGAATTTATCCAGACACCATGACGGTTAAAATACTTTTTCATTTTTACGTATTCATAAAAACCGTATTTAAACCTTGGATCTGTTTCATAAAAGCTGTTATATTCAAAAAGAAACACTTCATGTTTTACTTTTTCTATTTCTTTTTCCAATTCTTCTTTTATTTTTTTATCTTTCTTTTTAAGTTTAAGAATTATTTCAGCTAAATCATCAAGTCGTTTTGTTGTAGCAACTTTAGAAGCAGATAAATTGTCAACAACACCCTTTGTTCTAGCTAATTGTGTTTCTTGTTTTAGAAAATCATTTTTTACTTTTGTAATTTCTTGGGTATTAGTAGAAATTTCTTCGACATTATTGGTTATTGCTTTAGTATTAGCAGTAATTACTTGGGTATTAGCAGTGATTGATTCTCCTTGTTTAGCTGATATTTCAACTAGAGTCCAAATCATTTATTATTTTTTTAATTTTATCATTAAATTCATTAATATCATTTTGTAATAAACCTGTAAGTTTACTTAAGTCTACGTATTTTATATTGTGACGTGCATCAACATTATTAATCATGTCTACAAGTTGTTTCTTCAAATTTTCTAGCTGATTATTAATTATGTTAATTGCTTCAGTATTAGCAGTAATTAACTCTCCTTGTTTAACTGATTTTTCAACTACAAAGTCCAGTTCATTTTTATGTTCTTCAACTTTAGCATTAAGCTGCGTCATATCTTCTTGTAATTTTTTTGTAATATTACTTAAGTCTGCATACTTTAAATTGTGACGGTTGTCAACAGTACTAATCCAAACTCGAAGTTGTTTTTTAAAGTCATCTATTTTAGAATTGAGCTCTTCTTTAAGGTTATCTAATGCTGTGTCATGATCATAACCTCTTTGTGAAGCTGCCTTTTCCAGTTCAGATTTATATTCTGCAAGTTTATTTGAAATTAATTCTAATAAATCTTTATGCTTATTTTCAGTTTCAGTATTTAGTTTATTTATTTCTGTTTTGATTTCTAACTGATACATATTTTGTAACTTTTTCTCAGCCTCAATAATCTTGTCTTTTAGTTCTTCATGTTTAATCATAGTATCTTTTAATTCTTGAATTTGAGTGAATAAAATGTTTAAATTAACTCGAAATACTTCTTTTATGTTTTCGTCTGTCAAATCAGATTTCTCTTAAAGTTCTTTAATAGAATCAGTCATAGCTTTCATTTCTTCTTCAATTTTACCTTGTAATTGAATTATTAATAATGAATTCTTTTTAAAATCTTTTGTTAATTCTTCAATATTCTTTACTTCTGCTTCTAATGTTTGTTTTATACTTTTGACATCTTCAAGATCATAGTCGTCTATTACACTTTGAACTTTTTTAAATACAAATCGTCTTGAAACTGCATCGTTGGGTTTATCTGGATCTCCTAGGTTGATTATTTCATTACCTCCCATATCTAATGCTCTGTTCATTGTGTTATCAAGTTCCTTATTTTTGTGAAGATACGATTCCGTTTCCTTTTTAAGTTTTTTGAATTGTTTTTTATTAGCATAATCACTTAAATCAATATCAAATTTAACTTTACTTATACTTTCAGGTTCACTTATTTGTTTTATATTATTAAAAACTCCCATTATATATTACCAGTAAAGTTTTTTCTAAAAAACTTCCTTGGTTTGTCAATATATAAGAAATCATATTTTTGATTTGTTGCATTAGCAAAAGAGTTAGGGTTAATATTTTGTTCATTACAAATCATATCATTTTCTCGTTTACCTGGACTTTCAAATAAAATATAATGTGAACAGTTAATACGGATATCTTTTGGTGTTTTATAGTAAGACTGACTTAAATAAATAACACAACAGTTTTTGTGACGTCCTTGAATAAAGTATTTTGTTATTTCATTCTGAACCTTTTTATCTTCACATACAAAATCATCAAATATTACTACTTTTTGTTTTTCTGATTCAAGATTTTCACAAGGTTCAATTTGGTTGGAATCGGCCGAATATTCAAGTATTTCATTTGGATCTACTTTAAATTTTTTTGCAATTTGGCTTAAGTTGTTAATTAAATCTTGATATTTAGATTGTTCTAGGTTTTTAGCATATAGGTATAATTTATCATAATATATAAGAGGTTTTCGAAGTATATGCATTAATGTATTTGTTTTTCCAGATCCAGAAGATCCACATATTAACATTCTAAAACATGAATCTGGCATAAAGGGATATTGCTTAAATTGTTTAAAGTTATTAGATTTATCACATTTTGTATCATAATTTGGAATTTCCATTTATATATAATAATACATTATCTTACAATATCTTACATTATTTTACATTATCTTACATTATCTTACGTTATTATATAAATGCAATCAAAACTTAATGAAATAAGAATAAGAAAAAACTTAGTCGGGCAAAAGATGAGAGCTCTTAGAGAAGAAATAATGAGAGAAAAAATTAAGAAAGCTACAAATCGGGATATGTACACTGAAATTTATAAGCCAATTACTGAAGGAATAGAAAGTCAAAAAGAACAATTATCAAGTCAGTTAAAAGCATTACCTTGAATAAAACAACAATTAGAGTCACTTGGTGATGAAATGAAAGACATACAAACATATCAGGGTTTACCACAGCTATTCCAAGAACTGCAACCGATTACAGGGTCTCCTGGAAAATTTGAAAAATCTAAAAGACAACAAGAATATATACCAGTAGATTGGGGGAATGGACCTGTTAGATGGATACCAGGAGATAAATTAAAAGAATTAGAAGATTATGGAAGAGAAAAGATGGGAATAACTGAAACAACTGATGATACAACTGATGATACAACTGATGATACAACTGAAGAATCAGAAGAAGAAATGGGTGCAATGTCGTTCGATCCAGAGGTATTAAATAAAAAAATTGATTTAGTACTTTTAGATAAAAAAAAATATATAACACACCACAAGAAGTGTTTGAATTTTTTCACACTGAATCTAAAAATCCTGATAAAAAAAATGACCAGGAAAGAAGTAGAGGGTATCATAGAAAATGTATCAAAGGATATAAAAAAAATTGGGTAATGATTCTGGTTCAATAACTAGAAAGAAAAATCCCACAAATCTCGATCTGAAGCAAAGGGAAATAATTATAGCCAAGTCGGATAATTTAAAAAAATATAGAAAAGTACTCAATGATATTCTTACTCAAGGAGAATATATGGGAAAAGGAATAAGATATCATAACCCATATAAAGTTTCACCAAATGGACAATATGGTAATTTAATTATTAACTTAAATAAACTTTACGGACAAAACAAATTGGTTACTAAGGATCAAAGAACTGGAAAAGAAGTAATTAATACTGAAGTAGATAATGATTTGATTGATTTGATTAATAAAAGATATAACAATAATAAAAAACATTCATTTCATTCTATAAAAATATTCAAAGAATTAACAGAAAAGTCAGGATTACCTATCAATAAAAGATCTATGAAATTTAAAAAAGTAATTAGAGGACAAGGTTATGACGTTTGTCCATGTAATCCGGAAGAATTGGTTAATGACTTGGAGTTAATTTGTGGTTCAATTAATGCTGGAAATAATAATGAAGAACTAAAAAACGAAGGTATTAGCATAATTGATAAACTATTAAAAATGAATTCACTCTTACCAAAAGAACATGAAATGTTATATAAAAATTATTTTTCTTGAATTTAGATTTTAATTATATATAAATGGAACAATAAATAGTATTAAGTTCTGAAACAGTTAAAGATAATAACAAAAATACTCCGAGTGATTTTACAATCAGATTTAGTCGTTCTTTAATTTTAGATAAAAATAAAACTTATGTTGTTGGTTTGGATAGTATTAACACTATGACCTATTCTTGGCATAATATTAGTGATGAATATGATAATAAAAGAATTCGTTATAATAATGGTAAAGAATGGAAAGATATTATATTTACAAATGGTTCTTACAGTTACACAGATATTAATAATTATATCAGAGAAACATTAATAAGTAATGGTGATTATGAATTTGATAAATCAGACATTGCTCCAATAAGTTTGGAATTTGATTTAAGTAGTTTTAAGATTTTGATTTCAATTAAAGATGATTTTATGTTGGATTTGGAAATATCAAATTTTCATACATTGCTTGGATTTGAGAAAAAAAAATGAGAAATACTGAATGGGGAACTACAACACCAAATATAACTAACTCTGTGGATACAATTTACATTCATTGTGATCTTATTGATAATTCACTTGTTGATGGTAATTTCAGTGATATTATCTATGCTTTAAGTACTGCAGATTTAAAAAGAGCTTATCCATTTACAAAAGAACCACAAAGAGTTGGATATTCTGAAATTAATAAATATATTATAAATTCAATTAGAATATATATTACAGATGTATTTGCTAGAATAATTAATTTTAATGAGGCTGAAACAAGTTTTACACTAATTTTAAAAGAAATTAATTAATTATGAAATTATAAATTTTAGTTTTATATAATGTACAAGAAAGTTTATGATAAAAATAAAGGAATATTTATTGATGTTGATGCTCACACAGGAAAAGAAATTATACGCGGAACAGGTATCTTTGACACTTTAACGAAATTGCTTTCAAGTTCAGCCGCATCTTCAATTAGCACAGCTGGAAAAAAAGCTTTGGAAACAACAGGAAAAGCTGCGCTAGAAAGTGGAACAAAAAAGGTTGGAACAGAAGTTGGAAATTTAGCTGCTAATAAAATTGTTGAAAAATTTAAAAAGAAACCTGCTCCGGCAGTTGGTAATTTAATTGCCAAGGAATTACAAGAAAAGAATAACAGTAAAAATAATAATAAAAATAATAATGATAATAAGGAGAATATTCATATGAGAATAAATAGAATATTGTCAGGATCTGGAACTTCAACTCAGCGTAATCGTATTAACAGATTAATTTATAAAAAATAAAATAATATATAATATATACATGTTTAGAACAAAACAAAATTGTGAAAGATATGAATTAACTCCTATTCAATTAGATACAGCTTTAATATCTGTCTTGGGAAATAATGTTAAGCAACAAAAAACGGATATCATTTTACAATTAATGATAGAAGCTCATATTTTGATTGGTTTAATGCTTATTTTGAATTAAGTTTTAAAGTAAATAAGCTTGCTAACGGTAATAATTATGTTACTGATGGAGATGATAATCAAATTGCTCTAATTAATAATGCAGCTTCATTAATTGATCAGTTAGTGGTTAAACAAAATGGAAAAATTGTATATGATTGTAATAATTTATATAAGGTAGTAAATGTAAAGAGTTTGGTTGAATTGTCTGAAGATTATGCAAAAACAACTGGAACAAATGAATATATTTATTTAGATACTACTGCTGTTGCTGAGAGCAGGAATGGTCAAGCTGGATATAATAGTGGTTTTACTTCTAGGAAGGCAGAAATCGAAGATGGTAATGAGGTAAATGCTAAGATTCCGTTAAATAATTATTCATTTTTTCAAGGTTTAGAAACTAATATTTTACCTCCAAGTCAAATTCAAATAACACTGCAGCTGACAGATGATGATGAATTAATTTTTGGAGCTAATGCTGTTGATGCTGGTAGAGTAATTGTAACAAAATTAATTCTATGGGTTCCACGTTTGATTTTTAATGAATTTGGACCTAATTTTATTTCTGAAAGATTTACAAAAGCAAGATGGTCATACCTTCGGGAAATGGTGACGCAATCAACTGATACACAACAGATTAATACAACTTTTAGAATAACGGCTGGTATAACAAAACCACAACATGTATTTGTTTATTTACAACGACCTGATAAAAGTAATGCACAAAGACAGAATCCGCATTTATTAGATACATTTAAAGTTAATGCAGCAGATGAAAATTGCACTTTGAACTCCTGTCGTCTTGAAGTTGGTAATGGTGTTTTTTTTTATCCAGAAACAGAATACACAAGTATATCAAGAATATATGACGATGTAATTAATTATTATTATAAACAAAATAACAAAACTACTGGAAGTCTGCTAAATAGATCAAACTTTAATGATTTATTTGGATTTGTTCATTTTAACTTGGAATATAAAAAGGAAGTAACAACAGAAGATCCTAAACAAATTACATTAACAATTAAATTGAATACACTTCCCACTGCAAGATATCGTATTTACGCAATTGTATTGTATGAGGAAACAGTTGAAATAAATACTATTGGAAATGAACTTGTTATTGTTTAAATAAAATAAATATAAATTATATATAATGACATCAAATTATATTGAATATAAAGTTAGCCTAACAGATGGACAAAAGAAAAATTTAGCACAAGCTTATAATAATAAAATTCCACATACTTTTAGATTAAAACATGAACAATTACATGGAAACTTCCCTTTACTATTAACAAAAACACAAATTAATCAAATAAAAAAGCTGTTGCAAATAAGAAGGGATTAGAAATTAAAATTTCAAAAAACAAATGTCCAGTCAAGGTCAAAATGGTGGATTTTTAGGAGCTTTGGCTGGTTTGTTAGGAAAAACAATTCTTCCAATGGCAGCGAAAATAGTTCCAAAAATATTAGCCCCTCTAGGCATCGGAGCCCTTTCCGGACTGGCCAGTACTGGTGTTAGTAAAATACTTGGAAATGGTATGATTTCAGTAGCTAATGATAAGAGAAATATAATATCGCCATATCTTACACCTAATCAAAGAAAGCAACTAGTAGGATCTGGAGTGATTAAATTAACACAAAAACAGAAACAAAATGGCGGTTTTTTAGGCATGTTGGCTGCTAGTCTAGGAATACCTTTGATTACATCTTTGTTAAGTGGTAAGGGACATGGCCAGGGTATACAGATTGATTCTCAATGAAGACCGTACAGACGAATTCCTATAGTAAAAAAAAATAAAATTTATAAACAAACCTATTTCTAACTTTGAAATTGAACAATGGGTAAAACAATTAAAAATTAAAAACTTTAGGGGTGTATTTAGTAGAAATAATTTACTAAAATTAAAAGTAAAGGACGAGTGTGGAATAATCAATTTAGATGACTTTGCTGGACCTGGAACACATTGGGTTTGTTACTTAAATAATATGTACTTCGATCCATTTGGACTTCCTCCACCAAAGGAAGTATTTAGATATATACCAAATGTAAAATACAACAATGTTCAATATCAAGACAAAACAAGTACACTATGTGGTTATTATTGTTTATTTTTCATTAAAATGTTACAAGATGGTATAAACATTTATGATTTATTGTATAAAATACTAAAAGTTAACAGTCAAAGAGTAAATGAACAAACAATTATAAATTATTTTAATAAAATGAGTTAAAATGTATTAAAATGTATCAAGAACGTAATATTCTTTACTACTAACAAAAATGTATCATACATGTTATATTCTATACTACTCTCAAAAGCGTATACGGAAGTGACGTGCGTTTACGCTGTAAACGTTACTATAAATAGAAGTATAGATATATAAAAATAAACTTGAACGGAAGTGACGTGCGTTTACAGTGTAAACGTTACTATAAATAAAAGTATAGATATATAGAATTCCACTAATGTTAAAAATAAAATTGAACATGGTATACGGAAGTGACGTGCGTTTACAGTGTAAACGTTACTATAAATAAATGTGAACATTGTACATGGAAATTCCACTAATGTTAAAAATACTTGAACGGAAATGACGTGCGTTTACAGTGTAAACGTTACTATAAATAAATGTGAACATTATACATGGAATCCTTACATAGATTTCTACTGTTAAAAGCTGATTTTGTTACCAATTCAACTCTGTACATATTTCTTCGATTAATTTCCTATTTTTGATTAAAGTTCCAGTGTTTAAAGCACACTTCAATAAATTCTTATGTTTCTCAATTAATTCATAAACTAAAGCCAGGTTTCGACAATAGGAATATGTGTAATGTACACCTCTGAGATGAAAATAAAGTCCCAGATCACAATCCTTTGGGCAAACTGATTTTAAATTTTTAATAAATCCAATCTGATGTGTACAATAAACAATATTCCGTTTGTTTCTGTATATCTGCTTGTCTAAATTTCTAATGATTTCAATACATTTGTCCTCGCTTGAAATATCCACATTAAAATTTTCTAAAACCTCCTCTTGTCCGAATGATTTCGTAATTTCTTCTTTTAGCTTTTCTTTTAACGTACTCCTTGTTTGTCGTTTTGTTGGCTTACATGTATCAACCAATTTCTTGTAATATTTTGAACTGAATGTTGTAGTCCATTCTTGGCATACAAAATCTTCTTTGTAATTATCTTTTAAATGGGTTGTTAATTCCGTCAAATCTTTTAACAGGTCTGCTGTTGTATTTTTATCCCTAAAAAGAAACACAATCTAAAGAATTACATAAGTATAAGCAGGTAAAAATAAATTTATCTCTAAGAAACACAAAATAATATTTCAAAAGTTAGTGAATGAGATCCGTCAAAGATCTGCTAAAGCTTGAACATAGTGGCGTAAATGTGTTTTGAAAAGTAACTTACATTGTAATCGTTTTCCTTGTTTCTGTTCTATCGTTGTATGTATTATAAGTCAGCAATATAAAGTAGCAAAGAATGTTCTGGTGTTAATCAGTTAGGTTTGTGTTGCAAAATACGACAATTTTTCAGAAAATATCACGTAAATCCCATAACACATTTTCAAATAATACGTCAGTTATTTATAACCAGATTTTCCGAAAATACGATAAAACGAAAGTAAAGGAAATATGTCAGTTATTTATAACCAGGTTTTCCGAAAATACAAGAAAACGAAAGTAAAGTAAATATGTCAGTTATTTATAACCGGGTTTTCCGAAAATACGGGAAAACGAAAGTAAAGTTAAAACCTGTGGATTTTAAATTGTCCGGCATTGGTTGGTTTGGACCGGGGACTGAATGTTAAATTAGGTTAAACTGCGCTAATTTCTGTAATTCTTATACTACTAACACCCTTACAACAATAATCGAACCAACCATAATAGTCCTGTCAAAATTGGCGGCAAAATGTCTTTTGAGACACCTTTTGGCAGGTTACATCCTTTCAGGGGGGTGTTCTCTAACAAATTTCACAACTGCCCGTTAAATCTTTTTAACAATTACTACAATGGATAAATGTAAACTCAATCATAAATAATGTAAACGTCAAAATTGAGAAGTTGTCAGTTTATCGTACAGACTTACGTTTTATAGTTATATTCATATTGCAGTACACCCCCTTTTAATATTAGACAAACAAAAGAGCAACTGCAATCGGAAAACTTCCAATATTTCCGTCACAGGTCACTTGTTGCTGCAACCAATCACTGAATTCGTAACATATTGATCTCGGTTAGCGGCAGCTTCTCGGCTTTTCGTATCATACTAACACATATTTGGGTACCAAAACGAACAAAAACAATACATAGGCTTGAGGCCGTAGCTCCAAGCCAATAAAAAGTGCTTTCCGACAGACATCGACGCTGTCTCCTACGGCGGAAGCGGAAAATAAACCAGTAATTAATGATGCTGAAGTGCCGTTCTGTATTTCCACACAATCCCAACTATCAATCCATTCCATTGTCGCAAATTGATGATAAAAACAAAACTTTAAGGACTTTAGTCAAATTTTATCCAGAAAACAATTATAATTTTTGCATTCTTTCACTTTCTCTAATTTACATCATCAATGTGTCATGTTTCAAAAACCCTCTACTGCACTTTCAGACATTGTCTGGACAAACTGTGTGACGGACGGACAGGCTGTAGCACGGCGGATACAAGGGAGGACAGCTTGCGGTAGAATTAGATTATAGTTCTCTTAATTTACCGACCCAAATATGGTAACCAGATTTCTCATTGAGGCAACAATTTATATTTAAAAATTATATTTTCTGAATGCATTGAAGGTTAATCAGATTTTGGTCAAGCCGTGGATTTGTGCAAAACTTAACAAACTGATCATTTAAACTTGTTTGTGTTCGCCGAGTTCTTAATACACGTCAGATTTTCACTGAAAGTATCCTTAAAATTTGATATTTCTGTCCTGGTTGTCCAACCAAAGTCGTTATTTTAATAGAAGCACATGTATAAATTAAATAAACATATTTTGTCTAAAGAATAAAAAATATGTAAGCACTATTGTATTAAAGTTGTAAAGGATTTGCATTGACAAGTACATATTTCAACTAAAAGGTTTGTATATATTGACTAACATATTAATACCTTTTAAGTTTTCTATCTGGTAAACCGGCGGGATCCAGAAACGCTCTGTCCAACTGCATTAGCTGATCATTGATACGTCGTACCACAAATGGACTGCAATGTACAAATTTGTGTAGCAAACAGCTTAAACATGTGACGTACTGGCCTCAGTGGACGTGTTTTCTTAATATCACTTGCCTTTCGCCTCTGTTGGTTTGAGCCCTACTTTTTGAGATGTCATATACGACATTGTAACACTTACTCCGATTTTATGGATGTTGCTGTGGGTTTAAAACAAGGCGAAATTTGTTCGCCTTTGTTCTGGTCCATGTTTATAGAAGATTTGGAGTTATCGTTATGTACAGAATCAAGCATCGGACTCAATTTAGATGAACTAACATTAATCCTCTTGCTTTATGCGGATGATATGGTAATCTTAGCTGAATCTGTTGAAAATTTACAACGCAACTTGAACGATCTAAACGACTATTGTGATAAATGGGGCCTTCAGGTTAACATTTCAAAAATCAAAGTGATGGTCTTTCGAAAACGCGGACAATTACGTGCAAACGAAAAGTGGTCATATAAAAATGTAGACTTAGAGGTTGTCGAGAATTTTAATTATTTAGGTGTTGTTTTAGATTCAAATGGTCGTTTTGAAAGCAATCAACAGCTGATTACAGGTAAAGCCCTCAAAGCCATGAACACTCTTCTGTGTAAAATCAAGGAATTCGAGTTTACACCAAAGACATTATGTCAGCTATTTGATGCTTTTGTCACTTCAATTTTATGTTATTCATCAGAAATTTGGGGATACACTAAAGCAAAAGAGTTAGAACGAATACACTTGAAATATTGCAAACGGATTCTCAATGTTAAAGTGTCTACCAGCACTGTAGGTATTTATGGTGAGCTAGTGCGATACCCACTTTATGTTAATCGGTACATACGAATAATAAAATATTGGTTGAAAATTTTAAATACAGACAATTGTATCTTAAAAACATGTTATCTTACTTCATTAAAAGACTGCGAAAATAACAAGAAGAATTGGGCGTCCAATGTAAAATCTTTACTGTATAAATATGGCTTTGGCTATGTTTGGGAAAATCCTAGTTTAGGTGAACAAAAAGGTTTTCTAGCATATTTCAAACAACGTGTTATTGACTGTTTTGTTCAGGATTGGAGAAATAATTTGGAAAAAAACAGTGTATTGTTTGTATATAAGTACCTTAAACAGAATTTTGGCTATGAATATTATTTGGATCAACTGTGCAAAAAAGATCGGAAAGAGTTTACAAAGTTAAGACTCAGTGCACATAGCCTAAGAACTGAGATAGGAAGGTATGGTCAAAACAGACTAGATCGTAATCAAAGAATATGCCAGTTATGTAATAAAGGTGATATAGAGGATGAATTCCATTTTATTCTGGTATGCGATAAATACAAAGTTATCCGAAAACGTTATTTGTCTACAAATGTTTATATTAGACCGAATGTTTACAAATTATTGTCATTGTTTAATTCACAAGATTACACTGTGCTAAAAAACTGACATGTTTCATCCGATGTGCATTGAAAATTAGGCTCAATACACTTACCCAGTAGGAATGGGAATTTGCAACTGTTGCTTTTATGAAATTTACATGCAGTGTTATTTGTTACTAATACGCTAGTATGTATATATGCATTTCATGAGTTTTTAATAATCGCTTTGTTGCTTTCTTTGCTTAGTGTTCGGGATCGGACTTGTTCCACGGATGTAGCTGGGGCCGCAATGTATGGATTTAACTAAACAATGAATCAGCTACATTCTGGATGCATAGTTTGATCTGTAATACTGAGTTCGTAGTTGTCATGTTCTATCTATATATTATATTACCCTCATTATAAGAGGCGTAACCACATACTATCTATGTAGCTTATACATGTTTTATGCTTGAAAAAAAAACTGTATATTGTTTATTCTGACCTTGACATTAGTTTATATGTTCATGTTATGGATGAGGAGCTGTAAAGTTCAAATCCTAAAAATAAAATATATGTTCTGTTCTGTTCTGTTTGTCGCCATATGAGGAAGCCATCCAGGTGGCTTGCAGAAAGTTAAACACTGTGTATTCTAATATTTCTTTACAATTATTCTAAAATCAGGGATTTATGTAACGGTTATTGTATTGGTTTTGATCAAAAATGCTTATCCAGTTGACAGGTCTTATTATCATAAGAAATAAAAAAAAAACATTTTACTGCACAAATGTCCTTACTCTTTTAAGTTTGCTTTTTGCATTTGGCTTTCGAATTGTTCCACAGCTATTGTAAAATTGGCGATTGCATCATCAAGCAGAGCTGAAAGAATAATAACAGAAACAAAACAATATTATCTTCACAGTACCAGTACTTACTATGATGTCGCCAAAGATGCAAATGCAGTAAAAATGAATAAAAGTATTCTAGGTATACTTAAAATCATGCTATTGCTTAAGTTATTATAAATATTGATTTTTTATATAACAATGTATTTACAGCTAAATTACACTATGGTTAATAGTATTTGTCTGCAGTGCTTATTTCAGTCACGCAAATATGATATTCCTATTTAGGCACGATATAACGAACTTAAATATTTGCTTAAGTATATTCTTTAATTCTATAGTTTGTTTTCTGTAAAATTCAGCATTGTTGTGTTTTGATCTATGAAATAGTCATAAACGGTTATATAAATAGATAAACAAGTCAACATGGAAAACGCATAAAGGGCAAAATAAAAACATTTGAAAAAACGGACTTAGCTAAGCAATTACTTAAGTTTTTTCGCGAAATTTGGGGGCCAGTTCTTCCATTTTTGGCATTAGATGTAATTAGTTGTTCAGTGTTTGTGTTCTCAACCATTTTCGTTGACTGTCTCTGATTTCCAAAAAAAAACTCGTGTTAGTGATATTTAAAGCTCCTCTTTGATGGTTTTTAACCACGGTTATACCGTTGCTTAAGAAGTTTTGTTTAGTATCAATCAGAACTATAGAACGAATAAATGTGCTTCTTGCGGTGTTTAACAAAATTGAGACTACATTCTTGCCTGTATCAATTCCATTGGTGTCCATTAATTGTCTAAAACTTTCCATGAATGTTCTTCCAATGTCTGTTATCACACTAGAATAGTCCGAGACATTGAATGGAATTATAAGGCTGTCCGCAAGATCCCTGGCCATTTCCGTCCATATCTGACCGATTGCCTTATGGTACTGTAATAAAAATCATACCACATCACGACGCATTATTTTACAGGTAACTCTGGTGAACAACTGTTTATAAAATAGATATATGAGAAATATTATTATTATTATTCTTATTATTATATACGTTTATGCTACTTTTTAGAATAGTAGCACAAAACTAGAAATCAAGCTGTCGCGAGTCCGAAGTCAAGGCTGACTGAATTTTCTCCGTGTCAATAGCCGTCCTCTTCATATCCATGCTACGATGTCTTTATCATATCATAATTACTTGCGATTTTGTACAGAAGCCAGAAAAAACATAATGTTGTTGGAAAACAATGTTTAACACAAACCAAAACAAAACTACGTTTAATCTACATCAGGAACAATACTGTAAGTGTAACCGCCTCGGTAGCCTAGTATAGCGCCCGCTTAGAGAGCAAAGGTCGTCGGTTCGCTCCCTGGTCGAGATATACATGGTTCCAGAAGCTTGATAGCTTGAAGCTCAGCTTTATAGTTCTAGGACTGGCCAACACGGTGCCAATATAATATGACTAGGTGGGTTATGATGCCAAGTCCTCTACGGCGTGATATTCCACTGAAGTTGGACATTGTGCTCACTGCTACAAGTAGATACCATTGTTTATACGACTGAAAAATTGTTGAAAAGTCGCTGAGCACACACACAAACACATGGTGAGAAAATTAATTTTAGAAAGGTAAGCCAGTGTTTTGGTGTAAGTGATAATGACTACTTACATGAAAACCTCGGTCCATTATCTCATCCACGAGATAGAAAGTTTCATAAACCGAATGATACATTGGATACGCTGACAATTTAAGACGATTCTAGAAGTACAAACGCAGCAATTTAATTTATGGTCTTTATATGTTTTAATTTAAATTCAATAGATGCCTTCGTTCAAAACAAATACATAACAATACGACGTAAGTTACGAAAAATATATTGATCAGTTAAATTTATATTGAGTTAAGTTGTTAAGTTGGTTAGAATAAAATAAAATGTAACCTTACACAGAACTTTCACATATGAATTGTTCAAACGTAACAACTGAATATGCTAATACAAAAGTACATTTAAATTTTATTTCAACTTACATCCCAAGTGTACCTTAGGTCCACAACAGGAACGCCTAACCTGTCCCGGAATGGTGCGTAGTCGCTGCCTGAACCGGGTAACGTAATTCTGTAAAAAGAGAGTTACATAAACTAATTCATCCAAGCAATGTTCAGTATCATTTAGGCATTCAATACTAGGCATGTTAAATTTCTAAACAAATAAAGTGTTGTTTATCGTTCGCGGATAAATAGAAAATAATAATATTGTTTCCCAAATCTATCCGGTGTCGCTGAAAGGAGTACATACATCGACTAAACTTGCAAAGGTTGATAACATATAATACAACTTACAGTTTCAAAAATATAATACGACTAACATTTTCAAAAAAAACACCAAAAACAACAACAACAACAACAACAAAATTGATACAATCATCCAACTGTTTTGCGTTGCGAGCTGTAATTCAATCCTATTATCTCTATTTTACTGTCTAACTTATAACTAACAGTGGTCTTTGGAATTCCTCCCAAGGTGTAGCCTTCATCCATGTGTCATACACAGTTTTCCGGCCTTCAGAGATTTCCGTGGCATTAGGGTTTGGAACTTTCTTAGTGGCTTCATACAATGATTTGAAGATCAACGGCGTGCCCAAAGCCCGAAATGTAAAATTCCCTGAAAGAAAATCACTTATTGAAATAGTTATGTGGTGCCTGTAGTAAAAAGCTTAGTCCCATACGTGTTGAAACTATTCGAAAAGAGGAATCATGAAATGAGCCGCACCATGAGAAAACCATCATAGTGCGTTTGCGATCAGCATGGGTTCAGACTAGCCTGCGCATCCGCGCAGTCTGGTCAGGATCCATGCTGTTCGCTTTCAAAGCCTATTGCAATTAGAGAAACCGTTAGCAAACAGCATGGATCCATGCTGGTCGCAAATGCACTATGTCTGTTTCCTCATGACGCGGCTCAAATAACGAAACGTACTATTTTATCTGATAGCTGGCGACATCCACACATTCAATCTATAAAATGATAGAAGTTTTAGACTTTGGCCGAAATCGGTCCCGATACAAAAATGAAATATCCATTATGGGACAAAACAGATTTACAGTACAGCATATTACGGTCCGTAACAACAAAATTTAGAATATATCCTAGACTTTCTTCTAGCATGGCTGTGTTGCTTTCCACTTTCTTCGCAAAAACAGTGAAGTAAACATTTCCTGATTTAAAAGAAGATCAAGTTTTTCTTTTCATATTTCAATGAACGCTGAAAGAAATGTGTTCATACCTTGAACTGCAATATCTACGTTAAGATACGCAATTGCTCGAGCCCCGAGGCTTTTCGTATAATGCTGCAAAAGAATTAAATAATAACTGTTTTATTATGTGGCATCATTAATTGCAGCTGTCATTCTAAATTGATAAAAATTGAAAATGCGCATTAATTGCATTAATTATTCGAAGCCTCCGTCGATGCCCTAATGAAATTCGGCCGTGCAAAAATAACCACATTGATTTAACTGAAACATTGAGATGGATCAGCAATCCTCTGTTGACATACAGTACTATACTCCTGGTAAAATATCGGTTCAGAATTACACTAAAGCTGTATTTGTCGCATTTATCTGAAGTTTTATTAAATACAAATAATGCCAATGACGATACCAACCTCCACCCATTCTGTAGAGCCAACGAGTCCATACTCCTCGGCTCCCCAACTACAAAAAATGACAGATCGCCTCGGCCTCCATCTTCCTACACGAGGAAGAAATGTACCAAAGTCAGTACCCATTTACTACTTTTCTGATTACTTATTATAACCAATGGTTAATTGTATGTGCATATCGAAGACAAAAGAATACAGTAGTTTCATATTAGAATTAATGCATCGGTGGTAACTTCTGGTAACGATGGCTTGGTGTTTTTCAATTGCTTGTTTTGTTTTTTTTGTTGTTTTTTTTTTTTTGGCCATTTGGCTTTTGACAGTGGAGAAAGAAACCATGTGCCACTATAATTATTTTTAACCAACGCAAGAAACAAAGTTAAACTGGTAATTACAGTAAAAGAAAGACTTCAGAACAGACAGCTTAAAAACGAACCTGACTTAACAAGTTGGCCCATCACTCTTGAAATTTCCATCATTATTGCAGTCCCGCTAGAAGGGTCGAGAGCACCAAGAACCCATGCATCTCTATGATTACCAATCAATACATAACGATCTGGAAAGGGACGGTACTTTGTAAGTTAATGCATTCAATGCCGTACCGTGATAAAGATATTGATATGCTAATGACATCAAACCATGTTTCAGGTACATTGTATTTTTGAAAATTAATCAGTAATGAAAAAGTCGCATTCGAAATTTCAAAAAGTTTGAAAGAAAGTGTAATATGGTAAATGTGTAACAGCTGTATACCAAGAAAACTTTTGTATAGAATATGCGTATTCCTCTTGCATTACACGTGTTATCAATTTATATTATACTGAACTGTTTTTATAAGACACAACTTACCTGGTTCAATGGATCCTCGAATGATCCCAACAGCGTTGTAAACAGTTACATTCTTGTTGCTTGTTGAAACTTTAATATGTGCCCGCCTTGAATATATTTGCATAAAATGTTAAAACTTTCTTTTCGAAGAAAGTACACGAAGAAGGTATTAAATTTGTCAGTTGTTGCATTGTTGCATCATTATTCCAAAATTTGGTCAATTCAGAGACATACCTTGAAAAGTCTTAAGGTCATTTACATCACCTTTTTTCAGTGACAGAACAAAGAAAGTTAACAGAACCACATTCATTTGGTGTTCTATTCGTAACTGAATTTAATTAAAGTGGCAATTTAAATAAACAGGTATACATTCCTTTTATGTTATACCATAAAATGTAATATTTAGATTAAAACTTAATGGTATTATAGCGCTATTACAGACAGAGACCAGGTATGTTTAAGTTTGTAAATTTAATAAGTAGCCAAAACAAATCTGAATTATATTTGTTAAGCAAATTTATACATGAAGCTCTAAATGTACGTAGCCGTTTGCTCAATATCGTTGAATAACCAATTATCAATAATAAGCTGTGATTGTGAAATTATTTAGATTATTGAAATTCATATTCATAATAGATTCGTAAGTTCATCCACATAACTAATATGTTCTGTTCTGTTCTGTTCTATAAATCGGACATCATGCAAAATATGGCAAGTCAGCCATTAATTAAGTATATGATAAGGGAAAATTGTTTATTCTAAGTTTCAAGAAATTTGATGCATCTACTTGTTAAGTACGTAACTAACAGTACCATCCTGTAGTTCTAAAACCATCTCCAAATCTGTATGTGACATTCATCCCCCCTTGCCAATTCTGCGGAACCGCTCCACCACCTAGATTCCTGCAATTAAACGCAAAAGACTGGGTCTAATCTCAAACAGCATTCGTAAGAACAAATTAAAAACTGATAGGAGTTACTAGCATCCTTGCAATATGCTAATCTAATATACGCCAATGTAGTTATTTTCTGTCAGCTACGTAAATTCCATCCCAGCTATTGTGTGCGTTCATACCAAGGAGGGGACGTAGATAGACATAATATTATTATGATGACATATATAAGGTGGTATATTGTCAATTATACAGCATTTTGTAATATTATAGTCTGTATAATGTTTTTGTTGGATTTAACGTCGCACCGACACAAGTGTAGGTCATATGGCTATTTTACAGCATTGATGGTGAAGAAAGACTACAAGTGCCCCTTCGTGAATTATTTCATCGCGAGCTGAGTAGAACCACCGACTTTCTGTTAGCCAGTTGGATGAATTCCTCACATGAAGAATTCAACGTCCCGAGTGAGGCTTGAACCCACTTGGGTGAGGGGCAAGTGATTCTAAGTCGCCAACATTAACCACTCGGCCATGGAGGCCCCTGTATGAATTAATATCTGAAACACAGTTTATCTAAGAGGTCTACATAGTACTTACCGTATGAGGTTTGCAGACCTTACCTAATACAATAAGATAATTACTTACTATTTCCCACCCGATGTAATACCTAAAGAGATGCAATTACTTCTTAACATGTATTTGCTCCTCCAGATATATTACCTCAAAATATTTATTCAACTCATAACATGTTTTTGCCCCTCCATATGTATTTACCTCATAAGATGTATTTATCTCATAACATGTGTTTGCCCCTCCATATGTATTTACCTCATAAGATGTATTTACCTCATAACATGTATTTGCCCCTCCAGATGTATTTACTTCATAACGTGTATTTACCTCATAACATGTATTTGCCCCTCCATATGTATTTACCTCATAACATGTATTTGCCCCTCCATATATATTTACCTCATAAGATGTATTTATCTCATAACATGTATTTGCCCCTCCATATGTATTTACCTCATAAGATGTATTTACCTCATAACATGTATTTGCCCCTCCAGATGTATTTACTTCATAACGTGTATTTACTTCATAACGTGTATTTACCTCATAACATGTATTTGCCCCTCCATATGTATTTACCTCATAACATGTATTTGCCCCTCCATATGTATTTACTTCATAAGATGTATTTATCTCATAACATGTTTTTGCCCCTCCATATGTATTTACCTCATAAGATGTATTTATCTCATAACATGTATTTGCCCCTCCATATGTATTTACCTCATAAGATGTATTTACCTCATAACATGTATTTGCCCCTCCAGATGTATTTACTTCATAAGATGTATTTCCCTCATAACATATATTTGCCCCAACTGAGATATTTACCTCAAAAGATGTATTTACCTCATAAGATGTATAGCTATACCATAACCGATAGGATGACACGGTATTCCAGGCAAATATTCGTCGGGTGACAGCTTCTGGTATGCTGTGTCTACGAGTCAAAAGCAAAAATATATGTGGTATACGTCAAAAACTAAAGAAAATATAGATTATTTTAGGCAAGAAATTACTTCACAGTTTTAATATCCCATGAAAATATTTCTTGACGATCACGCTTGCATTGTACTTTATTTTAGGTATAAAACACATAAAATCAAACGTGTACTACATAAATATATTTAATTAAGACTGTTTTCTTCTATTCTTTCTCAGACTTTGCTACCACTTACTCTGATACTTAATGGTGATTTACGTGAAAGTAAATAGATAATCTTCCACTTGAAACCAATGAAACTGTTTTCGTACGAACCAATAGCCGGGTACCCCGCTGTTAATGGATCTCCGTCCCCAATGTAGACAGTACCGCGTTGAGCACCAGAAGGCGGAAGCCACCAGTCTTTGGGATACACTTGATTTATGTCTCCATCTGTCACATCTTCCGGGTCAGAAAATAGGACGACACCTATTGCTCCTCTTTTTTCTGCTAAATGGACCTACAAATATGTTGATTAAGGTTTAGGAGTATATCGTCGAAACACAGAAATATTTGATGAACGAACAACATCTTTACCAAATATCTACCTGACCTTAACATGTTCTGCCGTACTGTCACGTATGATTGATACTTAAAAGATCCTTAAAAAGTTGTCCCTCTTCAAAATTTTCAAAAATAAGTGTCATTTTGTAAAGAAATAACAATAAACAATGACTGAAAACTATGTCCAACCTAGTTTTGTGAAATTTCAGCTCTGTGACATTCTTGCATATGCATTAAAACGAAGATATGTTACTTATAGTTCTTTGAAAATGGCGATTTTTAAATGTATTGAAGTATCAAATATACAAAAGTTGGGTAAAACCATTGAATAGCAAGAAACAAAAAGAAAATTGGTTCGCTCTACATGAAACATTTCCATTTATGGCTACGCCACGCGTAAAATATTGCATATGCTGTTCACTCTGTGAAAAAATAGTTCGAGCTTACATTGAAAAAGCATATGAGCCATGCCATGGGAAAACCAACATAGTGGGTATGCGACCAGCATGGATCCAGACCAGCCTGCGCATCCGCGCAGTCTGGTCAGGATCCATGCTGTTTGCTAACAGTTTCTCCAATTCCAATAGGCTTTAAAAGCGAACAGCATGGAACCTGACCAGACTGCGCGGATGCGCAGGCTGGTCTGGATCCATGCTGGTCGCAAAGCCACTATGTTGATTTTCCAATGGCACGGCTCATATGTATTACTAGTATCTAAGACTGAGACGATTACTCGGTTAATCGGATCCGATTCGATTACTAGGTGAAACCGGTTTCAATTTTGCAAAAACCGCTAATCGCTCTCAAACAATAAACATCACGAGTCGTACTTTATCTTTATACATTTCTTTAACCAGCACATAGATCCACAGTATATTTCCACTAAAACACATCAACTGTTACTTGAACATAATCAATAGTCTTAGATTTGCATGTTGTGATATATTTGAAATAAAATATGACTTATCAATTGTCATACTGCTTGCAAACGACAAAGTCGGTAAGTTTCTAATGAAATCAGCTGTTGGAAGTACCTTGATATGGTCGTCAGGAAAGGAAACAGCATTTTCAATATGGCGGCCGATTAACCGGTTCGATTCGATTTCAAACAAACGATTAACCAGTTTCAAAATTTTCAAATCGTCCCAGCCCTAGTATTATCATTGTTCAGTGTAAGATCGAACTAGCTTTTACGAGTGAAAATCTGATGCAATATTTTCACGCTTGCATAGCCATGAGTTAAGTAATAGAAAGAGCATTGAAACTCGAGGGTAAACGATTTGTACGAGGGGGCGTAGCCCCCGAGTATAAATCGTTTACCCGAGAGTTTTAATGTTCTTTCTGTTTTGTATCATAGCCATCCATATATGGTAGTTGTAGGCGTTCCACATTGCCATATACAGCAGTTCAGTGAGTACTGAAAATAAACCAATGCTAGAGCAGAAAATCAATAAAATACACTTTGCTGTCTACTGTTCCAGACACCTTGGCATACTTTCCTATCCAACAGTGCGGTAACTAGCATGCGGGTATTAAATACCTGCACACTTTTAGTTACCGCACCCTGTACTCAGTGTATACAAGTTACCTGCACCAAATTTGTTAAGAAAAAACACCGAGCTATGATACAAAATGTAAGATATGGTGTTCATGAATGAAACATATTTTGATCGTACATGTTAAACAACCAGTTTCTTTTTGTTTTATTTTAATAATTGATTGAAAGACATGTATTAAATTAATAACTGTTATCTGTAACAAATAAATATTCAAAACATATGTCAAAAAGTCACCTTGTCTCCTCTGAAAATCTTTCCGTATCTTGCAAACACTATTTTTCCGGAGACATTTATACTTTTGTTTTGCTCTAAGTATATGTAGTCTTCCACTCGACCATAATTAACGTATACGAGGTCACCCTGAAAACAAACTATGTATTATATAGCTGAAAATTGACAAAATCATGAAAGCAAACCAATTCACAGATTTTCGGTAACCAAAATTTGAATTTAACTTTATGATATGCCGACAGAACAGAAAGCTAGTAGTGCTGTGCATGACATATTGTACATGTATTTAAGTTTTTTGTATGTTTGTTTGTTTGTTTGTTTGTTTTGTTTCTTAATGTCAGATACAATCGATAATTCATGCTGTAATGTTTAACTCACATAGATATCACCAGGCGCAGAGTATGCATTAAATGGTGGGACCACATTTGTTTTATTTTCTTCTTGGGTTAGAATGGGTTCTGTCAAGTTGGATTTGTATGCAGTGCCATTATTTTCATCAAGTAGTTCAACATAGTTTAGATCATTCATATTTGGGTATGACAGCAATACACGGTAGGGAGTTAATGTCACGTGGTCTAGGCCTACATCTTCCCAGTGTTCTTTAAGTTTCAAAGCCAGCTGATGGTTTTCATCAGTGCCCGCTAAATGTGGATTTTCTGTCAGCATTCTGAAAATTCATATGTTTCGAAAAAGGAATACCTGATAAACGTAATGTCATTTGTGCGTAAAATGATACGTAATATTAGTCTAAATAAAGCTCATACAGTTGGTGCAACGTTCTTTTAAGAAATGGTCTCAGAACGACGCTGGAGGAACGATAATTAATACATTCAAATCCTAATTGAAAAATTGTTGCAATATTGTGACTGTGAGGTCTTATTATAATAAAATTGTCGTTAGGGAAGCAAAACTAAAATATTATATAATATGATACTTTTACCTGAGATTTTCGCGAATTCTGTCACTGCTTATGCTATTCATAAGTTCATCTCTTATCAAAGGATCACCATTACTGACAAGTGCCTCTGATACACCCGGCAGGAATAACCCAGGCCGTTCCGCTGGCTTCTCGTCAGGGCACGTGGCAAACCGACCAATCAGAATACCAATGACAAACATTGCTATGCAACCAATACCCAAACTAATCACCAGACATCGAGATTGTGGTTTTTTGTTGTTGAATAGACTGTCAGTTGAATGCATTCTCGTGCTGGACAATATATATTAAAATTCAACATTTTAGGCGTAACTGACGCCCGTCAATATTAAGGTAAGAAACTTATGGCTTCAACAGGCAGCATAATGCACTCCACAGTCCTCATACAAATACTGTAAAGGCCTGCTATGCGCGGCGATTATCATCAAAATTAATAGATATATAATCCATTTATTGACAAGCCTGTCAGTGAGTGCTGTAGATATTAGTGTCATCTGATCTGAAGATCCATCCCGTCCAATAAACTGACATTCAATGCACAGAATTTAGATACCATTTGATACGATTGATAAATCAATAAAATGTGGGTTCTGTGAAATTGGGCAGTGATACAAACTTTATGATCACATGATTTTTGCAAGATTTCCTGATGAATGTCCAAAAATAGTGTGCAGAAGTGAGTGAACTGCAGCAAAGCCTTTGAAATAATGACCGAAATCAACACACACTCTCTCTGTGCCTTTTTACCAATATTTAACACTTATTTTCACTAACTTATTCATTTTTCATTGTCATTATATACATTCAATGCCAGACTTTGGGTAAATGAACATGTTGTAAAATTTAAACTAAACTATGGGCGAGCAGTTTTATTCCCCTTTTTGGAAAAAACACATATGACAGAAAGTTTGAAAATGTAAAGAATAGGATTTATTTCTTCGCGAGTTGGATCTGGGAATAATTAGGTCCGATAAACAACGTAAATCGTATTCAACTTGGAATGAAATGTAAAGTTCTACATGTAAATATAATGTGTTGAATGTCAATGTAGAGGATGGGATGGAAATTAAATACCAGCGGGGTTGTAATGCACTGTACTTACTGACTTGATAGTGATTGGAAATTGTATATTTACTAAAATTGGCGTATTTAAGCTGCCCAACTGACATATTTGAAGTGGTATATCATTTTACATGTATTCCTGAAATATGTGCCAAATAAATTTGAAACGAATAGCGTTCGTGCAGGTGCTGTCGGATTAGTGTGAAATTTCAAGATAATAGTTTCATTACATCTCTGCGCAACTACAACATGCGAGCACAATGTGAAAAAATTCCGCACAGAGTGTTCCTTATTTATTCAGTACCACAGATTACCAAATGAAATTTGAAAATCGAAAAAAGAAGTGTTATGCTGATTCATATTTACCTTTCCATTTGCAGATCCGTTTTCTTAACTCAACTCTCACATAAGACATCAACTTTTACGTTGAAATAAATAGAGTGCATTCAACAATATCACTTAAAGGTCCGATATCAAGTTTACAAACACTTGTGTTTACTAGTACATTTTGCAATCCTAGTTAAGTTATTCAGTTACACTGGCATGTGCGTGTCCCCACATACATCTGAGGACTTCACTTTAACACAATGTGGTGTCAATATGTTATCTTAAATCAAATAGTTACGTTAAAAATAAACATATTAAAGTCCCGCCACAAAATAACTGTATTCTTATGTGTTTACATGACTGTCATTATACATAATTTCCATAAAATTAGTTCATATCTATTGGTCCAATGCCCTTGGCTAGGCCCTAGCGAACCGGCTTAAATGCTTCTTTCCATATTGCCGCCGCTCTGCCGAGTGCACTTATGACGAATTATTCTATACCTATTTTATCTATCCAATCGCGAACGTTCATTTGCAACACGTGACCGTACAATATATTACGGTATTTGGATGCACGTGCGTACAAAAATCCTGTATTTTCTGTATTTGGACGCACGTGCGTACAAAAAATCCTGTGTTTTCTGTATTTGGACGGTTCAACAGTCCCATGTTAAACATACGATATTTAAGGTATTAGGCCCATAATGGAGTACCTCCTTTTTGAAGAGTATTCAAATACTACCATAAACCTACTTTGACTGCAATTTTCAGGGGGCGTAGGTTCAAGCCCCACTGGGACCAAAATTTTTTCTCCTTATTTTCCTTTTTTTCCTAGTAAGTTTTTACTTCTTTCAAGACTTGTTATTGATTTATTGTACAAAAATGGAAAAAATTCATTTGATAAGCGATATTTCTTGCTGTTCAAAGTGAATTTACCTCTGAAACAGAAGGGTAGAGTTAGACATCTTTAAAAATACTAAGTTACATGCGGTAAAAGTTCTATATTTTGCCTTCATTCTTTAGATTACATATTGTGGAAGAAATGTAGGTAGGTTTTACTTCTGCCCCAAGGTTATTTTTGAATGAAGTAAGCAAAATTCAAAACAGACCCAGAAGATTCGACCTTAATTTTTCAACGTTGGAGTTAGAATTCTGTCTCATTTAATCCGTTTACTCGAGGCACCCTAAAAATGATATTGACAGTTTTTGTTTTAAGTTTTACCATTGTTTACCAATAGTTTGATGTTTCTTTCATAAAAAATAATGGTATAATAAATTCTCTGCAAACGTTTTGGATAAAGGCAACCACTTCGAAATTTGTCTCTATTTGAGCTTGAGGAAATACCATAAATTACACAAAATTTATAAAAAACGGCACGGTAAAAGTTTTTAAAAATTTGCAGTTAAGTGCGAAGCACGGTCAACTGTAAGAATATACCCAGCAAATGCAATTTTTTAAACATTACTATTAGGGGCCTAATACCTTAAGCCGAAACGCGTGAAAATGTTCCGAATGTAAATCGGATGAAGTAGGCGCTCTATGTACAGAGTTTAATAATGCGTCTTGAAATCTGGATTTAATTTGAGTTTTTGTTTACAACACACAAAACGATTCAAGGGATAACAATGCTATCTGATTTAGATATTAAAACGTTCGTTAATAATCAAAAACTTAAAAATACAGTAAAAAGGATCATCAGATGTTGGAATATTTGAAAAGTCGCTAGAAGAAGCCATTCCGGACGAAACCTAGAAATTGGTATCAGCCCTGACTGTCTGAATAGCTACCTCTTAACGGTAACCGTTAAGAAACAAAATGGAGAAGATTATGAATGGCAGAGGACGGGCGGTCAGCATCCAAAACATGTCTGCTCTATAATTCAGTTTTCGTCGGATCTTCACCAAACTTGCTGACAATGTTTGTGGGCAATTACATCTCGGCCACTTTCGATAACCAGCCAAATTGTACCAGGCACTCTTTGATTATAGTCCTTGAATTACTAAAAAAACGGGGAATTTAGCCTTGTCCGCTCTTTTAAATCGAACAGTTTTCATTCGATCTTCACAAAACTTGCTGGCAATGTTTGTGGGCATAATATATCAGCCAAGTATTATTACCACCCAAATCGCCAAATGGCTGTTGTAGGCAGAAAAAAAACAACATTCAATGAATTACGTATATTACGTATGAAGTGAAATAAATATAGAATAAAAAAAGGTTATTTAAGGTCTAACATTGTTCTGTATAATATATATTTGCACTCATACCAAGCTGGGAAAAACTAGAAAAGGCAGGAATACAATATTCAGTGAAACATTTTTAATTTAAACTATCATTATAGTAAGATAAAATAGATATAGAATAAAAAGGTTATTTAACATTGTACTGTACAATACGAGATATATTTGGACTCGTACCCAGCAGAGAAAACCATATTGAACTCGCTAGCGGCTCGTCCAATATGGTTTTCTCAGCTCGTATTGTACAGAACAATGTTAAATAACCTAATATTACTGTAAGCTATTAGTTATGATCTACATATTAACGTAATTCCATGTAAAATATTTATTTTGTTTAGTATACTTTAGTATACTTATACTATACGTTACCAAATATATGTTTAAGGACTGGATAATCTGTGCTTTCAACTGTGGCACGAAATTAATATCTGCTTAAACAGATCAATATGTATTCATATACATTTGCACTTCAATTCATTTAGGTCAAGTTCACATCGGAGCTCCAGAGAAGTGTAGGCTGTTGTGTAAATGATACTTGCTCCCACCAGTAAAGTGACCGACCAATCAAAAATTGGGCCCTGGAAATATCTAAAACTGTTTTTCCCCGGCACATTGAGCGCTGTGATGAAAAGCAAGGAACCAGTAAACCCTACCTTGCCGTGGTGTTTGCAGAGTTCAGCTCTTCAACAGGGAAGGTACGACTGGTGTACTAATTTATACCGTTCAAGTGGGTTATCGAGTATAGAGTCGGTCTCTACTCTACCCTAGAGCTTCCATGTGAACTTTCCCTTAGTATTTTGTATGTATATCATGATTATAAGATTCTTTCACTGGTTGTAGGTGCAGATGGGAATTTCCGGTCTCGAGGGTAACTGTTTAGGCGGTTACGAGGCTCCAGCCGAGTAACCGCGTAAACAGTTACCAGAGAGCCGGATATTCCCATCTGCACCTACAGCCAGTGATAGAATCTTTTTCTTGCATACCATATTAAAGAAAGAAGAGTAAAAAATGAATTCAAACAAATGATTTTCTCATAGCACTTTTTTTATAGTAGCGTATTAACAAAGCGAGGGAACTTTACGTCCGTAAACAGGAAGTACGTCATGACGTTACAGAGACGAAAACAACGTAAGAGTTCCGGTTTTGTTTTATCATCTGCAATGAAACGTTATGTTATTTCCTTAAAATAACGTTTTTTGAATCGAGAAATATGTTATAAGGAACAAAGAGGAACTACCAAGGTATTGAATTTTTATCCCGTTTTACGAAAAACATTATAATTACTACACACATCTTCTGTACATATGTAGTTCGTTATACGTCATTTACAGCACGAGAGTCATCTTACACCCCGGGGTGTAAGATGGAGTTTTCCAGCACCGGTGAAATCACCAGAAATCCCCGTCTGGTATGCAAGAATATATTTTCTGCGGTTGTAAATGATTAGGGTGTAACGTAAACAATTTAAAACTTCACTGTAACAAGCTTCAGTAGTCAACCACATACTAAAAACTTCTGTTGAATGTGGGATCAATCCGTTTGATAGTTTCTGTCATCAGTGTCCTCAATCACTGTTTGCTTCGTTATAGTATAAATTATGCTGATCATCTCGCTAAGCAAGAACTTCACATCTTTTACAAGCATTTAAACTGAAGATCGGTACGGTGACAAGAAGCTTTTGTCCGTACCATTATACATGCTTATAACTTTTGCAACATGACCTGCATATCTTCCCGGAAGCATGCCGTGTTTTAGTTTGTTGATGCCACTGTATCCGCAAGTCCATAGTTTTCACAAACAAGGCTTTCCATGCTATTACAGAATTCACCAGACTGAGCAGTGATGTATAGACCTAGTAAGGCGTTTCCCGGTTCCCTATTCCAACAAAAGCAATAATCATGTTCAGTAAAAGCTCGGTCTCTTTTGCTTTGAAAAAAGTTCTGAGCTTTTAGAATGCGCCTCTTGTAGCCTGTACCACTGTCAGACAAAACAGTATCAAGCATTTCCTAAACTAAACTCACTTTTACAATTAGCACCTCTTTAACAGGGGATCTTACTATATTTGTAGTCTTGTACTGATGCCAAAACAGTGCAGAATTATTGATGTGCCCCTTTCTACTTGTGTACAGTAAGGTGTTCCTTAGGATGAACTTCGACCCCATTTTCACCAGTTTTACACGTTAAAAGGTATTCCTGCCAGGATTAAAAAATGTTGTTGATGGTTTTTTTTTTTTTTGGTTTTTTTTTCTTTCTTTTTGGTTTTTTTAAAGTCCATGAAAATCCATGGAAAGTTGGTCTTTCCATAGATTTCCCCCACATGCGTTTTTCCATGAACGTGCGTCGACTTCCGTGATTATTTCTTTTTGAAATTGAAATTCGAATCTGACTTCTGACAATTTTCCGAAAAGTTCAAGGGACATTTTCATTGAACTTCCATGTACACAAAGTTTTGGTAATTATGCAGGAAGTTCTGCTTAGGATATTATACAATAAGCAATACCTGCAATTGAAAGGATACTTTTAGGTATTTATTTAATTAGCAATTACTTTAATAACTTATATGATATTAGCTTACAAGTGACCATTTTGAAGTTACAATCGCAAAAAAAACAAATGATATGCATGTATACGCATGGAAAATATTTACTCGCAAGTAAAATATGGGTGATTAGATTCTTTTTTAACTGTATAATAAGTCATCAAAATAGAAAATAAAATATTTATAATCCTTATGGATAAATATAATAAAACACTAACAATTGAGAGAATCCAGAATATCTATTTTGAATTATATTAACTCTCAAATAAGGTTAACAGAGGTCCATAATCTACACAATTTTTTTACCCCAGAGTTTCAATTTAAGATTTGAAATTGCTTCCTGTAAGATCAGTTAATCTGAGTGACTGGGCATGTCCGGACTAATGTCATTACATTTGTTCCAGTTTTTAGATGTATTTAATATGGAACTGTTCATTTTTGTACTTTTTAAAAGTAAACAACAATAAAATTTGTTGAGGACACACTAAGGAGTGAATTGGCATTTTTCTAACTTTTTTGTTTGTTTTTATTTTATTTAAATTCATCATGTTTAAGTTTCCTCTATCAGATGCCAAAATTTGAATTTTATATAATGAAAATCCTTTATTTGATGAAATTGCATTTTAAGTTTGTGTTCTCTGTAATACCTTTCTTAAAAGAACAGCAAGGCTATAAATTTAGTCACAGTATTTCTGGACTATCAGCTTAGCATTTTGTTTCCTGAATCTGATTAATCATAATGTGGTCATCCAAGGCTCCAGAGTAAGTATAATTGGGATATTATTGCTTTTATGTTTCCAAAATTATATGTGTGATTTTGGCTATTAATACACGAAATTAAAGAATAAAGTAGTCTGACTCGTTGGCAAAAACATAAGGAAGTTCAGTCTTTGATGAAGAAGGAACCTAAGGATAAAATTCATAAATACATTTTCGTCTTTTTTTATCAGAACAGCAATTTACAACTTGGTGAAGTGTTTAAGTGATTCAGTTCTTGTATTCATATAGAAAATTGGTTTAAAATTGGCTGTCTTTGAAAGATGGTCTATAAAAGTTTTGTAATTAATTAACCCATTGTTGACATACATCACTTTTAATTCAGTTAGGAAGGAATTGAAGACCCAAAAATAACTGATTTCTGGGTAACCTTATTTTCCTAGTAATTTAGAGAACATTTGTGATATACTTCGGTAGTTTATGGGACTCCCGCACTGCACACAAAATTTTGGCTCATTTCAAATACTGATGAGAAATTTGAATATGTTTGAAGATAAAAGTAGAGTTTTACATATTTTGCTTTCTTAACAGAATCTTGATACATAGAATTTTTTTTAATTGTACTATGGTATAGCTTAATCTTTTCTTTTCATTTTGGTATGCTACATAGCATGTTTTTTCTTGAAAATGTGGAACAAAACCATGTTAAAGTAAGACACTCCCTCTCTGCTTAGTATATCCTTAAGTGCGATGCTATGATGCGTGAACATTCCAAAAATGTGCGAATATCATTCTGAATTCTAGGATTGCCGATGATAGATGTGTGCGGATAAATTGAGCATGTTCTATAATGTATAACTTATCATAAATACCTGCTTTCAATTGAAGTTTTGCATTTATTCAAAAATTGTTCAACAGTAACTCTGGGATATGTACAGACAGATATAAAATAACCTGATATCCAAGAAATGTTGTTTCTGCTATGTCTAGAGCTATGTATTTTCTTTTTTTCTATATATTTCATACATATTTACACCTACCTATTTGAACAAAGCATTTTGCGACATTCCTATAGATTATTGACTTCTTTTAAATATGATAAAGTGTGAAAAATTGTGACTCAACAAATTATAACTTATCCTGACGATTATACATCATCAGTTTATTTCTCTTTTAATACTTTAGATATAGATTGACAAAAATCTTTGTAAAGTCTAATCTGATATAACAACTACCTCTTTACAATTTTGATATAAAACATTTAACAAAATATTCAGTTAAAATTCAATTATAATCCAATAACTTAACTACTTCATTTTTTCTTTGGTAACGCAAAGTTTGTATTGTAAACTACATACCCATAAGATGTATTGTTGATGTTCAGGTATACATTGTACATTCTTTTCTATATATATTACAATAAACAAATCATGATGAACAATATTGCCAGTCAGTAATTTACATGAACAGGTAACGTATAAAATAGATTGTAAAGAAAAAAGAATTTGACTGCCAGACAGCAGACTTCCTTCAGTGACCATGTGACTTCCAACTATATACTTTATGAAAATTATTGAGTAGAACTTGAAGTTCCAAACGAAATACACATTTAAATAGTATAATAACTTAACAACAATATTTTGGTAACGTACATCTGTTAGTATAAATTCGAAACATACAAGTGGTACTTTTTGTGAATATATATACACCTGTATACTTTCTCTATATACATGACATATTAATGAAATCTATAAAAAAAGATCCTCTGGAAGCAAAGAATGCAACCAAGCAGAAAAATAGCAGACTCGGTTGGTTTGATTGAGTCTGTTCATGAAACGCAACTCAACTCATAGTTTATTATAGTCTCATCTTTGTATACAATGGTAGAATCATAAAATGACTATACCAAAATTAATACAAAGCCATTCTAAAATTAGAATTACAAGAGACTGTGCTAATTATTAAAATCACATTTATAATTACATTTAAATGAAACTTAAATCTATGAGAGGCAATGAAATATGCAACACCTCTCACGTCCCATAGCACCGGCTTAAGCGGAACTCTATTACACACCAGTTGCATGAACTCCATTATCCCAAAGGACTAGAACGTATAAAAACACTGAATCCAAGTACGGGGAGACTTTTTACAGCCGCCACACGGCACTTACAGATTGCTGTTTTGCTAATTCATAAAATCTTTAACAAGATAACCATATATGACGAACAATATTGCCAGTATTTTCTGTAGACATATTTTAAAACGGTAACGTATAGATTAGCAAAATTCCTTAAAAGATACCTCTAGCTATATACTTCAAAAAATAATAATGTAGAAAAATTCCTAGCGGGAGGGTGAGAGATAAGTATCAGTTCAAGATATAATACAAGTAACAACCGTTATATTGTGCTCAAATGTGAAGTCTGTCGTAATAAATAATGCATTGACCAAAATGCATAAATGTAATTGCTTTTCAGCAGGGACTATTTTTTAGTTAACTGTTACCGAACTTTAGTGTGACGATGTCTGTCTCGTGGTACTATTTTCAAAGGATTCAATTTGAAAAAAAAAGCTTTCCATCGGAAAATATCTTCCACAGTTGCCGTTATTTCGTTTACCAGGACCATTCCCGTTCAGATGTTGTTCCCTGATTTTCGGAATAGAACTAAGGCCGGACTGGTTTGAGCGGTTTGGGCGGTTGCTTTCTTCGAATGGGACTTTTTCTGTTGGACTTATATTAAGTCTTTGCTTTGTTCTTTCCTTGAGCACACGGTCAGTTGACTGAATGCATTCTTGTCCTGGGCAAACATATATTTAACAAGAGCTGTCCGTAAGACAGCGCGCTTGACTTTTCTCAGTGCTTGACTCTGAATTAGAGCTTTGCCAGTAAAAAAAGTCCAAGTTAAAAAGGGACATAACTCTGTCAAAATTATAATCAGAGTTATGGGAATTGTGTCTCCTGGTGTAGACTTTAATAGTAAATAACTATTTAGAGTCTCAAGTCAAAAGCTTTAATAGTAACAGAAATATTTGACTTTTAACAAAAAATTCTAAGTTAAAAAGGGGCATAATTCTGTCAAAATTTAAATCAGAGTTATGGAGATTGTGTCTCCTGGTGTAGACTGTGATGGTAAATAAGCATTTTAAGTTTCAAGTCAAAAGCTTTGATAGTAACAGAGATATTTGACTTTATCGAAATCTTTAACCAAAAATACTAAGTTAAAAAGGGGCATAATTCTGTCAAAATTATAATCAGAGTTATGGGAATTGTGTCTCCTGGTGTAGACTGTGACTGTAAACAACTATTTTGAGTTTCAAATAAAAAGCTTTAATAGTAACAGAGATATTTGACTTTATCAATTATTTTTTTTTAAATTCTAAGTTAAAAAGGGGCATAATTCTGTCAAAATTCAAACCAGAGTTATAGGGATTGTTTCTCCTGGTGTAGACTTTGATGATAAATAAGTATTTTAAGTTTCAAGTCAATAGCTTTGATAGTAACAGAGATATTTGACTTTATCAAAAACTTTAACCAAAATTTCTAAGTTAAAAAGGGGCATAATTCTGTCAAAATTCAAAATAGAGTTATGGGGATTGTTTCTCCTGGTGTAGACTTTGATAGTAAATAACTATTTTAAGTTTCAAGTCAATAGCTTTGATAGTAACAGAGATATTTGACTTTATCAAAAACTTTAATTAACGCCGACGCCGGGGCGAGTGCAATAGCTCTACTTTTTCTTCGAAAAGTCAAGCTAAAAACTATAATTGTAGTCGTTATGTATACCCGCCGTTATTAAGCTTAATGTCAGTAATGGAATATATCTATATTATTGAGAGTTGTATGCGGTAGCAGTAGGAGTTATGTCCATTTTAGGTTTTAATTTTATGCGGATATCTATATTTTACCATCAATATTTTAACTTTTGTTTATGTACAACGCCACTGAATATGTCATTGTATAGAAATTGGCTTTTTATCAAATAAACTACTTTCAGTTTCAATTTCGTAATTGTCTTTTCTGAGAGACCCCATCTACTGTATATCTTTTTTGTAAGTATTTGACTAATCCGATGTGAACATAATCTATCAGAAAAGACCATGACGGCTTTTCAAAACTGAAATTGCTTCTCTTCTTGGAATGGATAAAAGTAAGCTACAAAGTGAAATGTATTTATGACTTTATTTGGCATCTGCTCAAGTTGTGCAGTAGCAATATTTCACATACGTGGACGATGATGACTGTTCAATACTTTTGTTAAATATGTTTATTGCATGGTTCACAGAGAAGTTACAAACTAAAACATTATAGTAATTTTATATCTATAGCGGGATGACGTTATATAGCACTGTGTTACAATATTTACATAACTATACATGTATACAAAAGTAACATCTTACATATCTCGTGTATCTGTTTCTGATACTGTCCATATTAGGGAAGTCTGTCAAGCCTAGAACTGTTTTCAGTTATAATGCAGCCGAGAGGAAACTATTTCATTTTGAGCCTTGTTTTCAGTTTGTTTAGCTTATATTTTTCATCATTTACTGCAGTCCAGTCAATCACATAAACATTTGAGTCATACTCCAGCTGTTGCGGAAGTACAATTTCAGCATCTAGTCTTATTATTATTAAATCTTTCCTTTGACGATCCAGTGATCTCATCAGCGGAAGGATGCATGCTTGAAACTCTAATTCATTGCAGTTGTGATCTTCAACATAATCCTTTGAGAGAATTATTATAAATTTAGCACTACTTTCAGTTGCGTTTACGATGATGCGATAATTTGAAACACCGGCAGCATAGGATAAATCTCTGTCAGGAAAGCAAACTTTTAAACTACAGTTCTTTTCCAAATATGGCAATATTTTATCTTTTGCGAATTCATAGTCTACTACAGAGTAAGACATAAATATGTCAAATCCGAAATTAAGGTTGGATTGCAAAACAGAAATCGGTTGAAAAAGATGAACATAATGTTCTAAAGTGTTTGTCTCATATGAAATATAATAAACGTATAATACAAATAGCAAAATTGGTAGTACTGTAATAAACATCAGGGTTATTAGAAACATTAAATTTTCAACAAGCCTGACTGGCTGTTCGTATGCTTGACTCATAAAATACAAGAGCTGTCCATGAAGAACATGTTCAGGTAGGGAATTTAAACCCGACCCTTCTGGATAGACATACAAAGTCAAAGGATGATCAAAAATATCCCATTCAATTTCGTTGCTGGTTGTGTTAAAAAAATCTCTCATAATAGAAACTTTGTGTATGCCATATAACTGACTACATGCACAGGAATACACAAACAAATATTTACGCCGATTTTTATACCCTTGTATTTCTAAAGGATTCTGTCTGGTCCTTGTATGGAAATACTTGTTAATATAATCCCAGATGGAGCAAGATGGCACGTCCACGCAAATTTCGTCGATTTCAACATTATTTACAGTGTAGGTAAATGAAATGTCTGTATTTAAGATGGTTTCGAAATCAAATACTGAAAGAACTGCGTATCTTCCAACAGGAATTTCACATAAGAATGTTTGCTTTTCAGGTTTGCGCAAATGGAATTCGGTTAAAGAAATTTCATTTAGAAAATCACCGGGGCTTGTTTCATAGTAATAACACATTGATAAACTCCGTAATTTGAATCTCGTAAGTATGAAATTGTTAGATCAGATGTTTGTTCATCAGCAGCACTAGCCCATGTTGATACCCGGTATGTTTTTGACGTGGAATCTATTGTTTCACCATTAAAAGTCCATTTTATTTGTGGGTTGATTCTCTTTTCTTTATAACCTAAAGGAAAACTACAACTTAATTCGACATCTTCTCCAGTGTACTGAGAAATCACGGTAAAATGTTTTCCATTTTCTATCAGATGGTGCGGATGACTTGCTCGATTTATGCATGATGATGCGTATTCTACCAGCGGCCTATATGTTGGTGTATTTTGTTCGAAAGCGTTTTCAAAGAACAGATGAAATGCAAAGAAAAACACAACACCACAAAGAAGCAGTTTCACAAGTCGTTTGATTATTTCAGACAATCCAGTTTTACGTTTAATGTTGTTCAATTTTATGACTATATATTTACAGAGGAAAACAGCCTCTGACATCACAGCAATTGAGAACACCACATTGACATATGGTAATATAACTTGATAATTTACATTCAAAACATCGGCGGATTTTATACACTTCCATATACACAGGTTATCAAGACCAATGTATAAAACATGCAAAGGAATTGTGCAAAAGAAATAGAGTCCGAACAACCAAACATACAAACTCATCACAAACATTGCTTTATCATTTTGTGCAAATTTATTGCTACTTGACAAACTGCTTTCTGATAAATGATTTGCCAAGTCGTATTCAACCTGTAATTTTATTGTATCGATACACTTAATGATATTTTCTAATTCATCATTGGATATATACGTTTCTTTTAAAGCTCTTGCGAACATATCTACACCTTCATTGGTGAAAAGCACACAACAAAGATAGTTGGCTCTTAGAATTTTTATCACTTTGTAGATTGTTGTTTTCCACATAAAGCGAGGTAAATCTTTCCGAAGCTGTTTAAGTACAAGCTTTCTTACGGTTGATTGTTTTGTGAATTTCCTGACGAGATCAATGTACTCTTGTAAAACTTCAATGTGTTTAAACGATATGTATGTGATATTGTTTAAATAAATGCACAAAAACGCCAGCATTAGGCTCAGTTGATACGTTATAAAGAAATAAACTAGTGTGAAGCTGGAAAAAAAGGTGTTATGTATCATGTTTGCACAGATCGAGGTATCATTTTTAATCCTTGACTGAAATGTTTTAGGTATTATCCAAACAAACGCCACGCAGTACCAATAGAATATGTGTGAAACTGGTTTCCAAAGTAGGTATGTTATATATATAAGGGAAAATAAAAGTAACAATAGCACTTCTCTTGAAAGCAAATGACTTCCTGTAAATGTATATATTCGTGTTGGCTGTTTCACCTTTCGATCATATAAATAAGTATAAGAGTAATACACGAACCATACATTCAGCGAAATTAACACAAGTAACCCACTTTTGTTTTCCTCAAAATCTTTCACAATAAAGTCATACAGAAAAACGCCTGAGAAGGCAATGAAAAATAAGAAAACAAATATTTGCCAAAACAAAAATTGTAAAGATTTCAACTTGAAAATTATTAAAATAGTTTGCGCTAGGACGAATGTAACATTTAATACTATTTTGAAAAGCTTAAAAGTTGCATCAAATTCTATTTCAGTTCCATTTGCAAATATTACACAACAGAGAAACAAAAATATTTCCATTCGTACAAACAAGTAAAACGATGCACAACTGAAATATGCCATGATATCCAAATTGAATGAATTTAAACTCTTCAGAATAATTGATATGATTAAACATTAAATACACCGAAAGACTGTTTACTTCACACTGAGGGAAGTCTACATTTTTACATTCATGGTATTTTATTTCATAGAGGCGATAACTAGTTATATTATTAATCTAAATCATTATTAAATGATTACATTGAACATATGCAATTTAATTTAGCCTAGTCTATTGATTTTCAACGGAGTGGTTTAGAAGATCAGGTTTAATGTTTGATATGTGTTATTTATTTAAAGAAGGTGGCCTGTTGAATAGAAAAGAATGTATCGTAGAACTTCCTTAAAACTTATTGCTTTTCCTATCTATGTATCTTTCATTACTGTCTAACCTTTACAGGGATATAGCGTCAAGCTACAAAGATTATTGGTAAAAAAATTAAAAGAAAATCGGGCCAAATAAAAGGAAAATGAAGGTGTGTTAGAGATTAAAGGATAAAAACAGGGGTGAAAAGAAATGTTATGATGAAGTACGTTCAATGTTGCTAACAGCAGTATTGACCTGCTCAAGGATTTGAAGAAAGGGAAAGTCAGGTTTAAGATTATTCCATAGCACTATAGTCCTTGGGAACTAAGAGTATTTGCATAGATTAACCTGTAAGTCAGTGGATGATAATTGCGTGTTTGCCTTGTTAGAGGGATGAGACAATCTTCGATGGGAATTGTAGCCAGTTGATTTTCGATTTTTTGTCGAGCCCGCTTGCAGTTACACGCGATGTTGCATCTACAACGGTAACTTAAACTTCCTAACCGTTGTGTCATTTTCTGTAAATGCGAAAAAGCTATGTCTTATAGACAATATCGTGACACATTGAGTATAACCCTCAGGTGCCGGTAGCTGACCTCCGCATTCATCATTGGATGCCGATGGCCGTGTCACATCCTCTATGATTCCCTTCGGATATAGCTCCTCTTGGAGCTGTATTTGGAGCACATATTCGTAAATAGCTCCTGCAGAGCTATATTCTCCTTATATAGTTCCCTTATTAATATTGGAGCTTTACACGGAATACCTGAAGCTCTGTTTCGCATATAGCTCCTCGGTCTCTGTATGCAACATAGACCACGTAGTTGCTAATTCATTTGTTGTCTGAAAAGCAACTTTAAATACAGAATAGTCTGGATCCGCACTCTACGTTCAGTAAGTGTGTGTGAAGTTGGCTCTGAGAATGACTATCGACATTCACATCTATATAGTGAAAAGCAAATGCTGAGATGCAGTGCCAAGCTCGGCCATCGGTGTCCACTTTTATGTAGCTGAGCAAAAAATACAGAGCTGGAATAAATGAATCACGAGCTAGAATGCGGAGCTTGGCTATTGGCATTTGATTTGATTTGGAAACCTAGGTGTCATGCTCAGTGTGTCACGACATTGTCTCAAAGGCATTTCTTTCGCATTTACAGGGAAGGTATAAAGGCTTCCACACATACCAAACTAGAACTCTGTCGGTAGGATACAGAGGTCCCCACTTTGACGCTTTTTAACAAACAGAAGCATTGATATTTGCATGAAATTTGTGTTAAATCTGGTGACTACAGTTTTTACCGACGAGTTTATGTCACAATATTTCATATATGATGTCAAAAATCTAATGTAAGGGTCCTAACTTAATTACTATTTTGCTAATCAATACTTCTGTACAGTACTGGGACTTTGGGACAATTACTTTATTTCGTCAAGGGCTATTGGTCCGATACAAAAATCGTCACACACGCCTAATTAACACTTGTTTCAAATTTGGTGACTCTAGCACACAGTTCAGAAAATAAATACCTGAAATAGTATCATAACTTAAGTATTTGGATTAAATCAAGGTCCACATCTGCCAGACCAGATACAAAGGTTAAAACCAAGGTGCAGTATAAACAAAACCACGTTAGCTGATTCTTTATATGGGTATATTCCGATCTTTTGAAACACATATAGCTTTTATTATACAATGAAATATCTGGTGTTACAGACCAACAAGATTTTATGACATTTTAACCATCTATAAATTGTGTTAAAGTCTGATTTTAAAAGGAAAAATATCTATCATATAGAGGCAATTGATTTGATGTTGTCAGAACGAGCAGCTTTATATTCATCCCTGCTTTTTTTTCGACTCAACCCGCCCCCCCCCCCCACCCCCTCAAAACCCGATCCTTTTACCTAACCCTTTTGAAGCAATCCGTCAACAATATTTTTCCGTTATAGCATCTTTTTGCTGTAGACCTACTTTGCGGTACAAGGGTCTATAGCTGTGTTTGGGATATATGTGCATCCGGGAAATCTACACTTACCTTTTATCTTTGGTCAGGATTGTCACTGTCAAGGCTTAGGATACTTTCTAAGATGTGTAGCACATATGGGAAAATTAGACCCATCGTGAAAATCAACACATGAACCGATAATAAGTTTGGCCATGTAAATCGGCTGTCGGGACTGTTCGGTAGTTTTCGGTCTATTCCGTTATTTTAGGTCGTTGTCTAACAGAAACCCCTTCTTCGGCAATATACAGTTACATTAATACTTTTAATCACATGGATTAAAGGAATATTGTCAAGTCTAATTTACAGTGATTGCAAAGATAAATTAGAACATAAATTGGAACTAATCGGAACCTAAATGTTATTTTGTGGATTAATCAGAGGACATTTATAGCGCTATAGTTCTCAAGAAACACACAAAAATGACACGGAATAACCACTTTGCAATAATAATTTCTACTATCTTACAATCAGATAGAAGCTCGCTTTTATAATACTTTGTTTGATGATCATGATTATGAAATAAAGGTTTCTGAATAGTTGTGTGTGTAATCAAATAACTATACATTTATTGTTATGCCGTGAGCCATGTCCAACTATAGCTTAGAATCTGATGCCAGCTTGAAGATCGAAATTCAACTTGCCTAATTTTGATCCCAAGCTATCCCTGAAGATAGAAAAACGTCTTATATCAAAATAGCGTTTAATTTCGGGCCAGTTCAATGTATTTCGACATTGTATTGAATTAACAGCTTGTTCAAAGATTGATACTGGTTTTATTTAAAGTCAAATATCGAGCAAGCAATTAGTGTCGAGCCAGCTCCAGAATTGCACTTCAAATTTTGAAAAGCAGAATTTCAATGTAATACTGAAACTGCGATCTGCTCAAGATCATAATCCTAAGATTAAAAATCTTGCCAGATCGGATATATCAAAATTCAAATTTAAAAAAAATCTAAATAGAACATTCCTGGTATCATATTTCAAGCCTGTTGGAATTTTTTAATTAATCGAATTTAAAGCTAGGATTGAATGTGAAACTAACATTTGAAACAGCTGAAATTCGATCTTGCATCAATTTATTTGCGAGTTCGCTCGAATCTAGCACTACATGTCGAACAAGCCCGAAAATCAAAGTCAAAATTTCAATCTGAATATCGAGCATTCGGTGCTTTCTTTTGATTTTAATTTCCATTTCCGAAGGGTTTTCTTTTCGAAATTTAATGTCAGCAAAATTCAACATCATCCTTTCGAAAATTTGAATTTCAATCTTCTACTTCTAACTTGCCCAAAATATGCCGCCTCAAATTCCAACGTTTTGAAACTATTAAGTTTTTTCTTCTTCTTGCGCGCTCGAAATTTAATTCATGCGCAAAATCAGTTCCTTATAATTTCCATTTTCTACAGACTCGAAGTTCAATGCTGACTCGAATAAAACACTGAACATTTCAGTTTCGAGCTTCGAGCAAGATCCAAATTCGAAGCGAATTCGAAATTCTTCTTTTTGAAGTTTTGAATTTCGATCCTAAAGCTGTTTAAAATTGACTATTGGCTGTAAACAAAATCATATTTTGGAGCGTGCAGTAATTTCTAAATCCTTACATGTGTGCAGTTAAGCGGATGATAAGTCTTTACCGTTAAAGAACTACGTAAGCCTTGACGGAAATATACGAGACTGTTCGAGTCTTTCCGATAACGAAAGAAAACTATACTCATCTTCCAATGGCATAAAAAAGACCATTTTCTTCTTCACCTGGAAAACTGAAGTTAATATGAAACAATAGCTAAATGAATATAGATTACTAAGCCTTTTGCAATCGTCTTCAAGCGCAAATAAGAATCTATTTATTCATTGTCAAACGGAAGAAAAATCAGCAAATTATCAATATTTTACTATGTATCTAATTGTAGATAAAAGTACATGCAAAAAAGACCATTTTTAAAACCATTTTAAAAATAAAATATTTATAAGAAAGACAATGCATTAAATATTATCACATCGTTTACAATGCTAAAATACCTATGATACTTTTTCCGTAAATTTAAATAAATTAAAGGACTCCTTCTTTACGTTATATAAAATATTTTCACTCGTGCGAAACATCGATGGGTCTAATTCTCCCAAATAAAGTTTAAATAGTTTTTCTCTCATTTTTGGTTGCGGGTTTATCCCGCTACCAAAGTTAAATGTATTTCTGACAATCAAGTAGCATCTTTATTTGATTCCAAATCACATCCAAAGGATGTTCATGTGCTACACAAAGTAGTCCCATTCATGAACAATGCCGATGAATTATTAATGATCAAGCAGTTCTTAGTCATCCTCTGTCCATTCACACTGGCCATTTAGATTATATAAGATCTGTCAATGATAAGGTATTCCAGCCCATGGTTACATCACTGACTTCCAGCTGTCAATTAAGGTAAGTTCATGTAAGGTCAGGCAGAGTATATCTTAGATATGAGGCACATTATTATTTGTTTCTTATACATGTATATTTACAGATTGGCATTTAAAATGAAAAATAAATCTAGCAAAACCCGCAACCACCAGACATCTCAAGGCTTTGATTTTACATGGACTTTCGCCGCTACAGATATATCTGAAGTTTAAGGCGAATGTTTTAATAAAATCTATATGAAGATCCTTTGGAAGCATAGAATGCAACCAAGCAAAATAATAGCGGATACAGCTTGACTGAGTCTGTTCATGAGAGGTAATGGAAAATGCAACACCCCTCACGCCCCTAGCACCAGCTTTTAAAAAGCGTAACCCTAGAACATAGATATTGAATGTACTCCATGGTCCCAAGGAACCAGAAAATATAACAACACCGAAATCCAAGTACAGGGAGAGTTTTTTACGGCCGCCACACGGCACTTAATTAAAGATTGTTGTTGTGATAGTTAATCCTTTGGAATGCATGCAAACAATATGATAGCAGACTCGGTTTGATTGCTCGAGTCTGTTCATAAGAGGTAGTGGAAAATTCAACACCCCTCACGCCCCCTAGCACCGGTTTAAGCGGAACTCTATTACATAGGTATTGAATGTACTCCATGAGCCCAAATGAATGCTCCAATCTTCGTTTGCAACAAAATAGAAGACTTGAGTCATAATATACCTGAAAAGTTGTCCTTACTCCAAGACAATTTTCTACAGTTTTGTCTAGATCGAGTTGCCGATCCGTACTTATAGACACTTCCTAATGACAAAAAATATAGTATCTTCCCAGCAGTTACTATAAAAATACCACATTTTATACTGATTACCGGACCTTTACACAACCTTTGTTCCAGTTGTCCAGATATTAAGTAACCGAACCCTAGTCCTAATAATAGGACGTTTCAGGACAGCGTGATGCCTTTTGAGAGGGAAGACAACTAAATAATATCAGCTTATAAAATAAGTCATCCCGATAAGCCAAATGAGTAAGGTTAACCGAACCCATGTCACTACCTTCGCGAAAATCACCTTATTTTTTCACTTTAGGCCCAGCTGATCCGTACCCTAGATATGTTTTGTCAGTTAACGTAGAGGAATACGTATTGTCTCATTCAGTAAATTTGTAATTTCACCTTTATACCTAAATCAGCGTGTAATACGGTATCTTGCAAAAGTATGATCTACTTCTACTTCTATGCTATGTACTGCCAAGGGCTTTCCCATCGCAGGCATATCACTTGAAACATTAAGACAATGTATATTAGAGACTTCGTGGCATTGGTTTAATTTTACTGATACTGTAATTGTTTTATATGCGATAACAGCAGGCGTTAGTTTTCATAAAATAATCAAATAAATCTGAGCAGAAAATCTATTGGCAGTCTGATACCTATAGACGATAACGATATTTTCATTCATTTCGTCTATATTTTATACACATTCTTCAAACGTTTCACTTCCTGAAAATCTGGCATTAACATTTCTGTCAAAATATGATCTAAAGGAGACAACCATTGCGGTAGTTAAATTATAAATGAATTGTTCTATTTCAGATGTAAATGTTTCAGCCAGTCAAGGTTATGCCAACTAGAAATTAGTCTTTGATTGATTGTTTAATTATTATGTTGAGGGTGTGACCTCGGATGATCAAGTTGACAAGTACGAAGTAGGCCTAGCTAGTAGAAAATATTCAGTGCAACAGATCCAGATATACTACAGTAATTTGGTTCTATTCCACTTCCATAAGATGTAGTCAAAATAATTCAACGTTCAGATTATTTTATATTTTTGATGGGGCAAACTTACATCAGTGGCTAGAGAACCGGAATCGGTTCCCTAGACAGCGAACTTATTCGTCCGGAATCGGTACTCTAAGCAAAATACCGTGCATAGGCTAGGGAACCGGAATTTTATTTCTATGCATAATGCTGCCGAAATCCACATGTTTTCTTGGTAAGTGTCATACATATTATTATCTTAATTAATTTTACCATACCCTTGCATTTATCTGCGTTTACTGTCTCCAAATACCGTGTCTGCCATATTGGAATGATATAAACTAGTACAAACTACTTTGCTGTTGTTTTTTTTAATGTTATTTGCTTTAAACATGTACTATGTTTAAATGGTTTAAATATGAAATAATATAGCGTCAATACATGTTTATAGATGTACAAACAAATTTAATTCCCATTAAAACTTCCTGCGGATTCTTTAATCACTTAAAATACTGGTTTGTAACACCTCGGCATTTCACGTTCAAAGATACGTGATCAGTACAAATTAACAGAAATTACTTAATTTGTTTATATTGTTTCTTTTATTTTATTATACCTTTTAAGTTTAAATTTCAAGTTTATTTCGGCTTGCTCCAATGCCGACGATTTCCGCATTCCTTCTTACTAGTTTATTTTATCATTCCAATATGGCGGACAGTCTGCGGCGAGTACACTTTCTGAGACACAGTAAACACAAATAAATGAAAGGACATGGCTTGCTGAAATGGTAAAATTAATCAAGATAATAACATGCATGATACTTACCAAAAGAAACAAAGTGAATTTCGGCGGCTTTATGCATAGAAATAATGCACGGTACTTTGGCTAGAGAACCGGTTCCGGACGAATAAGTTCGTTGTCTAGGGAACCGATTCCGGTTCTCTAGCCACTGCCAAACTTCAAATGAACAACCAAAATAAATTAGGATAAATCATGATAGTACACTGTCATGTAAAGTTATGGGTTTTATCACTTGTGCATATTGGTGTGTAGACACGGTAAACATTAATCGTGTACAGTACATAAGTAGGTTAGTCCAACTAATTTGACACTATCCTAGGAAATATTTAATAATATATCTCATCGGTGATTTGTCGCTGAATAAATCACTGTTTGGAGTTCAGATGCGAAGGAATTATATCACGAGGGCGCAGCCCAAGTGATATAATGCTACGCATCTGAACGACAAACAGTGATTTATTCAAGAGCAAATCACTAAATGAGATATATTATTTCGATTCTAACACTGTATCAAGGACTTTAAAGTACACCCTTGTCGGCATGCATTAAATATTTGCCCGTTTTCAATCGGGTTCTTTTCCAGCGCACCGCTTGACGCTATGACGTAATAGTTGTGATGTCAGAACAGTGAATTGTTGTTTAATAATTCACTGTTTCCAGCCTTCTTTGTTTAATAGGAAAATGAATCGGATCGTGTTAGAATTATAATTTTTTCATATGAGCAATATATCTGTCCCCTGCTCTTCCTAGCTTCTAAGGGGACACCCTTCCCAGTTACAAATTAGGTGTTCATATGATGGACTCGAGCTATGTCGGCCGGGCCTTGGGGCCCTGGTACCGCCACGGAAGCCAAATTGGTCGTGTCCTGATGGACCTGAAAAGTGACTGGGTATACTTCTTCACAGTTCTAACTTTTGACTATCTGCACCAAATCTTGACCGGGACTCAAACTTCTAGCTTTCACTATTTACAGTTTTCTCACACTTTCTCTTTCCTTGCGCACCGTCAAAGAAATGTCAAGTCTGACAGTTTGGCGTAATGATGTAGATGTAGCTTACATAAATGACCTCCCACAAAATATCAGTTCCAGAGTCCGTCTGTTTGCAGATGACACGGCGATATATCTAACATTGTCATCTGCAGACCAATCTGTCACTCTCGAAAATGACCTAAAACTTCTAGAAAAGAGTGAGTTGGAGTGGGATATGGAGTTCAACCCCTCCAAGTGTCAAGTGATCGATCCACGCCACTAGAAGGAAACATCCTATCCCTACCCAGTATTACCTACATGGAGCCCAGCTTGAATCGGTCAGCTCAGCTAAATACCTAGGCGTGCATATCTCAAATGACCTATCATGGGACAATCACATAAATAGGTCAACCAAAAATGCTAACCATACCCTAGGGTTCTTATGAAGAAACATTAAGGTCAAATCGCAACCCATTAAGACCATTGCTTACCAGATTCTAGTCCGACCCCAGCTTGAATATGCCTCCGAGGTATGGTCGCCCCACACCCAAACCCAGATAGACCAAATTGAAAGCGTCCAAAGGAGAGACGCCTGTTGGATCAAGACTGACTACGGCCGTACTTCTAGTGTAACAAATATGCTACACTCCCTAAACCTTCGTCGACTGGATTTAAGACGTATAGATTCTAGGTTATCACTCTTCTATAATATTCATCATGATCTGGTTGCTATCCCAATCGTAGATTACCTTACCCCAATGACCCGATGTCTACATGCCAATATGCACAAGCGATAAAACCAGTAACTTTACATGACTGTGTACTGTTATTTATCTTCCATTATTTTGGTCCTTTGAAGGTTTGACATTTAAATTGCCGGTCACAAATATAAAGCAATCAGAACGTCAAATTATTTTGACCAATACATCTATAGGTTTAAACCACCAGAACATGCTGATAAAAGATAAACAAATGTATCATACCCTTTGATTTAAACCCATTTTAATGATTTATGCTTGGAATTCAGCAGAAAACATAAACATTAATAAATTGATAAAAACAAGCTACCATATGAGAAGGCACATGCACACATTTATGTTGTTAATTAACAGTAATTTGATCAGCATGGAACAGTTTAATTGTTTTATTTTCATTTACCCAACACATTCCAGCAGAAAGACTGAAAGAGTGAAATCTTCCCTGTTATATCTCATAATGAACACAGAATGTGCAGAAAACAAATACCGCAATTTTTCTGTCTCAGTTATTCGCTCAGTATTATGTACAAAGGATTTGTCACAGCACCATTTTGTCTAAATCCATTTGTGACACTGATTCCTTGTGATTTATTTGATGTTCCTCGGTTATAATCTACGTTTCAAAAAATAATGTAATTTATTGAATGAATGCTTGTATCTGTGAACCATTTTAATTCAAGGTTTAGGTGAATAATGATTAAATTCTTATTGGATACTTTTATTTGCAAGAAAAAATATTCACAATACAAAATGTACATAAATTTGTATTTAGAGAAAGGAGGTCCATACTCTAAGACCATCCCGAACAGGCTTTAAATGCAATGACTGACTGTATAAAATCCATTTGGGTATCAGTCATGGTGAAATCATTGAAGATTCAGGTCTGATAAAACCACTTAATAAGAAATATACATGCTTACAGGTTAATCACTGTATGGCTTGTAACTTAAGTTATGGAATCATGGTGTCCTTCCATCTTTCTTATGGAATAGCATTGTCTATCCATGTATCACCAAATTTTGTTTTTGGGGCTGTTGGTCACAAATTATAATAACTGCTGCTGACTTGGCACCATTAGAGGAGGGTCTGGAACTATTGTTTTTGGGGACAATAGGTCAAGGCAAATGTGATGACTGAAAGTGGTTTCCAGACTTAGTCATAAATGTTAAAAACTTTACAATGACTAAGTGCAACAAGAGGAAGATCCCTATAGATTTTTTGGTAAGTAGCTCAAAAGTCAAGATTACAGGGACCTGACTTAATTTCTGTTCTCAGGCTTTTAAGTAACCAAGTAAAGCTTTCAAACTTTACATGATGACTAAGTGCCACTTGAGGAGAATCTAAATTGTTGATATCAATAGTTATCTTAGCTGAAAGGTCAAGATCAGAGGGATAAAGACCTGGACATTTTTTAATTTTTTGCACTAGTTAAGCTGAGCTGCACTGCATGATCTAACAACGGACAAACCGATAATAAATTATTTTTGTACCTTCCCCCCATATCAACAAAGTGTTGTAAGAGGGTATACTTTTTTCAGCAGGTTGTCCGTCCGTCTGTCTGCCCATAGACACAATCATTCCTATCAAACAAGTCCTCAGTAACAACAGTAGTTGTGCATGGTACATGTTAGGTTCTTTCAGAAAAAAAATTGCAGAGTTACAGGACTTTGTTTTTTTGTTGATATACTGTATACTGGTTGGGAACCATTTTCCGGACACATTTTCATATTTCGGCTCCATTATTCCTTAAAAAAATATTTGACATAAATGAAGCCCACACTGCACAAACTTCAGTTCCTTCCACATCCGATGTTGTAATCAGCATCGCGTTGTGACGTAAAATATTGGTTCCATGGGGCCTCAAATGGGGTCACTAAAATAAGTTTTTTTTCCCGTCAGGTAAACCAGTTTTCGGACAAATATTTTGACGGTGTTTTGTTGTTAATTTGATATCAAAATAAGTAATTAAACTATTTCTACACATTTCTTTATCATTCATCTCTTCAAAATTGCACATGAAACATAACCCTACGTTCAATAGCAGCTACGAAAGCAAACCTAGGTTGACTATAAAAAACTCGAATTTTGTCTTATACGAATTCTTGATAATTCCAATAGATATAGAATAAAATTAGTGCAAGAATCGACAGCCCTGCATCTTACGTTTCTTTTAGCGTGAAATTAAAAGTAAAACATGTTATCAGCAGACAATCATTATGTAGTTTGATTATTTCTTCCCCACTAGATACCTCGGCATGTGTGAACTACTGCGCATGCGCAATGCTATCTTCATGCCCCGTTAAGACAGAAAGTTTTTTTGTAAACGCAGGTGAGTTATCATCAAAAACCCAAACATTATACAGCCTTATGAAATAGTGGTTTGTTGTAGACATGAAGAACAAACATCTAAATGATCTGGATGAAACAGTTACATGAATAACAACGAAATAAAGCGGATATTACATGTGTCCGGAAACTGGTCCTGGCCGGAAAACGGTTCCCAACCAGTACATACAGTCTGCATATGCAGTCTTGTGTGCACCTAATCTCCCGAACCCTTGCACACAATTTAATAAAACTTCACACAAGTGATCAGTACCAACCTTAGTTGTGCATGGTGCATGTTACGTTCTTTTAGATAAATATTCTGCAGAGATATGCTACTTCGTTTTTGTTACTATGCTATATATTCATAGAGTCTGCATAATTTTATGCAATCTTGTGTATACCTAATTTCCCAAATCATTGCACATATACTTCACACAAGTGATCAGTACCAACCTTACTTGTGCATGGTGCATGTTACGTTCTTTCTAAAAAAGTTCTGCAGAGTTATGGGACTTTGTTTTTGTTGATTCCTCTTGCAGTGAGCTCGGCTTAGTTGTCACTTTTGGCTCTTTGGTGTATGTGCGTGCATCCGTCCGTGCGTCTCTGATTTTGTCCAGACCATAACTTTGACATGTATGGACCAATCTTGTTTATATTTGGCGTGAATATTAACCTCATTGAGAAGGAGTGTCGTGCGCAAACCCCATGTTCCTACCATAATCGGCCGAATATAGGTCGCACTCGTGTATAGGACGCAGCGAAAAAATATTAGCAGAATTCTGGAAAATGCTTATACCCACTTATCACTTATCCGAATTTATGTTTGTCTGAAATTCGCTATAGTTTCTACGAACTAGCCGGTTTTTGTAAATCATTGTTGATATTTTTGCATGTTGTGCAAGTATTTAAATTGAAAAGCATAAACTCTGCTTAAGAACTAAACTGCCGCATCCTCTCATCACTCAATGAATATTGACGCCAGTGAAAGTGAAAGTACACTTTGGCACATGGCGGTAAAATGACATAATTTTAAGACTGGTTTGCAAATTGTTTTGACATTATGGATCAGCGACTATGATCATATTGGATCAGTCTAAAATCTTGCATGCACATGTTTGCAATTGCCTCCGGGTATGATTAAATGGTTAATTGTTTGCAGATTGTGACAGTAGGTGTAAGATACGTAATGCCTCAGGCGTGAATTTCTCTATGAACAAGAGGATTCTAGACAACTATTAAAATTATGTTTGAAGGCTAGATTATCGATTTCCGGGCTACCTGATTTGGAGTCTCAAGTGTTTTAGTGCAAAATGTGTGAAAACACGCTGGGAAAGTATTACACAGGTCTTGTTAAAAACTTAATGATCATGCAGTTACAGAAATTTGTTGTAAAATATATTTTAATGAAGCATTTATTTATCTTAAGATTTTAAGAGAGCTGTAAATTTTACATTTTATACAAAAGTAATTTAAGACGCCGGGTCCCGATACCGGCTATTAGCTATGCCCGAGTCATTGGTATTTACTCCCCTTGAATTCTCTTCAATATAAATTTAGGTATGCGGTGTCAACAAAGATCGATTTTCTTAATTTTTGAGTCGGGGGAAATGTTTGGTCTTTTTCTAGCCCCATACATAGGACGCATCGATTCTTTAAGACCAGAATTACGGTTAAAAAATGTACGTCTTATATTCATAGGATGACAGTATCTCAAAGGTCAAGGTCACAGTTGGAGGTCAAAGGTCAAATTGAAGAATGAGTTTGTCCTGAGCATTTCTTCTTACTGAATTGTGGGATTTTGATGTTACTTGGCCTGAATGTTCACCATTATAAGATGGAGTGTTATGCGCAAGAACCAGGTCCCTAGGTCTAAGGTCAAGGTCACACTTAAGGTCAAAGGTCAGATACAAGAATGATTTTTGTGTGGACTTAGATACTTTTTTTTAAGGTTTACTTTCCTTTGTTTGTTACTATAAATAACTTATATTGTAACCTTTTGCAATTTTTTTTAATTGGTATAAATGTTTGCCACAGTGAGCCAGAGTGTCTTGTGCAACACCCAGTTCTTTTGACAGCTGGGGGGCTTGACATGTTGCCTGTGGGCATCTAGTTTCCTACCATACAGTCCACATAATTAAGCAATCTTGTGTGCGTCAAATTATTGCAATGTGCTGTGTCAGTGTGTGTGGGGTACATTCATCACCTTCAGTGATAGCTCTAGTTTTTAAGATGAATGCATCAAATAAAAATTTGAAGTTATATTTTGTAATTTTAGGTAAGAGATGTCTAACATAATTCCAATGGTGTCATCATCCCCTCCACCAATGGATGAGGGTGGAGGGTTTGAATGGGATGATGATGATGATGATTTTGGAACATTCACATCAGCAAGTGACAACAGTTTTGCTCAGTCAGCAGGTAGGCACAAAACAATGTACCCTTTATAGTGCTCCCTGAAAAAATTCAGGAGGGGGGCTCATACAGCTGCTGCCCTGTCCTTCAGTCTGTCCGGCCATCCCAAAATCTTTGTCCAGATAAACGCTCCCCCTTCCACTAAGATCAAAACAAATTAACATTGTGATTCTGGTAACTCGACCAACTATTTCTTTTGCCCCGGCCCTAAATTATTTTATGGCATTTGCTCAAACAATGGCATAATTTAAGCTCCACTTACTTCAGATTGTCATGAGAAATTTTCGCGAGAAACGTAAGCGATTATGCTTTGATACTTCAGTTTTGTAAACAAATTTTTGATAAGCTCTGCAGTAGGAATTTACATTTAATACATTAACTAATACATTCTTTTTGAACTTTTCAAAAAGTAATTTACCTTTAATAATTCCATTAAAATCCACATAATTTTCACTTGCATTTAAAAAAAAATTACAAAATATTACCAGAACATATCAGTGAGTCACTTTTTGTGGTGCAAATACATGTAACTTACTGAAATTCACACAGATTTTTAGCTCGACTATTCATAGAATAGTAGAGCTATTGGACTCGCCCATGCGTCGGCATCCGCGTCCCAATTTGGTTAAGTTTTTGTATGTAAGCTGGTATCTTAGCAACCACTTGTGGGAATGGATTGAAACTTCACACACTTATTCACTGTGATAAACTGACTTACATGTACATTGCACAGGTTCCATAACTCTATTTTGCGTTTTTACAAAATTATGCCCCTTTTTTGACTTAGAAATTTTTGGTTAAGGTTTTGTATGTAAGCTGGTATCTCAGTAACCACTTGTGGGAATGGATTGAAACTTCACACACTTATTTACTGTGATAAACTGACTTACACTGCACAGGTTCCATAACTCTATTTTGCTTTTTTACAAAATTATGCCCCTTTTTCGACTTAGAAATTTTTGGTTAAGGTTTTGTATGTAAGCTGGTATCTCAGTACTCACTAATGGGAATGGATTGAAACTTCACACACTTGTTCACTGTCATGATTTGACATTGCAGTGCAAAGGGTCAATAACTCAACTTCGCATTTTACAAAATTATGTCCCTTTTTCGACTTAGGAGTTTTTGGTTAAATTCTTATATGAAAGCTGGTATCTCAGTACCCACTAATGGGAATAGATTGAAACTTCACACACTTGTCCAATGTCATGAGCTGATAAGCACTATGCAGGTTCCATAACCCTATTTTGCATTTTTACTAAATTATGCCCCTTTTTCGACTTTCGTATTCATTCAATCGACAAGGCTGTTGAATAGTTGAGCGTTGCTGTCCTCCGACAGCTCTTGTTGACATTGCTGTTGCAGAAGTTTAAAGAAGAAAGAGGTAAAATTGTAAAAAGCAGGGAAAACACTTCAGCTTCAGCTTGCTAATACCTACTGTACTTACACTTCCTATATATAAATAATTGTTATATTCTTTATATTTAGAAACACCTAGTAATGAGGACACTAGGTCCCATGACCATTTCAACTCGGGACCACACAAAAACGACATGGGAGGATTTGCAGACTTTGGGTCATTCTCAAGTAAGGAAATGCCAGATTCAGTGAATAAAACTGTACCAAATGATCATAGACCAGAATCAATTAGCATTTCTCAAAAAACATCTGAACATAAAGAAACTAATTTTGTTAATGCAGAAAGTAATAATAATCACACTGTAAATGGTCCATTGGTAGATTCAGGTGTGTACAGTTCAAACGTGTCACCTATACAATATACTGAACATTCAGGATCACAAAACAACTTAGAAAGCACTGTTAATGGTAGTATTGCAGCTAAAACTGAGTCACTACATGAATCATCATGTAACTTGGATAATTCAGAAAACACTGCAGATGAAACAGAAAGATCATGTGCAGAAACTAACACTGATACAGGGAGTTCAGTTCCATGTAAGGAAGGTTCATCAGCAACTCAGGAAAATGTCAATGTAATTGTCAATTCAGACTCAAATGGAGAACATGAATTACAAGGCGATTCTGTTAAGTGCATTCCACCGAAAGTCATTCCTGACGATGACCATATGCATATATCAGGTAGTGCAGTGACTGAGGAAGAAATGAGAGAAGGTGAGAAGGATATTAGTGCTAATGTTGTGATATCAAATTGTGATGATTCATGTAGTCAGGATTCAGACACAAAGTCATTTAATGATGTAAATTCCCATTCAGTCTCAAATGTTGTTCATCAGGAATCTGGTCATGGTCTTGGTCGAAATATAAGTCAGACAGATCTCACTGCAGATTCTTGTAATGCTGGAGTAAGAAATGAAGGCGAGTTTGAAGCTGAAAATAGTTCTCACTTTGGAGATACAAATTTTGCAAACCAGGTTGAAAACAATGTTGAAGATACAAAAAGTTCAGTAAATAGAACTGAATGCAAGTGTGAAAATGACAGTGGTGTAATTGCTGATGGTTCTAATTTAGTGGACCAAGAAAGTAATATTCAAGAAGATTTAAAATGCAGTGCTGTGAATTCTGAAGAACAAAAAGATTCTGTTAAAGAAGAGTCAGTTAGTAGCATTGAAATAAGCACTCCCGTTAAAAGTGTAGAATCAGAAACTAAAAGTGACAAGTCAGAAAATTTAAACATAAGTAATCAGTTCAGCCAAGAGGAGATCAAATTTGTTCATGGCCAGGACGAAAATGACAAAAACACAGAAAACGCAGCACATTCATTTGACCATGATTCTGAAAATGCTAGTGTTGAAGATGGGATTAACAACAATGAAAGTGCAGTAGAAGTCACTTCCAATGTTGCCAGTGATATTGTTGCAGTTTTAGAGTCCGAAAACCATGATGAAAATAGGACTTACCAAAAGGAAAATGATAACATGTGTATTTTGGAAGATAATTCAAAACCTGAAGATAATGTTAAACAATTAGATAATGTTGAAGAGGACATGGAACCCTCTGAGGCCCATTTAAAAGGAGATAATATGCCTGTCAGTGATAATTGTAATGAGAGTTTGGATGACAATGATGGTTTTAGTGATTTCAGTGAATCAGTCAACAAAAGAGTAAAAGATGGATCTAATTCTGAAAGTACTGAAAACAGTAATGATGGCTTTGGTGATTTCAGTACAACACCAGTTCATACAGAAGAAGAATTTAACTCAAGTTCTGATAAGAAACAAGACGTAAATAGCTCATTTAATGATGGAGATGATGAAGATGATTTTGGAGACTTTAATGCAAGTTTTGATGTCAAGCCAGATTCCAGTATCTCTGCAGTGGCTGATGACAAGGATGACTTTGGAGATTTTAATGCAAGTTTTACTGAAAAGGAAGATGACAAAGAACTTCCATCAGGTGATGGCTTTGGTGATTTCAGTGCAACTTTTGATAGTGTACCCACTGCTAGTGAACAGACCAGTGATTGGGCAGCATTTTCCGAGCCCCAGACAGTGATCAAGGATGACATTGATGATGCTGATGATTGGGCAGGCTTTGAAGATGAGGAATCTAGTGCCCCGCCTCAGTTTGAAACAGTCACTTCTACCAGCAAGATGGAGGAGATTGAGAAAGCTTCTCCAGACCTAGGGAATATGGTAAATTTTCAAACTATCTCACCAGTTTAAATGGATGTATTAGGATAAAAGCGTCTTGAATAACAATTTAACAATGCATTCATTTAGATGTTATGAAAATTGTCAAAACTAAAATTTAAATGCATATTTGCTTAAAATGTTCATATAAGCCATTTAAAAAATTCAAAAAGGTCAATGGGGCATATTGTTTCCAATCCACAAAACTTTCATGGAAATACATTAATAGAAGTTTTTTGTAAAGCTTGCCTCTACCTACACTCCTCTTGCTATATTGTAGTATTTTGTGTGTTAAACATGAACCGTTATGTCAAATGAATACTGTTCAAACTAAACTTATAGTTTAAGATGATCTGAAAATTGATTTAGATATCAAATTAGATTGATGATTTTACATGTTTTTTGCTGTGTTTCAGACAAAACATGAGAAACTATTGTATGCAGTGACCAGATGTTTCCCAGCTTTTGTCTCTGACTTGGAAGTGTGTGATCTCAACCTGGCCGAATTGAATGATTTGCAGATGGATAGGTAATGATGCTTTTATAGTAAAACATTTTTGAAGAAAAAAAGTCACCAGTTTTAAATTGTTTAAGTCAACAAAGATGCAGGGCAACAGCTAACTGATTTCATTGTACAGAGTTTTTGTGATTCTTTATGTTGTAACACAATAAATATAAAAGATTAATACAGGAACAACACATACAACATTGGGGGTATGTTTAGGCTAATATTTATTAATGTACCTGTTTCAATCCAACAGGACATTCATAAGGATCTTTATATTGTGTAAGTATTAAGACAAGTAGGATTGTTAAGCAAAATTATATTTGTTTTTTGGGGGTTTTATGCCCCCGAAGGGAGGCATATTAGTTTTCAACTGTCTGTCTGTTCGTTAGTTCGTTCGTCCGTCACAACGTTAACTTTTTGCATGAAGGCACTTTACTCGCGAACCACTGCACCCAGGACCTTCAAACTTCACATGCTGATAGTACTTATTGAGTACACGACCCCTACTGACTTTAGGGTCACCAGGTCAAAAGTCAAGGTCACCAGGTCAAAGATCAAGGAGCTGCAGGGGCATTTGTCAACATTAGTGACAGCTCTTGTTTTTGCTCAGTGACAGTTGAAATTCTTATAATAATCATTATCTTTGCTGCAGAAGTTATTTTAAGGCTATAAAGGTCTTGTAATAGAACTTTGATATCGGAAAATTCCTTTTCCGTTTATCTTCAGATTTTAGAAAGCCAGTTTAAATGGAAGTTATACATTATTCTTAGTAGGGAATTAGGGCATATAGTTGTCCGTTCATCCCAGTTTCATAACGATGTCAAAAGTAGATATTTTTCACAATTGTAAGGTTTAAAATGGCTGAAATAACAATTAAAAATACCCGACCAAAATTATTTCTAATTTAACTTTGAAAGAAACTGCATTACCACTCTTAATTTCTTGTATAGTATCAGAATAACAGATGAAAAATGGATATTAAACAGATGCCAATTACTATTCAAAAATTGCGGTAAAGGATTTTGATTTTGATGATTATGTAACTGGACAATGTAAGGCAGATGATGTGGTCCAGTGATAAGACCATGGACAACAATACCAAGGATTGCATGTTTAATACCCCACTCCTCCAACTAGCATTCTTCCAGATTTGACTTTTATTCGAGGTTCTGTTAGGATTCTTGGCACCTTGTGTTAAAGTTTCAGGACCCTGGGATGGAGCATCTTCTGTTTATCTTGCTTTGTCCTTCAAAATCTGAAACAGTTAAACAGTTCAATAGAAACATAAAAAGGGTCTACTTTCATCTGTTTTATCTTTCTTAATAAGAAACAATAACTTTTTCAGGTAAAATGTTCCATTTATTGTTAATCCGAATACTTTGATTTAGAAATAAAGGTATGTGAAATTTACCACCTACACTTCAGTTGTGTAAAACTTATCACTGAATTGAATCCGTCTGTTTTATAATTGACTTTATATCGTAGATTGTTGTTTTTATACGGCCGTTTGAAAAACAGGACGTATTATGGGAACGCCCCTGGCTGGCAGACGGTTGAGCAGTGTCCACAGACTTTGTCGTGAGCATATCTTCTTCATGCATGGAGGGATTTTGATATAACTTGGCACAAATGTTCACCATCATGAGACGGAGTGTCATGCCCCAAAACCAGGTCCCTGGGTGTAAGGTCAAGCTCACACTTAGAGATTAAATTCAAGAAAGACTTTGTCCTGAGCATTTCTTCTTCATGCATAGAGGGATTTTGATTTAACTTGGCACAATTGTTCACCATCATGAGACAGAGTGTCATGCGCAAGAACCAGGTCTAAGGTCAAGGTCACACTTAGAGGTCAAAGTCGATACTTTGTCGGGAGCATTTCTTCTTCATGCATGAAGGGATTTTGATATAACTTGGCAGAAATGTTCACCACCATGAGACTGAATGTCTTACACAAGAACTGGGTCCCTAGTTCTATTGTCAAGGTCACACTTAGAGGCCAACGGTCAGATACAAGAATGACTTTGTCCAGAGTATTTCTTCTTCATGCATGGAGGGATTTTGATGTAACTTGGCACAAAATTTAATGTTCACAACCATGAGACAGAATGTCATGAGCAAGAACCAGGTCCCTAGTTTTAGAATTATTTCCTTTGTTGTTACTATAAATAGCTTATATTGTTACTTTTTTATTACTGGCCATAGGGAAAAATCGAGACCACTTTTCTGTGGTACAACATGCATGTTACATCCAATTTTTAAGTGTATTTTGACCTATCCTTACCTGGTAAGGATTTTTATGTGGACTTAAAATTAGATAGCTTGTGGACTTACTTCCCTTTGTTGCTACTATAAATAGCTTATTCTTGAAACTTTTTATTGGATATGTCATTGTTTGGGCTTACTGTCTACCAAACTTATATAGAATATGTTTTACTGTAACATTTACATGACGGGCATATATTGTGACATTCTGGCACTCTTGTTTTGTCTTCAGTTATTCTCGAGTGTGGGGTGAGGTAAAGGGACAACAGACAACAGAGGCTCTATCATATCAGTGGACCAAGTCTTTGTGGAATACTCAACTGTTTACCACACTGCATATTGACACCAAAAATATTGTAAGTAATACTAAATATAGAGGAGCGAAGGAAGCAGGTAGCAATTATGTTTCATAATGTTTGGCAGAGATTTCATAGTAATACCTACATTCTGAACATGTCATGGTTCAAGGCTTATGCTATTGTCTGCCACTTCAGTCAGTGTGTGAAATTATGATCAGAAAGGAAAAATGAAAATGGCGAAAATGAAAAATTCTACATATTTGCTCAAAATCATTGAAATTTTTGCTGGTTTTGATAATTTCTCAGTTTCGGATGGTAAAAAAAAGATACTCATATGCAGTCTGCATTTATGCATTACTGTGAAATCATTAATATTTGTTGGGGACTAATTGTCGTGGTTGAGTCAATCCACAAAATTTAATCCCAACAAACAAATAAAATTCCCATTAATTTTATGTTTAAAAGTTGAAATCCATGAGTTCATATCCCAACGAAATTGCCATTTTGACCAGAACCACGAAATTTCATGCCCATGAAATTAAATGATTTTACAGCATGTAAAGAAAACTGGTGTAATCAACATCTTGATGCTTGGGTTGCAATTTGCAATCAATAAGCAGACAAAATACTTAGGCTAGAAATAAGTAAGTGGTTCCAGTTAATAAACCAGGATTCGTGTCATAAGTAACAATTGTAACTTAATTGTTGAGTGATATTAAAGACCTGTGGCTTTATTATGTATTGTAACAGCTGATAGGACACAAGAAGGCCCCGGTGCCAGTGTTTGCAGCCGGTCTCACCTTGCTAGAACCTACTAAAGGACAAGCACTTCTCAAACCTGATGTCCTGGTCGACACATCGAAATCTGACCCATCTCTCACGTCACATTCTCAGGTTTGTATAATTTTACCTGCATGTAGGCCTACATCAGTATAAATGTTTCATTTTTATGCATTTAAATGTATAGTAACTTATCAATAGGTGCTGTTTTTCTTTGCCTTTTTGGAAGAATAACTTGACTGAATTTTTTCAAAAAGTAGAGCTGTTATTGTCACCCTTTTGTCCTTGTCTGGGTCAACATCCACATCGCAGAAGTTTTCATATTAGCAGGTTTTTCTGAAACTACATTGCATAATGCTTTCAAATTTCACATACTTAAATTTCATCATGAGATGATCTTATGGGGCAAGTTACATCTCTCTGGCTTTTATTTTTATCTCACCTGAGCCAAAGACTCATGGTGAGCTTTTGTAACCGGTCAATGTCCCGTCGTGCGGTGTCAGTCGTCCGTCATGTGTCCGTCAACATTTTCTAAAAAAATCTTCTTGAAAACCACTGGGCAGAATTACACCAAACTTCACAGGAATGATCCTTTGGTGGTCCCTTTTCAAAATTATTTAAAGAATTTCATTCCATGCAGAACTCTGGTTGCCATGGCAACCAAAAGGAAAAACTTTAAAAATCTTCTTGTCCAAAACTGCAAGGCATAGAGACAGCTCATGATATCTCTGAAATATTTTATTGTCATTTTCTGTAAGTTACGCTTTTTGTCTGTATATAACACTTGCAAACTTATGCTTGTCTGAGACTAACATATATTTTCATTTTCTTGCAAAATTAATACAGTAAGCTCAAGGTGTAATAGAGATTTTAAATGGTGTTATGTTTGTACTTCTAATACATTAAACATTATACATTATTAAGCTATGGTTAATGAAATAAGAGTACATTTTGCAACAGCTAAATATATAAATGTATACTATTCTATTTTGACTTAATGTTTATAGTGCGGCACAGGACGGAAATTTCTTCAGTAACAGATTTTAATAATATTAGAAACATTTTCTGACTCAAACTCTGAATATGTAATAGATTTGAAGCAATCAATTTTTCTTGTATTAAGATATTTTTTCAGTAAGGGGAAAAATGTGTTTATAGAAAATAGAAATTAAGAGAACTACTTGTAAGAAGTAGGAATGTCCGTGTTTAGTTGGTTTACTGGTTAACCATTTGAATGTCTGATTATTAGTTAATAAAAAATAGAATTTCATGACATCCTTAGATAAAAATGAAAGACAGTTTATTCTTGTGTGGTAGTTTTAGACATGAAAATTGTAGAGTACATCACAAATTTGTCAAACATGAAAATCTATTTCTGCATTTCACACTGACAGACGTTCTTGTTTGTTTTACTTAACCTTATTCTTATTAAAGTGCATTACGTGTAATAACACAATATTAACTATTATGAAATTCAATGTTGGTATGAAGTTCTATAGTAATAAAGCAGAGCAGTCATATGCCCGTGATGAAATAATGCACAGAGGAGCAGCTTGGGTCTTCCTCCATCATCATAGCTGGGAAGTTGCCATGTAACCTATAATTTTGTCAGTGCAACGTTAAAACAAAATCATAAATGCAGTCATATTGATACTACATGTTTTTAAGAACTGATTTCATTTCCCCTCCCCCTTGGTCTTCACTCATTGGTCATTTAGTTTATCTGACCATTCTTCAGATTAAAATTTTCTGCTGAATAATTGGAGAATGCTCATGCCTATGGTATTTATAACTCATCAGGTGATTGTCTGTGGTTTGCAAATAACTCCTATCATTTTTGGGATATGCATCTCAGTTCAGTATTTGCAGAATGCTTGGTCCTAGATCTGTCAAATATGAAGGGTTGATATCCTTGTGATTATGAGATGACCAAAATGTTGAAGTCAGTAGGTCAAATGTCAAGGTCAGATTGACCTTTGGGCTTAAATTGGTTTTCTATTAGTAACTGCAGAATGTTTTGACTTTAATAAAATGACATCCCGTTTTAGCAGTAACTTCTACTGGTTTTTGGTCATTCGATCTAAGGCCATGGGGTCATTAGTTCTACGGTCATGGGGTCATTAGGTCTAAGGCCATGGGGTCATTAGGTCAAAGGCCGGAGTCATTGCTTTTAATTCTTTTTATGTACGCTTGGATATCCAAATAACTTAACACAAGTATTCACCATAACAATACTATGTGCCCTATGCACCTTAACAGCGTTGAGAATACACTACCGTTACCTCAAAACTGTCAGGAAAATGTATTGTAATATTCGACCGATGCATGGGAGGGTAGGCCTCACTTGAACATCAAATATTTATGGTCATTGTTCCTGTAATTTCTATAACTTTTATATACATGCAGGAATATTCAAATAGCTTGGCACATGTATTTACCATAAGAAAGTGATATGTTGCATTTACCTGATACTTCTTTTCTTACCTTTAAGGTCAAGGTCACACTTTGTGGTTACATTATTAAAAGTCATTTTTCTTTTTAAATATCTGTTTGGGGTTGATTATAATTTCATAGGAATTTATGCGTGCACTCAGTCAAAAAGGTTGAATGGTGTTTGAGTATTGGAGCTAAAAAGTTGCTTATTTGAAAAAAGAGATTAACCACAGACATTTTCAAAATCATTTAGTCTCCACCTGTGTTATATAGGACAGGTGAATTGTCAATGACTTTCAGAAAGCAAGTAAGATCTGGTTGAAAATTCTGTAGTACATGCAGGTATATTCTTTACAGAACTATATTTTACAACACATAATGATGTGCAATATAAGCAAATATACAGACACACGTTCTTGGGGTTGGGAGCTCCATTTCAGTTTTTCAGTAGTGTCTTATCTGAATGCTTTCTTGTGTTTCAGCTGTAACATTTTGTAAATTGTGCTTATATTAAACATTGAACTTTTTTTTTTTGCTTTTTGATTAACACTTTAACATGTAAATAGGCATTGCTTCAGATATTTAGAACAAACCAGCTTTATAACTTTTTAGGTCTTGTCACTGTAGCACTGCACATGAAATATTGTTTGTTATCTAACTTGTTTTGTAACATTTTCATACATTTTTATTTCATTAATTCTTTAGATTTGATGGCACCAAAATTTCTGAGATAAATTATGTGTTTATTTGCATAGTCAATATGGTAGGAGTTACAAGAGTTGATAAATATACACATAATTATATCATTGCATCAAATACAATTCTATGAACCTGTTTATGAACTTATGGAGGTGGTTAAAGATAGATGGACTGTGATGGATTTTTTTGGGGTTGCCTGTCTATTATTCCAGTTATATTCCAGGCCTTTGCGTAGTAAAAATTTACTGGGATATATTTACCTTGTAGTTAGTTAGAGACTGAATTTGATAGTTGTTGAAAATCAGGTCTAGAGTAATAGGGTCGCACTGGCTTTTAATTTTAGTGTTCATTTGAAAGGTGAGCTACAGGATGGAAATTTGTCTACCGGTAACTTCTTTTTTTAATGATACAGACTGGAATGAAATTGTAATACCATACAAATTTGAATACTTCTTAATTGGATTTTTTATGACCTATGTGTCAAAGACTGGAAGGCATGTACTGTTTCAACTGTTCATTCGTCAATTTGTATATCCTCCAGTCACTCTTGTGTACTAATACAGTTTCCATCCAATTGAAAGAAACTTGGTACACATCATCAGCAGAAAAAGGACATGCGCATATTGCCTGTACTTTCATCTCTGATTATTTTTCTGAAGTTATAGCCCAGTTGCAGACTTTACTTACTATTCTGTCAAGCATTTTTAGGGGAAATGTGTTATACAATACTGACATTTTTAGCTCACCTGAACGCAAACTTGAAGTCACGGTTTGTGGTCCGTCCATCATTGTCTATCCACACTTTTGTACAGATGACATCTCCTCTAAAACTACTGGTCAGAATATCACCAAACTTGGTCAGAAGGATCCTGGCATGGTCCTCTGTACCGTTTTTTTAAACGTTTCAACTTGGCATCTTAAGGGGCTGCCAGAGTGAAAAAAATAGAAACTCCTTTATATGACTTCTTCTCATGAACCACTTGATGGATCTTTACATATCTTGGTCAATAGCATCATTATAAGATCCTCTCCAAAATTTGTTTAATTAAGGCACTTTGCCCCATTTAGCTAGAGCTGAAAATAGAAAAAAAACACTTCTAAACAATTTCAAATAGACCACTTGATGGATGTTTATCAAACTTGGTCTGTAGCGTCATTATAAGGTCATCTCCAGATGTTGCTCAAATTGGGGCACTTTGACCCTTTTAGGGTCACTAGTGCTAGAAATAGAAAAACCTTTAAACAGATTCCTCTTATGATCCCATTGATAGACCTCTATCAGATTTTATCTGTAGCATCATTAAAAGGCCCTACCGTAATTTTGTTCAGATGGGGGTGGTTGGCCATACCAACATACTTGAATTATATGATTTCTTTCATTGGTTGGAACTCAAGCTTAAAAACACCAAAAAAAGATTTTAAAGTTTTTGAAAAAATAAGAGCAGCAGTTCCAATGAACAACTTTTAAATTTGATGGGCTCTAATGCACAACACAAGTGACACACTCCCTACTTATACAGACTTAGTTTTATAAATGAGCCGCACCATGAGAAAACCAACATAGTGGCTTTATGACCAGCATGGATCCAGACCAGCCTGGGCATCCACGCAGTCTGGTCAGGATCCATGCTGTTCGCAAACCCACTGTGTTGGTTTTCCCATGGCACGGCTCAAACGTCTTTTGAGAAGACACAGCAGTGATTTCACAGAATGCAGCATTACAAGTTCATAAACTTTTTCGAAACACTTGAAATATTATCAGTTAGACAAATTATCACTTCTGTAGCAGCGCTCAGTTTGACTTTTGTAATTCTTTCGTTAGTTACTTAGTTTTTGTTATAATATATTTACTGCAGATACCAGCCACCACTGTTCCGATGCCAAACAAAAATGCAAGTAAATAACTCCTATTGAAATCTAATGCCTTACTAACAAACTCACTATATGTGTAACACAAACTTTCTGCAATAAACTTTATCTTCTTTGTCTTGTGTCAGTACTTCTCTCTTTTTTTGTATAATATTACTGTAATGTCAGAAATATAACCATGGAATTTTATTTTAATTATTTTTGCTTTTCCCATTTTTAAACCACTCGGAAGTTTTATCTATATTTGAACAATTATTCAAATCGTAAGACAGCCAATCTTATAGTGATCATGTTTCAGTCCAATATTGTTTGCTTTTACCATGACTATCAGGTTGTAAAGTGGACAGGGTCAGATGAATGTGGAAAAAAGCTTGATTAACAAAATATCACCTTTGACGTTACTTCACACAAATATTTTAGCCTCTGGATTTGATTTTTACTGCATCAATACTAATATGACTGAAACCTTGAGAGAAGCTTTCACAAATACGAGTAGACAATCCAAGGAAATAAGATATTTTGCTATTAAAGAGCGTACACAAATTCTGAATCTCTTGAATGTTTGCAGTATAAAATTAATGAAATTTTGGTCAGGCAAAAATAACTGATTTTACAGAATCTGAGAGCCATGTATAATTGTTTATGTGTTGTGTGAAGGCTTTGTCTGTACTGAATCTGTTACCTGGATGCTCCTTACATGTTTTACAAGTTATCAGAAAGTTTGTTCATGAGTTATTTTGCAATGTAAACAAAGCATGAATGAATTGCAATGATGAAGTTATAATGAATTCTTACTGTTTTACAGTATAACTGTGCTCTACATTGATCAAACTTCATTTGCATATAATTATTATTCAGAAAAGCTTTAACATTTTTTGTATGTATGAAAGTTCAGTGTTACACATGTGATTGTAAGCTCACATCTTAATTGCTTCTTGTGGTACTGGTATTGGGCTTCTAACCTCCCAGTGAAGTATGTATGCTACTAACTCCTGTATCCAAGAATGAATCAGCTACTCTCTGTATGTCTAACTGTATTTATTTATCTCTGCCCAGTCTGTGACCCGCTCTCCTGTATGTCCATATGTATATATGTGTGTAATGTTCTGTACTACATGTATGTGTATAAAACAGTCTATAAACAGATTAAAAGAATATATAATTATGTATGGTTGACATTTAGAAGGACTGCATGATTTAGATTAATTATTAGAGTAGGTTTATTGAAGCATATGAGCCGCGCCATGGGAAAACCAACATAATGGCTTTGCGACCAGCATGGATCCAGACCAGCCTGCGCATCCGCGCAGTCTGGCCAGGATCCATGCTGTTCGCTAACAGTTTCACTAATTGCAATAGACTTTGAAAGCGAACAGCATGGATCGTGACCAGACTGTGCGGATGCGCAGGATGGTCTGGATCCATGCTGGTCGCAAACCCACTATGTTGGTTTTCCCATGGCATGGCTCATATGTCTTGCAAGTTTGGACTGCTTATAGATGTTGCTATAATAATATGGTTTATTCTAGTGCTAAAACCTAGAAGGATTTCCCATTTTATGGAATACCCTAACAGAAAATTCCATTAGAAAACGACATGTACTGATGATCTGGTACTGTGAAGTGGTTATATATTCTTTATAATAGAGAGAAAAAAATTCTTGGTTGTTTCTGTTTGCAAAATGAAAACCAAACAAACAGTGTTAATTATGTCTCCCCCAGGAGACATATTGTTTTTGCCCTGTCCGTCCGTCCGTACGTCACACTTCATTTCCGAGCAATAACTGGAGAACCATTTGACCTGGAACCTTCAAACTTCATAGGGTTGTAGGGCTGCTGGAGTAGACGACCCCTATTGTTTTTGGGGTCACTCCCTCAAAGGTCAAGGTCACAGGGGCCTGAACATTGAAAACCATTTCCGATCAATAACTAGAGAACCACTTGACCCAGAATGTTGAAACTTCATAGGATGATTGGTCATGAAGAGTAGATGACCCCTATTGATTTTGGGGTCACTCCATCAAAGGTCAAAGTCACAGGGGCCTGAACATGGAAAACCATTTCCGATCAATAACTAGAGAACCACTTGACCCAGAATGTTGAAACTTCATAGGATGATTGTACATGCAAAGTAGATGACCCCTATCAATTTTGGGGTCACTACATTAAAGGTCAAGGTCACAGGGGCCTGAACATTGAAAACCATTTCCGGTCAGTAACTTGAGAACCACTTGACCCAGAATGTTGAAACTTAATAGGATGATTGGACATGCAGAGTAGATGACCCCTAACGATTTTGGGGTCACTCTGTGAAAGGTCAAGGTCACAGGGGCCTGAACATTGAAAACCATTTCTGGTCAGTAACTTGAGAACCACTTGACCCAGGATGATGAAACTTCATAGGATGATTGGTCATGCAGAGTAGATGACCCCTAACAATTTTAGGGTCACTCTGTTAAAGGTCAAGGCCACAGGGGCCTTAACATGTAAAACCATTTCCAATCAATAACTTGAGAACCTCTCGACCCAGAATGTTGAAACTTCATAGGATGATTGTTCATGCAGAGTAAATGACCCCTATTGTTTTTGGGGTCACTCTGTTAAAGGTCAAGGTCACAGAGGCCTGAACATTGATAACCAGTTCCGATCAATAACTTGAGAACCACTTGACCCAGAATGTTGAAACTTCATAGGATGATTGAACATGCAGAGTAGATGACCCCTATTGATTTTGGGGTCAGTCTATTAAAGGTCAAGGTCACAATGGCCTGTTCATGTAAAATCATTTTTTGGAAATAACTTGAGAACGACTTGACCTACAATGTTGAAACTTAATAGGATGATTGGACATGCAGAGTAGATGACCCCTATTTATTTTGAGGTCACTTGATCAAAGGTCAAGGTCACAGGAGCCTGAACAGTGACTTGAGAACCACTAGGCCAAGAGTGTTGAAATTTAGCGGGATGACTGGACCTGCCAAGTAGATGATCCCTATTGCAGCCAACCATCAGTGTCTCTTTGACTTTTGCTCCTGACCCCTATTGACTTCTTGCCTATAGGACTTTGCATTGGGGGAGACATGCGCTTTTTTACAAAAGCATTTTCTAGTTATTAATTCTTTATCTTTAAAATGTGTAATCCACAAAGCCTTATACCAAATATATAGCCATTCTGGTCCGAAAGATGATTTTAATACCAGTGTAATATGTGGATTTTACAGGATTTTTGTTTTAGATTAAGAAAATAGAAGATTAACCAGTTAGTTTAAGTCAGTGCTGTGCAGTACAGAATTGCAAGAAAATTATTGTTTTCATAACAGTTGACCTAGCTAATTAGATGATTTAATCTGCATGTAGCCTATACTTAAGAAGTTATCTGTTATAATATGGAACTTTGGTTTATTAAGATGAACATTGTTTATTTTTACAGGAATCAATACCAGCCGCCCAGTTTGATTGGAGCAGCAGCGGACTAACAAACCCTTTAGAAGGTATCATACATTAAACCTGAATTTTTTGTGTAAGATCAAGATCTGAAAATGATCAAACATCTGTGTTGAGATCCAAAATAAACGAGAATGTAGTGCTTGCACTCAGTATTTGTTGACATAGCAACATTCAATATATATGCTGAAGAATGATTTCTATGAAATCATTAACATTCAATAAGGGGACTGTTGCCCGCAAAATTAAAATTTTAATGAGCTCCATGTTCTATATTTTGTAATAATTAAGGTAAAAATAGATCCTGCAGATGCAGTTTCTAAGTCACATTCGAAACTACAAAACTCTGATAAAAGTCATTAAGCTAGGTATCAAGTCGGAATCGTATGAAATAATTTGTGTAATTTTAGAAAATAGTTTGTACATGCTTTTATTTGGTCACATGTCTGCTCCTACCGCTTTCATACATGTCTTTTTAGCTCACCTGTCACAAAGTGACAAGGTGAGCTTTTGTGATCGCGCAGCGTCCGTCGTCCGTGCGTAAACATTTGCTTGTGACCACTCTAGAGGACACATTTTTCATGGGATCTTTATGAAAATTGGTCAGAATGTTCACCTTGATGATATCTAGGTCAAGTTCGAAACTGGGTCACGTGCGGTCAAAAACTAGGTCAGTAGGTCTAAAAATAGAAAAACCTTGTGACCTCTCTAGAGGCCATATTTTTCATAAGATCTTCATGAAAGTTGGTCTGAATGTTCACTTTGGTGATATCTAGGTCAAGTTCGAAACTGGGTCACGTGCCTTCAAAAACTAGGTCAGTAGGTCAAATAAAAAAAATCCTTGTGACCTCTCTGGAGGTCATATTTTTCATGGGATCTGCATGAAAATTGGTCAGAATGTTCATCTTGATGATATCTAGGTCAAGTTCGAAACTGGGTCACGTCCGGTCCAAAACTAGGTCAGTAGGTCAAATAATAGAAAAACCTCTGTAGAGGCCGTATTTTTCATTGGATCTGCATGAAAATTGATCAGAATGTTCATCTAGGTGATATCTAGGTCAAGTTTGAAACCGGGTCAACTGCGGTCAAAAACTAGGTCAGTAGGTCAAATAATAGAAAATCCTTGTGACCTCTCTAGAGGTCATATTTTTCATGGGATCTTTATGAAAATTGGTCAGAATGTTCATCTTGATGATATTTAGGTCAAGTTCAAAACTGGGTCACGTCAGATCCAAAACTAGGTCAGTAGGTCAAATAATAGAAAAACCTTGTGACCACTCTAGAGGCCATAGTTTTCATGGGATCTGCATGAAAGTTGGTCTGATTGTTCATCTTGATGATATCTAGGTCAAGTTCGAAACTGGGTCAACTGCATTCCAAAACTAGGTCAGTAGATCTAAAAATAGAAAATTTTTGTGACCTCCCTGGAGGTCATATTTTCAAGGGATCTATATGAAAATTGGTCAGAATGTTCATCTTGATGATATGTAGGTCAAGTTTGAAACTGGGTCACGTGCGGTCAAAAACTAGGTCAGTAAGTCAAATAATAGAAAAACCTTGTGACCTCTGTAGAGGCCATATTTTTCATGGGATCTGCATGAAAATTGGTCAGAATGTTCATCTTGATAATATCTAGGTCAGTTTATAAACTGGGTCGCATGCGGTCAAAAACTAGGTCAGTAGGTCAGATAATAGAAAAATGTTGTGACCACTCTAGAGGCCATAGTTTTCATGGGATCTGCATGAAAGTTGGTCTGAATGTTCATCTTGATGATATCTAGGTCAAGTTTGAGACCGGGTCAACTGCGGTCAAAAACTAGGTCTCAACATAGAAAGACCTTTTGACCTCTCTAGAGGCCATATTTTTCAATGGATCTTCATGAAAGTTGGTCAGAATTTTTATCTTGATGATATCTAGGTCAAGTTCAGAAGTAGGTCACATGAGCTCAAAAACTAGGTCACTATGTCAAATAATAGAAAAAAAACGACGTCATACTCAGTTCATGTGGGGGCAGGTGAGCGATTCAGGACCATCATGGTCCTCTTGTTACCAGAAACCAACAACCTGGTTGTCAAACCATCGTAGTTCACTAGTTATACAAGTGTAGATCTTTTATTTGATTTCTTTTTCAGCAAACAATAAAACTTTGAATTTGGATTTTCTAATTCAGGACCAAGCCACAAAAAGTAATGGTAAGTGTGTATGTTAAACAGAATAGATGGAATTATGATTTGGTAGTTGTGCTGTAAACAGAAAATATAACATGATCTTTTCATAGTGAATATCTAAAACGAGTTGAATAAAATAATAAAATGCGAGGCTCTGCTGAGCATTTATAAAAATCAATTTTATTCGACAAGTTTAATAAAAGCATAACATCACTTTTGCTAAAAGTTGCATTTCCGATATGAATCAGTCTCCAGTGTGTTTCTTTTGTTAAAATTAACTATATTTCAAAAAATTGCATGAACCTTCTGTGTGGAATGATAATATTGGGACATAACTGATGGCCTTTAAAAAAAAGATGATAAATTTGTCAGTCCAGACTTTCACAGAGCTTTTTTATGCCTCAACACATATATGTGGGGGACTGTTAGCATTGCTGCTCTCCGTACATTCATCCGAACATCCTGAAATCTTGTGTGTCCAACTCCTCCTACACTTAAGTCTGATTTGCTTCAAACTTTCACAGATGAACAAGCTAGATGTGTAGATGACTGTAAAGGAAGGATTTTTTCTGTGGTTATTTTTACTCTAGTTATGGCCCCGGTAGTTTTTGCTATATAGTGGATGGCACAGTATGTGGGGGGCATCAGTTACCAATGGACACAATTTTAGTCCTCGATATCATTTTGTTGATGACAGGAATATATAAGAGAAACTTGCATGTCTATAAGCTGCTAGTGCATATTTTATATTAAGTTCTAGACCATGTCATGTACATGCTGCTGCTTCTCCGAGTTAAATAGTCCTGATAAAATAGTGCATATTCAAATAGAATGAGTGTTCAGGGCATTAGGTATAGATATTTTAGAACAGAAATTAGCAAGATGGATCTAACAGTATATCAGAACATTACTTATAACACTGAATGTAATACTTGCATTTGCCCTTGTCCGTCCGGCCGAATTTATGTTTTGTATATCTCAAAACAATATTTGACTCGGGGAGTCTTCAGACCTCTCAGGATTGTCATTCAGCATGTTGAGTTGTGCACCTGGTGTTGGGATTTTACACAGCCAGACCAGAGTTATGGCCCTTGACTTATTAAAAAATATGCATACAGTGACAAAAGTGGGAGCAACAATGACCTACATCCAGTTGCCTTTAACTTACATGAGTATAGCACTGTATTTCGAGCTTTTTTAGTCAGGCATGGGTATAGAGAACTTGAATACCAGTGATATATAGGAGGCCGCTGCGTAATGCTAATCGCCAATTCTTTGTACTAATTGCTGAATGCTTAAATGTGCATCTTTCACTAACATATTGTATATTAAGATAACCCATCTTTTATAATAAAAAATACCATGCTCTAAATGCATTTAACTTGGCTAAACATAAAAAGATATGCTTTCATAATTGTACGTCCTATTGTAACAGTCATTTGTTAAAATAACTGCCAGTGTTTAGGTGGTAGTACAAAGTCATACTGTGGCTGGAGATATATTTATTCAGTACAATGTTTTAATGTTTATTTCAAGATTACATAGGTGTCTTAAATAATTGTACATTTTTTGCTCAACTATACAAAGTTTTTTAACCATCTTTCTTGCCCACAATTTGCCCGTTTTTACCATTCTGTTATCACTAAAAGGATTTGACTTGAACTGTTGTCCAGCATCATCTTTACCATGGGTATTGATCACTCTAGTGGTGGCTTGAACTGTTGTCCAGCATCATCTTTACCATGGGTATTGATCACTCTAGTGGTGGCTTGAACTGTTGTCCAGCATCATCTTTACCATGGGTATTGATCACTCTAGTGGTGGCTTGAACTGTTGTCCAGCATCATGTTTACCATGGGTATTGATCACTCTAATGGTGGCTTTCCTTAGATATGTCCTATTTCACTATCACCCATCAAAATGGTTGAGCATGCTGTCTCTTCTGACAGCTCCTGTTTCACTCTGAAATATGGGCATAATATAACTTACAGTCAGAAATTGCCTCAGTGCTTGTCATATGGTAATTGTCAATGAAAAGTGCTAATTGTGAAATGTGAGCAACAAATGCCAAATTCTTACTGTTATGTGCTTATCCAAATAAAGAGAATCAATGCATGAGCGCATCCTTTAACTTTTATTGCATACATTTGCCTCTCTTTTTTAAAAAAAACTAAGAATACCCATATTTGCATGAGTTTGCTTCAGGTCGACTTGTAGAGCATCATATACTTCCAAAATATTAAAATTTACATTCATTTTCTTTTTAAGAGAAACATATCCTTAACTCATAAATTTAAAGTATTTGTCATTTTAGATTTATCATTTGACAATTAGTATTATATATTTGTCATGTAGCATTATAGTGATATAGCAAATAACATTTGGTATTCAGCATTTAGCATTCAGTGTCAGGCAATTAGTATATTGCAGTTATCATGGCGTGCTGGCGTTACATGGATACGAGACTGTTTTCAGATTTCAGATTGAAAGTTCATATACAGTATCTTATTAAAAATAGTTGCTATTCTCGGATTGCAGCATGACAGTAGGCTATTTTTGTGACTCTGTTGTTTCTTATTACATGTACTTTCAACTTTAATCAGAAATATATACTGAAGCACAAACTCACAAGAAGCTTGTTTATATATCTAGAATTGAACAGTCATTCTTTATAGTGATAATTATTATGTGTGGAAATGTTACCTTACATTTAAGTTATTGTGTTCCTTGCTCTTAAGGTTTAGACATATTTCATGCATATGTTAATATTTGTTATAGTATAGTCAAAACTGTATTGGTAGTCACTTGTGATTCCATGAAATTAGAATATAGAACTTAAGTTATGTTTCCGCCATTGTCATATAATCTGTGAACCCTGGCTAACAGCTTTGAAGCTCAGTCTATTTTACTGTAAAGCACAGTCTGTTTTTACTGTTAAGCTCAGTCCATTTTACTTTAAAGCTCAGTCTGTTTTTAGCTCACCTGAGCTATTGTGACCGCTCAATGTCCGTCGTGTGTCCGTCAACATTTTCTAAAAAAATCTTCTTGAAAACCACTGGGCAGAATTACACCAAACTTCACAGGAATGATCCTTGGGTGGCCCCCTTTCAAAATTATTCAAAGAATTGAATTCCATGCAGAACTCTGGTTGCCATGGCAACCGAAAGGAAAAACTTTAAAAATCTTCTTGTCCAAAACCACAGGGCCTAGGGCTTTGATATCTGGTGTGTAGCATCATCTAGTGGTCCTCTACCAAAATTTTTCAAATTATCCCCCTAGGGTCAAATATGGCCCCGCCCCGGGGGTCACATGGTTTATATAGACTTATATAGGGAAAACTTTGAAAATCTTCTTGTACAAAACCACATGGCCTAGGGCTTTGATATTTGGTATGTAGCATCATCTAGTGGTCCTCTACCAAAATTTTTCAAATTATCCCCCTAGGGTCAAATATGGCCCCGCCCTGGGGGTCACATGGTTTATATAGACTTATATAGGGAAAACTTTGAAAATCTTCTTGTACAAAACCTCATGGCCTAGGGCTTTGATATTTAGTATGTAGCATCATCTAGTGGTCCTCTACCAAGATTGTTCAAATTATCCCTCTAGGGTCAAATATGGCCCCGCCCTGGGGGTCCCAAGTTTTACATAGACATATATGAAAAAAAGTTTAAAAATCTTCTTGTCTGAAACCACAACACTTAGACCTTTGATATTTGGTTTGTAGCATTGTCTTATGGTCCTCAACCAAAATTGTTCAGAGGCCCTGCCCTAGGGGTCCAAAGATTTATATAGACTTATATAGGAAAAAAACTTCAAAAATCTTCTTGTCTGAAACCATACGACCTATGCTTTTGATATTTGGTATGATGCATTGTCTAGTAGTCCTCTACCAAAATTGTTCAAATTATGCCCCTGGGGTTAAAAGAGGCCCTGCCTTGGGGTCACTTAGTTACTATGTGAGTTATATAGGAAAAAATACTTAAAAAATCATTTGATCCTATTTCCAATACTGTTTAATTATAATTACCTGATGACCCCAAGTAATATGATGTCACTTGACTGTGACCTTGACCTACTTTCTTGTTTTTTTTAAGAGACAGCCTTGAAATTTTGATGACATACACAGTTTTGCACACCAATCATAAAACTGAATTTCATTGACCATTAATGTGACCTACTGAGTTTCTTAATATTTTGTCATCAGTTTGATCTTTGAAACATGTAGCTCATATTACTCAGGTGAGCGATCCAGGGTCATCATGACCCTCTTGTTCTGTTTAGTTTAGTCTGTTTTACTTTAAAGCTCAGTCTGTTTTACTGTAAAGCTCAGTCCGTTTTACAGTAAAGCTCAGACTGTTTTACTGTTAAACTCATTCTCATTTACTGTAAAGCTCAGTCTGTTTTAATGTTAAGCTTAAGCTGTTTTACTAAAGCTTTTAGTAATTTACTTTAAAGCTCAATCTGTTTTACTGTAAAGCCCAGACTGTTTTACTATAAAGCTCTTGCTGTTTTACTGTAATGCTCAGTCTGTTTTACTGTTAAGCTCAGACTGTTTTACTGTAAAGCTCAGTCTGTTTTAATGTTAAGCTTAAGCTGTTTTACTATTAAGCTCAGTCTGTTTTACTGTTAAGCTCAGACTGTTTTACTGTAAAGCTCAGTCTGTTTTACTGTTAAGCTTAAGCTGTTTTACTGTTAAGCTCAGACTGTTTTACTGTAAAGCTCAGTCTGTTTTACTGTTAATCTCAGCCTGTCTTACTTAAAGCTCATTTTGTTAAACTGTATAGCTCAGGCTGTTCTACTGTTAAGCTTGTATGTTTACTGTTTACCTCCGTCTTCTTTACTATTGAATTCATTCTGTTTTACAATTTCAGCATTAGAGTCAGAATTTTTATCAACCAATGAGTCTCCAGTTCACAAACCAGCCATTCAACCACTAGAAAACATATTAGCCAATCTGAAGACTAGCTCCACATTCAAACCGACCAATCAGAATGAAGATATTAGCAAGGAAGCAACCAAAGTTCTCCTATCACTGCCAGACTTGGTGTTCATGAAGTCTAAAGTGCTAATGTTTCCAGTAAAAATGGGTGGATCTGAAAACTGACAGAGATGCGTTGTGGAATTATTATTTATTATGAATTTGTTAAAGTAGAAAAAACTCATTTTTTAAAGCAGCAGACTGATGTGTATTAAATCTACATGTAAAATTTAAATTGTAAAATTTTTATATCTGTTTTGTGCATTTTGTAAAGAGTATGTTGTTCTGTTCATGTAGAACAATTTTATTTTGATTAATTTGAAATTAACAGTATTACATAAACAACTAAAATGTTTGAAAACTGATCATTTATTAGTACCATAGTAATTTTAAATTTTAAGACATTTCTTTTCAATTAAGAAATAATATATCTCATCCAGTGATTTGTCGTTGAATAAATCATTGTTTGGAGTTCAGATGCGAAGGAATTATATCACGAGGGCGGAGCCCGAGTGATATAATAATATGCATCTTAACGACAAACAATGATTTATTCAAGAGCAAATCACTAAATGAGATATATTATTTCGATTCTGACACATTACCAAGGATTTTTAAGTATATCCTTGACGCCATTCATTAAATATTTGCCCGTTTTCAATCGGTTTCTTTTCCAGCGCGCTGCTATGCCGTTTAATGCCATGACATAATAATTGTGACGTCAGAACAGTGATTTGTTGTATAATAATTCTCTGTTTTCTGCCTTCTTTGTTTAATAGGAAAATTAATTGGATCGTGTTAGAATGAATTTTTGTAGATGCTTTTTAGTGAGTTATTGAAATACAATCTTTAGAATGAAATATTTCAAATAATTTCCCAGTGAAAAATATAAAATATTAAAAAATTGGTTAAAAGCATTGAAAAACATGAAATGGAATGAAAGTTTTATATATGTAAGATCATATGTCTTTTCTCTCAGGAGCAACAGATCTTACATTTTCACTTGTTACATAGCTACTGGTTAGTGCTAAAGGCAGTACTGATGTTATTGGGTACCTATGTTAAACCTAATCCTAACCTTTAGTCAGTGTAATATGTGCGTACATCCAATAGAGGTGATTTAATGTTGGCGTACTGCCTTTAGCTTGCTCATAATAATATTACATCTGATGTTCACACTATGAAGATATTTTAATCTTATACTGAAACAAATGTTTGCTATACCCGTCACACAAGCAAAAATACTTTACTCTTTGCTTGTGAAGGAGGAATGTTACCTACTGAATGATCTGTTTAATTGATTTTTGTCTCCTGTTATACATTATCAATAAAGAGATCAAAGGGCTATGTTTCTGACCAAAAGGTGAAATACATACTTATATTAAAACAAATAAAATCATTTTAGAAACAAGTTTCAAACTCGTACAGAAAAATAATTTATTGTTCACCAGGCTGTTATGTAAATGTTAGATTGTTTCATTATATTATATCTAGGTTTTTGTTGGAACGTTCTTGCTCTGTACTATGATATTTTGTATTTGGACCAAGTGTTGTTCTAAAGTTTCCACTTCTACATTGCACTTGTTAAATTTACACTTTGTGTCTGCCTGTTCACATAGTTGCTTGGTCTGATAATAATGTTTCATTTGATGAAGTTATCCTATTGTATCCAGTTTTGTGATGTTTCCTATGACAGTTGTGCATCTCTTATGATAATACAGCCAAACCTGTGGCAGAAAACACTGGCACTATTTCAAAATAATTTCACTGACATTTTCCTTGCATAATCTACAATCTTTTTAAGCAAGCAGGGTAACTCGGGTGAGCGATCAAGGGCCTTTTTATCAAATAAATGTCAGTTTAATCGCAAAATGTATAATTCCTATATTTCGAAGGTTTTTGCATGAAGATGTTGCTTTTCTCCTTGCTAAGATATCCTGAAAGTTTTGTAACAATCCATTCTCAAATAAAGTCAAATTTTAACTGTAAAAAGATGGTGTCAAAAATGCAAATACCACTATTAAAATCATTTTTAGACAATAGATTTAAAACTAATCAAAATATTTTGAAAATTAAAAATGTTTTTGTTACCACTCTCAGTTCTTTAGAATGATATATAATGTCAATGGTGTAGTTCAATAGACGAAGAGAATATGCCAGTTTAACATGTTGGGCAATCACTATCACTTGATAGGTTCACCAAAATGTGCCAGACTTTTTTAATGGGCTATTCGGCATGTCCTACAGATATACCGAATTGATGCACCTGCAACTTTCCTGAATGAAACAATTTCAAATTGGTACACTAGACCAACTCTGGATAGACACTTGTGCCCATTCTTTGTTATGGAAAAGACAGATCAGACAGTAATTTGTGATTTTTGAAAGAGCAAGCCTTGTGTGATAGATAAAAAAACAGACACAACAGAAAAAGTTGGATTATTCTGGCATTATAATTCATCAGAGATGTCGGCATTGTAACTACTTAAGCCTTAGTAACTATTGGAATATTTGCTTGCCATTATTTCTTGTCCGAAGTTCATAAAATGTTTTCATATTGTGTATATTCCATATAAGTGTGTATAGAAAGTAAAATGCACTTTCATTTTACTTTGCTGTCAAGAAATTGCTGATAATTGAGAAATTTCTTGTTCTTGTTTATATGTTGGACCATACCCATTCTTGTAATTTGTATAAATAATGTTATATTGTATATATAGATATTTATGACCTTCAATAGTGTATATTTTGTAAATAATGTTAAATCTCTAGTCAGATCTCTTATAGAATATCAGTGTTGTGACTTTATATGGCATTGTTCACCTATTTTATTTAAAATTTAAACAATTTGCTTAATATTTCTGTGTAAATGGTCAGTGAACAGTTTGTTGATTTGTTAGACACCCAATAAACCACAGATTTCAAAATTTTAGATTGCAAATATAGTTTACACCTGTAGGTTGGACAGTAAAAAGTAGGAGAACTACAGAGATAAATTGTCCATACATATGAATGGATGATAGAGATACAGTAGGAATAAATATCACATAGCTGTCCTGGTTATATGACACACAGATTTAATATAAAATTGTTCCATTGAAAGTCATTTTGATTTGCTATAATGTAAAGGAACTTTTCTGCAGATTGGCACTCCTGTAAACATAGACGCCTGTAAAGTTATGACTGAGTATGCCAACTTGTGTCAAACTTGGCACATATCTCTTTAAATCATACTGAAAATGTTTTGAAGGTCATTGGAATTGCTGTCATTTCTGTCCTGAAATGTCATAGTGTATAGACCATTGTAACAATTTTTCATGTACCACATAATGATTATTTTTTTGCAAGCCTATAAAAATTCATAAGTATGTTGGAATAAATCATCTTTATTTGCTTTAAGGACCTTGACCAGATGTGTTTGTCTTGGCCATTGTCATAATTTAGAAATTCATTATTTGGTCATTTGATAAAGAGCTTGCAATTTCATACTTATACAGGTATGGGGTATTTATAGAATAATACATAAGTATGGAAATCTAACTACATGTATACTTCAAGTCATTTGAATATCCCTAACTTTAATTTGTGTCTAATGTATCAAAAAGTTCTGCTATTTGGATAGAATTTAGCTGTACAAATTTTCAAATATGTACAGCGAAATTCTGCCCAAATAGCAAAACATATGTATTAATTCTGTTTAAAACTGTATGTATTTATTTATGTGAAGTGAGACATTGATAACAGTTAAAAAAAATTTTAGCAAGAAGTTATTTCTATGTATAGATATTTTCTGCTTTTACAATAGTCTCTATTGTTTCAGTTTAGATTGGTGTTATTTGCTTTTATCTTGCATCATTTTTCATCACTCTCTGAATATTTGTTCAATATTATTGCATTGTTTAACTACTAATGCTTCAGATAAAAAGGAAAATGATGATTTGTACAAATTTATATTTTAATTGGAAATTTCAACATTCCATTATTCAAGATCTGTGTTAATTCTGTGTTAATTTTGTTAATATTTGATTGTTAACATGCCGTTATTTATTGTTTTCATCTTTTGCTGTATTTTCAGTTTTATAAGAAATGTAATACTTGAGTTCTCACTTTAAAAATAGTAGTCCAGATCATTGTGATGAAAATTTTGCAGAGGTAAAGAGTCAATAATAGGTACTAGAGTATGTGTTTTAGTTTTAACACATCAAGTTAAGATTTAGAATATGTGCAATATGTTAAGACAGAGGAATTGTATGTTAGCTGAGTCAACAAATTGATTTTAAAATTAGAACATGGGATACATAAAGGTCTTACACAACCTATATAATTTTGCTAAATGTTTTTCTTGACCTAATAGTTCAAAATCAGGTTCTAGCAATTTCTTATCTTCTGATTTCTAGTTCCTAGTTAAGGACTGGACTTACACATTTTTGTATAACATTGATTTAATGAGTCAATTTGTTATTGTAGTCATCTGTCTCACAGAGGAGCATTTTTATAAGTAAATTCTTTTATGACAAAACCTTGTTGTGACCAAAACTTTTATGTAGAAGATAAAATTTTATAAACATACAGATATTTTTATCATCGGTGGTATACACGGGGCACAATAAAGAACCAGACTGTATATATGCAAAGAGCTAGGCTAAGTTAGCCGGACAGGCCTAAAAGGATTTCTCTCTATCCATTCTGGGGGCTTTATCTTACTCTTTCCCTCTGGTCAGGTCGCTCTGTTTCTGTACTAATAGAGGATGAATTTCGCTCCCTGTGTGGCTGCGTTTGTGCTATGTAAAGCGCCTTTGAACATGTTTATCATGAAAAAGATGTTATATAAATCTGGTATAATAATAATATAATAATAATAATAATCTGTTAAACAAATATTTGCGGGCCTCTGTTGCTGAGTGATTAAGAAGGCTGACTTTGAATCACTTGCTGATGTCAGTTCGAGCCTTACTCGTGGCGCTGAATTCTTAATGCGAGGAAGCCTTCCAGCCGGCTTACGAAAGTTAGATTGTTTTACTCAGGTGCCCGCCCGTGATGAAATAATGCATGGAGGTGTACATTAGGTCTTCCTCCACCATCAAAGCTGGAAAGTCGTCATATGACCTGTAATTGTGACGGAATAATGTTATACAAATACTTGACTATAAAGCACATAATATTGGGGTAAAGTTTAGCAGTACGAGTCCTTGACAGTACAATGTATGTTTTATATGGACACAAAATTGAACTGTTACATGGCATTTCATTTCTTAACCATATCTTAAATTACCTTTGTTCTTGGCACATGTATTTATCTAAGATCATGAAATAAACATTTGTCACTGTGTCTTGAGTTTATTGGTTATACTTGGATCAAGTCTGTCATACATGTCTACTATGAGAAAACTGTACAGAAGTGTTTACATAAATGACAAGGAATTGCACTGAACAAAATTTGTGACTTGAAAAGTACATATGTAGGCTCCTGTCTCACTTGTTGATTCCAGCTTAAGATCAAAAATAAGGCAAAACTCGTTAGAAAATTTACCGATTACATTCACCCGGCCATATTTATCTGACGCATCTGCGACGAATCCTCCACCATCGCGGCTTTGGAACCACCGCATCTGCGAAAGCTATGGCCAGTGATATCAGTTGAATCAACGCGACGGCTGTATGTCCAGCCACAATTACCTGTGTACTTTCACTGTAAAGAGGCACCACAAAATAACTGTATTCTTTTGTGTTTTCATGCTGGTAATTATACATGTACATGCTTTGCATGAAGAAAATGAGAAATAAGTATATAGTAACAAATTGACAGTGACATCCAGAATATCCTTGCTAAGAATACCACGTTTAAGGCACGATCAACGCTTTCAGGCCATTGGCATGGTTGACGTCGAACTTTCATGTCGTGAAATTGCACGTCGTATGTGCTGTTCTCATCTGACAGTCATAAAATGGGTTAGGAGACCTGATCAGACAGGGTCTATGAGAAACAGACCGCGCACAGGCCATGAAAAAGTGACGTCGATATTGTATTAAAAAGGTAAAGAGGTATATATCAAGTAACTTTTCAATGAAGCCCAGTATATATTAGGCCAAAACAATGTGCGTAATGTATTAACATTTTATTGAATAACTGAAGCAATATGTACAGATATCAGTGCATTTAGTGAAATTTCAATCCCATTTTGTTTCTACAGTGTAAGATAGTTATTCATCTATGTTTTCGAAACTATGCTGAAAAGAGTTTGACTGAATAAGTTTGCAGATGAAGTTGTAAAAAACACATTTATTCAGGAATGAACTAAATTGTAAAAAGTAGGTCACTAGGTCGTGGTGGGTCTTTAAAGACTCACCATGACCTAATGACCTACTTTTTTCGACCACAAAAACTTCATTAAAACCATTCTTATAAAACAGATAATATATACAGCTATACTTCAAGTTTCAGGTGGACAATATAGGCCCTTCCTGAATAAATGTGTTTTCACAACTTCATCTGAAATCCCTTTAAAGCATAATTTTAAGAATATATAATATATAGAGAGAGGAATAACTATCTAAACAAAATGTGATTGAAATTTTAACTAAATACAGCGATTTATGCTACATTAATTTAATAACATGTGAAGACATTAAACACATTTTCTTGGCCTTGTATATGAGCCGTGCCATGAGAAAACCAACAGTGGGTTTGCGACCAGCATGGATCCAGACCAGCCTGCGCATCCGCGCAGTCTGGGCAGGATCCATGCTGTTCGCTTTCAAACCTATTGCAAATAGAGAACCCGTTAGTGAACAGCATGGATCCTAACCAGACTGGCCGGATGCGCGGGCTGGTCTGGATCCATGCTGGTCGCAAACCCACTGTTGGTTTCCTCATGGCGCGGCTCAATTATGTCACTCAATTTGCAACTTGATACTTGTAATTTCTCATTTTCTTCATGCAAAGCATGTATACAGTAATTACCAAATAATATAGTTATTTTGAGGTGCCTTTTTAAAGGCCTGCTCCCATACTACCTTTTAAGCTTAAATTGTCACTGAAAAAGCATGAAAATCCTGACTATGAACAGTGACACTACTGTAGTGCTAGTCAAAATACAAACTATTTTATATAAATTCTATATGAAATACCTGTGGTTTTGCGTGCTAAGTGTGGCGCGTGGCTATTAACTGTTACCTGTTGTAATCATGGGTTGCATATACACAAAAGAATTTGAATAGCCGGGGAGCAGGGCTTTAAAACATACCAGCGGTAAGAACGTTTTATTTGTGAAAACATGAATTAATACAGAAAGGAAAACATTCAAAATAAAGTAAAGCTGAGAGTTATTTCAGTGCCGCACACTAAAGGGAGGTAATTGTTCGTATAAATCTACGTTTATTGTCTTTATTTTGGGTAGAATTATTTTTATTTAATGAACTTTACGTTAAAATAAAATATTTTGATTTTGTTTTATCTTTAATTTAAGTAAATAAAAATAGACAGAAAACCTTAAGTATTATAATTTTTTAGATAATATATAAACAGAAAGGTACGTTGTATCCTTGTCAAACTACGGCTACGCGTCGTAGGCGTTTCATTCATCAAAAATTGACATTTGTTTGGACACCCCTTAACTTTAAGGGGTCATCGTGTTTACTACTGTATTAGCAGGGACAAGGGATGGGACGATTACTCGCATCCGATTCGATTACAAGGTGAAACCGATTTCAGTTTTGCAAAACCGATAATCGCTCTCAAACAATTAACGACTACTACCCCAATAAAATTTATATTAATGCATGTATACACTTCTTTAACCAGCATGTAGACTGCAGTATATTTCCGCAAAAAAAAATCAACAACAATAGTCTCTGATTTGCCTGTCGTGATATCGCTCTATTTTAAATAAAATACATCAAAATATGACTTACTAATTAACACATTGCTTGAAAACGATAAAGTCCGTAAGTTCCTAGTGATACGTTCGTCAGGAAAGAAAACAGCATTTTCAATATGGTGGCCGATTAACCGATTCGGTTCGATTTCATACAAACGATAAACAAGTTTCAAAATTTTGAAATCGTCCCAGCCCGAGCAGGGACAACAGTCAGGGAGCCAGTGAGCTCGCAGAAAAAAAACAAGAGGAACATGATGGTCCTGAATCGCTCACCTGTCCCCACATGACCCAGTTTTGAACTGAGTATGACGTCGTTTTTTCTATTATTTGACATTGTGACCTAGTTTTTAGCTCACGTGACCCAGTTTTGAACTTGACCTAGATATCATCAAGATAATCTTTCTGACCAATTTTCATGAAGATCCATTGAAAAATATGGCCTCTAGAGAGGTCACAAGGTTTTTCTATTATTTGACCTAACGACCTAGTTTTTGAAGGCACGTGACCCACTTTTGAACTTGACCTAGATATCATCAAGATGAACATTCTCACCAATTTTCATGAAGATCTAATGAAAAATATGGCCTCTAGAGAGGTAACAAGGTTTTTCTATTTTTAGACCTACTGACCTAGTTTTTGATGCATGTGACCCAGTTTCGAACTTGACCTAGATATTATCAAGATGAACATTCAGATCAACTTTCATACAGATCCCATGAAAAATATGGCCTCTAGAGAGGTCACAAGGTTTTTCTATTTTTAGACCTACTGACCTAGTTTTGAACCGCACATGACCCAGTTTCGAACTTATACTAGATATCATCAAGATAAACATTCTGACCAATTTTCATGAAGATTCATTGAGAAATATGACCTCTAGAAATGTTCACAAGGTTTTTCTATTTTTAGACCTACTGAATTAGTTTTTGACCGCAAGTGACCCAGTTTTAAACTTGACCTAGATATCATCAAGGTTAACATTCTGACCAATTTTCATGAAGATCATATGAAAAATATGGCCTCTAGAGGGGTCACAATGTTTTTCTATTTTTAGACCTACTGACCAAGTTTTGACTGCACGTGACCCAGTTTCGAACTTGACCTAGATATCATCAAGATGAACATTCTGACCAACTTTCATAAAGATCCCATGAAAAAAAGTGACCTCTAGAGTGGTCACAAGCAAACGTTTACGGACGCACGGACGACGGACGCCGCGCGATTACAAAAGCTCACCTTGTCACTTTGTGACAGGTGAGCTAAAAAAAACTGTAACAGAAAAGTAAAGCAGAAATCCAAACGTGTATATACAATTAAAATGGATAAGGGGTACATAAAAAGATGAGGCATCTTTTGGCGCTTCGTTCTGTGTTCAACCAGGGATAGAATCGCCCAAATGACCCGAGCAAGGTCCAGGTTCATTGTTCACACCACTTCCTAACCGAGAGGAGCGCGAACAATGCCAGAACAATATGGTGGAATGAGAAGGTCGAACTTTAATGTCAAAGAAACATCGTAGCGAAATAAACATATGATAAATTTATGACAAAATAAAATATTATTTGATTGAAGAAATTACACTACTTTTGTAAAAATGTTGGTTTACCCCCGTCGATAATGTAAACAAGCGCCGTATACAAGGCTGTGAATCTCAACATCGGATCCCTGTGTCAGAGCGTTTTACTCAGCAACATGATCCGACTCGACTCAATTCCATCCACAGAATAAACGCCAAAGGACGCCCTTGGAGGAAGTTGAAAAAGGCAAGATGGATATTCAACGGGAAAAGCAACGTTCTAAAACGCAGTCTCCGTGCGCAAAGACGCACGTATGCGAAAAAGACAAAAAAAGTTGGATATTACACTGCTTTGGAACGGCCAGTCACCTATATAAAGGAAACAGGGGGTTTAAATGCGTTTAAGGCATGCTAACCTCGCACTTACCTATTTTCAACATGTCAGGCAAGACAGTGTAACTGCTGAGAAAGGCTCAAACATTAGTGGCAAAATATCAGATTATTTAGAATAAAACATTTAAATACATGTAAGGTCAATCTAAGGTTTAATTATTACACCAATATACTCAACAACCTTTCTGAAGTCAGAGCACCAGAGGGCATGACTAAACAAGCTGCAAGACCCGTTTTGTACTACGGTACGTAGCGCATACTGATACACTGACGGAAAGTAGTGACGTCACGTTCTATAATCCTGAAAATTAAGTAAACTGGTTTGTGCAATTCAGGGCCGTAGCCTCCCTGTTTCATTGTTTGCAAAAAAGAGATACGAATACATGTCAGTATTAGCAGCTCTTTTCTCCGTGTCTGCCTAGCTGACGTACGGAATATATGTGGTTTTGTCCATGTGCCCGCCTCTGCTGGCCTGACGGATATATGCGGCTTTGTCTTGTTACCCGTTCCTGCTGCCTTATGGAACATAAGTAGTTTTGTCTACATGCCTACCCCTGCTCACGTGCGCGGAATATGTGTTGTTTTGTCAAGGTGACCGCCAATGTTTATATGCAAAATGTATGCGGCTTTGTCTATATAGGTGTCCACCCTTGCTGACATGCGGAACATATGCAGTTTTGTCTACGTGCCAGTCACTGTCTTACGAAATAGGTGCCCGCCCTTTGCTGTCTTGCTGAGTATAATTATGTGTTATGTATAAGTGCCTGCCCCTACTGCCTATCGGAATATTAACGGTTTTGTCTGGGTGTCCGACACTGTTTATTTGCGAAATATATGTTTTTGTGTAGGTGCCCGCCGTCTGTTGACTTGCGGAGTTTATGGTTTTGTTAGATGCCCGACCCTGCTCATTTATAACTGCGATTTTGTCTGTAACGCGTACGTAAATCAATAGGGACGTGCAAAACCGCTAATACTGAGAAAGACAGCAGAGACGGGCACATACTTGTTGGGTACTGGTGATTTTGTCTTACTGCCGCCCTGCCAATGGTTAAAGGGTCACATCGGACATTTGCCACCACGCAAAAAAAATGAAAATAATCAGCGCAAACACGCACGAAAGTAAATTAACATAACTTTAATTGAAATAAATAGAAAAGACTATAAATATGAAATTTAATTTTTAAGTACAATAAAAACAGCTATGGTCTATCAACAATATGATCGGATGCAGCTCGATATACTGTATACAGTAAGTCTGACTTCCGAATGACCAAACATCCATCCTGTCTTACACCATCACTTGTTTGGATACTTGAGAAAAAGCCCAATATTCATTTTTATTACTTTTTTTTGCAGAACTCTGTTATTTTGAAGTAAAATTCATTATAATTACTTGACCTTTTTTTGGCCCTCACTGAAATTTATTAAACTACGTGTACAATTACATCATGTTAAAGTATCTAAATAATGCGTATATACTGATATATTTTAAAAGAATATACACATTGTCATCTCCCTTTCTCTCAAGTGTTCAGGGAGTTATTATCCGAGGCGGACGAATGAGTTTGGGGGTTATGGACGATTCATAGCAAATTTGACATTCATTATGTACTTCGTATGCTTCATAGAGCCAAGATGATAATATATTTCACCGCTAAAATAATGATTTACATATGTACATATATAAAACATAAATCAGTCTACATGTCGATCATACTGAACTCTGGCGAATCACTCGACTGTCCATAACGATCACGTGCTGCGTTTCTACATGGCGTCTAAGGTCAACTTTTCTTTGGAAAGCTCGACCACATCTCTCACATGGGAAAGGTTTAAATCCAGTGTGTTTTCTGCTGTGAGTTATAAGGTTTGACGACTGGCTGAAACATTTCCCACACTGCATGCATTTATGGGGCTTCTCACCTAAAATGACAAAAAAGCAAAATTTATTAGAATGTATAACAGTCGTACCATGTGTATGACTTTAGTGCTGATATAGTTCTCCTAAACCTGAATGTATCAAACACGCTTCCAGATCTGGATGAAGATGTATATTGTCTTAATAATTTCCAGCTAAACGTTTTGCTTAAAAAGCGGTTTATTGCTTTTAGAAATTTTGCCCGGTAAAACGTAGTAAGGATTGCAAAAGATGATGAAACTTTCCTGAGGTCTCTAGCAATTACTCTGAGTCATCGTTAATCAATAGATAGTATAATTTATCTGTGATTTTTGCTGATAAAATGATGTTTCAGGAACTTCATGAAGGCATTGACTATCTCGGATGCGTAAACGTGATATACAGTATTGATGCAAACGGATCTAAGTTGTTTTTCAAAGCTAAATATCACAAATGTTAATGTCCTTTCACTAATCTCGATGAAACATGGTTCTTCGCCACGAGTGCAAATCGTTTTGGTGAATCAAGATATATCGCACGTGATTCTAGTTTTTTCCAGCAAAATATTACATGTTCTTGGTAAGTGAGGGTGTGTGATAAAAAGAATATTACATGACTGTGTTGTTCTGATCGGTTGTATCGTTACCCTTTATTGTGTAAAATTGTATTTCCATTCGCCCAGTAAGACTCGTGTACATAGTACTAAAATATCGACAATAGGCCTGTACTGAGCGACACAACCCATCAGAACATCACAAACATGTAATATTCCCTATACAATAATATGATTACTAATTCATATTGAAATAGCTAAATATAATATCACTGTTTATCATTATATAAAAAAATTATCACTGATCAGTTTCTGAAACAAATTATTTCATATACAGATGTATAATAATATTTCCATTAGCGCAATGGTAAGACCATTTTAGGTGCTGCCTATACAATAAAACAATAACAGCATCCCCCTCAATATAATTATTCCGTTATCAACCTAGAATCTGTTCTTAAATGTCACACGTCTCTTCTGAATGATCGCCAAATCAACTATCCAATTCTATCAGATTTCCTAATAGACACAATTGATTGAACTGGTTACAAATATTTTCAAAGGGAAAGCAAAATCTAGTATCTAAAATGTTAAGCGCTGTGATGGGGCAGTAATGCAAAGGTCAACTAAATCTTGTTCGTTATTCTGAAATGTCAGCATCCCTAACGGACTGTTGCAGGTCCCAGGACGACGTCTCCATTATAACTGATAGCCCTGTATCAGTTAAATCGTATAGTGATTACGATAATGAAATAGTTTGGTATTAGAATTATAGGTTGGTTGATGAGCCCCGTCAAGAGCTAAATATCGAAGATAGTGTGTCGGAATACCACTTAAATTGATAGAAATGGAAAATATGTGTCCAAAAGAGGCAAACATTATTTTTTCTAAAACAAACGTAAAAGGAAAAAAAAAATACTATGTGTAAAATGATTTCACGGTCACCAGCAGCAATCTTATAAACTACAGTATCTGAAAAGCAAACTCTTCCCTGTAAATGCACACTGTTGTTTTAGATCAGTCTGATAGAAACCATCACCAAAAGAATGCTACGCTTATCTTAGTATCATGATTGTACTTCAGTCACCTTAGCAAAGTCATGTACTTCAGTATCAGACTGGATGTTTCCTAGTTCAGTCAGGTCACTTAACTTATTCCTCGGCAGAGGTTCTACTGTCATTTGATCAGATTTTAATGAGATTGTTTGTGTGTGGGGGGTGGGGGCGTTTATTATGGGTATGATAACTTTTGGGTTACCGGAAAGCATTCTGTTTTAATATATATTTTGAAATACATTGTTTAACGCATGTTTCACCTATAAACTCTGAATAGTCACAGCACTGGCGGATAACTTATATCAATTATGAAGGTTAACCTTTTTAAATGCGATGAGATAACAATATTTTTCCAGCTTTTCAGTGACTTTCGAAAAAGCCTTTTGTAGCTTGTACTGCTTTTACAAGGACCGCAATGAAAATAATGGCTACTAACCTTGTGACACACATAAATCATTTCTCATTTATTTATTTATTTATCTATCTATCTATCTTTTTCATTTATTTATTTATTTGTCTATCTTTTTCCTTGGCGTAAAAATACTTTACAATTACTTTATATGCGCTTTAATGACTCAATGTCATATTGAAATGTAGAATCACGCGTTCCGCAAATATTCGTCCACTGTAACCTATAGCTTTTTCGAAAAACTTATGGAACTGTGTAAATATTGATGTGAATTTTCAGATCTTTTACTCTTATTAAACACAACAACTCTTAACATATTCTCTAGCAAAACTAAATTGTAAATGTAAATTTAAGAAGTTTTCGTTCAAAATTTTCACCGGATTTTTAAGGACCCGTCAGTTCAAAGTATGAATCACTCGCTTTGATAAAACTAGGTGTATATTACAAATGTTTCAAATCGAAATGAATACCAAGATGAAAGTATTGCTTAAGTAATAATCAAAACCAGTAAACGTTTTGCGAAAACTTTTTGAAATAATTTAGTGCCCCATCCCCTGCTGGATATAAACCACCTTTATTTTATATTCTTCTGTGAAATACTGAAATTTATCAGTGAAATAAAGTTTGAAACAGTGAAAATATCATTTTTATTTTTTCACTGGTACGGAACTACATTTGAATATGAAATGATATGAATTAGTAAATGATATGAAATTCCTTGCAAAATATTCTTCAGTGAAGGTAAAGATGTTTAAAAAATAAAAGGATAATAAATATTTACATTTTATCATAATAAAATGTCAAAGAAATCAGAAAACATAATAGAACTATTTATAGTTTTTCTACAAAGACATCCTGACGCCACGACATTATCACGTTATGATGCGATGCACGCGGCGTTGCGCGGGCAAACTGAATATAATTTTGTTAAAACCATTAAAAATGCATAAAATAAATAGAAAATTTGTTTGTTTCAGTGTAAGAAAGAAATATATTTCACTCGTGTACACCATAATTTACATTTTCACTCGTGGCTGCGCCACTCGTGAAAATATTGCATTATAGTGTTCACTCGGTGAAATATATTTCGATCTTATACTAAAACAAACAAATATCTTCTATTTATATATTTTTTAATTTTATTTCCAAATTTTTACTTTATTCCATCTAAAATTTGGTAATTTTTATCTGAAATACTGTATTTTTATATTTATGATCACCTTTTTATATTCAAAGTTGAAATGAAATCAAACGGGAGATTTGTCCGGTGGGGATAATCTCCACAAAACCTACCTGTATGGATATATGTATGTTTCTTCATATCTGACTTTTGGTGGAATCTTTTTCCGCAGTACATACATGGAAATGGTCGTGTATCACTGTGTATAAGAAGATGAGTTGCCAGTGTGGACGACCGCTTGAAGGTCTTGCCACACTGTTTGCACGAAAACACACGTTCATGCGTATGTACGATCCTGTGTTGATCCAGGCTTACTTCGTGTCCGAACGTCTTGTTGCAAATATCGCAAGTGAACGGCCGGGATCCAGTATGTGTGCGTCGCACGTGAACTTCAAGACCATGTGCAGTGGTAAACATTTTATCACAGTTTGCGCAAGAGTAATTTCCCATTGACAGATCAAGAACGCCATCTTGTACTTTGTACGGACTATTGTCCCTGTTCAAGCCTAGTGTTTTCCATGCATTTAAGTCCTGATAGAGGTTTCTGTACTGGTAATTGGCAGCTAGAAAGTAACTCTGAGACAAGAGAAAATTGTTGAGTAGATAGCGAGTGTCTGGCCGAAGCGGCTGTGAAAGAAAATTGGGACAGAATAAGCTTGAGTACTGTGCAACGTTCTCTTCGTAACTTCCAGCTTCTGAAATTGATAAGACAAGGTAGGTAGAAAAATAAAGATGCTTTGTTATTGACATAAAATAGTACGCCGTCAAGCTTTGTTACGTGCACTAATGATTAAATATAATGAAAAAATAGCATTAAATTTGCACACCGTATTGCAATGTTTACATGCACAGTAACACTTTAAAATGAATTTACTGTCATCAAATTAGCGATTCTATACCATCTGAATCACCTTTATTTCTTTTATTTGATTTATCAATTCAATCCACCATTCTAATTGATACTTTCGCATTCGTACAGCGAGGTATTCGTAATTCAAACAGGTGCTCGTTCGCCCTCTTATTGAGAAAGAACAGATTTCTTTACATAGGGTGTTTTGTTCAGATTCTCTTTCTGCAATGTCCACAAAAGATCTATTTGCCAACACTCCGGTTTTGAGTTACTCTTTAATAAATCACATTAAAATCATTTTAATCTTTGCTTTAAATTTCCCATAAAATGTACTCGAGTTCGCTAATTGATGCGCTTAATTTGTTTGTTTTCTTCCGAGATGCTTTGGTTGCGAGCGTGCTCGGCGCGTTCTGAGTATTTGAATAAAAATAGTTGAACTGATAGGAGATATTTTTTTATTTGAAATCACTTCCAGCACCCTTTAATCGAAGCTTGTGTGAATGAGACATTTTTCTTTCACGATGTTTTGCTATTAAAGAATGAATAAATTACATACAGCATTACAATACCTTGGTAAGGTGCATGTATAAACAGTATGTATATTTAAAATCGTATAACCGTATTACTTAAAAACCCTCGTTCACATAGAATTATAAACTTCTTTTGGTTATCGCACTATAATGTACCATTTTATTGGGAATAGACGTGAGCCCGATAAATTTTCAGCTTTAAACTGTATTTCCGATTTTGGCTAAAAAAATCTTTAAAAACTGAAGTTTGGTCACATTATGAACATTAGAACATGAGAGTTTGTTTCTAAAAACTATACTAAGGAATGCTAAACCAAGAAACAACACGTCTGCGTCGAAAATCGAAGCCGAGTGGCCTCGGCAATAAAAACTTACCATCCCGGCCAAACCACCATAGACAGAGGAATTCGATTACATAAAGCTTAGATCAGTTTATCTACGATAACCTGAGACAAACGCTTTTCAATCGTGAATGGAAAAAATAGTAAAATCATCGAAAACATCGAATTATCATGTGTTTCCATAACATATAATCTGTCAGTGTCTGCTTAATTCCTGATAATAGTAAATTTTTCTGTTTTCCTTGATCAGGAGACCATGCAGTCCCTTTAATTAAAAATTCATTTTTTAGAAATATGCAGATTATATCAATGTTTTCAGATTTAAAATTTGTACTTTTTTTAGTATAAGTAAAGACATGTTAAAGTCAGTTAGTAGCATCTATATGCAACCTTGTATTTTTTTTTTTTTTTTTGGAAATTGATTAACCATTAGCCTGCTGGCAGCAAGTGATTTTGCCTTTGCGACCAGTGCAGACCAAGATCAGCCACATCCGTGCAGGCTGATCATGGTCTGCACTGTTCGGTATTCAGCCAGTCAATTTTCAGTGAACACTCCTTTGACAAACACATGGTACAGCCCAAATAGAATGATAGACCAGTCCATTATAGAAATTTAGCAAGCTAAAGTTTAAGTAGGTGTCAGTCGCACAGTGAATACTTCGTGAGAATCCAAACTGGCAAAATTCTCTCAAGGCGAATACAGCACCTCAGATCGACCTACTTTTATAACAACCCTATTAACTGTTAAACTTTTAAAAATATACAGCACCTGTTTTTTATCATACAGATTTTTCACATTACGTCGAAACGGAATAGTGAACCGAAACCGGACCGAAAACATGCATGATTTGGAAGTCTACGTGGATTGGTGAATTCGGCGCGAAAAGGTGAAAAAAAACTCATGCATTTGCCAGTATATCAATTCTTTTCCCTAATGCAAAAGGCCGGTCAAATATTCATACAGTAATTTAATATGAGCTCCTTAGTATTATACTATGCTTCTATACATTTTCACCCAGAGATTCGGATCAAGACTTGGCGTACATGTGAAAAGCCATAGCCGATTCCCGAATGAAAAAGAAAAAAAGCATCGGTACGGTTTCGGTTCCAGTCTGATGTATATGCGGGGAAAAAAACGCACACTGTTTTTAAAGAAAGTGCGAGCTTCTTAAGTTACATAAAGATGTCTATAATTAAATATAACTTTAAAGTGTATGTAAGTGATTCTATTTTCTCCAAATGACTGTAAAAAAGTAATTATTTTACTAACTTTTGTTTTGCGGAGAACTGTTCTCTCTTGTTGCCCAGGGTCTGAATGCTGTAAACTCGCTTTCTGCTGAGCTGTTTTCCATCTTTGGGCAAACAAAGTTCTTTTCACAACTTGAACCTGCTCCTGACTGCGGGCTCAGAGTGGCGCCTTTAACTCTAGATGTTGTTGGTGATGGCGGACTTGAACACACATCTCCGCCACTTGACGCTTTGTCTGAATTTGGACTGCCAGATGAGTGTTTGTGACTCGAACTCGTGCTTGACTCTGGACTCGCGCACACATCCATGCGCCTATTATCAGAATATGGACTAATGTCGTAGGCATTACTCACTGCGGGGCTGCGAAGTTCAGTGTCGGTACATAAGGACGCGGACTGGTTTTCTGTCGACGGAAATGGGTATCTTTTATAAAACGCCGAATGAATTACATTCTTTCCTACCATACCCAAAACACAACTTGGAACTGGCAGAATTGCATCTGGACAAAAGACAAAATATATCATATTCAAAATTATTCAACTTCAGTTTAGTGTTTTCGACAAAAAAGAGGACGAATTTTAATATACTGAACATAATAAGTAATATTATTAAAAATAAATAATAATATTAAAAAATTGCTATTTTGCCAGTATTTAAAAAAAAAAATGAAATCTTAATGCACAAAATCAGGTAACATTTTCCCTCATAATTTGAAAATTCTGAATAAAATATCCAATGGGCAATGTTGTGACTTTTCAAAAATAGGTTGAAATCTCAAAATGAGTATATTTAAACAATGTCATATATTTATTTTGTTGTTCTAAGCGTACACTAAAAGACTTTTAGTATTTTCTGTATTTTTAAGGTATTGGCAAAATAACTAGTGGGCTGAGTATTTTCTTCAGTTTTTGCATTCAGTATTTTTTCTGATCTATTGTTCCGTCCTTTTACTGTATGATGAAAATGTGTTGTTTTTGTTTTTTAAATTCTATTTATATATGCATTTCAATCATATAATAATTATAATACAAACTGCAAAGTAAGTTTGGCACATATACAACAAACAGCCATATGTATACTGTATATAATTGTTTAAAATCTGTCTAACTTAATCATGTTTTGCTTATAAGCCATTGTTTAAATATATTTTTAAAACATTATGAAGAAAATAGATCATTACAATATAAAATTATAGTAAAAATTAAAAAATGCTCTTACCATATGTAGACGGTTTCACAAGTTGAAAAGCACTATATTTTTCCATTGCTATGTCTTGTCCTTCTGATTTCGTTTTAATCAGAAATGATTTTGGCATCACCGCTTTAAGTGTATCAAAATTTTCCTGCAGCCCTATGATATTTGTAGCACAATCTGGTCGCGTGCCGTTGTTTATGAGTTGTCATTTTTGGCAATGAATCGTCTGCTTGGCGCGTGCTATGAATGGAACTATCCAATGAAATTGCGGGTCGCGAAAAGGAGGCGGTGCTAGTATTTCCTGTTCTTACAGCTCCTTATTTGCTATGTAAATATCAATAAACATTGTTAAAACCGCAGCGAATTAAAACTGCTGAATAATGAAGAAAAGAAAACCTTATGTTGCTACAAAATACTGTAAATCATGCAACTAAATATTTGTATCCGTGTATGAAATTGTCTTTAAAATTTGTAAAATGCATTTGTATTCCGGTCTCCTGACAATTCTATAGATATTGGTACGTACAAAAATCATATTTAGTTCCATTTTACCTTTTCAAAAACGCCTTATAAAATAAGTAGATGTTTCTCAATAGGACACTGGTGCCCCCATTTACTGTCACTGTATGATCAGATGTTACTTGTTGACAATGCAAGACCAAGTTAGATTTCTTATTACCTTGGGTTAGGGTATCGGCTCACTGAAATAATTTCAGATCATGCATGCGACAGAAACTTTTAGCCCTTTATTAATATTTTTTACTAAGTCAAGAACCATAACTCTGGTTTTGCTAAGTGAAATCCCGAACAAAACCGCAGGTACGCAACTTCATATGCCATATTTATAACATTCCTGTAATGTGTCAGCTTTCTTGTTGAAACATCTTTTAGATACATGTGGTACAAACTTATAGGACCGTTGCGCATATTTCTGACTGTCAAGGGCCATAATGCTGGTGTTACATACTGTTAACCCAACAAAGTCCAGGAGCACAACTTCGCATTCTGAGTAAGAATAACGGACGTCTTGATTTGAGATATGTACGTCACAAATTCAGACGGACGGACGGACGGAGCACATCCGGACATACGGACAAGCGCAGATCTGAGTATCCCATGCTCCCATACCATACCCTAAAAAAAAAAACTAAAAAAAAAAAAAAAAACTGGTGGGTTGTGCATAAAAAGCATGATAAGTTCATCACTCGTGAAAATGTCATCATTTTTTAAAATAAAATATTACACGAGCAAATGTACGTATACACATGTAGATTTTCAAGTAATTAATCAACTATATAACCTCATGTCAGGTTTTAATTCTTTTTTTTTTCTAAAGTGAAGTTAGAAGTACACCCTGTTTAATTATTTCCTCGGTCTTTATATGTCGAGGTGTTAATTTTTTTAAATATATGATTTCACCTTTCCTAATATTTTGATTTCTATATTCCTTTAGGCACACGAGAGATCAGAGCGGGGAAAACACTTCTCAGAAAATGATGGCGTTGACGTGTTTTAAGTGCGATACGAACTTTTCATGAAATTCGACGCAAACCCTAAAATTTATATATTTGACAAATTTTAGCGTCTGTAAGTATCATATTTTGTTAAGCGGGTAACGGTAACTATTAGTTAATTAAATCAATGGAGTTAAAAATGTTTAAAGACCTGCGATCAGCGTGATCATTTAATTATTTGTGTACAAATATTGACTTAAGTCACCAATTCGTAAATCTTTAGTTAAAGACTCGTGCCTTTATTTGTATTTTTCTTGAAGTCTCCGCGGTCCGGAAAATACACTTCATTTGTGGTAATTTTAAAGTGTTATAGGCAAATACAAAAATCCAAAGAACTTTGGTATAATATCTAAAGCATTTTTCAAAGCATTGATTTTAATTTTCTTTGATTTCGGCGGCCTATCAGCCTCTAGCGGGTTGTTAACAAATAAAATGGATACAGCCATTGTATGAGGTCCAGACTGCTAACTGGGAAGGAAGGGCCGATGGAGAGAGTAAACAATTCTCTTCATTGACGATGTATTGATATATTTATTGACAAACAATGGGTCAGTTAAATAAATGTGCGAACTAGGCACGTGTTTCACTATTCGCTATTAAAAACATGGTATACAGAGATTTCTTAAGAGATTCTCTCTAAATACAATTTATTTGTGAACTGAATTTGTTTTGATACTATGAATAAGAAAAAAAATATTAGAAGCGTTTATTACCGACCTCAAAAATAATTTAAAAGAAATAACAGCATGGAGCTAAAACACACGTCGTTTCTATTAAAGTGAATTTGCTATTTTAGAGAAGATAGAAAAACTGTATACTGTTTATATTATGTCGAACATTTTCACAAGATACATGGTTGTAGCGGTAGGAACCGCAAATGTCACTGTGTGAGAAAATGGGCAGTCAGCCGGGACTTCTCACATACAAGGCGACTGCCGACCGGGACAACCTACTGTCTTACAATGACGTAGCCAAAATAAATGACTTGAGTCTGTGACAACGTTTTCTGTATCCGTAGCCGGTTAAAATCATATTATCTGAATGATGTCAACGAAGTAAATTAATTTTGTTGCCTTACGTAAATATTGCAATCAAACGTGTTTTAAAAGTTTCAAAACTTATTCTAAATATCTATAACAGATATAGCATGGCTACTTGGTTGCCTTGGTACATTTTATAAACATTGCTAACATTTTGTTTAAAAACTTAAGCCCTTGAAATAACTTCTGCCCCTAAGTTTGGAGCAAAAAGGAATAAAGTCGATACAGAAAAAAAAACCTACTTGAGTTATTTCCAGTTAATGATATGTACATGAGAAATTTGATTGAACAAGCATAGGGACGGGGGCCAGTCTATGTCAGATATACACAAGATTTTCACTATCAGGTACGAACTCGGTTCTATATGTTCTAAAAACTGAAAAAGAGACTTGTACAAGATTGTGAAAAAAAATATGTCTCAAAATTATTAGTTTTTTGTCAGCATAAAAAGATTACATAAGTGTTAACTTTTATATGTGAACATTTCATTCACAAGAATTATGGAACATCGAACTGTAAGAGTATACTAAATGCGAAAATATGAAGCACGATAGGAATGTATATGCGACAGTAATGTTAGCAATATTCTACATCAGAGAAATATGAGAATACTATTGTGATTCTAAAATTCCATAAAAGCGAACGTGATTTTTATGTGATTTGATGACACTCGGATTAAATCATCTAAAAACCAATAGACAAATAAACATGGGCTCTGGGAAACAGCATCTGCTCCAGAAATCCTTTAATTGCTTTCCTAATTCACAACTACTTGTCGTCACAACTTTCACTTAAATTCAATATTTTCTTCAAAACGGTGAAAAATTAATTAAGCTTTTCGGTCATTAATTATTCATTTAACAATGTTTTGACCTCACTTTCTTCAGAACTTGTCAATTTACTGGCGGTGATTTGAAAGAGGTAAGAATAATGGGGAAGTAATCAATTAAACGATTTTGTATACTTCGAACATTGGTCTATATTGAAACTGTAAATAGTATTTTAGAAAAATCGTAAAATCATGCTTTATGTTCTTGGTATTATATGGAATAAAGCTGGCCTGTAAAACTGCGGACATAAAAAGCTTATAAATCAAAACGGCTTTCGTCTTGAATTTCCCTATGCAATTTCTATGTAAACACACAATAACAGAAATAAAACTGCAAAATTGTAATGTTATTTCTAGTACTCGACTTACATCACATGTCCATATTTTTGCGCAATGATAAGGAAAGCATTTTGGTAGTTTTTACCCAAAGTCGGTTACTACTAAGCTGTTGGACACACCGCATTCTTGAAATAGCCGAAAAGTTGAACAGGAGGTGTGGAAAGGTTGTTACTTTGCCTTTAGTAACTCTGTGAAACAGGCTTTTCAATTTCCGAAAGTCAACAAAATGGACAAAAAATCTTTAGCTGAAAACTGCGCTAAATTTGTTTAGAAAATAATCCACACTTATTTTTTTGTAAGGTATTAATACAAAATAATACATTCAGAATAAGTTTCATATAAGATGCATAATAAACCTGGGTGAAAAAAAACCAACATTTCTGACCTAGTTAAAGACACAGAAGCACCCACCATTATCGTACGTTTTTTTAAATAATATCTTGAGGAGACACTGAAATAGTCTTCGCATTTATATAAATCTAGCAGTGGAGCATTTAGTTTGTAGAGGAGCCCATGCCCATGCAGAATTGTATACGCTGTGCTTCGAAGGCCTCTGTTGTTTACCTAACGACAGCGAGATATGGTGCCAGCAGAGATATTTAAATTTGACTTACGTAAGACTTAGTATCTTCCTCAGCTAAAGCGAATATACAGACCCGTCTCGAATTCAATTGCTATACGATTTGTCTCCTAATTTTTCGCATACCCCTATAGCGGCTAAATCAGGATCAAGCTGGAACGCATGTTTTATTTTTGCAAAAGAAACATGATTTTATTCATCTCAGTAATACGACCCCTGAAATAAAATCAGGTTACTTTTGCAAAAATGATGTGCGTTTCAGCGTGATCAAGATTTACACGACATAAAGGCAACGAAGTTACTAAGTCTATGTAGTTAAATTTTGAGAAGGACATGTACAAGAATATTTGGAAAAAAAGTTGTTTTAAATATATTATTTACATTTTAACTGATTTTTAATTAATAGTACACTAATCCAAAAAGAAATAGCTTAATTCAAATTTAATCTCATGTCTTAAATACGCATTGGGATATCCGTAACCGTATAATTTATTTTGTTGAACGTAAGGTTCGGCAGGTCAAAAGTAATATGAGCCGCACCATGAGAAAACCAACATAGTGCGTTTGTGACCAGCATGGATCCAGACCAGCCTGCGCATCCGCGCAGTCTAGTCAGGATCCATGCCGTTCACTAGCGGTTTCTCTAATTGCAATAGGCTTTGAAAGCGAAAAGAATGGATCCTGACCAGACTGCGCGGATGCGTAGGCTGATCTGGATCCATGCTGGTCGCAAATGCACTATGTTGGTTTTCTCATGGTGCGGCTCATATTAACTTTGATATCGGCATGATTATAATCATGTAAATTTGTACTGATTTGTTTGCTTTTAGTTTATGACAGTTAATTTCAATGTCGATTTAATATTCCATTTTCATGTATGTTTTGGTTAAAAGAGTCATAAACCGAAATGTAAACCTATACGCTTCCCTTTAAACATAGAAATAGTACATGTGCAGTGTTTGCTTAATATTAAAAACGACTAATAGAATATACTACAGTTGCGAACTATTGGTTTTATATAGAAATTGTTTTGGTTTTTGTTAAGACTTTTTGAATGCGATAATAGGTTCGTTTCAACACAGTGAAAGTTACGACATTGTGAAAAATTTGATACGGATCAAATATATCAATTTACAATATAAAATGGATCTGTTTTAGAATGCACACGTTCGTGTAGTTTTTTTCATAACATTAAAGGGTTCCGCTAAAAGTACTTAAAACTTAAAAAATGACTTCGAAAAACAGTAAGGAAAAAGAGGTAAGATTTGATTTTTAGAAGGATGCTTTTTGTCTTATTTTAGGTAACAGACTACATATGGTCGTACTGTTAAGAAGAATATTGTAATTTGATAGCTATAATTGAATATAACTGATTTTAAACCTGTAATGCAATACAGTTTGGAAAGTAATGATTTTGTTTGAATTCCGTTGTCAATAACTTGCTGGTTACAGTTATCACACATTGAGTGTCCATAAATGTTGAATGCATTCGAATTTGACCAGGGTCCATGTTAATCAACGTTTAAAGAATTTTCATTTTGCTCTGTCATTTTTGAGTTAGCATAGATGAGCGTTCTGAATATTCCAATTGTTCTACAAAATTTCATTAGTTTAGAAATAATAAGTTCCCAAGTGTGGTTTATCGTAGAATAACCCGTGTTTCAAGTTCTTATGCGTAAGAATATATCACGAAGGCCGTAGGCCTGAGTGATATATTGTTTCGCATAAGAACGAAAAACTAGGGTTATTCTACGATAAATCACACTTGGGAACTTGTTATTTCGATTCTAACACGACATACTAGTATCAATGGTAACTACTCAAGTTTTACGACCGTGCTACACACCTGGATCGGATGACGTCATTGCACGCGAGTGGAACCCGAGATAGATTTTGCTCTACATGTATGTAGGTTATTCGCTGGTCGTGTTAGAATACAATTTTTATATGAACAAAGTTATGACAAATTCAAAATTTGACATACTTAACCCTTACCACGCTGAACCCTATTGATTCTGCCTTTTGCGACAAATGTAGATTATGATCAGCCTGCACGTCCGTACAGTCTGATCAAGATCTGCACAGTTCGCCATTCGTCAGTCTCTTTTTGTTAAGCACCCCTTTTAACAATTAATGACACTGTCCAAATTGAAAGATGGACAAGTTCATTATAGTAATTTAGCAGGGAAAGGGTTAAGTTTAAGTCTAAATTTCAGACTCTAAACGTTGATGGATATGACTCAAGTGAAAATGTATTACCCGGATTTTACGAATGAAATATATAATTTATCTTGCATACAAAACTTACATTTTTTTTGTTTCACGTTTTTCAATGATTTAATCATAATTTTATATTTTTGATATATTTCTTCACTTGAAAACTATATTTGATATTTCTGATTGTTTTTTCAATAATTCAATAATTCACTGAAAAATGTGTAATAAATGCAGTTATTATATGTAACACCAAAGTTTCAGCAACGGACGACCCTGTGAACGACGAACAGCTTATACCATAGCAACTGAAACCACACCCATTCACTTCAGTAGCAGAAGCAACTTGGTTAGCCCATAGGTACAACATAAGAGCATAATTTTGCTCTTATTACTATCTCACAAACTAATGCAGATATTGAATTGAAACTTCACATGTGTCTTCGGGGTTATAAAACAAGTTGATATCATCAAGTCCCATAACTCTGACCTGCATTTTGGCCAAAGTATGCCCCCTTTTGTACTTAGAAAATCATCTGGTTAAAGTTTTGTGTGCAAGTACATACAGCTATTACTAAAAGGCATATAGATTTGAAACTTATTTTTTCTTTTTCTAGATCAATTACCAACCTCACTGGGCCAAGTCCCATAACTCTGAAATGTATTTTTGGGCATAGAAAATCCTGGTTAAAGTTTTACATGCAAGTTACTATCTCCAAAACTAATGCAGATATTGAATTGAAACTTCACATGTGTCTTCGGGGTTATAAAACTAGTTGGTAGCATCAAGTCCCATAACTCTGACCTGCATTTTGGCCAAATTATGCCGCCTTTTGGACTTGGAAAATCCTGGTTAAAGTTTTGCGTGCAACTACATACAGCTATTACTTAAAGGCATAGATATTTGAAACTTATTTTTTATTTTTCAAGATCAATTACCAACCTCACTGGGTCAAGTCCTGTAACTCTGACATGTATTTTGGGCAAATTATGCCCCCTTTTAGACTTAGACAATTCTGGTTAAAGTTAGAACAAATGCAGATATTAAACTGAAACTTCACATGTGCCTTCGGGGTTATAAAACTAGTTGATATATTGCATAAAGTCCCATAACTCTGGCATGCATTTTGGTCAAATTATGTCCCCTTTTGAACATAAAACTTCTGGTTAAAGTTTTGCATGCAAGTTACTATCTCCAAAACTAATGCAGATACTGGATTGAAACTCTATAGATATTTTAACATTTAGGATAACATTTTCCTGCTTCTGGGACAATAATTCGAATAGTCGAGCATTGGCTGTCTTACGGACAGCTCTTGTTTATTTATATATTGATAACAATTTATAATTTGTATATATTATGCAACATATTACTCGACTTATAAATGATCTAAAATGTTGTTTTCTGAAAGATATATATCAAATTAAGAGGGGTCAGTATACTCTTCCGTACTTCCGTAGGTTAGATACAAAATACTACAAATACAGAAAATATTCAAATAAAGATGATAATACAAATTATTTACACATTTTTATTAATGTATCAAAATGACTTTGCTCATGACCAAGACTAACATCATTTAAAAATTCATTTACTTCTAGTGTGTATTATTTGGGGAAATTTTATCTTTCTAGTCAGACTGAGCTTGATTTGGATATCTATATCTTGAGAAAATTCATAATTCAATCAAGTGTGGTGTACATAGACTGTCTCAGAAATTTAGGACTTAGCTGCATGGATTTCTGCTACATATAAGATAGACTTTCATCATGCTAATTTCAGAGCATATTTGGTAGCACATATTAATTGTAACTATCGTGTTGTTTTTACAATGATGTAAGAATAAGCTCTTTCACTCGGATGTTAGTAATGGTGAGCCATCATTTGTAGCATATACTGGTATGCTATATCTTTGTATAGCCTCAAAAGCATAATCGCGCGTGTGAAATTGCCAAATATATCCTCCGGAAGTTTGCCAACTTAAAAGTAATATAAAACTGTGACAGGTTTGACTGACTGAGGTCAACTACTTTTTGATGATATGAGGTCTAGATACTATTCGAGTATGGACTAGATGGAAATGGCATGGTTAAGTTGTGGCACTGAAGTTGCTGAGTTTACACCTCAAACGACTTTGTACAGACATATCAAAAGAAATAACAATGTCAAAGTGTCCCCAAATTTTTGGTGCGGGGTGGGGGGAGTTTGGAAGGGGTGGGGGGTTGGGGGCTGGCACAAAAATTATAACATAAAATGGGAGAAAAGATCAAAAGCAAAAGCTTACATGCCAAATCTACATTCTAAGTGACTTGCATATCGGAGGTCAAGTAATTTGCAAGGATCTAAATAAAAAAGTGGTCCGAATCCCGTCCGAGCTTAAGTTTTCCTTTTTAATAATTTTCATTTTCAGTTATCGTTTATGTTTTCTATTACTTTAATTTATGAGGAGTTTTATCTACTTTCATTTTGATAGATGCTGAGCTAAATTATCTTCTATCTGCTCCCTCCTTCTGTTCTGTGCAAAATGTATAGATGTGTTGTTTTTCCCGTGTTCAGCCACTATCGATATATTTGTATCTCGCCGGCACGTTGAATTTTGTTGAGATTATTAACTATGGGACCTTTTTTATTTTCTGTAAAGGATAAACTTTGTACGAAGATGATATGTACGGAAAAAGATAAATAACACATTTGTTAACAAAATGTAAAATATGAGAGGAATTCGGACCATGGACCGATATATCTAGTATGTCTGCCATTTTTACACGCATGTGGACCGTCTAAACTATTAAGCGCTTCCGGATCAGGTGGAACAGTTTCAACAATTCAGCATATTGCATGTACCAACAAACCTATAATCAGGAAGAGTCTATTAAAGCGCAGTCATGACACTGTACACAGTTAGAAGTCATACTAACCTGAAAAGATCACTTCTGTATTTTTAAAGTTTATCGTATATGGATCAAGCAATATCAAAATAAATTTATTTGTCATGCAGGAATTTATGAACGAATATATTTTCGATATCTCAAATGGCCTAATTTCATCTATTAATAATAATACAAAGCTTATTGGCAACTACCCTAAGTCGGAAATATCTAATGCAATTTTTTTTAAATCATGTATGAAAAATATCACGCATTGAAAAATGCACTGGATTAATTGACATCATATTGTCTACAGAAAAGGGGAAAAGAAATTGCGATTATTTTGCAATCTTATTAAAAGCAAGTTATTTTTCAGTTAAATTTTTGAATGGTTTTTGTATATGCACGTATGCAATACTGACAGCCAATACTTTGTCGTATCGATTATGGTACACTATATAAAGATTAGTTTAACTTCAACTGTCAGTGGCGGGACAACAAATACGTATAAACCACGCACATACTTGCTAAACGTAACCATACTGTCTAAACATATGCCGATTATGGCACTATAATGAGCTTACTGTGGTCCAGCTCAGAGGTTGGATCACAATGTTCCGCTTGGATTTTGCTTTTCACCACATAATTTACGTTTGTACACACAAGACTACATTATTAATTATTGGGTTTGTTACTGACCCTCTACGGAAATAAGTAACAAACCCAATAATTGATTTGTTTTGTCGACCGCCTCGAAAGGTCTCTGAAGGTGGCAGTAGGATCCTTTTGAATTTTAAAATAATAATGTTAATTTTACGGTCAACATCACGCAATTTTGAATCGCAATTCTCATATAGGGTCACCCACTAACCCTCGATAGAAATATAGAGGGCAACCACGTGACACCACTCAACCAATGAAATGGCTAGAATATTGCGGGAGGTAAACCAATAATGCTACGCAAGTGATTTTGACAAATGGTCACTCATTTAACAGTGTGGTTATACAACTTTACAGTTTCGCATTAATCTACTGTAAGATATATCTGTTATTTGCCCAAAGGCTGCGAAGAAGCCAGGTTAGATCTGATTTAGTTTCATCATTTGTAAATGGTTTGTACAAAATATATACTATACCTTCTTATCCTCCGAATAGGCCATGGAAAATTCTGAAAGTATTTAAAGTACTGTCACATGACACAGGAAAACACATAAAGACAGAGGTGGGAAAGCAAATAATAAAAATGAATGTGAACCAATAAGGAAGGATATTATTATGATATATTCTGCGCTTGACATCCATTTTGGGCACTAGATGTCAAAACAGATGAGAAGTGTTCCAAATGAGAAGTTTACCAAGATTCTTTCACTGGTGGTAGGTGCAGATGGGAATATCGGGCTCGAGGATAACTTTTTATGACGGTAACGAGGCACCTGCCGAGTAATCGCTTAATCAGTTACCGGAGAGTCGGATATTTCAATCTGCACCAACCACCAGTGATTGAATCTTTTTCTTGCATGCCATATTCAACAAATAATAGTAGAAATAAATGATTTTCTTATAGCACTTTTTTCTTAAAGTGGCGTATCAACAAAGCGCGAGAACTTTGCGTCCGTCAACAGAAAGAACGTCATGACGTTACAAAGACGGAAACAACGTAATAGTTATCATCTGCAGTGAAACGTTATGCCTATTCCGTAAAATGACGTTTTTCGAATCGAGAAATATGTTATAAGGAACAAAGAGAAACTACCAAGGTGTCTGATTTTTATTCCGTTTTACTACACAAATCTACTGTACAAATGTAGTTCGTTATACGTCATTTACGGCCCGAGAGTCATCTTACACGCCAGGGTTGGGTTTTCCAGCACCGGTGAAATCACCAAAAAATGCCAGTCTTGTATGCAAGAAAGATATTAGATAGATAATGACCTAGCTCCAGTTTACCATAGAAATACCTTTACTTTATGTTCAGACGTTCAAAGTAGAACTTTGAGATCCTCTTCTAATTTACACATCCCCCCACCACACCCCTCCATCCCCACCGCCCCGAAATTCCCCCTGTTACCTACTAGTACCGTCCCTGTGTTTTTGCAGTTTCTATAGCATATTTTGTGAGTATTTTCGACAATTTTTATTACAGCATATAAACAATACAAAAGTGGTCGACATTACTGACATATACCTATGACAATAGAAGAATATTGGATATAGGCCTAGGCTGGTTATACTGAAACCCGGATACAAAGCCTGACCTAATTTGAATGCATCCACAATTTGTGAATTGAAACACTTTTATTTCTTTGTTCTTCTTCAACTTTGTATATAATTATTTTCTTACAGAATGAGGTCAAACTAACAGAAGAACAAATTGCAGGTAATGCTTATGATATAATTATACAAACATTGGCTGTCCAAAACAGTAACGCAGAAAAGTGTCAATCGTGTTACAACACGTGCCGCGATCATAATTGGAAATTTCTAGAATAGACAATCGGCCAAAAAGAATAATGCTTATATATAGTCCATAGCCATAAACATATGATTGAGGGTAACTGTTTAGGCTCTGTGAGTTACCGCAACAGTTTCCAGGGAGAGAGAAAGAGAGAGAGAGAGAGAGAGGGGGGGGGGGGGGGAGAGAGAGAGAGAGATTTCCATTTTCACCCTGACACAGTGATACAATGTTAATCTTGCATACCGTATTCATCAAATGATATAAGTAATAAAATGGAACGAATGATTTTTTATAAGCACTATTTTGTTATATACATTGTAAGCGTACTAATGTACACATTTATTCATAAATTAAAGTACGTGAGTCACCAGGGTGTAAGCGTAGGCGAAAACACGGGGAAATCCTGTACGCAAAAATATGTTTAAAATCCGCATTTTGCAGAGCATTTTTCATTCTGCCTGAAGCATTTGAAATACGACACTATTTCTTTTATTTATGTTTTCTCTTATGGTTTATGTTTACACATAATTTTCCTCAACTAACTTCTACTGTTATTTTAATATACCTAAATATTTGTTTAGTTTTGTTGTATATTTGATCTAAATTACACAGTAAACGACCAGGGATTATAGAATAAGAGATTTTTCTTAATACTACTGCATAATAATAAGCCAATTTCATAGAAACTTTAACAACAGTGGTTTAATCCAGCATATTTTCAAAGACTTCTTCAAAAACGCTTTATACTTCAGCTGCTATATTGTAAAAGATATTTATAAAAACACTAGGTCAGTGAACCGTTCTTCTGTAAATTGAATTCATTAATATTAATATTTTGTTTGTTATTTTTTTATGTCGACAATATTAGGTTAACATTTAAACTTTGAAGCATCTTTGAAAAACTTTGGATATTGCTGACATTTCAAAATACGCTTTTCTCAAAGCTACGGAATTCTGTTGGGGCCATTTATAATGTCGCCGTCGCGTTTGCGGGGTCGACACACGACAACACGAAGTGACATCGCGACATTACGAAGTGACACCCGAAAATCGCAAACGACGGCGACAATCCTAAACGACAGTGTCGCGACATCCACTTCGAAATGTCACGTTTCAAAAGCACGATATATCACGATGTCACTTCGCGTTCTCGGGCGTCGTAATGCATTGTCGTTATGTCACTTCGTTATGTCGCGATATCACTTCGCGTTGTCGTGTGTCGACCCTGCAAACGCGACGGCGACATTATCAAACGACATGCGATAATCACAAACGACGCTTGACAACGCGAAGCGACATTTTCCAAATGTCGTATCATATGTCGAGTGTCGCGGGTTTGGGTGAAGGTCGATGCGCGACAATTCCAAACGATACACGACACGCGAAGTGATACTCGACAATACGGAGCGACATTTTCATAATGTCGTATCGCATGTCGCCCGTCTCCCGGTGAAAGGGTAAGGACATAAAGTTTATTTATGAAAAACACTAAATTTTCTTACGCGCAGGTGTACGCAGGCGACGCCATGCTATAGATCTACGTAAATTTACGAATCCTGTTGGGGCCATTTATAATGTCGCCGCCGCGTTTGTGGGGTCGTCACACGACAACGCGAAGTGACATTGCGACATTACGAAGTGACACCCGACAATCGCAAACGACGGCGACAATCCCAAACGACAATGTCGAGATATCCACTTTGAAATGTCACCTTTCAAAAGCACGATATATCGCGATAGCACTTCACGTTGTCGAGCGTCGTATCACATTGTCGATATGTCACTTCGTAATGTCGCGATGTCACTTCGCGTTGTCATGTTTCGACCCTGCAAAAGCGATGGCGACATTATCAAATGACATGCGATAATCTCAAACGATGCTCGACAACACGAAGCGACATTTTCCTAATGTCGTATCGTATGTCGCGGGTTTGAGGGTCGTCGCTCGACAATTCCAAACGATACACGACACGCGAAGTGACACTCGACAATACGAAGCGACATCTTCATAATGTCGTATCACATGTCGCCCGTTTACCGGTGAAAAGGTTGTTCTCCATGTCTCAAGCACTGCAGAAAATTCATTGAAATAGTTGATTGCACCGTTACACGGTGAAGTGGCTGAATCTTACCCTTTCACCGGTAGACGGGCGACATGCAATACGACATTATGAAAATGTCGCTTCGTATTGTCGAGTATCACTTCGCATGTCGTGTATCATTTGGAATTATCGCGCGTCGACCCTCACCCAAACCCGCGACACGCGACATACTATACGACATTTGGAAAATGTCGCTTCGCGTTGTTGAGCGTCGTTTGTGATTATCGCATGTCGTTTGATAATGTCGCCATCGCGTTTGCAGGGTCGACACACGACAACGCGAAGTGATATCGCGACATTACGAAGTGACATAGCGACAATGCATTACGACGCTCGACAACGCGAAGTGACATCGCGATATATCGTGCTTTTGAAACACAACATTTCGAAGTGGATGTCGCGACATTGTCGTTTAGGATTGTCGCCGTCGTTTGCGATTTTCGGGTGTCACTTCGTAATGTCGATATGTCACTTCGCGTTGTCGTGTGTCGACCCCGCAAACGCGACGGCGACATTATAAATGGCTCCAACAGGATTCCGTACGAATGGCAAAATACAAGATATATTACTTGCACTTATTAGTCACAAAATATTCCATTCTTGTAGAATTCCGACTGGCCTTTAGCGTGTTTGACAAAGATGGTGATGGGACAATATCGACGACAGAACTATCTTCAGTTCTGAAGAACATGGGACAGAACCTTCCCGACGCTGACCTTGAAGAAATGATTAACGAAGTGGATGAAGACGGTAAGCATTGCTTTTATAATAATCACGACTGAGAAGCAGGTATACACACAAATCCTGATAGAAGGCAAGTATTGTGTCATTTTTCCACCTAAATAATTTGGCTGTGTCTCTTAGTCACAACTGCCTCTGCCGAACTGGGTGCTGTGTTCTGGCCTGTTTTCATCCATAGGATCAGTTGGACGTTAAGTTCGAGAAAAAAGTAAAATTAAAGTGAAATTTAAATCAAAGTTAAGATCTTTTGTGTGTGTTTTCAAGTTATTTCAGTGTGATGTTAATGACTTTCATCTTCAGTGACATTAAGTAACAGATAGCATGTTGTCGTATTGTTGCAAATGATTTGAATAATGAATGAATACGTACGTCCAATTTCAAACAGTCTTTTTACAATTATGACAATAATGATGATGATGATGATGATGATGATGATGATGATGATAATGTATACATAAGTAAACAGATAATATCCATCTCCGGAAAAAAACGTTAAATACAAAAAAAAAGGTTTGAAAATAGCTTGCTCTCGGGATGCTTTTCGTAATTACAAAGAGAAATTCGCGAGATATAAGCAGACCAGGAAATTCGCGAGATATAAGCAGACCAGGAAATTCGCGAGATGTAAGCAGACCAGGGAATTCGCGAGATATAAGCAGACCAGGGAATTCGCGAGATGTAAGCAGACCAGGGAATTCGCGAGATGTAAGCAGAACAGGGAATTCGCGAGATATAAAAAGAACAGGGAATTCGCGAGATATAAGCAGACCAGGGAAAACTATTTGCTCGTAATATGTCATCAATAGTAACGCGTGTTCCTCACACATGTGACAGTGATAATAATATACTCGTATAGATGGAAATGATTTTTTTTTTCTTTTAATAAATTATTATCAGAATATTTTCAAGCACATTTTTATTATTTTTAATTAAATGATATTTTTAGAAGCAAGCATGGCAAAAAATGCAAATGTGCAGGAATGTGTTTTCTTTTCGGCTGTGCTTTAGAGTCCGTACTTGAGAAATAATAAACTTCACAGGTTAAACTTTTCAAAAATTGCACAGTATAATTAAGTATGGAAAGAAAATCTGAGATCATCCATTGATGGACTGATTTGTAAAGAGTGTACTTTAATTGATAAAAGCATATAAATGCGTTTAAATTCTTCGTAATGCGTTATTCATGAACATAAATATTTGGATAATGGTTAATGTACTTCTCAAAGCTAAAAATCAACAATGATTTACATTTCCAAATAAGTTTAAGATCACGAAGTCTTGTAGCACATTTTCTGGAACAACTAGATGTTAACCACTTTCAATAAACAATCATGTGTCATTAGAAGTGTCTTTAAAATGAAAAAGAAAACTTTATAGAAAAATTATAAGCATAACATTTGCAAAAAAGTCTAACCAGATTATCTATATAATTCATGTTCACACAAGACACACCTTTTACATGCATGTAAAATTGCAATTTCCGACGATTATATTTAGGTTTTTGTTACAGGTAATGGAGAAATAGATTTTGACGAGTTTTTAACAATGATGGAAAACAAGCTACAATATAAGGAAAACGAAGACGAGATTTTGGAGGCATTTAAAGTAAGTGACTGATTAATGGTATTTCAAGGGGAACAACCAAGAACTGAATATATTATCGGCTGACAGAGGTTGTCTGCCACAATTCAATTGAATGGAAATCTCCTTTGAATGAGAAAATACTGATGATTACCTGGTTTAATAAGTTCAGTATTGAGACGATTTCAGTTCCGACACGGAATGGATTCTCACTGACAGACGCAAAATTTCTATAGGCTTGTTTCTGCCATTTTTAGAAATTACTTCTCTAACTGCGTTCTTAAGGGGAAATAACTCAGTCATGACTTGAATGAATTAGTGTGCGATTACTGGCTGTTACCCTACTCGTATGCTTACATAAGCCAATTTTCGTAGTATATAATAGAAAGATTTCTTGCCTTTAATATATGATGTCAGATGTGTTGCACATAGCATTTTATCTGTAGTGGGTCTAAATTTATTTAATCAGATTTTAAAATATTTGAAAATAAAAACTGGAAACACCACGTGTCGCTAAATAGGAAATCATACAGTAAAAATGTACATGACATCTCCTTCACAGTTTCATAAAACAAGGACAAAAGTCCGACAGGAAAAGCCACATTCAAAGAACACAACCCAAAGTTCTTCCCGCAGAAAATCCAATCTACTAGTATAATTTAAATTTTTAGTTAATATCTGACAGCGTCTATAAATATTGTTTTAAATATCTTGAACAGTTGAGATTGTGGTTCCTTGTTGCAGGTGTTTGACAACGGCAAAGGGTTTATACGCGCCTCTGACCTCAGAGAAATCTTAAAGACCCTAGGTGACCGAATGACAGATGAAGAGGTAGACGAAATGATGCTGGAAGCTGACATTAAAGACGGCATGATCAATATACATGGTTATATATCGAATTATATTTTCTTACATATCAATGTTTTCTAATATATGATAATTGTTCAATTATTAAGACAAATGTGCAACAGAAAAGCTATATTCACGGAGCACTGACCCCTATACAGCACTTCACATGAACTAATGGATATGTGACACTGTATGCAGTTACATGCTGCAAATGTCGCGAACTATAGAAAAAAAAATGTTATTAATTGTAACTAATGAGTCCGGGCTTATTCTTTAACTCAATATATGCTTATATGTGCTGAGATTAAGTCAGTTTAATTGGAATTTGAAATTGAATGCAAAAATAATCTTTCAGATAAAAGCTTTTGAAGTACTTATATCGTTTAAATATTTTACTGCGTGTTCAGATAACATCCGCGTTTTTCTACAATTCCAGTCTGAAAAAAAGAGAGAACAGCAAGACTTATTTCACATTTTAAACAAAAATTTATGATGTAACATTATTTTTTTTAAATGTTTCTTTCTTTTTCTTTCTTTCAGAATTTGTGACTGTGATTTGCCGATGACTTCAGAGCTTATATAAACCAGCATAAATCGAAATAGAGACAAATTGAAAGGAGATGATGCACTGAACAGTACTAGTAGATATAGTGTTCTCTGTGAAGTATTTCATCTCACTTATTGTCATTTAGAGACGATTTCTATAGCAACCTTTTGTCATTCTATTTTGCTGAAGACGTCATTTGCTTTTGGATGGAAGATAGCTGTCTACTGTTTATAAGGAATTATTTTGAAAAATTATCTATGAAAGATGGACTTACAAGATGGTTATCATGCAGTAATGAAAAACATCTGCTCATTATTTTCTTAACGAAACATTTTTAGCTCGTTTTTGTGATCGCTCAATGTCCGGCGTCTGTCTGTCGTCTGTCGGCTGTCAACATTTAGCTTGTGTATGCGATAGAGGCTGTATTTTTCAACTAATCTTCATGAAATTTTGTAAGAATAATAACCTTGATAAAATCTAGGCCAAGTTTGAAAATGGGTCATCTGGGATCAAAAACTAGGTCACCAGGTCAAATCAAAGAAAAGCCTTGTGTATGCGATAGAGGCTGTATTTTTCAACTGATCTTCATGAAATTTTGTCAGAATGATTACCTTGATAGAATCTAGGCCAAGTTTGAAAATGGGTTATCTGTAATAAAAACTAGGTCACTAGGTCAAATTAAAGAAAAACCTTTGTGTATGCGATAGAGGCTGTATTTTTCAATTGATCTTCATGAATTTTGGTCAGAATGATTACCTTTATGAAATCTAGGTCAAGTTTGAATGTGGGTCACCTGGGGTTAAAAACTAGGTCAATAGATCAAATCAAAGAAAAACCTTGTGTATGCAGTAAGGGCTGCATTTTACACTGGATCCTCATGGCAAATTTTGTCAGAATGATTACCTTGATAGAATCTAGGCCAAGTTTGAAAATGGGTTATCTGTAATAAAAACTAGGCCACTAGGTCAAATTAAAGAAAAACCTTGTGTATGCGATAGAGGCTGTATTTTTCAATTGATCTTCATGAATTTTGGTCAGAATGATTACCTTGATAAAATGTAGGCCAAGTTTGAAAATGGGTTATCTGTAATAAAAACTAGGTCACTAGGTCAAATTAAAGAAAAACCTTGTGTATGCGATAGAGGCTGTATTTTTCAATTGATCTTCATGAATTTTGGTCAGATTCGACCAGAGTATTTGTTTGGATGAAATCAAGGTTGAGAGTGAATATGGATCATCTAGGGTCAAAAACTGGGTCACCCGGTCAAATTAAAGAAAATAGGGGCTACATTTTACACTGGATATTTATAAAATTTAGTCAGAATGATTGCCTTGATGAAATCTAGGCTAAGTTCAAATATGGGTTATCTGGGAAACATGTTTACACTGTTATGATGTATTTCTCAGGTGAGCGACCTAGGGCCATCTTGGCCCTCTTGTTTTGCTTAAGTATTGGGAACTAGTAAGACAGTAGTATTAACGTGAAACACATCGACGGATCATCCGATTTTACATTTCCAAATATCATGTTAATATATCAATTTATTATGTATAACCAATATCAAAATCAAAGTCGTTTTGCCATCCAAACCGAAGTTTTTGATACAACCATATAAATGTATGGTATCGTAAAAGTGCAAAACATTATTTAGTCATTCCTCTTTTGTTGCATTCATCTGTGTGAACGTTTTAATTTTGTTTCGTGTGTAATATTCTGTTAGTTTGTTTTGGGTTAAGAGCCGGTGCAGTATTTCAGGTATGTAAAGGCGGACAGTTAACCTAACTAGTGTTCTTGTATTCTACTCCAGTATTCTAGGATTCCGCTGCAGTACTTACTCTTCTCCACATGAATCAAAAATGGAACACAAAATCTTTTATCAAATTGTTACAAAGAGCATACTTCGCCTAAGGATCGAACTCACGACCTTCGATCTCCTTATTGAGCTAACCACATGTTATATATACATATATACAGTACGTTCTTAGAGACTCTGTGGCACTATTGGTTACCCTTAACTGCAAATGAGTGTTCATTTACGCTCTGATCATTTTGTTCAATTGTGTCAGTCAAAATATTTTCATATTATATATATTGAAACTATTGTCCGCAAGAAAATATGTATTGCTCTGCTATTCCTTTTGCTGTTTATCCACCATTAATTTGGCATGCATCACCTGTGAGAAGCAAAGTATGAATCCTGAAAACGTGGTATTTGAGCAGACAAATATAGATATGTTTTCCATTTACAATTGATATGGATGAACACGTCTTAAATAGATTGCATAAATTTTCTTGTACAATACATGGTCCACTCATATAAAACATTAAACGTCAAATACTGACACTGATATGCCCAACTGCCACGTTTTCCTAAGTGATATGTACTTGAATTTATTGTTCGGACTACATTATCAGTAAACTACTGGATTTGTTATTTTACTGTCAATATTTATTACCGATTGTGTATGTATTTACGAGTATTTTGACATTTCTGCAAGTATAGAAATAAAACCTGAATTTAGATTAACACTTTGGAACTAACTTACATGCATTTCATAACGTCACTCCATGTTCAGAATGCAAATATATATCTGAGTTATTTTTGTACCAAAGATCCGTTACGTTCAAGCGTCAGTGTTCTTCCAACAAAGTCCTACAGTGTGATAGGCTGTTCAAGAGACAGAAAGTCCTCAAAAATATAATGTATTGCATTTGGAAATCTGAAGTAACGTCTGACATGTATTGTAGCCATTACTGTGTACCATATGATGAACTGTTCTACTAATGGCATACTATAGCATGAATATTTGTTTTGAATATCAGAGTAAAAGATATTTCAAGATTTCTAGCAAGTACTGGTAGGCTACGGTTAGTAATTTAACATTATTGTCAAAAGGCGCAGAATTTGAACCTGTTGTGCATGTCTACAGGAGGAAGAACACTCTTGGCACCACCTCCTGAAAGTCTGCGGTTATTCCTGAGAATGTCACAGATTAGTGCAGATAAATTGGAATCCGTAAGGGACGTCCATTGGAGGAAGAACTAGCTAAAAGTCTGCGAGTGTTCCTGGAAGTGTCGCATACTAGTCCAAATGGATTTGAACCTATTGGGGATATCTTTCGGAGGAATACTTGTTTGGCACTGCCTCCTGAAAGTATGCTAGGGTTCTTAAAAGTGTCGCAGACCAGTGCAAATGAATTGGGACCTGTAAGATAGGTCTATAGTGAAAGAACTGTTTAACACCATCTTCTGTAAGTCTGCGAGGGTTCCTGAAAATTTCGCAGAGAAGTGCAAATGTCTAGGGACCTAAGTCATCGGTCACCTTAAGATTGGATGCCGTTTTCTTAATTGATCTACATAAAAGATCACCCAGAAGAGCATTGATCCACAGTATGGTGTCACTAAAAAATCTTGCCATTGTTCCTGTATGTTCCTTTCATTTCGCGGAAAATACTTTTCCTGGTAATTTCTACCGTCACACTCTCCGTCTCCGTGTAACTGTGTATTGTGTCTTTGTATTCCTACTGTCGTTGTCTAAAAGTTATGTCGATAACTTTTTCACACGAGTCCCCATATTCCTCATCCGTGGAGACTGATTTATTCTCCTTATTACTGCGTTCCTCCGCCGAAATACCGCCTTCGTCGTCCGTTGAACTTATGTTGTCCGATTCACTTTCATCCGTGTGCATGGTTTTCATATATGTCGCAACATGTTTGTCAGAATAATTTGTATATTTGATGTATTGATAACGTAACACATAAGCACAAATAGTGTTTGACTCCCTTTTCATGCTACCATCGCTATAATTATATTTTAATTGCTGTAAATAATAGGATCTGGGTCATTTATGGACGATTTGGGTTAATTACAGTGATAGCTGGATACTAACATAACACATTATATCATATACAATAGTTAAAGGGAACCAGATATTTGATAGAGCAAGTACTCGTTGTAAAATACCATGTATAAATTTGGACCAATCAGAACACGTTCTATAGATAGCACCAATCAAAGCACATGTCTGCTAAGGTATAAATACGTAGATGGATGACAAGAGATTCATTCGGTATCCAGCGATAGAAGAAGACACATCGAGGATTCAACTAATAATTTATCCCAGTACCTTGATAAGGAGATTATTGCAGCTACACTGTCAGGGCGGATAAATAATTAAAAAACAGAAAGTTTGAAGTTGATAGACTAAAGAAGAGTTGCAGAATTTCAACAAGGTTTCGAGCTATAGGGCCAGTGCACAGGAGATTTACCTTAATGGTAGTTGAATGCTATAGACGATAGCAAATATAGCCTGAGCATCGGAAAGCTGAGACAGAGACCCAGAGTTTTGTAATCTACTGAGACAGTAGGAGAGTTCCAGCTTATAGACTGTTCAGCGTTATTGGCGAAGTACAGCCAAAGCATCGGGGATATACCTATATGTTAGTTGAATGCTACATGTGATAGCAGATAGGCGCTGAGCATCCAGGAGTCAGGACAATTATATAGAGTTGCAACTTCAATTAAGAGGACAGAGACCGAGCATCTATGCGTTAGGACTCGTATGTTGTTGATTCAAAGACATTGTCTGACGGGAACTTCAACAAAAAGACCAGTCAAGTATAGACTCTCCAGCCTATAGGAGTTTGAGCTTATCATTATTAAGTGAAGATTGTTAGTTTGAAACATTTAGTGATTTGCCTGATCCCTGAAATTGTCTAGCTCCTAATAGAAATCATTTACGACTCATTGGTACACGAATCATTTAGGCAAGGTAGCCACAGGAAAATTCTATATACATGTATGAGATAGTTGGTCTCGCTAGCTTTTCGTTTTAACAAAGGTCATTCAATATCGTTTGTCAGCCAGTCTAAGACATAGTCACATTAGCGGTTGGACCCAATTCATTGTTCAAGATACTAAAGGCGTAGGCACTTCCCTGGGTCATATAACTCGTATCCTGACAATGTACTCTCGTGTAGTGAATATTTTCGCACAAATTTGACATTTGAACATCTCGACGTCTTATCTAAGAATGAGCAAATTCTTTAATATGATAGGGAATGATTATGTATAGCATTGTAGGTGTGAATCTTACCTTGTTATACTCAGTACAGTGTACTCACGGATAATCAATGGAGCTCCTTCGATACTGGAGTAGTACTACTTTGGTGGGACGTCCTAGTTAAAGTGCGAGGTACTGTGTTCTAAACAAGGTACAGTTTGTCCAATAACGTATGAGGAATAACGCTCAGCAAATCGAATAATTCACAAGGGATCTTTGTGCCATGACTGGTATATGTACATGACCGATTCTGCAAATGTGTACCTAATGAAACTGGCAGATAGAGCTGACATGTTTCTAACAAGACTGGAGTCTAAAACGGCCCAAATATTCCTCACATAGATTGTTGATTTTGCCACAGAGTTATGACCTTCACCGTTACGACAGCAATTTGTCTAGAGTTACGAACGGCATAACCTCATTTATTTTATTGGATGCGTCCAGAAGGTGAAGGTGATAACCGTGAGACAACACTAAACACCAAGCAACACCGCACAGATTCCTTTTGGCTTAAATACAGGTAAAACTGTAAGTCGTCGATGTATGAATGGGAATGTAGTCCGTTACTTCCCGTGCGTTCATGGTACATTATTTTACTTTCACACAAGCTGATAATGATTTCAGATGACATACGATATTTCTTCAGCAAAGGTGTCGATAACTCATCATCACCGCACACTGTTTGATAGCGGTCATGTACATAATTATAACGCCATATATAAGATTTATTTGTGAGGTCGATATACTATTCAAAACAGTGTTTGTGTTAATTGTTAATGGTACCAAAAGCTGCTGAAAGTTAGTGAAGCACGTGGTCGGTGACACAGACTGGATGTTGGTTTTAACCGCATCAATTGATCGTAAACCAGTATGCAGACTACAGTCCCTAAAGAAGCCTGTTTGTATTAAGTTGAATACAACACAGATATTTTCCTTTTAAGGTCTAAGTATGTTATGTTAAAAAGTGAATGATTATTTGATATTTGAATTAAATTTTACATATTTTATATACTTAATGTAAACGTCAGTATGTTTTGGTAGAAAACTTTAATAGTTTTAAGAATGTTATACAACATTAAATGGCCGCCAATTTTAATATGCCACGCCAATATGTAGCAAAAACAGCAAGTACTTCTGTACATGCTATCTTAAAACATCTTTTACGAAAGTATAGTACTTTAAGTCCTCATGCAAGCCATACTTTTCAATTTCAATTTATGCGACTAACAAAGCAGAAATCAAGATTGAAAACTTAACTTTCCCATGGAAAATGCCATTTTCCCATAGGAATGTGGTCTTTTCTGATGGAAAATCCACTTTCCAATTGGAAAAAAAATGTGGTATTTTTTCCCGTGGGGAATTAAATTTAACAGAGACAAAAACAAATAAACAGGTGTGTAGTTTGAAAAATCCTTTGAGTATACACAAGATCTCATGGTTCTTTGACGTGATAACATAGCTCTTTAACATAATAAGGTTCTGTTTCGACAAGACTTAGTTAACACCACACTTTTACAAGTAACATGGCTAGTTAACGTAATGGGACATTGTTCCGACAAGTTAAAACGGCACAGGACGTAATACCATGGTTTTTTTAGCATAATAAGACATTGGTTTGACAAGTTAACATCACGTTCTGACACGCTAACATGAAATGTCCCGACATAAGACAGCTGCAGGTGTCTTATGTGGGATATTTAATATAATCACGCCAAAGCGTGATGTCTACTTGTCAGAACAGTGTCTTTTTATGTTACCAGCCATAATATCTTTTCGAAGTTTGGTGTAAATTTGTCGAAACAGTCTCTTAATATGTTAAAAAGCTATGTTATCATGTCAATGTATGTTACCTTGCCAATATAGTGTATACTGTTATCATGTCAAAGTGTGATCTTGTCTGCAGAGTGTGTTATTATGTTAAAAAGCCGTGTTATCTTGTTAAGGTACCTTGTGATTTTGTCTACTGAGCGTGCTGTTTTGTTAAAACGCTATATTATCTGGTTAAGGTTTTGTTTTACCTTGTCTACAGAGCGTGCTGTTATGTTCTACAACTATATTATTTTGTCAAATTGATTTGTAAAAACAGTGTCTTACTGTGTTAAAATGTTACGTCATCATGTGAAAGTGTGACGGTAATTTGTACTAACAGTGTCTTATTATGTTAACTAGGGATGTTATCGATTCATGTGGTGTTAACTTATCAAATCAGTGTCTTATTATGTTAAGAAGGTATGTTCTCGTATCAAAGTATTGAGTGATCCTGTCTAACGAGCTTGATTCTATACTAAAAAAAGTTATGTTGTCGTTTCAGAGTGTGATGTTAACTTGTCCAGACAGTGTTCTATTTTCTTAGCAAAGCATGTTATCATGTCAAAGTGTGACATTAACTTGTCAAAAGTGTCTGTCTCATTACATAAAAAATGTATGTTATCTTGTCTAGCCTTTTTTAACAAAATTCCAAGCTCTGGGGGCCAGATCACACGGTATCTTGACATGATAACATAGATCTTTTAACATAATAGGACACTGTTTTCACAAGGTTACATCATATTTGGAGAAGATAACAGGAACTGTTTCGACATAAGACAGCTGTGACGTTCCATAGAAATACATAACAACAAGTGATTTTTTAATCGGGCTTAAGACAGTACTCGCAGTACAACCTTCTATCTAAATAGGACATAATTATTTTATCTTTCAATCATGCATTCAAAGAATGAACGTACGAAAACTTAATACAGCATTCGATGATTGAGAGAGTGTGTCTTTAGTGAAACTATTCTTATTGTACCAAGTGATTAACTTAATTGCACTAATTAATTATGTGTCAATGTTGACCTTATTGCCTTCATGTCATTCATTTATCTTTTGAAGGCATTGTTATGTTTGATATTTGATATATCATTTGGTCAAAGCAAAACATTTTAATTAATACCTTTCTTTGTCCATTGTCTTCGATGCTTTGTTTTTTTCTTTCAAATATTGGCACAACAGTTATTAATGATGATTTAGTAGAGTTATTTGATATAGCATATTTTACGTCAAAAACGAGGACTAAAGGTTCTAATGCACTTGTGCGTTTTAACGACCATGATTAATGAAATACAATAGAGACATGATTTCTCTCCCAAAGATAAAAATCTCTCTTTTTATCTTATTCTATAAATATAGAAATTGGGACTACCTTATATGTTTAAGATATTTATAAGCTTGACAAATTAGATATTCATGTTGACGGAATATTGATACATTATTTGAAGGTCTGATAAGATTGAAACAACGTCTTTACAAATTGATACACAATATACAATCATTAAGGTATAATTGACGCATACCAAGGTGTATTCAATAGATTAGACCAACCAAAAGATACCTGTGAAAACATTACAAATCCTGAGTTATTTCTGGTGTCAAATAATGGAGGACTATTTCTGGATTACAGTTCCTAAGAAGCTAAAAGGTAAGTGCTGTATTATAAGTTAACGTTAGCTTTGTTTTGACAATACTTTACGACAATAATATGGAATGGAATGACTTGTATTTATACATTTTTCTTTTTTATTCTACTCGTTTACAACATAGGCATTTAAAGCTCGGTCAATAAAAATATATGCAAGTTAGATCTCTGTCCGTATTATCTAATCTTAAATATTTTGTTTCACTCTAGTTCAGTAAAAGTCTACTATTCTTCAAAATGTATCACTGGTATACAGGATAAAATACAACAAAGTCATATCTTTAAAGTGATTTATGAAAACTCGAATTGTCACTTGTCTCAAATTCATTTTGCACCTCATAATATCACTTCAGTCAGCATTACGAGGGCCATGGATCAAAGACCGTTTTCATTGATTACAATGTCGCCGGTACCGTATAATTCTTTAGATTGGCCTACTTTATGTAGATCATTTGTATTTTGCGTGAAAAGTTAAGATAAACACGAAACTTTAAATAATACAATAAACAAATATTTAGGATACACCGAACAGTAAGGTTTAAGGAACTTACTACTATCTAAAACCATGTTGAACATTTGAAAATCCTTTTGTATAAATATTTCTACAAAGTGTAATTAATGTGAGAAAATTACAAATAATTTTAGAATTACAATTAAATACCTATAACTTATAATCCTTCATAAACCACAAACAATCCAAATTAAAGTATTCCCTCCTAAACGTCTTTAAATGTCATTTTATGGAGGCAAAGTTTGACAATTTCTTTCTCTTCTTCAATAAGTGTTTAAGAGACAGTAAGCGGTTTACAAAGGTTCTCGGGATACAGTCGCCTACTTGACTTTGAAAACCTCACACAAAAATCTGTAACTACACATCTGAAATAAAAATATTGTAAATTAACAGGACTGTATGTGTATCATTACAAACCATCTGCAGTACATGTCAAATATCTAGTGACATGAATTTTGTGCTCTCCCGGTCGCTAAATCTGATGACGAAAAATGCTAAATGTGCAATTTTCAAATAGCTGTAGAAAACTTCCTGCAAATGATAGCACCAACTGATACATGGTTTCTTACTCCGGTTACACTGTAAAATCTAAAAATAAATTCAAATATATGTGCCATCCATACCGTTTTTCCACTATAGGCATCTGCTAAAATGACAGGTCCGCTTTAAAGTAGCTGAACTAAGGCATGTATTCGCATCTGAAAGTCACAACGTCATAATTTCAAGATCAAGGTTACTCAACTAATTTTCACTCAGTAACTTAACCTCAATTCTTGCCACTAGCAATTATTACTATTTTTAAGTAAAAATATAAACTTCAGTCCGTAAATTGCCCCTTAATTGAAAATTTGGCCAACTCGACACCAACAGATGAAAGCAGTAAATAAGTTTTGTTCCATGGGTAAGTTATATTAGCTTATTTTTCCAGAATTTCGACTTCGATTTAACGTATACGATCAAGATGACGATGGTATTATAACTGTTAATGAACTTCTAACAGTTCTGAGGGAGATGGGACAAAATGTGACCAAAGCTGACCTTAAAGAAATGATGCGAGCTGTGGAACTGGGCAGTATGTTTTATACGTTCGTTAACGAAGAGTATCTATAAAGTGTGTTACGCGTAATATACAGGATCGGCAGGTGTTTATTAAGGAATAGAATGAAAATATTTGACAAGATTTAGTATCTTGCGATTTGTATTTTCCAGGGATGAACATATGTTCAGAAATACGATATTGTTGCTACGCATAAACATTATGAAATCAAAAGTAGGCATGCGTGACAGTCAGCCAAAATCAGTTTCAGTTCTGTAAATTAAAGCGCATTGGCCTTTCACTATGATTATGGCTTTATGGTGCATTCCATCTTATTCATTCAATCGTTGTGAACTTATAATGTGCAAATTTAGTATAACTTAATGTAAGAATCAAATTGACATAAAGTAAGAGTTTCATATTAAAACCCTGATTGGGGTGTAAAGTTTTTCACGTGCAAAAGCCATCCAGTTAATTTATGGAAGGTTGACGACATTACACAAGTGTCCGCCTGTGATGAAATGATACCTGGAGGGGCACCTTGGGCCTTTCTTCGAAAAGGTCGCTATATAACCTTAATTTTCTCTGTTTTGTGAATTCACATTTACTATTTTCATTGCGAATATTAAATGAAACAAACAATATTGGAGACGTAGAAATTCACTAAGCTTTTAAAAGCAACTCTCCAACAGCATGAAATCTTAAATTTTTAATTTCATGTGATGCTCAGCAAGGTAACTGTATTTTGTAACATTAATATAAATGCGATAAAAGTGATTTGATATCAGTGAATTTGTTGCTTAACTCAAATGATAAAATTTGTTTGAAAGGCAAATGCTCAAATTTTCAAGTAAGTAATGTTTTATACAATTTAAGGTAAACATGATATACATTTCGACGAGTTTCTGATGATGGTAGCAAACAAAGAGGCATGTGAAGAGAATGTACAAGAAGTGAAAGAAGCTTTCAAGGTGACACTTAAAGCTGTTTCAGTTTGAATTGCGTAGTATTCCCAAACAAAATAAATACACAGCTATGGTATTTACATGACATGGATAACAATATAGGAAGTTACCTTTTCTTTGTTGCAATAGTAATCATTTTTCAGGATGACATAGACAAATCTGAGATAACATAGATAAGGTAAATGAAGTAAATAAACCTTTCAGATTCATTTGTTTGTTAGGGGCGGACGTAGTGCTCCTGTGGTAACAGTGTATGTCTATGAAACTGCGTGTCGTGAGTTCAAGCCCCGTTCCTCCAACCCAGCAATTAAAATGATCCTTCCTCCACCATTAAAAGCTAGTCACATGACATATAATTGTGTCGGTGTGACGTTAAAGCCGACAATAAATAAAATGAAATAAAATGAAATTATGAATCCCGTTTACGGGTGATTAATACTTGATACGTTAAAGAACCAGTGACGATTCTGGAATTGGTGCTCTTCTTGTTTCTTGCACCGTCCTCCGTCTAAACCTTCTGCCAATCTTCTGGACTGATGAATTACCGGTATCAACTTAAATACAAAAGAAAAACATGTACACTCTTTCCTAAAGTGTTAGAGAAACAAATAAGACAAGTGTTGTCATTGCTTTTTACATTTTTTGGTATTATATTTTCATAAGTAGCAAATATATGTCAACGTCATAGAACTTTTGCCTAGAAATTTGACAAACATTAACATAAACTCATACGTAAAATTAAATGGAGGAACGCATTCTGTTTTAACCGTAGGGTTTTTCAAAATCAAAAAACAAAACAAAAACAAAACACAAAAAACGGATAACTGATCAATTTTGTTAAAGTTTCTCATCTTATAATGCTGTGTGCCTCATGGAAGATTTACTTGTTCAAAATGTGTTCCCTCGTTAAGTAAGGTCTATAGTATTTTATTATTATTATTATTCTTGTTGTTATTATTATACGTTTAGGTTTTCGACAATGGTAAAGGTTATATAAGTGTACGAGACCTTAGGACCATCATGCTCAGCATGGGAGAGCGTCTGACAGACGAGGAAGTGGATGAAATGATACAAGAGGCCACTGTTAAAGACGGGAATATTAAAATATCTGGTAAATATATGTATGTGGATTATTACTATTATTTAGGCGTTCAGTTCATTCCAGTTGAATCCATTTATATTTTAAATACATAAAAACGTTTCAAATCCATTGTATAACTTACTTCTTAATTCGAGACTGATTAATTAAAGATAATTCTTTTTATCATATCTGTTTTGAAATAAGTTACGAGATTAATTACCTGACATTGTTAAAGTCTAAAGAGATACTGCAACTCCTAAAATAGTCTTTGCATACGGTAACTTAATACTACAGGCCTTCCAACTAAAATTGCATAGTGCAAGTTTGTCAGACAATTTTCTATTGATTTGTTTTATTCATACTTTCCAGATTTCATAACAGTTTTGTGTCGGTAACAGAAAATGAAAAGACGCAATATTAATTACTTCCATGCATCATCGACTTGTTAACGTTGTACACGCAGTTGTTTCGTGTATTGAAGGCTAACATGTTATCGCTATAGACACGAATGTTATGTTTGCAGATTCATTCTCTCTGCAATTAGTAAATTACAATGAAGACATGTTATCGCTATATAAACGTTATGTGACACAAATGTTATGTTTGCAGATTCATTCTCTGTGCAGTTAGTAAATTACAATGAAAACATGCTATCGCAATATAAACGTTATGTGACAAGAATGGTATGTTTGCAGATTCATTCTCTATGAAGGTAGATTCTAGTAAATTACAATGAGAACATGTTTTTGCTATATAAACTTTATATGACACGAATCGTTTGTACGCAAAATCAGTCTCTGTGCAGGTAGTAAATTACAATGCGAACTACGATAGGGCAGTGTCAAGTGTGAACAATCATGCAGCTTACCTTTTGCATCAGCTGCTTCTGTCGGGACCAGATAAAGGACACTGAGCCTCGCTACATTAAAATTATTTTCGTTTGATAAAAGTATTTTCACGGGAGGGGATCCAACATATGTATTCCCAAATGGGCACCGCTTAAATTCATATGTTGTGCTTCCGGTAGTACATATGTGTTAAAAATTTTGCAGAAAAACAGGTGAGATTTTTATTTGTGATTGAATTTTGCGGAAATGACATTGTTTTGCAAAAAAATCGCGATGCAGTGCAACCGAGTATACATTAACCAGCACGTAAGTGCATTTACCTTACCTGTATTTGTAGACATGACAGAGAAAAACTTATCCTCCGTGATGCGGTATGACTGAAAATTAGCAACATTTTTATCAACAGATGGAGATATGTTGTAATTGCCCTGCGCTTGCTTAAATTTTGCTCTCGAAACCTTCCATATGCAAAACCCCACCCAGAAAAAGAAAATTATGGTGATCACTTTGCTAGAAAAATGCTTTTGGGCGAAAAACCGAATGGGATACATATGTTGTGCATGGGCTACATATGTGGTGCATTAGACTTAAATGGTACCTGGATAAAGAAACGAACTGGAAATACGTGCCAAGTATATGTCACATTATCCAAAAATCATATACATGTATATTAAAGGGATAACATATTAGAAACGAGCACAGCTTTAAGCTTACATATGATGTTGTAGAACATTTCCACTAAGGAGTCAACGCATCTCCTAAATCCGAAGGGGTTTATGTGTTGCTTATGTGTGTTGACCTGTGAATGTCGGAAATGTGCATATATAGTTTGGTGTATAGCATATTAGCTGCCGATATGGTCTTCGTAATAATATGTTATTGAACCTAGTGATCTTTTCGTGTTTGTTTTACTCGTTCGTGAGCGCCTCTATATATATCTTCGGCAGTATTTTGCATCGTTAACTGTGGAAATTGTCTGTCTTTGAATCATGTACGTGAACTGAGTTATAGAGCCAAATATCTGTGTTTCGGGCAACGGACTCAAAAATAAAATGTAATAAATACTTTTGGGTCTGGGATTTCAATTCAGGAGGTAATTTTTGGTTTGCCCGATACAGAACTATTGGCCCGCTCGCTCCAGTACATAAGATATTGTGGACCTGGCACTTACTTGTGTTGAACTACGCAGTAACTTCGCAAGCTAGACCTATATAGTTGGTGGCAATATAGGAGGGAGGATATATTGCAAGGCACTCGGTCAAAAATTGTGTGATTATAACTGAGCATTGTCATTAAATTATGAAATATGTCCTGGGCCATTAAGTTACCTACCAGACGCATGCAGCTATGTTCTGATTATATGACCGAGTACCTTGCAGTATATCCTCCCTCCTATATTTCCACAAATTATGATAGGCCTAGAATGTGGAGTTGCGGTATACATGTAACAACGTAGTTTTACACTAGTAAGTGCCAGGTCCACAAATCACTGGCTGGGCCAGTAGTTCTGTATCGGGCAAACCAAAATACCTTCTGAAACACCCTGATGGTAAAGTATTTATTATATTTTATTTTTGAGTCCGTTGCTCGAGACAGATATTTTGCTCTATAACTCAGTTCACGGACAGACAATTTCCACAGTTAACGATGCAAAATACCGCCGAAGATATCTATAGAGGCGCACATGAACAGGTAAAGCAAACATGAAAAGAACACTAGATTCAAGAACATATAATTACATAGACCGTAACGGCAACTAATATACTACACACAAAACTATACATGATTATTTCCGACAGTCACAGGTCAACACACATAAGCAACACATTAACGCCTTCGTATTTAGGAGAGATGCGTTGATTTCTAAGTGGAAATGTTCTACAACATCTAATATAAGCTTAAAGCTGTGCTCGTTTATAAGTTATCCCTTTCATACAAATGTATATAATTTTTGGACTGATGTGACATATACTTGGCACGTATTTCCTGTTCGTTTCTTTATCCTGGTACAATTTAAGCTCAAGATCTGTGGAGTTCTAGAAAATCTAATGCATCACATATGTAGCCCATGCACAACATATGTATCCCATTCGGTTTTTCGCCCAAAAATATTTTTCTAGCAAAGTGATCGCCAAATATTTTTTCTTCTGGATGGGGTTTAGCATACGGAAGGTTGCGAGGGCAAAATTAAGCAGGCACAGGGCAACTAAACAACATATTTCCACCTGTTGATAAAAATGATGCTATTTTTCAGTTATACCGCTTCACGGAGGATACGTTTTTCTCTGTCATTTCTACAAATACAGGTAAGGTAAATGCACTTACATGCTAGGTAATGTATACTCGGTTGCACTGCATCGCGATTTTTTTGCAAAACAATGTCATTTTCAAAATATTCAATCACAAATAAAAATCTCACGTATTGTTCTGCGAAATGTTTACCACATATGTACTACCGGAAGCACAACATATGATTTTAAGTAGTGTCCATTTGGGAATACATATGTTGGATCCCCTCCCGTGATTGTAGTTTCCTTGCTGTTTTCTGAAAAAGACCTTTTTTGGAGTTCTTGTTGTTGTGGTTTTAGAAAGATGTCCTGACCAAAGCACTTCAGTTAAAAATATTATTTATAATCTTCTTGTGATGAAAGGATATAAAAGGCTCAAAGGCAATAACACCAAGGATGCTTTCCATTCAAATTTGGAAAAAGTCGGGTAACTTCGTGTTTCTTTTTCTTTTCTTAAGATTTAGCATTCAGGTACTCGTTTCACTCATAGTCAGTGATGCTATGGACATACGTACACACCCGTCACAATATTTTAAATACGCAAAAACACTATAGTTTAGTCTTACTCGTTTGCTTTAAACTATCTAAAATATATGTATGTAATTTTAACAAAAAACAAATGAAAAATATTGTACAAATGACAATATTTGCTACCATAAATATGACTTGAATGTTGATCAAACAGTATTTGCCTAGTTTTAATACATCCTTAAGTTCACCAAATCCTTTGTCTTGTAAATTTTACACAGATCATTGCTGATTGTATGATTAGTATGCACAGAAGGTGTTGATGTCGTATTTGCAAATACATTTAGTTTAGTTGATACTAAATTTTCAACATTAAACTGAGCTCATTTATGAAGAAAATCTTGAAATTTTAAATCGAAACTCTCATCTTGGCTACATTGTTAAAAACCGATAATATGAATGTTTACGTATTGCTTATCAAAGTTGCCTTTTATGTGTTTTAATGGTTTTTGATATTTGTGTATCTTTTTTTATTTGATAAACTTAATTTTATTTACAGCTGTTGATGTCCGTATTTGCTTACGTATTTGAGCACTTGTATGTTATTGAAAAAGAATAATAAAATGCAAATACTTGAAAACCACTTTTTGTTTCCTTTAGTAATCCCCCCGGTCTCGGTTAAGTATCTCTTTCATGACACTGAACTGATTCCATAATAGCTTTTTCATGTCAGCTTTTATACGTGTAATAGCATCGATTAACATTTTGATATAAAATTCGTCACAGATTGAAAAAGCGTCAGATCATTTTACCTCTAACGTATTAATCGTCCTTATATAAAAGTGGTTAAAGAAATCTGTATCGATGTTTGTAAATTTAAATACTTTAAATAATCTTATAATACATGTTATATTAAAAATCGGATTAATCTTTTAATCAATTTATCCTGTCAACGATCAAGGACTATATGGTCATAACTGACACGGTAGATGTATTTAATAAGGGTGCAATAGATTTGATACAGAGATTAATAGCAACCTTTTGAACGGGACACACAAATAAACGCTTAAAGGTTAAGGGCACAAAAATCACCGCTTAGTTCTTTTTAATTTATTTAAATAAATAATTTAAAATAATCAGTGACCTATGTCAAATTTATGGAAGGAACAAATTTGAATCGGCTACGTGATTGATCATTCAGTTCTATTCTGGAAAACAAACAATACGGATTTAAGTTTTTTGTTTATTTTGTTGTTTTGAAAAAATAAAGTACAATAAATATGGTAAGTAATTATAACTATTTTAAGGAATTTCTACACTTCGAATTAATTTATTAAACTAAGAGTTCATTTTTTTAAAAAAAAAAGTCGAAGAATGTTAAGCACGGCATTAATTAGGAAGAATTATTTTCAATATAATTATCTTGTGTTTAAATTGCATATAATTAATAAAGCTACCAGTTATGAATAATATAAAACCAGGTACACAGCTGAAGTAAGCTTTTGATTTTCAAATATTCATTGGTGGAACTTACACTTTTTTACTATTACAGGAGTCTTTGGGTCTGACAGAAGAGCAGATTGAAGGTAAGTATAGAAAGAGGTTATGAAATTTTATTTCTATAAAAGAAAAGTGAATATGAAAGCCTTCCTCTTGTCTGCTCTCTTTTGTTTATGCCAATAAAATTCAAACTGGATACTGACTCGGTCTTAGACTGGGTACCTGTGGGGTGTTTTTTTAGACTTTTTACATAAAAAAAACTCTCTTACGGGGTAAAATCAGGCTGCTTTGGTATAAATTTATTCAAAAGTATCGCATTCGTATTCTTACATACTTTCGAGGTAGTGTGTTAATGGTCTATACTGTTACAATATTTATATAGTGAAAACATATGGCAACACCTTCATTGAATGAATCTATTTGACATAAGTGTGCTGATTTATTTAAAGATTTACTCAAGGGATCAGTTTAAATGGACATTCAATCAATCTATAACGTAAAAGGTTTTGGATTCAAATAAATCAAAACATCCCATTACAGTCTTCGGTCAAACTTAAACCTTTCATATATCCTACGCATTAATTTAATGTGCAGTTATTTTCATTTAAGTATCTTAATATTCAAACGTTTTCAGATAACAAATTACACCTAAAAGTCATGTTTAAAAGATCATGTTATTTAGATAAGATTCATATCAAAGTTTTACCGGGCAGCTATTGATTGTTCATAGTAATTTATGAAGTTGTTAAACTTGATTTTCGTTTTATAATGATTAAATCAAAACTTCAAAGTATTCATATTTCTTTTAAATAAATTTGATAAAAGCGGAACAAATGTACATTGTTACTCAAAATGGCTGTTAGCAGGCTAATACACTATGTATAGAATGTAACCAAGCCAAACAACAGCAGGTTCTGGTTGTCTGAGTCTTACTTAGTTTACTTTAAACATATTTTATTTCAGTAATACATGAAACATTTACAAAACATTAATTAAGAAATTTGACAGAAAGCTATATCAGCTTATGGTTGTAATCTCCTTCAATTACTTGTCTTACTTGTGTTAATGAAATGTGCAACACCTCTTACCCCTGCATTGTTATTTTGTGTTTAAAGCTGATAAGTTGAAACGAATGCATCGGGAAAGATCATATCTGGTTCCCGAGGTTTCATTCCCATTCACAAATTCATAAAGAAAGTTCCTTTTTCTGGAAATTCTTTCATCATTCTGCACAACAAAAAATACAATGAATTGATACCTTCCATATAATTCCAATATGGTTTTTGATATTTGTGTATCTTTTTTTATTTGATAAACTTAATTTTATTTACAGCTGTTGATGTCCGTATTTGCTTACGTATTTGAGCACTTGTATGTTATTGAAAAAGAATAATAAAATGCAAATACTTGAAAACCACTTTTTGTTTCCTTTAGTAATCCCCCCGGTCTCGGTTAAGTATCTCTTTCATGACACTGAACTGATTCCATAATAGCTTTTTCATGTCAGCTTTTATACGTGTAATAGCATCGATTAACATTTTGATATAAAATTCGTCACAGATTGAAAAAGCGTCAGATAATTTTACCTCTAACGTATTAATCGTCCTTATATAAAAGTGGTTAAAGAAATCTGTATCGATGTTTGTAAATTTAAATACTTTAAATAATCTTATAATACATGTTATATTAAAAATCGGATTAATCTTTTAATCAATTTATCCTGTCAACGATCAAGGACTATATGGTCATAACTGACACGGTAGATGTATTTAATAAGGGTGCAATAGATTTGATACAGAGATTAATAGCAACCTTTTGAACGGGACACACAAATAAACGCTTAAAGGTTAAGGGCACAAAAATCACCGCTTAGTTCTTTTTAATTTATTTAAATAAATAATTTAAAATAATCAGTGACCTATGTCAAATTTATGGAAGGAACAAATTTGAATCGGCTACGTGATTGATCATTCAGTTCTATTCTGGAAAACAAACAATACGGATTTAAGTTTTTTGTTTATTTTGTTGTTTTGAAAAAATAAAGTACAATAAATATGGTAAGTAATTATAACTATTTTAAGGAATTTCTACACTTCGAATTAATTTATTAAACTAAGAGTTCATTTTTTTAAAAAAAAGTCGAAGAATGTTAAGCACGGCATTAATTAGGAAGAATTATTTTCAATATAATTATCTTGTGTTTAAATTGCATATAATTAATAAAGCTACCAGTTATGAATTATATAAAGACAGGTACAAAGCTGAAGTAAGCTTTTGATTTTCAAATATTCATTGGTGGAACTTACACTTTTTTACTATTACAGGAGTCTTTGGGTCTGACAGAAGAGCAGATTGAAGGTAAGTATAGAAAGAGGTTATGAAATTTTATTTCTATAAAAGAAAAGTGATATGAAAGCCTTCCTCTTGTCTGCTCTCTTTTGTTTATGCCAATAAAATTCAAACTGGATACTGACTCGGTCTTAGACTGGTACCTGTGGGTGTTTTTTTAGACTTTTTACATAAAAAAAACTCTCTTACGGGGTAAAATCAGGCTGCTTTGGTATAAATTTATTCAAAAGTATCGCATTCGTATTCTTACATACTTTCGAGGTAGTGTGTTAATGGTCTATACTGTTACAATATTTATATAGTGAAAACATATGGCAACACCTTCATTGAATGAATCTATTTGACATAAGTGTGCTGATTTATTTAAAGATTTACTCAAGGGATCAGTTTAAATGGACATTCAATCAATCTATAACGTAAAAGGTTTTGGATTCAAATAAATCAAAACATCCCATTACAGTCTTCGGTCAAACTTAAACCTTTCATATATCCTACGCATTAATTTAATGTGCAGTTATTTTCATTTAAGTATCTTAATATTCAAACGTTTTCAGATAACAAATTACACCTAAAAGTCATGTTTAAAAGATCATGTTATTTAGATAAGATTCATATCAAAGTTTTACCGGGCAGCTATTGATTGTTCATAGTAATTTATGAAGTTGTTAAACTTGATTTTCGTTTTATAATGATTAAATCAAAACTTCAAAGTATTCATATTTCTTTTAAATAAATTTGATAAAAGCGGAACAAATGTACATTGTTACTCAAAATGGCTGTTAGCAGGCTAATACACTATGTATAGAATGTAACCAAGCCAAACAACAGCAGGTTCTGGTTGTCTGAGTCTTACTTAGTTTACTTTAAACATATTTTATTTCAGTAATACATGAAACATTTACAAAACATTAATTAAGGAATTTGACAGAAAGCTATATCAGCTTATGGTTGTAATCTCCTTCAATTACTTGTCTTACTTGTGTTAATGAAATGTGCAACACCTCTTACCCCTGCATTGTTATTTTGTGTTTAAAGCTGATAAGTTGAAACGAATGCATCGGGAAAGATCATATCTGGTTCCCGAGGTTTCATTCCCATTCACAAATTCATAAAGAAAGTTCCTTTTTCTGGAAATTCTTTCATCATTCTGCACAACAAAAAATACAATGAATTGATACCTTCCATATAATTCCAATATGAATTTACCTCGTTTGTCAAAGGTATCTAAATATCTCCTTTTGCCCTGTTTGTCAAAGATGCTAACAAATCGTACGTGCTCTTTTGCCCTTCTTATCAAAGATGTTTTGATATTTCCCCTAGAATTCAGAGAAGCATTCAGTCTGTTTGACAAGGATGGTGACGGCACGATGACAACTAAAGAACTAGGGACAGTAATGAGATCCTTTGGCTTAGATCCTTCACAAAAAGAACTTATTGAAATGGTTGCTGAAGTCGATGTCGACGGTAAACTTTATATTTTATTTCATCTATGTATTTTCTATAACGTTGCTGTATTTTTGTAGCGAATTGTTATGGATATTTAAGAACCGTGAATATATGGATTAGTTTGAATTTGTGTAACTTATTTGAAAGTTGGGCAACCCTTTACTTAATGACTAATGACGTGACTTTTGCTACTTAGCGTTTATCAACGTGTGTTTAATTATATAGTCAAGTGATAATTTCTGTTTTCTTATCAGAGATTTTTCATTTGCAATTTTCCACGTCAAAACTTTCTGCAAATCAGTTCGTAAACCATAAAGAATAACTTGTTATAGGAAATGCTAAAAATATACAGTTATATTTACAACTTACATTTCAGAGAAAGAGCGAATGTCCAAATATACCCATCGACGCATCATTTTAACAAAATTAAAAACACCAAAAAATAAGCAGTAATGCAAAATGGTACTTACGTTGACATACTGTCATTTTTTAACAAATATCTGTCTAAAATTTACTAAACAGAACCAATTTAAATGAAAGTTAAAGATATAACGTTTCTCGTTTGTCTTTTGTATTATTACGGAACTTGAATATAGCAAATCAGACATTTGTCATCTGTTTCTGCAGGGAATGGTGAAATAGATTTCGAAGAGTTTCTAATGATGATGGCTAAAAAGATGAATGACGTTGATCATGAAGCTGAAATTAAAGAAGCATTTGAAATCTTTGACAGAGAAAATTCCGGCTTTGTTACTCATGCTGATCTTAAGGTTTGTATCCCAATTCAGTGCTGGAAAATTTTATTCGTAATCTTTTTATATAAATGAAATAAAGACTAAATATTTGAACGGATGACAAACATAACGTGTATCAACTGAAAAGATTTTATAGTTAGACCATTTTATAAGAAACAAGTGTTTTGCTGTCACTATCTATTATAATCATTTTTTAAGATTTACTTTTCTCGTCGACAGATTGCAAAGAATGCTACCAAGAGTTATAATATCTGCTACTCGTATATTTTTAAGCTATATATATACAACGCAATATGGTATAAGGTTTGCACAGTAAGCTTATCATATCTTTATATTACAGCATGCTATGTATCAACTGGGTGAAAAGCTGACAGATGAAGAAGTTAGTGAAATGCTGAAAGAAGCTGAAACGGAGAAGCCAGGGAAAATGACATGGGATGGTAAATTTGTAGTTTACAAGCAGTAATAGAGCTTTAAGTTTATATGTAAAATATCGTTGCCAGTAAATGTTAAATATATTTCAAAACTATTTGTACCATTACTTAAAAGTATATAAGTGCATGTATGGCAAACTACGAAATTAAGGATTGCGAGTCTTGCTCCTCCGATTAAAAGAACTCAGGTAACTGTTTGGGTATTTCAAATCGTACACAGCAGAGTTGTTTGCTTCAGATAGCCTTTTTGTATATTTAGAATAATTCAGATTTGTACAAAGCTATAAGTTTTCTTTCTATGCTCCCCGAAAACTTTCGGGAGCTCGGAGGGGGCATATTGTTGCCGCCTTGTCTGTCAATCTCGAAATCTTTGCCTACAGTTGTCTTTCAAAAATGAACTTGCACATGTTAATAGGACATACATGCTGCATGCCTGATTTAAGACTTTTGAACCTTTAAAAATTTATAGAATGCTGCTTATTGTGCAGTACTAATGTAAGTCTTCTACAAATACATCCTAGATATGACGAAAACCTAGGCATATCGTCAGGACGTGAATGTACCAAACCAGGTGTAGTGGTTTACAGAATGCTATTCATTGCTCAATACAAATGTAAGCATATCGTGCAGTTTTCGATGGAACTGCTGAAATTTAGAGTACAGTAGGCCGAAGTAAACTAGTGCATATTTTAGAATGTAGCTTTTCTGGTTTTGGACTTATTGCCATTTGAAAGTTTACAAAGAGTTGTATTTTGCTATAAAGATAACTCTTTTAACAATTTTCAAGGGACCAAGACAAAACAATAGAACTGCATTGCTATTAAGTGAACCTATGCATATTGTCAGTATATCCACGTACTGCCATATATCCCAGCATTCACAGTCGACCTCTTCCCTAATTAGCGTACCCGATCCTACTAGCAAAGTAAAATTGCTTATATACCTGTACATACTGTTAGCATATTCATTTTCTGCCATTTACCCCTGATAAATACACCCCTCCCACCTTTGCCGGCACAAACAATAGTACCTTTTTATATTGTCAGTATATGCATTACTTAAATGTACGTGTAATACTGTATTCCCCAGGCTAAACGCTCCCCTTGCCCCAGTAAACACATACCTTCCTGTTTGCAAAAAAGAAATAACATAAAAAATCACGTTATACTAAACCATTACTACCGCATACTGCAGTATATATTGTGGAGTACACGTATGCAATCGTTTACTCCATTATAAACACTCCTATAAATTGTCTTTTCATATTATCAATGTATGCATGCGCTACCGTTAACCCCAGTGTAAAACACACACCCCTCCCTCTCTGATAACGACATCAAGGCTTTTTTTGCAATACACAATCGGTATTGTCATTCACCGGAAATTCAAAACGTGATACCACCTTAACACATGTCACCGTTTCCAAGAACAACAGAATGGTAGTTAAAATTGTTTATGAATCTTAGTCATTACATATGAAAACAATGAATTTAATCTTCATGTCATGTTTTTATCAATACACGTTGATTTTGTGTATTAACGTCCACAGAAGCCTTTGGGATGTGTGTGTAACCTCGACCATCGGTCTCGGTCACAAACATTCCCGCCGGCTTCTATATACATCAATACACAAAGAAATGTGTATTGTCCTTATATTATGTTTAATATTAGAAGAAACATAACTCTCTTTCAAATGTATTATGCCGTGCTCCATGTCATGTACACAGATACCTGGGGGTAGAAGACAAGAGATCAGTTGGTATTTCTATGATTTTAAAAACAGGGGCTGTTATGATGTTGTTTGATGGTCTTTGTTGCATTTGGCCAAATTTTAGACCAAGGCAGGGTCGTAGCTGGTCCAAATCCCAAGTATCTGTGGTTATGTAGGCAAATATAGATTCACTCTCTGTGTCCACATCAGTTTAACTGGTAGCTCTTGTTTTAATATTTAAACTGGAAAAGATGATACAGCTTAGACAGTGGCTAAACATAACAACATTTCAAATAAAGACATGTTTAAATGCAACTTTTGTTGCAAGTTCTTGTTTTTGCGTATGTTACATAGTATATCGCTGAATATAAATTCCAGTTTAGTTTAGCTATTAATCCTGTTAAATGTAACATTGGTGTGTCTTTATTGAAAAGGCATAGTGGATGCAATTTAAAATATCTAAATATGAATTGATTAAGCTATGTAAACAACAAAACATTGTATACCAAAAGCGTCTTATTACGAAACAGTTATTATCTATAGAAAAACAAGTACTAGTAAGCAATAGTGCATTTAAACTATTTTCAATCATTTTAGTTATATTTCTATGACAATACTGACAATTCTAGAACGAATGACTCTAAAATCTCTAAAAACAAAAGAAAGAGTAAGAAATGGACTTGTACATAAACAAAAAAAAGAAAAGAAGTATTCCAGATCGGTGTACACACAATGCCTTATATATATAAATTGTATTTTTCAGAGTTTTATGCTATTATGATGAAGGATGTTTGACGGATATTCAATTCGACTGACAGAGAGTGTTAAACTGCCGGTGTATTCATTTTTATGTTGTTTGTTTCACCTAACATTGTTATTTCTAAAGGAAACTAGTCGTTATATAATTTTCCATCTCGTTTTCGTCTACTATACAGTAATTCGACGGTGCCCGAGATCTCTTTTTGATGCATGAATCTTTTCGTCATCCTATTCGATTGTACTTGAATCTGTACCACCGATAACATAATTATACAATTGTCGTGAACAATATTATTTGATGCCAATATTTCTTGAGATTGTAAAATATCTGTATTGTGCTATTAACTTTGTTTCGTTATTATATCCAGTTAACCTCTTGGTGTTATGTATGTGAAACATATGAATTTTATTTACACTGCACGTACTGACATATATGTCTTTAGAGACACATTGCTAAGCATTACACATGACAATAGCTTCCTTGTTCAATAAAAAATTATTATATTTAAATGTCATATATACATTTTATTTCACATATGAAATGTTACCTTTGGTGCTACAATAAACAACGTGTTGTTCAAATTCTTGTATTTTTATTTTATTTTATCTTATTACAAACTATATAGGGTTACTAGTAATGAGCAAGCCTATTTGATATATGCCATTTCAATCGAACGTGTACAGAAATATATTTATAAATATCCTTTCCACACCTGTAACTAATAAAACGCATAAGCGTATGATCGCACTTAAATTTCAAGTTTCTATAGGATCAACATTTATCTTGAATATAATGGCTGACATGTCTAGGTCAGTAGAATATCTTGCACCTGAGGCCTATGCTGACAAAAAAAAAACGATTTGACGAAGTTCGAAAACATCTCCATATACCCTTGTTCAGTTACGAAGCAAGAAAAAATGAAAACTTACTCCCCATTAGTAAATAATCCAAGTGCATACTTTTAGACACGGTGACAATGCACGTGAACCATGACTGTATAGACCAAAACATTTCAAATCAAGTCTGTGTACTTTCTTTTTCAAATCGTCCTTTTGTGTTGTCAAAAATATACGTATGCCTTGCGAGATTGCATAAAAATATGCCCGGCGTCTTAAGAATATGCGATAAATGATCTCCTCTAGAAATTAAGATCGTGACAAACCAATAATAAAACAACGTTTTAGGATGAAAAAGAAACGCGATTTCTCTACCAAGAAACGTTATTATAGACAAACAACACATCGCCTGAATGCTTAAAGAGAGACAACTCGCGTAACATATTATATTTGATAATGAAATAAGAAGCCCGTCCGCTTAGTTCAATAGGGTGAGCGCAGATCTACGGGCCGCGGGGTCGTTAGTTTGATTCTCAGACAGGGCGTTTATTGTCCGTGACGATTGGATATCTATCGATTTATCTTCCGATAATGTCAAACCCCTTACGGGAACGTAAACATTTGGCGTGTCAAACCACAAAGAATATTAATAGACTGAGTGTAAAATGATAGTTAAAAGCAAGGAAAAATAGCTTGGTTAAAAGTAGAAGTATAGAGCAGCTATCGGGCAATTTATGTTGAAGCATGAGCAATGCAGCAGATGACTGCATTGAAGCGCTCAGGGGTTGGGAGGTTGGCAACAGCAGGAGGGATATATGTCCAGTGATATACTGTTCTGAGGAACTTGGAAAGAATCTGTAGTTGCTGTGAATATCTTGTTACTAAGGGAATGGACGTGACGCGTTGGTTGGGTAAGGGGAACTAAGTAGCCTTCTTTGGGGATGGTAACTAGTTCATGGTGAATTTGGTATATAAGAGAAAGTCTGTTATCATAACTTCGGAGATCTAGTCGACGAAGGTTGAGGGATTGATAAAATACATTGTGTCTGAAATCATCTGTCCTCCACCTCTGATTCATGTGTGGAAGTTGGCATATTCTTGTTGAAAACGGGTTTGCACCGGTCAGGTTAACTGCCCGCCGTTACTATTGAAAAATGGCGTTAATCCCAAAACAAAAAAGAACTGATATAAGAATGGCGACTGTGCATATTTTCATAAAGGTAATAAATGCTTTTTTTATTCATTTCAATCTATGATGGATGATTTTTGCCATTTCAGGCCTTCGTATCTTCGGGAAACACCAGGGTACGGAAGGAGAAAAGTGCTGATTTGTTGTGTTTTCGTGTCCTCTGCCCGAGGACACGAAACGACGAAAAACTTGATTTGTTGTTTTATCGTATGGTCGGAGCGAAGATGCGTGGACGCGAAACATTGAAGGCGAAATAACAAAACGTTACCGGCGAAGACACAAAATGTGATACTTGCAAAATGTCGTGTCGGCAGGCATAAAACGTCGTGTCACCGCCCTTTATATATCGTGACTTCGTGTTTTCGTCCCGAGCACACGAAAGTATGACAATCAACACTTCGCCCTTTTGTGTCAGCAACCATTGCATAAGTAATAATACACTACATCGTATTTAAGTCTGTAAAAAAGATAATTTTAAAAACACGGGTGTCTATATCTCGAGTCCTTAGTGATTATATTTCAGTGATAAAATGGCAGTAAACAGCTTGTAACAGTCTATCTTTGCAAAAAAAAAAACAACAGTTTTTGGTTAACTTACCCACCACTGTAATCGACGTATTAGTCACATCAGAAGTTAACTTTATATGAAACGAGGTGCAGTACACGGCTCCTTATTTTCCCTAGTTACAGAAATAAATTTTGTCGTTCTGGACGTGTTTTGGGGAGACATAATTAAGAAAACAGATCTTAATCAATGTACGTAGTTATAGATAACACACCATATTGATATAAATACAATTTAATTTTCATAAGAAAACAAAAGTGTTTTACCGCTTGGTATTTAAAATCCCCGAAGAGGATAAGTTCATAGATTAAGAAAGGTGTAAGGTGAACGGTCGAACTAAAAGCACTGTGCGTAAATAATGCATAACTTTACGTCAGATTATACAAATTGCGCTGTAAGCTGTATTTTAACATGTATGTGAATATTTGTTATTCTTGCATGGATTTATGTTTCATTTTGCATGTACACAGGTCATTTTTTCTTGAGATTCTTTGATAGTTACATTCAATTTGTAAATGGATTTACATTCGTACTGTTAATTTACAGCTAAAAGTGTGACTGTGGTAATAGGAAAAGTTCATATTTGCTTATCAGCGATCGCTTAATTATCTTTACTGTCATCGATATACACCATTTCTTGACCAGACGTTCAGCTGTATGTTCAATAAAGATCACATCAGCAGCTTGTAAATAGACTCAGAGTGCTTGATCAGACAGAGGAAATATAATTCAATTTCGTCCCTATGGAGAAATAGTGCTTTATGTAACGTTGACTTCGTATTCAAAGATCATCCCTTCGGGGATATCATAAATATGTGCTATTGTACCTTGTTTATATGCTACTGATTGAATGAAAACAAACGCGGATTATCGAGATCTATGTAAAGATATATGCGTTATCTTTGAACATAAAAGAAATAAAAGTCAAAAGTCTTACAAGAGTTATAAATAAGACAAGTGTATTAATTGAAATCCTACCTTCTTTATAAAGCAGGAGGTATTTTCACGGTAGTCAAATTTATTGTCTTATATGGACTATATAATAGCGCGTATTGAAATATTTATTGAAATGGAAATAAAATGTACATGACCCTTTGCAAGTGTATAAACTGTAAATGTATGTAAAATATGTTTGTTAAGAGAAAAATGTAAACTATATTACAACATTTATAAACATAAGGTATATAGACACAGTTTTAATCTTGTGAAATACGCAACGGATATGCAGGGATGGCAAGTTTTGGTGTGGTAAGTATTTGTACATTTTTTATTGATTCATTTAATATTATAACTGGATGTATTCTTATCTATTTTATATCATCAAAATGCTTTATTGCCTTTTTTTTATCACATTGTTAGTGAAAAGTTCAGTATTTACTTTCTTTTGTTATTAGTAATCTCTTAAAGCATGTTTTAAGCCTAGCAGATAGCATGACATTTACTGAATGAATACAAAAGTATTTTTCACTTTGCAAGATAACACGAGTTAATATTCCTTCAAACACTGTACATCCATTTTCTTTTGAAATTTATCAACTCTTTTTTTTTCTCAAAATAAGTTTGATGACGTATGGTGCACCATTAACTACATTAAACTCCCCAGTGATGTTAATACTTTTGGCGACTGTCCATTGTGTTCCTTTATTGTTTGTTTTACTTTGATGTCTACATATTTACTTTATCATTGTTTTATATGTATATTTTAAGGTGTACATATCCATACCTGCACTGTTATATGGTTTCGAGGTGAGGACTGTTTGAACTATTGATGTCTTTATTTTCAAACTCGTGTATACCATTTTTATAATAATTCTGTAAATTTGTAATAAGATTTTATTATATCTATTTTAGGAAGAGCATATTTCGGAGGAAATGATTGAAGGTATGTTTATACGTAGTACGATAAATTGTTTTTCGTGGTGTGGTAAAATCTTTATATCATTCTAAGAACCCACCGGCACTATAGAACTGGGGATTGAAAAATTCGCAAGAGAGCTTACGGCTAGGGCGTCGATTGCTTAATCCGAGTGTTGGAGGTCTGCTGTTGAAACGACCGCATCTCTTCAAGGAGACACCTGTACAGATTTTTACTAAAGTGAAGAGTCGAACTCATTAAGCTGTATTCATATTTCAGCTTTGATAAATTTGGTTTCCCTATACATTACGTGATTTAATTAATTCAAAAGGTTCCATTTTAAAGATGTATTATATCCAAATTTAATATCTGAAAATGTGAACAAGTACTGCAAAGAGTCTGTAAAACATAAAACTCATGTTTGTTGGTATCTATAGTACTGTGTAGTAGGTTTATAATACTACACAATAATAAATGTAAATGCTATGCAACATAAAATCTGGAAGATATTTAACAAATAGTTTACTAGATATGACATTTTATTGTGATTACAACTCTGTAGTAAATTTAAATATTCAGCCAGTTTATATATGTCTTATGAGGCAATTCTAAATTTAAATCAATATCTAACAATCGATTATTTTAGTGGCAGATGAAGTGCAAAACACCTTATGCTAGACCGTTGGTCAATTGAACGTTAATATGCCAATGTTTTTGGTCTTTGTTAAGTTAATATGATTCTCTAATACAACGCATTCTTTATTTTTCTAGAGTTTCGCGAGGCCTTTACGCTGTTTGACAAAGATGGGGATGGTGAAATTGATATCGGCCAGCTAGTGGAAACATTGAAGAGCTTGGGTCAAAACCCTTCACAGAGGGAAATCGATGAACTTGTCCGAGAGTTTGATGCAAATGGTTAGTAATTTATCTAATGGTCGCATTTAGATTCGTAAGCAATGTTATAGAACCATTATGGTGAACATCAATATTACCCGATATAAAGGCTTTCATAAATCTTTTGTAGCATATTCTAACTCTACCAGCTATTAACCTACATACCTATCTCAGGTTATTCTGCTATAAACCGACCTTGAACTATGCTGTGCACGCACCGTGTTTTGGCCTAGCACGCAGTTGATGAAAATACTCCTCTGATTCTCGTCTAACGTTATTTGAAATAAGTCGCGTTAGAATCGAAATAGTAAGTATCTATATAAGGTTTATCGTAGAATAACCCTCACTTGTCGTTCTTATGCGTAGAAATATATCACTCAGGCATTCGGCCTTTGTGATATATTCATACGCATAAGAACTCCAAACTAGAGTTATTCTACAATAAACCTAATTTTGATACTTATCATTTCTTAATTAGATCCCGTTATTTTTGTTTTACTGTCTAAAATGGGAAATTTGTTGTTTTGCACCTGTTATGAACCAAGACATGTAACAAAATGCTTAACCGAGATTAAAATAATTCTTAACTTAGCAGTAAATCATTGATCTTTGTAGCAGAAAAATTGTGATAAAGTCCCGTGTACTTTCGGCCATATAAATATATAGTCAATATTCGCTGTACAGCAACTTAAATTTCAAACTTATTTGATACAGAAGGGAGGTAATTTTAAATTTTCCAAGTTCAAAATCTCCAGGAAAATTTTCCAGCAAATGTTATGCGCTTCCAGCATAATGACTGACTGTCTACGTTTTTCAAAGGAAAGAGTATAATTTTACCATAGACTGGTGGTTTTACGGACTATTTCAGATTTTATATACAATGGGCAATAATGTTAAAGGTAAAACTATTGCGTTCTACCAGTGATCATTTTGCAGACCAAATCATAAAACAAAACCAAACAAGAGGGCCAAGATGGCCCTAGGTCGCTCACCTGATAAACACACCATAACAGTGTAAACATGTTTGACATAGTGATTTCATGGAAACAAATATTCTGACCAATTTTCATTAAGATTGGATCAAAAATGTGGTCTCTTAAGTGTAAACAAGCATTTTCTTCAATTTGACCTAGTGACATAGTTTTTGAGCTAAGATGACCTATATTCGAATTTGACCTAGATTTGATCAAGGCAATCATTCTGACTAAATTTCATCAACCTCGATTAAAAAATACAGCCTCTATCGCATACAAAACGTTTTTCTTTGATTTGACCTAGTGACCTAGTTTTCGACTCCAGATGACCCATTTTCAAAACTGGTTTAGATTTCATCAAGGTTATCATTCTGACAAAATTTCATGAAGATCAGTTGAAAAATACAGCCTCTATCGCATACACAATGGTTTTCTTTGATTTGACCTAGTGACCTACTTTTTAAACCCAGATAACCCATTTTCAAACTCGGCCTAGATTTCATCAAGGTAATCATTCTGACCAAAATTCATGAAGATAAAATGAAAAATACAGCCTCTATCGCATACACAAGGTTTTTCCTTGATTTGACCTAGTGACCTAGTTCTTGACCCCGGGTGACCCATTTTCAAACTCGGCCTAGATTTCATCAATGAAATCATTCTGACAAAATTTCATGAAGATCAATTGAAAAATACAGCCTCTATCGCATACACAAGGTTTTTCCTTGATTTGACCTAGTGACCTAGTTTTTGACCCCAGATGACCCATTTTCAAACTCTACCTAGATTTCATCAAGGTAATTATTCTGACTAAAATTCATGAAGATAAAATGAAAAATACAGCCTCTATCGCATACACAAGGTTTTTCCTTGATTTGACCTAGTGACCTAGTTTTTGACCCCGGATGACCCATTTTCAAACTCGGCCTAGATTTTATCAAGGTAATCATTCTGACAAAATTTCATGAAGATCAATTGAAAAATGCAGCCTCTATCGCATACACAATGTTTTTCTTTGATTTGACCTAGTGACCTAGTTTTTGACCCCAGATGACCCATTTTCGAATTCGGCCTAGATTTCATCAAGGTAATCATTCTGACCAAACTTCATGAAGATCAATTGAAAAATACAGCCTCTATCGCATACACAAGCGAAATGTTGACGGACAGACGACAGACAGACAGACGCCGGACATCGAGTGATCAGAAAAACTCACCTGAGCATTGCCCAATTAAAAAACAGAAGTAGCCGATTACAAAATGTGTTACGTATACTTACTTATGTTACGTCTCAATATCAGTGTGACGCTGCAACTACAATTAACACTGATTGGAAATTATATGTAGGTCTAGTATATAATAAATGTATTTTCTACTTCGCAGGGGATGGTGTAATAGACTTTGACGAGTTTAAGGTTTTAATGTACAAAAAGATGAAGAACACAGAAGATACGGACGATATCAGAGATATTTTTCAATGTTTAGACATTCGCAAACATGGTTATTTTACTGCAAAAGACTTGCATTCAGTTACTGTAAGGCTAGGAGAAACATTTACGATGGATGAGGCAGAAGAACTAGTCAATGGTACTGTCACCGAAGAACCCGGAAAAATCAATTATGATGGTTAGTTATTTGATTTATATATTTGTATTTTCAGTGCTTAAAAATGTAAAAAGTAAAAAAAAATGACAAATGACCGAAAAAGGAAAAAAAAATATTGTTCCTTCTCTCTCTGTTATGATGAAACGTTTAATTGAAATGAATTGAATTGAATCTGTTATGCCCTCTATATCATTATTTAATTCGTCAATTTTATCATTATCACCTTTAACGACCTAAGCGTTGTCTTTGTAACCACTATCGCAATTACATCCTGGAGTTAAACCACTGTATGTGAATTGATCCTCCATTTGTGGAGATCAAAAGTTGATAACAAAACCATTTCATATTATACATAAATTCAGGTCCGGTGAAATCTTATTAATGTTTATTTATTCATATTATCGTGACTCTATGGAAATGTAAATCTCTACATGTTTGTAAAAAGTTTTAAATGTCTGATTAGATAAAACAAAACTAACCATGTTAATGATGCTCATATAAAGATATAGGCCGGTAAGTTCAATAAAAGGATATAGGTTACCCCTGCTTGTTTCCATTTTTAACCTTATTATTGTGAGGGAATACTACAACTCTTCCGCAGCACATATAAGAGCGTACAGAGATATCAAGATGCTTTGTCAAGATTTTGCCAAGCATTCAATAGTTTGTGTGGGGATGGCAGAGGTGAGGGATGGGGAAGGGGGCGAGTAGCTCCTGACTGTAAGCCTTGTATAAAAATTGACGCTGTATAAAACATTTCATTTATTTAGAAATCTATATCACTTTGTTGTCATTGGCATTATGATCGGATTGATTTAGTTGTTATATTAAAAATGTATAGGTTTGAATACTTTCTAAACGTTATTGAAAAGATACAAGAGAAAAAGGCCGAAAGTATTAGACTATATTGTTAAAATCACAATGTTATCTAAGTCCTGGCAAGGGCCGCTGCTATCCTTCTTAATCTTTGAATTCAAACCATTATTATCGTGTCATGGATTTTTGAAGAACACCGTCATACTGTTTTATATATATTTCTAAATTTGTATCACACTGTTTATGTATGTTTCAGAATTTTGCAATCTTGTGAGAACGTTGACCGGAAGACAATAACGGAAGTCAATGAAGACGAGGCGATACCATATTCTGGTCTTTCTTATTTTGTGTTCAATCATTTGAACATTTACGTATATTAAGTTTTATGTATCTAAAAATTATTGTTATTTGTATTTGCTATTAAAATGCATGTATTGAAATAGAGTATAATTATTTTATTCGGGGTGAACAACTCCGTTTTGCATTTCATATATGTAGTTGATAAGGTTCTCTCCCTTTGCGTGAGACGCCGTGACTCAGTAGCTTCCGCAAAATTGCCCGTGGTAACACGATTTCTTAAAATTCATTCAAAACAATATATTTGAGCGAAGATTTAATAAGACATGACCATTTCATTGTTTTAGAAAATTCATTTGTGAACTGTACACTGCAGTACGGAATGCGGGTTGCTATTTGTTAAATGCTATTTTCCATTTGCTTATTGCCGTTTGCCATTAGCTAAAAACTATTTGCCGACTGCGAGTTCAGAAATGCCATCTGTCAGTTGCTAATTTCCTAACTGCTCATTTTCCAACAGCTATTTGCCAAATTCTCAGTTGCTAAATGCTTTTTTCAAGTTGCTTACTTTTGCTATTTGCCGATTTCCATTTGGTAAATGTCATTTGACAAATGCTCATTTGCCAATTGATACTTGCTTCTCAATTTCTGCCATTTCTAGAGATATACTAAGACGATTTGTATCCAATTAAAGAATATGACTGAGCCACGCCATGAGAAAACCAACATAGTGGGTATGCGACCAGCATGGATCCAGACCAGCCTGCGCATCCGCGCAGTCTGGTCAGGATCCATGCTGTTCGCTAACAGTTTCTCTAATTGCAATAGACTTTGAAAGCGAACAGCATGGATCCTGACCAGACTGCGCGGATGCGCAGGCTGGTCTGGATCCATGCTGGTCGCAAACCCATTATGTTGGTTTTCTCATGGCACGGCTCATGTAATCATTATTGTGACACGAACCTCTATAGTACACAACGTGTGTCTTAACAATTTAAATACTGGACCATGTTAGAACTAAAAACTGAAAACTATTTATAGAGTTCATTACCCTCTATGTGCCTGACACTAAGTGTTGAATTTGGAGAGTGTGATATTCTTAGCTGAATTCGTGTCTTACGACTCAAATGGCTGGCCATTTTGGATTGAAACTGTAATAAAAGAACACTTAGATGGAACTTCATAAGAATGTAGTCACAAAATGATTTAAAGAAATTGATTAGATTAATATAAATTTACTCAAAAACAACCACAAGTTCAATCATACATAACTTGTAGATAATGGATATAGGTGAAAGTCAATGCAATGAAAATGAAAATGCGCCATCTTTAAAATAAAATATGCGCCATCTTAATGTGAAAGTAAACGGTTATTTGTACCCTTTGACAGGGACAGTAACAACATACACGACTAGCATTTATTGAAATGAGGCTATACACTTACTGAGGGTAGTTTCGCGAGTACCTATTCAAGAATTGATTGTATGTCTAAAACAACAGTTATGGGTTGATAACAATATCTTTTTAAGTTCATGTAATACATCCAAATAATTAATAAAATCTCCGAATCATTGAACACTTAGATGCTCCGAGGTGCATAAAACTTAAAAGACTGTTTGGTCCCATGTTCATTTTTCCAAATAGCTCCTGATAAGTGTTTTCATTCAAAAGTGCAAGATGCTTGCTTCAGGTCATCATGGCATCTAACTTTATTGCAGAACAGTTTTAATTTCACGATGGTTTTCAGTGATGGGTGGCACGCTGGCAAGCAGCTATGATTGTGATATCATTGAGGTGAATTCTGAAATATAAACCACAATTAGAAAGTATGACTCCTCAGGCTAAGACAACTGTAGAAATAGGCTTTCCCTTATTTTATCTGCAATTGATCTCAAGGGAAACCATGTCCTCGGAATCTAGCTTTTTGAAAGGTAGGTAGCGCACAACAACACATATGGAATAGTGGGAAGTGAAAGAGCTATTGTAAAGTAAATACTAACATTTCTTTTATGTAGTTAGCATCGCGTAATTATAATGATAATAAGGTAAATCCTTGGTATTGGATTTACGCCGTTTTAAAGCATTTCATTAACCAAAAATTGAGTCTACTGTCTGTATAGGATATTAAAAATCAAACTTTTGTGAAACTGAACCCAATCATTTTATCATTATACTCGTCCTACGTATCAATTCAATTTGAAATATATTGATTCCGGTCAAAACAATTATCCGGAAGGGAAATCTTATAGGTGTTAAAATAGATTACCAAGAATGTCAATTTCGCCGTCCCCATCAGCATCAGCTTCGTCCAGCATTTCATCCACCTCTTCGTCTGTTAGTCGTTCTCCCATAGTCGTCATTATGTGCCGGAAATATTCTCTGGGTATGCTTCCTGCAGGTAATGCATATTTACCAAATTGACATTTTTACAGAAATAGTTAACATTTTCAATATTCTCAAGATTTTTATACCATAAAAAAGGGATATAAATGAATATCCATACAAAAATATTGATATACATGTAATTTACAATGAAAATTGGCTTTGTATACATAGTTTTGTATATATCATAAGGGATAATTCGTAAAATAAATATTTCAATAAACTTATACGAAATATACTACTTAAATAACACACATTTTAGAAAAATAGAAATGTCATTTAATGTCATTTAAAGCACCCTGAGTATGTAGGGTATATTTGAAATCACCAGACGAAACGCTAGATAAAAGAAAATAATAAAGGGAATTTAAATTTCAAGAAAAACATTTCTGGTTTAAGGGGTTGATAACATTTAATGGAGAAAAGAACAGACATGCTCGGCATTTTAGAGTGGTTATATAAACCTTTTCCTTCTTTGTCAAAAACTTTGAAGGCTTCTTCTATTGCCTTGTGACTGGTTACGTCCTTCTTGTTGCGGGACATTAAATCACAGAACTCGTCAAAATCTAGTTCACCGTTTCCTTAAATAAGAAAAAACTTTATCACATTTAATACGATCAGCAAAAAATGTTTTCTAAACAAACACTGAAAAGGAAGACAGTTTTGTGCAAAACTGGTTAGACTTTGTCTTGCCATAAACATATAAAGCTGTGTTATTTTATCCATATAACCTCATAATAAGTAGGTTACATTTCGGCCTGGGTGGTTCCAATTCTCCCGCTTTCATAGCTTTGAGTGTTGTATAATCACCCGTTGGATATGGTGCCTGCTTTTTAATTTTGTCTTTTGGCAGTTCCTATGATATGCAGGCTCCATAACCTCAGATCTCCTTTCTAAATTCCAGTTTGTGTAGTTCTGCCCATTGTTTTCTCGTTTAAGGCAACCACATTATTTTAATTGGGGACCATACGCTGTATTGAAGGTTCCATGTGCACCGCCGTCTGCGGATGTCTCTAAATTGCTTTTAGTACTTGTAGTATGTGTAAATGTTGAGTTCTGCACATCCACGGGCTAGAGGGCATGGACAGTAGCATGTATTTCCACTACCGTCCATGAATAGGCACAATCAAACCGAGCATGCAACATTTTCGGTTTTGTCGTGCTGAGCGGCCTGTGGAGTTTCCACTTTTTCTGTTTTAAGATGCACACCACAGTCATTTTCTTCGTGAAAGATAACACAAGGAAAAAAGTAAATGATTTAAAAGAATTACTGAATTACGTCTTCAAACGTCATACAAGACAAAGTTGTTCATCACCGCTTTGTAAAATAAAATTAAAGTTATTATGGCATGTAGGCTAGTCAAAAATGTTTATTTTAAAGGTTTTGAATAATGCAAACTTTCCATTTAACGCCTTTAATAGGGTGAATCAAGCAAGGATCATATGCATATGTAGTACCAATAGAACGACGTTTCTGCCGCGCATGCTATAGTGGTCAGGCTGAGAACGAAAAACACTTTATTTCAGAATGTGTTCCATACAATGACATTTGAGAGAAATATTTTGGGCCTTTTGGCCAAAACATAAAGATTGATGAACATTTTTGTAACGTTTTATCTAACACAGACTGCAGAAAGATAGCCGCCATAAGAAGTGAACAATTACGTTGGATGGGATCTCCATTAGACAGACAGTCTTTTAAAGGCAGATACATTATTTTCCTATTTCGTACCAAAATGACTTCACGGAGCCGGTAGCGGGTGGATTTCAAACTGCAATCAATTTGATATTTATGACCTCTTTACACCTCGAAATGTTTAAAAAAAAGTTTCTGGTATTTTCCAATGACAACAAGCAAATTAGACACACAACAAAAAGCAAAAATAACACATAACATAAGCAACGCTGCAAAGATAATACATTCTAACAAGTACTAGATTAACCGATTCAATAACTTCTAAAAAAACGGTTAAAGATAACGAAAATTCCTGTAGACAAATTATAAATTAACAGTTTAAACTAACATAAACAGCTTCAAATGAAGCGATAAGGTAGCGATTTTAACTTCAAGTAAGCCATTGGCATGATTACTTCAATTGGTTCGAGTAATCTCGAGTAATCGAGTTTTATTGATACGATACCATCAACATCCACCTCCGTCATCATGCGTTCCAGCTCCTCATCTGTCGGGTTCTTGCCAAGTGACCTCATTGCTATGGCTAACTCTTTCGCCGTTATCGAACCGCTTCCATCGCGATCAAATATGTTGAATGCTTCGCGGAATTCTGAAATAAATCATTTTTTAAAAAATGAGTCCCAGTCTTCGATTTTAAACATTATTTATGTTTAAAAATTCCTAATAATCTCTTAAATACACTCGATAAACTTAACTGGTTAAGATATCAGAATTTTCAGTAATACATTGGCATTTTAACGGTCATTATAGCCCGAATGACTTCGGCTATCGTAGTCGTAATCGAGTTTCAAGTGTATTTTGACACGGAGATATAGCTTGCGATGTCCGAAAGAGATGTTCTTTGTGCAAAATATTAAACCATTCAATCAAAATTTATATTTGAGTTCGTGACTTTGATCAATGTCCGCTTGTTAATGGGTATCACATCATAATCTGCACACTTTCAAGAGTTTCCATTAAATGTATACATGCGTAATATAAATATAGTTATCAGTAACCGGGTCCTAGTCATAAAGTATCGGCTTGGCAATTAATATAACGGCTCAATTCATCACGATATTACAGTACAGGTATCGATTACTGGATAAAGTAAAGTGAATCGTTTATTAAGAATTCATAAATCGGTTTGAATAGATATTTTGAAATTAGCTGGATCTCGTTACCCACCTTGTATTTCTTCCTCTGTCAGGTTTGTTCCCTGAAAGATATAAAAGGTAACTAAGCGAAAACATAAACTTTAAAAGAAAGTAAGACTGAAATTCCTAACCTCTTTTTATATAATAAACTGCAAAACTTGAAGACCAATGACGTATGTATTTTGCCGGTAACATATAGTGATCATAGACATTCGACGCAATTGTTTGGTCAATAATGATGCTATATGGGATAAAAAAAATTAAAAAATAAACATCAATAGACAGGCCAGGACCCCCCAAAAAAATCCAGCACCCGTTTACTATATATAATCAAGCTATATATAGTAAATGGGTGCTGGATTTATTTTGGGGTCCTGGACTGTCTGCCGATGTTTAGTATCATTACTGACCAAACAAATGCGCCGAATGCCTATGAGAGTGATGTCTAAAAATAAAATAGGTAACATAAAATGGTATATAAATTAATTTGGTGTAATATGGCATAAAACCCGAATAGGTGTTGCTTATTTTAGATAAACAAGTATGTTGAGCTTTGTGTATCAATTTTCATACACAACATACCAGTTATTGAAAACTGCAAAAAATTCTGATACATCTGTAATTGGGTTTTTCTGTTCTAAAACCATTTCATTTTCATACCAACCAAACTAAGCGCTTGTGCCAGGAGAAATGAAAAAGCTTGCATGTATAATTACTTTGAAAAAAAAGTCGAAATATATCTCACGAGATGAACGTAGCGACGGCCTCACGTGGACTAAACTAAACAGAAACAATACATATAAAGTGTTAAAAATCACAGATTTTCACAGACAATACAAATGTAGTATGAAATGAATGATGAATGATTTAATGTACTTTTTTTTAAATACCCATAGAGACTAGAATACGGCGAGGATTCAAATGGAACATTTTAAGCCTTGAAATGTTTGAGGCATGGCGGTATCTAAAGTCAAGTAAACAAAAGCAGACAAATACATCCCCTTTGGATAGGAATAATGCACTGCACATTGTATCAATAAATTAATTCTACAAAACAATGAGACACCAAATGGCATAAATTTGTAGACCTAATGTTCTTCTTTGACGTCATCTTGGACTGAGACAAAATCAATTGTATGGAAAATGAAAAACATTTTATACTAACGGATTTTGACTCTTCTTCCTTTTGCATGTCGTGTTTTAGCTGTATTCAGTACATATATTCCTTTGAATGACGTTAAAAATGACAGTGTTCCAAGTCCAGCAAATAGATGATAAGCATTATATTCTAAGTGAAAATCTATTACTTGTTTTAATAAAAAAAGGTTTTAAGGTTCCAAATATCCGAAGTCTAGAGAACAGAAAATAATCCACAGAACTTTCAAAACATTTTGTCATACATAAAATCCACCCTGAATGTTATTAAAGTTAAAACAACGCACAAACAACTGCTTTTACGCAACTTTGTAAAACACTTCTTTCAGACAATGGTTATAAGCATCAAAGCATTTTGCCTGTCGAAATGTAAGATCACCATATATCACCTGCCTCATCAAATACTCATAAACCGTTCTATCAGAAGGTAATAGCGATCGGAAATTTTATTGATTGCTGAGAACAGATCTGCCTGTGGGACGTTTTTAATATTGTAAAGTTCCATGTAAGCCTAGCAGAATACCGTTTTGTTCAAGTAATCGACTATTATTGCAAGCATTTAACCAAACAAACGCTCTTAATTTGCTTTATGATTAAAAATGGGTAGATAAACATTTTTATTTGAATTTCTAATATGGAACATCATCGTTATGTAAACATAAACTACAATACCTTTGACAGCTTTTAATGTGAGTGATATTGAACAAGCAAAAAACAAAGACCCATGTCAAACCAATTACTGTGATGGAGTATGACTGAAAGAAAAACTTATGTTGAATGATTTTGGACAGCAGTTTGTCTATAGCATTGTCGAAAGTACGATGGTGAAATGTTGAAACTATGGTGGTGAGCTCGAAACAACGAAACCACGATGGGGAAAAGTCGAACGAACGATGATGAAAGTACGAAATAACTTCGACTCAAGTTCGTTGTTTCGATTTTTCACACTACTAGTTTCGAGCTCACGTTATGCGGCGATGGCTCTTACGGTACACCGTACTTACATTACACCGTAATTCTTTTGTCACGAATTTCCAGTCTTATATCGAAAATTGCTCGTTTCTAAATTTGCGTCATTTATGTGTATATTGTGACTTTATTAAATTGGATTGAGACAGTAGAATAAATAAAATGATACCATAACAGCATTCGACTTTGTTGAAAGTTTTAACATGTTATTTACAACATTTTTCTAAATATGTGGAAATTTTCCAAATGTATAATTAGTGTCAAAGATATCGCGTTGTTTCGCTAAGTGTATTTATTTCATGTGTAAAGCCTAAAAAAAATACAGTTGAGCCGCACCATGAGAAAACCAACAAAGTGGCTTTGCGACCAGCATGGATCCAGACCAGCCTGCGCATCCGCGCAGTCTGGTCAGGATCCATGCTGTTCGCTTTCAAAGTCTAATGCAATTAGAGAAACCATTAGCGAACAGTCTGGATCCATGCTGGTTGCAAAGCCACTATGTTGGTTTTCTCATGGCGAGGCTCAGTTAACCTTCGAACATCACAGCAAACAAAATCAAATAAAATCAAGAAGCACATACACAATACCGCATTAATAGCTTCAAAGAAAAGTAATTAAAGCAATGTCATGAAATTTCCTTTTTATCACAGGGCATTTCCAACTACATCTATGAGTTATCTACCAACGACACTGTCTAAATGTTTAGAAATATTTTCCCTAAAAAAACAGTGGTGTGAAGTATCCTATGAAGCGGGCAATAGTATCATGAATCCAATTTTCACTTGCAGACCTGGATCGACATTCTAATTTATACGTGGACGGTAGCATGCATTTCCACTTCCGTCAATGATCAGGCTCAGACAAAACCGAGTCTGCAACATTTTCAAATATGTCATGCTGAGCGACTGGTTTTACACTTTTTCTATTTTCTGAATGTTTATCTACAACTTGAATATATTTGACTGTTGAACAGGGATCTTGGCAGTTTGGAATGTTGAGCAAAGATCTGCTTTTGAAAAGTTGATCTACGATTGCAGATCTGGCTTAACATTAGATGTCGAGCAGATCTAGCTTAACATTGAATGTCGATCTATAACCTTGGTATTTTGTTTAGTGTTGATGTACGATTCAGACCTAGATAGACATTGAAATCTTGTCATATCAATTTTTTTGCCAGTTAAATGTTGATTTGCGGCAGGAACATTTTCCCCGTTTTTACCGCTGACCTGAGAGTTTGACATTCTGCGATATTAACAATTTTCAATGTTGATCCATCATTGCACTCTTTCTACATAAACTCGGGCGTATAAAAAAATACCTCCCACTAATCTCAAAAATCTCACAGGTAAGACAAAGTCCCTCCCATTAAAATGTCAAGGCCGACAAAACCCCTCAACCTAATATTTCAAACCCCAACAAGACGAAATCCCATTCATATTAAAATGGTTACAATACTGTAGCAGAAAAAGAAAAATATTTTGTCCATCTTGTAATTTTAAGAAAACATTTTAAAAAAGAAAAAGAAACAGAAGTGAAATTTTATTTTTGAGCATTATGCTCCTCATCCATACAACATGGTACGGTCAAATTCAAGGTCTATATCAAAAAATACTTACACATTTTAAACATTGGCAAAATATTGATGTGTAATCGATGCTATAATTATAGGTTATTAGCGCGCAATATTCCTCCGCTGAAGAACGAGTGCATATTTCCCGATGCAAAGATAATAACTTTTTTATTACATACGCATCTACACGTAAAAATATAATCCAAATATCATAAATTTGTTCAACAGCCTGAATAGGACTGACAATACTGAACTAAATAGAAAAAGATAGTGCAATAACACACACTGAACTACGTCACGCACCCGATATGAAATTCAGGCGTCAGTGTATGGAAAAATATTGACGTTTCCGGTACCAGTGTAACTTAACGGGAAATAGAAACGAGTATGTAATAATAGTATATACGTACACAATCTATAACATAATAAAGACGGTATGGGAGGAGTTTTGTCCACTTCAGCAAAATATCAGCTGGAAAGGTTTTGTGCGGCTGCAGTTTAAATCTCAATTGACCAATTGCAGGCCTAGGCTGATATCCAAATTCCGGGTTTATCAGTTTTTTCCCTAAATCCAAGCTGCGATTAAAAGATTTTGTAATATTGAATGATCTGCAATTTGGTTACTTTCGAATGTTTATCCTTTAACGTGACTCTTTCTGAACATTGTCGATCTACGATTGTCGAGTTCATTGCTACTTTCACGCAGCTCTATACAATGAGAAACTAGCAAACATACACAAACAAAAGTATCTAAACTCGAAAGGAGGAACGAAAAAAATCTCTCTTTTTTGCAATTTCTTTAAAAGTTTACAAGGCGGACATACATCGTGGATATCTGTTCATTAATCTTACTGGGTTATAAATGCAATTCCGAAGCAACATCGTAAAATCGGATTCAAAATAAAAAAAAACAAATACGTGTGCAACTCCCATTTCCATAATTAAAACAAAACAAACAACAACATTTGTAGAAAACACATTGCCTGTAAACAACAAACTTTTTTATCTTAACACTGTGTACTCACGTTTATAATCCTACCTTTGTGCTTAATAAAAAATAAAGATTTTTTTTCAAAGTTAAATTTTGAACTGTATGAAGCGACTTAAACAAAGAAAAATGAAATGTATCATATTTTACACATATCAAATTTTGAAATATTTAACGATTTTCTAAAACACTTCTTCATCTTTCAAATGTCTATCAGATTTTATATCAAAATCCGTTTCTATATGCAACTGCTAGTCTGCTGTACAGTAAAGCTGTTGAACTTATGAATTAAAACTTTTTACCTCTGGAATAGCTGTCATGCAATGCGTGTTTCGCCGATGAGGCTGATGTGCCCTATTCCGCGCCATTAGAATCACAAATTAGTTATCAATTATGGCATTAAAATATGCGTTAATTTCATAATTAAAGTCTTGGAAAACAAAACTGACAAATTCTAGCCTCTATTCATGGATTAAATTTTGCCTTATTTTCACACTGACTTAAAAAATTATTGACTTAAATATACATACAAAATGGAAAGTAAAAGGATTTGAAGCGGATTAAAAGGTTAAATGTTATATATACCCACCATTGTGCACTTATTCAAAATCCTTCAAACGTAGGAATTGATATTCAGTAAGTCTTAGTCTCAAAAATGTAATTGAAACATTTTACAATTTATTTATATTTATTCACATGATTCCTTTTACATTTATTTAGGTATTTGGAATCAAACGCTGGTATAAATTCCCATTGTGACACAGTATCAATTGCTAAATGTCTAAATAAATAAGGCCCTTCGTTCTTAACTTTAATCAATAAAGGATAATATAAAATGTTAATTGGTTTCTTACAAAACAATTGTTTGGTAAACACAGACTACAAGCTTCTTTTATGATCACTGTCAGGTAGATCTAACGTTCTATAAACACAAAGTATATCGATTTCAAACCTGGCCATGTTAGATAAAGGTCTATAGTTATGTTCGAACCTTTTGTCTTTCGCTCGAGTAACAGATTATAACAAAAGCACCAAAGATGTGTGCGTAAGCCTAATACATTATGCAGAGCTACTGACGTCATTCTACTAAATGCCCTGACAGATCCACCCACACCTCGGACTTTTACGTTAATGCACAAATGAAAGGCAAAATGATCCCCCTGATTTGAACTAATCCCTATTGTAATTAAATTATTTTTTCATTACTGATCTTTATCCCATGATGTTAAATGAAGGTTGGGCTACTTTGTTGTTGTTGTTTTTTCGCCTTTGTTAAATTAACACTGACGAATATGCAAATGAAGAGAAAAGTTCAAATGTGACACATATAATCAGGGGCGACTGTTTAGCGGGGAATGGCTGTGATTTTGGGGGGAAATCGCCAGTCATTATTATTTACATAATGTTTTATATGTATGTGTTTCTATTGTGACAGTCGGAAATGAAGTAATAAACGACAGGGGTTGAGGAAAGGGACAACATTTATATTGGATTCAAAATAACAAACTAAAAATGTTCATATTAAAAAGCCATTGCTCTGGTGATGCGTAACACGTACCCTTTCAGAGTGCTTAAAGGCACGAAAGTTTAAAGTTCTCGTTTGTCGACACATACTTGCAAAACAAAGTTATTAAATGTAGAATATGTTATTGTGTATATATATTTGAACAAGATTTTAATCCTGTAAGATATTTACAGTTGAAGTGTGTATAAATGTCACAGAGGTCAGAAGAGTCTATCGTATATCATTTTCGTTTCTCGCCTGTCTAGCCGAAAGGAACCGGCGTGGGAGCCGTTTTGAACACAGACTTTTTCACTTGGCATGGCTACATATGCTTTTTTGCTTCAATTTCATTGCGGCTGTATTTTTGGCATTTTGGTAGAAATTATGGGAGAAAAGGTCGTATCTGGTGAAGTAAAAGTCAAGCAAATGTGACGAGAAATATCTCTTAGAAAATACTTGAGTCCTACTTTTCCCTTCATTTTATGTCAGTTTTATAATAATTGTTTTAAACAGACAAGGATTTGTTTTCTACAATAGGTCTAGCTATGATCGGCAGGTTTTTAGAAAATTTCAATTCTATATACATTATATAAGGAATACTATTTAGGCGTGTGTGACTTTCTGATACATCTTTTTGATTTGATGTCAGTTCATATTTTATTCAAGCTTTATTCCCTGTTGATTAACGTCATATTTCACTTTTCTGACTTTGCTTACTGATTACTTTTAAGAAAGAAAACCGCATATTCTACCTAACTTTCAGACTGACAGAAAAATACCAGATATACAATGACAGTACAGCAAGCTTAAAGAGACCATCTACTTTAAAACAATATATGATTATATCTTTGTATTTGCCCATCCGAAATATCGTTAATAAATATTGATCTTATGTCACACGCGTCATAACCTTTTAAGTAATTTGAGTAATTTGTTTGTGGCATAAAAGTCTTTTATTAAATATCAGCATCAAAAAGGTTCAGGATGTTATTGTTCCACAATCATCTGGAGTTTGCATGTGTCGTCAGTCATCTTGTGAAATTATATAGAGCTGACAACTGGAGTAAATATAGAGAAAACCATCGCCAGCCCTTTCAACCATCTTCAGATCAATGTCATCAAACGAATGAAATTTCTGCTTCCATCTAAAAAATTGATATATCCCAAACAGCAATTTATCGTTGAATAAACTGATTGTTTTGAGTAATTATATCACAAGGGCTTAGCCAATGTGATAATATTATAAATACCTGAACGATAAAAATCATTTTATTCAAGACCAAATCACGGTTTGAGATATATGAGCCGCGCCATGAGAAAACCAACATAATGGGTGTGCGACCAGCATGGATCCAGACCAGCCTGCGCATCCGCGCAGTCTGGTTAGGATCCATGCTGTTCGCTTTTAAAGCCTACTGCAATTAGAGAAGCCATTAGCGAACAGCATGGATCCTGACCAGACTGCGCGGATGCGCAGGCTGGTCTGGATCCATGCTGGTCGCAAACCCACTATGTTGATTTTCTCATGGCACGGCTCATATCATTTTGATTGTAATACGTAATCAAGGATTATCATCTACGTCTTTGAAGATATTCACTAAATATTTGCCTATTTTTGTTCGATTCACAGTCTGATTTTCAAGAGGGATGCATCACAATGGATGCATTTTTTCTTATTCAATTTATTTGTTGAAATATTAACAGAGAAGCATATATCCCCGTCCCCGGGCACTGTCATTGACCTTAAATAGGAATTGACACTTTGTAGAAACGTCTTCTGGTTCAAATTATGTAGGGCCTTGGTGGAAAGACACTTATTTAAAGCTATATGTGTTTAGTTGTAACTCTTACTCCGACCTTTTTTAATATATCAGTTAGTTTGAGAGAAGGGTAAAATAATTCGCCAGCACTATTCGTCTCATTTTAGAAGATCTTGAATTGTTTTTACAAACTAGATTAAACTGTTGTCTTACTCTTTCAGAATTATACTATCGGCTGATGTGTATGGTAATTGTTGGCAGATGCAAGGAAAATTTGTAACACGCTTTAAATACAGTGTATATTGTAATATTTTGGGTTTTGAAGTTACTACAAAAATACGTAAAAAATAAGTAGCTGTATTTCGTAAAAGGAGTCCCGTCAAAGCGAGAGAAAATAGTGTTATAATGGTGAACCTATTGAACCCAAGCGCCAGTCATTTTTCTTTCGATAGGAAAATAAATTGGGTCGTGTTAGAATAGAAAATAAAAAAGGTTTAGAACAAACTGTTCTATTTGACCAGTGCATTTTTGCAACACCTGTAAATCGACACATTGCCTGATATTGACACGTCCGTCTGAAAAAAATATTAAATGAATAAGAACTTAAGCGTGATTCCTAAAACATAATGGTAAATATGTGTTTTTCTTATCCACGACTTCTACTGAAAAGGCATGACTAATAACTACTTTATAAATTTCATTCATACTGCTCCATCTTCTTCTCTTTAAGATATCTTCGCTGTCATCACTTCTTAGCTACCGTTACATTTCAGAGCCTGACGGTTTGCATTTTTGATGACCTAATGTCAACGAGATGGATTGAATTAACGGCGGGCTACAATTTCGTTGGTGAAATTCAAGATGCCCATTTACAACCTTTGTTATCAATGTTGGCCAAACCCCAGCAGCAGTCATCTCTAATTAGCTTAACTAACAGACTAACCGCAAGTACTGCTGTAAGAAACTTTTCTCTCTTTTTCTTATAGAAAGCTTAATGTATTAACTATTAAGTGTATTTACTATTATATAAAAGGTAAAAGGTGAAGGTCTTGTTTACTATAGTGTCACTCCTATTGAAAGGGCCAGCCAATTTGGCCTATGAGACACTTTTATTGTGCGTACCAATTACCTCCCAACTCCTTCCACTATGCCAGGCGCCAGGCGGATAGAAGTCGGTAACCATTCATTTAACTAGCTCACGGTTCACGAACCAGCCTTTTCAGAAAGAGTCCCATGACAATCATCCCCCGGACGAACGCTCCCCATGGGGCTCGAACCTTCGACCTCCCGATCCCGAGGCGGACGCCTTAACCACTAGGCCACGGTGATATAATTTACAAACTTTGTCACCTTCTTGGAACACTAAATTCGCACCGCCGTTTATAAGCTGTTTAAGACTTCTGTCTTATTCTTCAGAAACTCCTCTTTTACTTGAATATAACATGTTGTTTTTTTAAGATGTCTCTGACATAGATAAGAAAAGGCAAGCCAAAGATTCTTTGTGAGCATGCACTGAAATAGGAGGTTGGACTACACAGCTGTTTATGAGAGGTAATGAACGATGCAACACATCTCATGTCCTCTAGTGACAGCGGTCCTCTAGTGACAGCGACAGCGACAGCGAAATTCTTTGGATAAATTTATATTGAATTGATCCCAAAGGAACGGGAATGATGACAACACTAGCCCAACTTGGTGACTTTTTTACGGTCACTACTCAAAGACAGTTATGATAGTAAAATAATTTTATAAGACTATATAACGCTAACAAGCACAGAGGAATCAAACCGAGTCTGTTATCAGTTGAGTCCCAATACTGCTGCAGAGAAAATAGAAATATAACGGTGTAATTATCTCCCTTTCAAGAGCAATAAACATAATTTTTTTACAGCGCATCCAAGACTAATCCTGTACAATTTTGTCCCGGTGGATTTGGCTCTACAAATATCATGCTGGTCAAGTCAAATTGTTTATTCATATTTCATATTTCCACCATTGGGTGGACGGATAGCTCAGTGGTTTGCACACTGGCCTTCCAATCCTGAGGTCGGGGGTTCGATCCCAGGCAGCAACTCGGAAATTTTCAGAAACGCTTTTCAGTGTTTCCCACCCAACCAGAGGTGTACTGGTCAGGAACCCAGGCAATCCTTGCGTGTATCAGTGCTATACACTGGGCACGTTAAAGAACCAGGCTGTCTATTCGCAACGAGCTTGTATCTGATTTCTGATCTCTCTGTCGTGGGGACTTTGTCTCACACTGTCCCTCTGGTCAGATCGCTCTGTGTCTGTACTAGTAGAGGATGGATTATGCGCCCTGTGTGGCTGCATTTGAACTATGTAAAGCGCCTTTGAACGTGAAATTGATCATGAAAAGGGCGCTATATAAATCTGGTATAATAATAATAATAATAATTTCTTCGTTCGCATGTAGTATGAATTTATATACGCACGCGTCTTCGCGCTACTACTAGCAGACCATTTTGAAAATGTGAAAGGATCATCGGCTATCTATTTTTTATATGGAACATTTTCTGAGCAAAAAGTACATAAGTGTGATCCTTAATCCATACAGTATTAATTAATCCCTTAATTAAGCCTATAGAAGATTAAGTTCTAATTAAGCCTATAGAAGATTAAGTTTAGCAGAAGATTTTAGAGGCGTCGGTGGTATCAAATTATGTAAATAAAGAAGTTAGCGTCACTAATGAAAGCCTGAATATTTCTTAACAAACAATTCGACCAATGTTACGGATATTGTTTTCTCTTTATAAAACCTGATCTTATTCTTTTGTTTCTAGTTCATTTCTTAATTTCAATCGCACAATATGCTCTGCTGGTTCTACAGTTAAAAAAACATTCTTGTACATATTGACTATCGGTAATCAACATTTAGTTAACTTCAGATTTACCTACAGTAAATGCATGTGCATATGACATAGACAAAAACGGAAAAAATCATGGTATGTCTTTTTTATTGATTATACATGTTATATTCTTTAAATTAATCCTGAACAAATTCTGGATTCAGCTAAGCAGATTAGAGACGGACGGTCTTTTACCATAACCGCTTTCTTTACTTTGGCAATTTAATGAGTTTGATTAATACGAAATGCGTGACCATGTAGTAACTATAAAATAAAAATGTTTTTATTATTTCATTGAGCAGACAGAACAGACTGCTGTTAAAGACTGCAGTCCGAATAATCATGGACTTAAAGACAAGGAAGTGCAAGGTAACTGATTTCATTACGACATATATTGTGTAACTGATTACGTATGATAACATAAGACGTTCATTATTTTATCAACTGATTTCATATAATGACATTCGTTTCGAAATTGATTACATATAATCACATACGAAAAAGTAATATAGGCATACAAACATCGATAATGGATTACATTTGCTGGACAATATAAACTCTGATCTTGATGACATTTTCACGGTAACTGAAAATCATTCCCCGTCTTGCATTGGTGCTGATCAAATTATTTTTGCAAAATCATAAGAAACTACATGATGTATGGTAACAGATACAGAACATTACTGTCATCTACGAAGTCTTAAAAATGGGAGACATTCTCGGAAATATATCTTGATTTATAATGAGGTGATTGGAATAACGGTGTTCAACATGCATCATTTGCATTATATAATCTCTTTTTTGGACACAAAGAATTACCAGTCTCCCAAAATTGTTATCTATAATTCACTTGTTGCTTCCATAATGAACTTTGGGTCAGAAGTATGGGGAACTCGTGAAACTACTTATATGAGCCATGCCATGAGAAAACCAACATAGTGGCTTTGCGACCAGCACGGTTCCAAACCAGCTTGCGCATCCGCGCAGTCTGGTCAGGATCCATGCTGTTCGCTTTCAAGCCTATTACAATTAGAGAAACTGTTAGCGAACAGCATGGATCCTGACCAGACTGCGCGGATGCGCAGGCTGGTCTGGATCCGTGCTGGTCGCAAAGCCACTATATTGGTTTTCTCATGGCGTGGCTCATATTGAAATGATTTCATACAAAATTTCTTAAAACGGACCCTTGGCGTGGTAAAAAAAAGCCTACATTGTACCAATTCATCAGTACTTTACAGAGAATTGGTAAGGTACCATTTGTAATCCGGCATGAAATAAATTTGATATAATATTGTTTTAAAATATTATGTCAATGTGATTCATCCCTTGTTAAATTAACAGATCTGAGTACGATGCTGATCAAAATTGTTCATATAATGTAAAGAACTCGGCTTTTCTAGTAGCATGCATTTTACAGCAACATATGGACTTTCATAAGTGTGGAATGAAAAATCAAATATATGCATATACAGATTCGTCCTGTCAAGATGTAGGACCTATTCACACATACTTTTTATTAGTTTGCTCAAAACTCCGTGATCTACGAGATCTACGAAATAAATTCTTTAAACCATATTTTTGTCACTGGTCAACAATGAAGAAAGTTTAAAGTCTCTTGTCTTCGAAATCTAGGAAAACTGTTTTTGATTTGTAAATACATATGATACCTGTACGAAAATAGCACCGGTTTTACATCTGTAAAATGTATGTAAAAGACCTTTGTTTTAAAATCATAGCTGTAAAAGACTTCTAAATTGAAAATGACAAAAAGTACTGTTGCAATTTACAGGTGTAAAAATATTTAGGTCTCAAATATACAGCTGTAAATATTTACAGTTAAAAGTTACAGCTGTAAAACTGTCTCACTGTGCGAATATTTCTATGGAAATGTATGCTGTCCGCATTAAGGCACGATATGGCAGAAAACAGCCACCATATTATAAGCCAGTATTTTTTTCTCGAAAAAGCTTCAAGTTCTATTTATAACTGAGCTGAATTAACACGACTTTATACAAAAATATACCGATTTTTTGTATGATATTTGACAGAGTTTAAAGAGGCATTTGCACTGTTTGACAAAGATGCAAGTGGTACAATATCAACGGAAGAACTGGGTACGGTAATGCGGTCACTGGGACAGAACCCAACAGACACTGAACTCAGAGACATGATAAACGAAGTGGATATCGATGGTAAGCAATTCTTTTACTTAGAATGGTACATTTCAAGTCTTCCTCGCACAACAGCGACAGAAGTAGACGAGATATTTCCGTGCCTAGGGTCGCATTTTAAATTGTCCCCTCGGAAAATGAAAATAGTTAAATAATAATAACCAAAAATTGAAAAAAAAATGACACGAGAATATCTGTTTAACTGAATGAAAATTAATACCAACAAATTCAGCAACATTTATTCTGGGCACGTGGCCTTATGGTAATAAATTCAGAAATATTTAGTGACGAATTTAACATCCAACAGACCCTTTATCTAGACAGGCACTTTAACATCTGGTAGGCCCTATATTTAGACAGGTACTCTACTTATACACATAGGCTTTGACCCATGTCTGTTTGTCTTCGCAACATAGAAAATTATATCTTGAGCAGGTATATGAAATTTTCTTTTACTGGCATACTGATCCAATTAAGTCTTAACATCTTGTATCACATCCTGTATCACAAAATGTATCGTTTAAGACGGCTATTTCTTTAAATTTACAGGAAATGGTGAAATAGACTTTGGCGAGTTTTTAGAAATGATGGCTAAAAGATGTCATGATCATCCTGACCCGCAAAGGGAACTCAGAGAAGCTTTTAATGTAGTGCAAAACGTTCATTTATACAGTCAAACCTGTTATAAGGACCATGTTTTACCAGCTTGTTAAAATATAAAGAATTTTTTATTTGGAAACGAAGAAAATAGTGATCTTTATAGAGCCAGCTTGTTTTTGTTCACAAACACAAGTCTGACAGTATATATATAATCTGGTTTACATTAATGGTTTGACTCCATAAAAGATGATTCTTGAAAGTTAGATGCTTGATATATGATTTCCATCAAATGCTGCAACTCTTAAGCAATAATGCTCATTCTATTGAAACCAATGGCTAAATGGATGTGGCTTGGTTTCAAAACTGGCATATGAAAGACATGATGAGATCCTTCGTTATGCATATCGTGAGTGAAAAGCTCATATGAGCCACGCCATGAGAAAACCAACATAGTGCGTTTGCGACCAGCCTGGATCCAGACAAGTCTGCGATCCGGACAGTCTGGTCAGGATCCATGCTGTTTGCTTTTTCTCTAATTCCAATATGCTTTGAATGCAAACAGCTGTGCGGATGCAGAGGCTGGTCTGGATTCTTGCTGGTCGCAAATGCACTATGTTGGATTTCTCATTGCGCGGCTCATATAGTTTTGTCCATGTGGCAATCTGAAGTTTGAAATCAGTTTTGCACTAGACTACCACTTAAACATGTTTTAAAAGACCGATGTCATGCTGCATTATGTACATAATTAAGCACGAAAACTGTGAACTTCTAGCTATTTTAAAGTTATATTGAAATAATAACTGGATGTTTTCGTAAAATAATATATTTTGAAAAAGGTATTTGACAAAGACGGGGATGGCTTTATAAGTGCAGAAGAGCTCCGAGTGGTGATGACTAACTTGGGAGAAAAACTCACAAAGAAAGAAGTCGATGAAATGCTCAGGGAGGCTGATATTAATGGCGATGGAAAAATAGACTATGACGGTACTAGTTTCGCAATGTTTATGAAAATTTGTTTTAATCAAGCTCGCCTTGTGTTCATCTACCTGTTGTGCTTTGCTGTCAACAATTTTACCATTAACCCAGTATGGGTCACAATTCTGCCATGTCTAAATGGAACTTTGTCAGAATGTTTGCTTCCGTACATTCTCTGACAAGTCCTATACTGGCTCATCTTGGGTCAAGAATTATGTCATAAGATAAGGTCATGGAGTAACACCACAGAAGCTACAATTTCTGCCTAATTTACAGTATATTTGTCTTTATAAAATCTGTATAGGTCTAGTTTTAATCCTGGCCATCTTAGTTTTAATCGTGGACATCTTAGGTCAAAAATGAATATGCCGGGCAAATTTTGTTCATAACTTTATTAGTTAAGTTATTAGACTTTGACTTCCAAGTGTGACCTTGACCTTGTGACCTTGGCTACGAGCTTTGGACATTGTCTTGGTAAACAATTCCTAATAGTATTATGAAAATCTTCCCAGAAGTTTAAACAATAAAGTGCAGATACAAAAGTAAGCCATTTGACCTCCAAGTGTGGCCTTGACCTTCGATCTAGAGACTTGGATTGTATGCTTTGCACATCATCTTGATGAGTTTAACAAGTGGTGAGAGTTATATGAAAATCTTCCCAGCAGTTATAAAGATATGGAGCAGACATGATGGAAGGACAGACATGGGGAGCTCCAACATAGTCTAGGTATACTTTGTATCTAGGGGTATACATCTATAAATGTTTTTGCTGTCATTACCAAATTTTTAGATTTTTTGTCTTTTTTTCTTTCAGAATTTGTCCAGATGATGAACTAATAGTTCCTGAGTTTGAAGCTGAACATTGGAACACTGCTGACATATAAACAATGAACAAATTTGGTGAAAATAAGTTACAGTTAATTTCAATTATTACTGCATTTTATGACTTTAGCTTTTGAAAGTATTATATACATGATATGTTAGAGATTTTAACTTTTACTTTGACCTCACAAACATCTTAATTTCCAAAGCGTTATTATTTCACATTACTTTTATGGAAACTATCTTACTGCAAACTGAGTGTAGTGTCTTACAACTGGGTCTCAATTACTATGCATTACGTATGCCATTTAGTATATAATTATTCATGATTGTATGTGTCAATAAGCTGTAATGTGCGTAAAATTAATAAATGTATGTTCTGTTCTGTAACCTTGACTTTGAAATTCTCATTAAGAGCAATGATATAAGTAACAAGAGCTGTCCGTAAGACAGCATGCTCAACTTTTCTCAGTCAGTGCTTGACTCTGAATTAGAGCTTTGCCAGTAAAATCTTTAACCAAAAAATTCGAAGTTTAAAAGGGGCACAACTCTGTCAAAATTCAAATCAAAGCTATAGGTAATGTTTCTCCTTGTGTAGACTTTGATAGTAAATAGCTACTTTAAGTTTCAAGTCAAAAGCTTTCAGAAAAAAAAATCTGAGTTAAAAGGAGTATAACTCTGACAAAATTCAAATCAGAGTTAAGGGGATTGTTTTTCATGGTGTAGACTTTGATAGTAAATAACTATTTCAAGTTTAAAGTCAAAAGCTTTGATAGTAACAGAGATACTTGAAATATATCAAAAACATGGAACAAAAAAAAATAAAGTTAAAAAGGGGCATAACTCTGCCAAAATTCAATCAGAGTTATGGGGATTGTTTCTCCTAGTGTAGACTTTGATGGTAAATAACTGCTATAAGTTTCAAGTCAATAACTTTGATAGTAACAGAGATATTTGACTTTATCAAAAACTTTAACCAATAGTGAGGCCTGGGCGACTGCAACAGCTCTACCTTTTCTACGAAAATCGAGCTAAAACCAGATCACATGACACTCTGGTTTTGTTTTTGTTGACAAGTTATTATCGCATACATTTTAATGATTCCCCTTCTATCCCTCTCCAAATGAACTTGTATCACAAACATTGTATTGCTTGTCTATATCTCAACATATGTTTTTCCCCTATTGCCATATACAGCATGTCAGTTCATCCTTCCTAGTTCCTACTAAATGAAGCTATATGTGGAGGCACGAGCTTTCACCAAAAGCAAATTCTAGTCCAAATTAAGATAATGAATCAATAATTAGTAATTTCCATGTGACTGTTTTTCTTGTATGGCATTACAACATTCTTCCATCAAACAATAATGCAGCTCATTCCAGCGAACGGCTCCAGGTACTTAAACTAACAGAAATTTCCTACTGTCATTTTGGGTCCACTCCCAACAGATAAAATGACATGCAGCCCAATGTTTACTGCAATGAGAATCTGAACAAGAGCATGTTAAAGGAGACAGTGCGCTCGACTATTTCGATGCTGGATAGTGAAACTGGGCACATCTGAGGAAGCTGGAGCTGTCAATAGTGTTTAATGACTCTAATAAGAATGAAGATATTGGACAATAGCTTGAGTCTGTGTCAAAAATATTAAGTAATAAGAGAGATAAAGAACATTGAATAAGTATAATTCTAAGCAAAAAGGGGATAATTCATGAAATATTGGTGTAAGAGTGATTTTTGCACCTAGTGTCATATGATGTGGGTGATGATGTGGAATAACAACTTCAAGTTTGAATCAAATCCATTTAGTAATAACTGAGATGTAGTGAAAATGCATCAAAATTAACCTGAAATTCTAAGTAAAAAGGGGGTATAATTCATGAAATATTGGTACCCAAGTTATGGACCATGTGTCACATGATGTGGGTGATAAGGTGGAACAACTATTGAATCAAATCCATTAAGTAATAACTGAGATAGAGTGAAAGTGCATTAGAAAAGTGCACCTGAAATTCTAAGTAAAAAGGGACGATAATTAATGAAATATTGGTGTGGAGTTACAGCCTTAGTGCTATATGATGTGGGTGATGATGAGGAATAACTATTTTAAGTATGAAGCCAATCCATTAATTAATTAAAGTGATAAAGTAAAAGTGCATCAAAACTTTACCCAAAGTGCAGATAAGGAAGGACGCCGATGCTTACGCCAACGCCTAGTCGAGTAGGACTTCGTATAGTCAAGCTAAAAATAAAACAATGGAATAGGATTTTTTCTCATATTTTAATATATCATATAAAATTAGAGTTAATAAAGCACTAACTAGAAAATGCTTTTGTAAAAAAGCACATGTCTCCCTCAATGCAAAGTCCTATAGGCAAGAAGTCAATAGGGGTCAGGAGCAAAAATCAAAGAGACACTGATGGTTGGCTGCAATAGGGATCATCTACTTGGCATGTCCAGTCATCCCGCTAAATTTCAACACTCTTGGCCTAGTGGTTCTCCAGTCACTGTTCAGGCTCCTGTGACCTTGACCTTTGATCAAGTGACCTCAAAATAAATAGGGGTCATCTACTCTGCATGTCCAATCATCCTATTAAGTTTCAACATTGTAGGTCAAGTGGTTCTCAAGTTATTTCCAAAAAATGATTTTACATGAACAGGCCACTGTGACCTTGACCTTTAACAGACTGATCCCAAAATCAATAGGGGTCATCTACTCTGCATGTTCAATCATCCTATGAAGTTTCAACATTCTCGGTCAAGTGGTTCTCAAGTTATTGATCAGAACTGGTTATCAATGTTCAGATCCCTGTGACCTTGACCTTTAACGGAGTGGCCCCAAAAACAATAGGGGTCATTTACTCTGCATGAACAATCATCCTATGAAGTTTCAACATTCTGGGTCGAGAGGTTCTCAAGTTATTGATTGGAAATGGTTTTCCATGTTCAGGCCCCTGTGGCCTTGACCTTTAAAAGAGTGACCCTAAAATCGTTAGGGGTCATCTATTCTGCATGACCAATCATCCTATGAAGTTTCATCATTCTGGGTCAAGTGGTTCTCAAGTTACTGACCGGAAATGGTTTTCAATGTTCAGGCCCCTGTGACCTTGACCTTTCACAGAGTGACCCCATAATCGTTAGGGGTCATCTACTCTGCATGACCAATCATCCTATTAAGTTTCAACATTCTGGATCAAGTGATTCTCAAGTTATTGACCGGAAATGGTTTTCAATGTTCAGGCCCCTGTGACCTTGACCTTTAATGGAGTGACCCCAAAATCGATAGGGGTCATCTACTTTGCATGTACAATCATCCTATGAAGTTTCAACATTCTGGGTCAAGTGGTTCTCTAGTTATTGATCGGAAATGGTTTTCAATGTTCAGGCCCCTGTGACCTTGACCTTTGACGGAGTGATCCCAAAATCAATAGGGGTCATCTACTCTTCATGACCAATCATCCTATGAAGTTTCAACATTCTGGGTCAGGTGGTTCTCTAGTTATTGATCAGAAATGGTTTTCAATGTTCAGGCCCCTGTGACCTTGACCTTTGACGGAGTGACCCCAAAATCAATAGGGGTCATCTACTCTTTATGACCAATCATCCTATGAAGTTTCAACATTCTGGGTCAAGTGGTTCTCTAGTTATAGATCGGAAATGGTTTTCAATGTTCAGGCCCCTGTGACCTTGACCTTTGACAGAGTGACCCCAAAAACAATAGGGGTCGTCTACTCCAGCAGCCCTACAACCCTATGAAGTTTGAAGGTTCTAGGTCAAATGGTTCTCCAGTTATTGCTCGGAAATGAAGTGTGACGTACGGACGGACGGACGGACGGAATGACGGACAGGGCAAAAACAATATGTCTCCTGGGGAGACATAATTAATGTATAAATAACAGAAGATAAAAACATAGTATGCAGAGAAAATGAAATAAATATTATGACATTCAATGGACATATTTGATATAATATAATATATTTAACAATACTTAACCTACTGTGATATTATTCATATAAAACAGAATGAATAATATATAATACACTGTCATGTAATAGTGAAAATAAAAAACATTCTTTTAAACAAACAGTATATTTAATTTATTGTTATTTCCTATTTTCGTTACGTGTTAATTTATAATAAGGTCTGATTAATAAGGTTGAAAGTCTAATTGACTCAATTCCTTTTTATTACCTCCCTTTATGGAAGTATTATATCACTTTAAACATTGAAAGTAGTGCTTCTCCAACCATGTAATTATGCATATTCTCTACTCAGACAGCTTCTTAATCTGTTTTAGCATAAAGTTAAAAGCATTATAGAACTTTAAGGTAGTTCTGCATAGAATGTTTCTACAATGTAGAATTTGATTAATCCCTGGTAAATTAGGAATACTAAGAATATTTGGCAAATCAGAAAGATAGGATCATGTGCTTGAATTTTTGCTAGACTGATCAGAAAAATCTGAACTATAAGCAAGTTTTCATATTGTGAGTCTTTCAGACAATTGCAATTTTGATGAACTGTTTGCTTATAGAAAATAATCTATCTACATTAAAAAGTCCACAATGAAGAATTTAGTGGAAGTTTTAACAGATATTAAATTCTATCCAAAAGTTAGGTACAAGTACAACTACAAATGCCTACTTTATAGATATTTTCTCATGAACAGCAAGATCCAAACTTCTTAAGCTGATTTTATGACATTACATAGACTTTGTCATATAATATCTGTCTGTCATAATTTACCATCTTTAATGGGTACCATGTCATGCCTAACTCATGAAGTGAACCGCATGGAAAGTCCATGGGTTTATTCCCATGATTCCTAGATTCCAGAATGTTGTTTCAAAACTGATCATAGTGATGTCCATAGAAGAAAACAGAACAAAATTCTCATATGATTTTCAGTCCTGTTATGAGTCTGTACTAGGCTGGAACAATGATGCGACTTTCTTCAGTCACCATGATGTATAAACGACTGTCTGAAGAGACGATTGTAGATGTTCCATTTAGCACATGTTCCAGTTTTTCTGAGCACTGTTTCACCTTACTCAACTGCAACATATTTTAGAGCACTCTGATCCATAAGTGGTGTACACATTGTGTGCCTCATCATTTCATAACATCAGAATTTCTGCCCAAAATTTCAATTATATTCTGTTGTTTATATTGCCTTATCAACACTGACCAAGAGATTTCCTTCCAACGTCCAAACAGTTTCCCAATGTTTCGCAATGGTTATCATGTGTCTGTGTACAAATTCCCCCCAAAAGTTCCTATCATCAATCACAGTTTTGCATCAACGACCACTGTTTTAGTGTCTACATTAATTATTGTCTGTGGCAGTGGGGGAACTTCTATGAATTTGCCTGAAAATATAAACATGTTGACAGTTTGTAATCTAAAAAAAAACAACACCAGATTACTGAACAAGTATTTTGTCAGTCTGAAAATGATATGAGCTGTGCCATGAGAAAACCAACATAGTGGCTTTGCGACCAGCATGGATCCAGACCAGCCTGCGCATCCACGCAGTCTGGTCAGGATCCATGTTGTTCGCTAACGATTTCTCTAATTGCAATAGGCTTTGAAAGCCACTATGTTGGTTTTCTCAAGGCGCGGCTCATATCATTTTGTGGGTGAAATCATGTAAGAATAAACTACCGTAAAATATGTTTCTTAATATTTGAGAAGCAAGATAACTTAGATACTGTCAAATGATTTCTTAAAAAGAATCTTTATGTCACCTAGAAAAAGATCGTTTAAATGCTTCAACTAGAAAGTTTAAAATCACTTCAAGCTAGAAACAACTAAAACTCTGGGATTCCTCATATTTATTTACAAATGATCAACTTATACTTACTAAGATCCTCTGTAACTTTTGACAAGATCACCAGATTTGGATACATATAGGTTGCACCATCCCTGTATAAACAGAAACAAAGGAACGACAATAATACAATCTGTATATCATACTGTCACTAATGACTAACTGTTTATAAGTAAGATTATAAAGCAAGTTGTCACATTCAGAAGAACCAACTTTGCAATATTTGCACTTTTTGTGAATATATCAAATGTCTTCTTAATTAAACTGTATTTATTTATTTCCGAGTATGAATTGCAGATTTTGGCAGAATCAGAAAGAACCACTAAATATTATGTATTAGTGATTTTCTTTCACTTTTATATCTACTGATGTGCCCCCATTGCCCCAACTCCATGACAACCTATTGGAGGTAACTAGGTGTGTAATTTTCAATCTAAAGTATGCTGTGACCTTGACCTTTGACAAAATGACCCCCCTCTTCAAGTAGGCTATGAAATGTAATGGTCTTGGGCATAAACATTCCCTATTAATCAAAAATGTTTCAGTTTCAAAGTCACTGTGATGTTGATCTTACGACATAAAATGCTAAAGATGGCTACTGAAAATACACAACTATCATATAAGTTTATTGCATGCCCGCAGACCAAATAACTCCTTTGCTCAAACCTATCTGTAGTAATTATGCATGCTTTTTCATACCTAGAGGTAAAATGGGCAGAGTCTGCAGGAGATAAAGTTCACAGTCACCTAAGCCTTCAATAACGTTTTAGTGGAATTCTCTTGTTTTTCCAAATACTGTTATCCAGGATCATTTTTTCCGGCTAAAATTACTCTTTTTTCAGAAACTGACCCTTTTTTTTTTCAGATTGTGCATTTTCATGAATTTACATATATTTAGTACGTACTTAAAGTTTGTATTTTCAATTCCACTGCCTAATTAAAGTGCAATATTCATAGTCATTCTGATTTAATTTTCAAAACATTTGCAAACTAGCAGCTCTGCGTAGGTACAAAGGAAATGATCAATGTCTATTCACAGCTACAACAATAGCTCTCTGCTTTTCATCAATTTACTACAGAGAAACATTTAGATTGGCAATCATGTGGTTTCCCAGGACAGCAGCCTGCCAGCATGACCTGACCTACCTTTTTTCTTTATGCACTGCCCCAAGGTGATACAGGGCGTGTAATGAGTTGCTCATCATATCCAGTGACAGGATTTCCTTGTGTTTCACATGTCCGTCCCGTATCAACTGCGAACTCAGCATCTGTGCTTCTTTTGAAATGGCTTTAGGCAACTTCACCAATGGTTTCCCATGGGAACCAGCTTGCATAGACAGGAGGTACCGGCACATCATCTAGAAATAAACAGTTCTGGTTCAATACATTAAAGACATATTCAAGCAGTTTCAAAATATTGTTAAAAAGCTAATTCAAATATCGTCAGTTGTTAGAAATAACAAGAGCTGGTGCCAAGTGCTTGAATTTAGGCAATATGCTAGAAAAGAGTTATGGTTCTCACTTTCTTACTTGCCTATTGGCAGCAAAAAACTGTTTCATAAGACAAAAAAATAACTAAGAAATTCCAATTTCTAAATATAACAAGAGGGCCAAGATGGCCCTAAGTCGCTCACCTGAGTAACACACAATAACAGCGCAAACATGTTTTACATACTGATTTCATAAGACATATATTCTGAACAATTTCATTAAGACTGGACCAAAAAATGTGGCCTCTTTAGTGTAAACAAGCTTATTCTTTGATTTGACCTGGTGACCTAGTTTTTGACCCTACATAACCCATATAAAAATTCATATAATATTTCATGCACACAAACATTCTGACCAAGTTTCATGCACATCAAAAGAACAAGAGTGTTAACAAGCTTTTCCTTTGATTTGACCATGTGACCTAGTTTTTGACATTGTATGACCCAGTTTGAAATTAGCCTAGGAATCATCAAATTAAACATTCTGACCAAGTTTCATGAAGATAGGGTCATAAATGTGGCCTCAAGAGTGTTCACAAGCTTTTCCTTTGATTTGACCAAGTGACCGAGTTTTTGACCCCATATGACCCTGTTTCGAACTTGGCCTAGAAATCATCAAGATAAACATTCTGACCAATTTTCATTAAGATAGGGTTATAAATGTGGCCTCTATATTGTTAACAAGCTTTTCATTTGATTTGACCTGATGACCTAGTTTTTGACCTGACATGACCCAGTTTTGATCCAGGCCTAGAGATCATCATTCTGTGCAAGTTTGTATCAAATCAAAGCATAAATGAAACCTCTATATGGCTGAAAGGGCCAAAATAGAAAATTTTGCCCCTTTCAGGGGCAGTAACTCTAGAACCCATCATGGAATCTAGCCAGTTTTCGAAAAGAACTGAGATCTTATTGTGACTTAAGTTGTGTGTAAGTGTAGATAAAATCAAATATAAAACATCACTTCTATCGTGTTCACAAGGTAAAAATTAACAAATTCTTTGGTCAATCAGGGACCGTAACTTTGGAACCTATTACTGGATCTGGCAGATACATCATGGAATCCAAGATTTATTGCTGTGAGGATATTTTGCAAGTTTGTATCAAATCAAACCATAAATGAAGTCTCTATATGGCTGCAAAAGCCAAAATAGCAAATTTTGACCCTTTAAGGGGCCATAACTCTGGAACCAATGATGTCTCCAACTGTACCCTGGTTAAACTTTGTATCCAAGTATAATAAATGTTCAAGTACCCAGTATCCAAGGAGGAATGGCTCAAACATCTGACTGAAAAATGTTGTATATTTGTTAGTGGATTTCTTGATCTGAACATGTCCATCTTCTACAACAACACCACATCCGTGTGTCAATGTTGCTAGTGCTAACTCAAAATCCTGCAATACAAAATATATCTGTAAGTTTTGAAAGTTTTTTTTCTCTCAAAAAATTGTGTTATGGCACAGCAGGAAAGAAACAAGCTTTGGTATTATCCTGGTACAACAAATATAAATAAATCTTTAAAACTATGAGCAAAATAAATATTATGCATGGGTGTTACTGATGTTGAAAAGAAGTCTTCACTACTCTGTATTTCTCATTTTATGTCTAACAATGAATATATGTGACCCAGTTTTGAACCTGACCTAGATATCACCAAGATGAACATTCTGACCAACTTTCATAAAGATCCCATGAAAAATGTGACCTCTAGAGTGGTCACAAGCAAAAGTTTACGGACGCACGAACGGATGGACGAAGGCCCTGCGCGATCACAAAAGCTCACCTTGTCACTTTGTGACTGGTGAGCTAAAAATAACTATGTTGCCATCTTAACTTGTCTACCTAAGGCAGATGCCATATAAAAGTATAACTTACTGACAATTTTGAGCACATGAATGCTAAGCAGACTTTGAACACACGAACACTATACAGACTACAGGGAAGAAATTTAAAACTCTTCTTGAAAAAGCAGCTCAGAGTGAAAATTATTTTACAATAATATATTTTAAATTTTTTCAGCACAAGTAAATTATAACATGTTACCTGGTCAGTTTGTCCTGGCATAAATATGAATTCTCTGTTTAACAGCTTCTCTAACAAATTGTACTTGGATTTCAGTTCCGCTGAAAATGACATTTTCATGCATGTCAATGGGTTATCTTGACAATTTATATATTCTAAATCAAACAGTAGCAGGCCTGGATCCAGAAATATTTGACTAGGAGTGGGAGTTTTTGAAACACAGGTATGAAATGGTGGCCTCTGATGCATTTACTGGTGGGGGTACTCCCTCCTTTTAGGGCAGTAAGGGGGCTCTCCCCATGGAAATATTTTAAAAACAGGCATGAAATGGTGGCCTTTGGTGCATTTTTAGGTCTAAATTTTGAGGTAATGGAGTGGTTACTCATCTCTTGATGTGGAGGGGATCAGGGGATGTTTCCTGACAAATTTTGAAATACAGGCATGAAATGGTGTCTAAATTTCTAAATTTTGATAAAATTTTATTCCTTTGCCAAAATAGTAGGGTGCATCTTTGATGAGTATAGGTCACTTCTCAGCCAACTTGGGGTGGGGGATGCGGGGCATGAGCCCCCTTTGCCCAGCCCTGGATCCAGGCCTGAGAGAGGAAAATCTAGACTTATGTAAGGCATTTTTATACACTTTATACATATTAAATGCAAGTGTGACAGCTGAGAACATATGATAAATCTCAAGATTTCACACTGGAGGTAAATCCTACTGTTTGATCCACCTTTTTTACAACATGGAAATTTCTTTTGATTTCCCTTTAAATATAGTTACAATACTACTTATATTTTATGGATCTTTGATAAAACTTTCAGAGTATCTTGGTAAGCACTGAAATTATTTTTGGTGATAAAATTAGCATTATAAAAGATATCTTAACTTTTTAGACAATACAGCCTCTGCAGATCTTCATAAAAATGTATAGCTTATATAAGAATCTCGTAACATAAAGCAGCAATTTAGGACAACACTGTTATGGTATAGGTGGCTCAAACAATAGGTGCATCACAGAGAATTATCTGCAAGCACCTTGTGAATATAATCAATCATCTGCAGACTCTTAAACTGCTTCCTAAAAATGGAAGAATTTACCTTAAAAAAAAAGCTGTTCGTAAGACAGCGCGCTTGACTTTTCTCAGTGCTTGACTCTGAATTAGAGCACTGCCAGTAAAAACTTTATAAAACTTTAACCACAAAATTCTAAGTTAAAAAGGGGCATAACTCTGTCAAATTTCAATCAGAGTTATGGGGATTGTTACTCCTGTTGTAGACTTTGATAGTAAATAACCAGTTTAAGTTTCAAGTCAAAAGCTTTGATAGTAACAGAGATATTTGACTTTATCAAAAACTAACCAAAAATTTTAAGTCAAAAAGGGGCATAACTCCATCAAAATTCAAATCAGAGTTATGGGGATTGTTTCTCCTGGTGTAGGCTTTGATAGTAAATAATTATTTTAAGTTTCAAGTCAATAGCTTTGATAGTAACAGAGATATTTGACTTTATCAAAAACTTTAACCAATGGCAACGGCGACGCAGGGGTGAGTGCAATAGCTCTACTTTTTCTTCGTAAAGTCGAGCTAAAAATCTTTAAACAGCAAAGCACAGACTTCCCATCTTGCATCTAATTAACTGCCTGAAAACAGGATGATAGTACCATTGTCTAAGAAGCCTTCAATGGGAAAATCAGTTTGAATAATGTCATAATGTCACGGTTTGTACTAAAATAACTTACATATTGACATAGTATCCTGAACACATGTATTTATTGGAATGGCTATCAGTGCAACTCGGACGAACACATTTAGAAGCTGGTTCCTATAGAGACAGACCATCATCTCCTGTGCAGCAGACGTCATCAAATTATCTCCATTCTGATTGGCTAATGTATCATCTATTGCCACAAGTTCAACAATATCGTCTGCTGTTACATGCGCAATGTTCTTATGAATGAATATATTATGTATAATGACAGCTTCTGGTGTTTCATTTACTGAAATAAAATACGAAACATCCACTGCAGATGATAATATTTAAATACTGGAGTGTTTGGTACAGTTAAAGGTATAACGATTTACAAAAGCAAAAGAAATAAATAATAAACATAACATAAACATGATAGCAGAAATAGATAATTTCAGTCATGTTGGAAACTAAAAAAAGTTTTAACTTAAAATTTGACTTTCTTTGTAAAATTGTTGATATACTCAGGGTTCTCCCCAGGGTTCTGTTATAGCCAGGCTCTGCGGAATTATAGCTGGGTACACTTTTTATCGGTTTATCGCGATAAACATATTATTCATTTAAGTAAACTGAGATGATGAATTATAAGAATGATATGAAACAGATTATGAAAATGTAACATATATTAACATATCTATCAAAGGTTTCATAGGCTCAACTATGTTAGCTACATTGTATAAAATAGTTATGTTATAAAATGGAACATACCAGGCCAGTCTATGTAAGCACCAAGATTCGATGCTTGCCGTTTTAACCACTCTACTTCCTTGATTAACTGTTTCATGGGAATGCCTTCCATATTTTGTAACAATACTGCTGCTATCATGGACCATGGAGCTATGGCCATATTTCTCAGTTGTTGTAATGTTATGTCATAGCTTAGCTTCTGTATCAATGCTTGTTCTTGAAATGAGAGACTAGCTATATACCTGAAACAAAGTAACATGTTATTCAGAACAAACTATGTGACAGGAAAATAAACATATGAGCCGTGCCATGAGTATTAAAACCAACATAGTGGGTGTGCGACCAGCATGGATCCAGACCAGCCTGCGCATCCGCGCAGTCTGGTCAGGATCCATGCTGTTCGCTAACAGTTTCTTCAATTCCAATAGGCTTTAAAAGCGAACAGCATGGAGCCTGACCAGACTGCGCGGATGCGCAGGCTGGTCTGGGTCCATGCTGGTCGCAAACCCACTATGTTGATTTTCTCATGGCACGGCTCATATATACCTTGGTGACAAACTATGTGACAGGAAAATAAACATATATACCTTGGTGACAAACTATGTGACAGGAAAATAAACATATATACCTTGGTGACAAACTATGTGACAGGAAAATAAACATATATACCTTGGTGATAAACTGTGTGATAAGAAAATAAACATATGTACATTGGTGATAAACTGTGCTATAGGAAAATAAACATAATTATATACCTTGGAGATAAACTGTGTGATGTTCTGTCCACAGACTTAACAGAGTAGTTTCTTATTGATACTGGCTCACCAATAAATATATGAACATTCCCATAATCTTCTGATAATATACTTCTAGCTCTGAACACACCCTGTAGATAAGAAAAACAATTAACAAATAAGCTATTCATTTCATTTAATATTAAAGTTTGTTAACAGAAGGGATGTTAATATGTTTGCCAAATATGCATAAAGACTATCCCTATACAGTAATAAGTTGCTATAATTGCCTGAAAAATCAATAAAATGTCACAGTCTGGCTCATAAAATCTGTGAAAAGATCCTTTGGAAACATAGAACACAACCAAGCAGCTTAGTTCTTCATGAGAGGTAATGAAATGTACCCCTCATGCTCCTAAACACCGGCTTAAGCAGAAATTCTACTAAGAAATTGACATTTACAGAAAGCATGGTAATGATGATCACTGCACATCACTGATGCCAGGGATTTATTCATTGCTGAAAGATGTAACTTCACATCATTATAATTTCATATGATTAGGTGTGCTATTTTGATGTCAACTGGTGTTTGTCTTTGTTGGATGAGTTATTTTTCTGTTTATAAAAAGAACTTTTCCTTAATAATATAATAATGAATAAATTTGCAATGAACGAAGTGACCTTCAGGACCAACCCTCGTATTTCACTAAAATATATCAACATCTCACCGAAAAACACTTACTAAAATGGCATCTTTATGTAAAACAGCGGATAATCACTGTCAAAAGGTACAATGTAAAATGTCTTTGGTAAATTATCACATCTATACTAAACTCTAGACCTAAACTCTCTAAATCTGAGCCACTTTGCAAAGAAACACATCTACAAAAATACAAAAGGTAAAATTTCTTATTAACATAAAATCTGAAGAAAACTGAAATCACACAACTCTTCAACATGACAAGCTTTAAAGGGAATTACTTACTGATGCTGATTCTTTAGGTTTGGGAACACCAAGCAGTTCATAAGCATACAACTTCTCCTCAAGAACTCTGTCGTAGGACACACTTACTGGCACAACCATGATATCAGGGATCTGTGCCTTGAAATAGGGTTCTAAAGATGCTGACAGCATACCTAACCAAATAAATAAACAAAACAATAAAATCAGTTAACCATACCAAATAGCAAGTAATTTTACTGAAGGAGAATTCACTAAAATATTTCATCAAAAGATAATTTTAAATGTAGACAATGCTCACAAAACGTATATTACTTGGCTACCTATATTAACTGTACATGTAGTGCTGCATTCACAACTAAATGCCATATTGTACTTTTTATAGTGACACTGGCAAGTCTTTTTGCTACTGCTTCACCCAGATAGTCCCCAAATGTCCTTGCCCTATTGGTTCAATGTTACAACAAACAAAGACACAAAAAGCAATTCACAAAATGCTTAATTTAATTACCAAATTTTGGACTCAGAGATTTTTGTGTTCTACTCCTCGTTCCTTCCACATAGAATTCCACAGGTGAATCACCATTACATATGTGTGTTTGTACATATTCTGTGAACACAGCCCAGTACAACTGGTCATCACCAAAACTACGACGGATGTAGAATGCTCCAGAGTTACGCAATAACCAACCAAAAAATTTCATACCCATGAAATCTGAAATCAAATTCATTTTATTATATACCTATATAAACTCTGTGAAACATACATCTTGTATTTCACAAGTAAATTTAAAAAAAAAATCCATACTGTACCCTTTGCATTGTATATTTATTAGTTTATTTAAGTCTCTTCCATTTACATATATACATAAATATACATATAAAAGACAATAAAACTACATGTAAATGACCATTCATATGGATGAATTATTAGAGATTATACATATATCATATCACACTGTAACTATACAATAATAACACTGGCAGAGTGTCTTGATGCATTGCAGTGCAAATGACACCCCGCCACACAGTCCAGCAACTATCCATGACAGAGCACAACAACTGTTTTTGCTATTTCCTTTCATTGACAGAAGCATGACGCATTGTATGTGGCTGGACTATTTCATTTAATATGCATGACCTGCAGCGTTTTTTTCACCAAAATATTCGGCGAAATTCGGCCCCATTCCCCCCTCAAAATAGTATATTTTTTTCCCCTTTCCGATGCCTAAAATTCCCCTCTGAAAATAAAAAAAAATCCAATCAATTAAATCACAATTCACTAGTTTATTTTATTTATTTTCATATAGAAAACAGTTCACCGCGGTATCTCGCGTTTTGTTTACATCGACACCGGTTGGAGTAACTTCCCTTGATAAATCAGAATCATCGAAGCGCTTTACTATTCTGCGCAACAAAGCTGTTGAATGTTAGTCTGTAAATGATTTGCATTCTATTTGTTTGGCCGGGTAGTGTTGAGTTTTCCATCTTCTAGTCAGTCGGGTTTGATTTTATGCTTTGGGAAGGGACTAGTCCAATGCATACGTTGGTTTTTACAGTTTGTTTTTATTGTGACAGGTCAAATGTAACAGTGACTGCAAATGTCAGACTTTGACAGAAATAAAAAAAAAACAGCCACTCACCGATTTGTTTAAGAAGGGACCTAATGTCTGTTGTAAATTTTGGTAGTCTAATGGATGTCTTATCCTCCACATTTGAAAAATTTATTTGGTTATCTGGTATTGATATGCTTCATTGTGTTATATGTCATGTCAGATCTATGCTCTTATGGGCCCTGAATTTATCAATAAACTTGAAACTGTAGTTTATTTCAACACAAATGAAAATTCCCCTTTTCTTAGTTTTACATCGAATTTTTCCCCCTCCAAAGGGCACCGACCCCCTTCCCCCAAAACTGAAAAAAATCACTGACCTGACATAGTTCTATAAATATTGCACACAAAAACTATCCATATACTCAGTTCTATTTTAACATCAATAAACATTGAACATTTTTTGATAACGAAACAACAAACAAAAAGATGGAGGTTGTGCACCTTGTGTGATCTGGCCAGGTTTTACATGCAAGCCCTACATAATTATTCAGTGAATATATGAAAAATCACTACTGGATTTCCACACTGAAATCAGTAAGGGAAGTAATCTCCAATGTTTACTGCTCCTTAACCTTATACTATTTAGATACATCTTTAACACATCATGACTATTTTTTCATGAAAATGTTGACCAGTAGTTCCTGATCATTAATGACTGTCCTGGCAAAGAAGAGCTGGGGTATTTACTTGAGCTGGATGTAAGGAAAACACTACAGTAAGTTTAACTGTTACTCCTCCTGCACAAGGATATAGTATCATGAATGACCAGTAAATGGTCAGACAAACTGAGAACAAATAGTTCAAAATCAATACAACATACCCATTGCTGCAGCAATAACAGGCAGGGGTAGATCATAGTGGAAGAATACATAGGACATGAGTAAAAAGTCCAGGTAACTACGATGACTAGGCATCAATAATATTGGATACTCCTTCATCATTGCTCTAACCTGAAATTCAAGATATAAATATTTTAAACAGTTTGAAATCTTTTCTGATAAAGTTTGTAATAGAATAAAGAATACAGCTCTATACAGGTCTTCTTGTCAACGATTTAAATGTCAAGGTTTGCATATTACAATTACCGGACCAACCAGAAAGACTGAGTTCTGACTGAAATTGCAAATCCTCGAAAGATTGTACCTGTATGTGCTACATGAAATGAATAGACATGACATATTTCTGCAAAAATGAGGTACTACACCAGTCTGTAATAATAGTGTCTAAAATGATAAATGTGGCTGAAAGTTCTAAGATAAAAATCTGTACAAATTTTCAAAAGAAGTATTAATCAGCAATATTAGTTATACCTCTTAATGTAAAAATATGAAAGAGTGGGCAAAGATTAAAAAGCTGATAATCATAGAAATGTATTTCAGATTTAAAAATCCATTAAACTGACCAAACATCTAGTTACATATTGCAACAACATTAATCACTTTCCTTACCTTTTGGATTGCTTCTTCATTAACATAAATTCTCTCAAAAAGACTCTTCATGACTTTTACGAGAAAGATTGCAAATCCTCTTATAACGCCTACGCGCAAGTTGTGGGACATTTCATCGACAACTGCCTCTGCCTCTTTCATTACATCATCAATTGGTGTTCCCGTTTCTTCACATACCTGTAAGAACCAATTATAACATTCCTATTAGTCAATATTCTAGAATAGGTGTCAGAAGTCACCTGTCCTTCTCTTCTAGTATATCATGTAAAGTTGATATTACTTGTGGAGATTTGGTTAGTACTGCAGCAAAATCCAGGAACACTGTATCTAGGTAAACTGACCTCTGTATATAACTGCATTATTGTGGATAAAAAAATAAAGCATATCACTGCCTCCCAAGAAAAGTGAATGGATTATAGTGTATCAGGAAATAATACTACATGCAAAATTTACCATCACTTTATTTACTGTATATTTTCAAGCCAGCCTAGACCATCATTAGACATCTAATACAGTAATAAAGTTTTGTATCTTGTCCGATCCACCTTAAAATGACTGCTGTCTTTAATAGCGTAGTCAAACTGTAACAACACTGCGATTTTCACTGGAGTTTGTATTTTTGTTAGGTAATTCATCATTTGTTGGAAATAAATGTAGCAATCTGACATTCTTTGGAAATAAATGTAGCAATTTGGCATACTTTGGAAATAAATTTAGTAGCAATTTGGCATTCTTTGGAAATAAATGTAGCAATTCTGCATTCGTTGGAAATAAATATAGCAATTCGGCATTCTTTGGAAATAAATGTTGCAATTATTATAGGGCATTCTTTGGAAATAAATGTTGCAATTATTATTGGGCATTCTTTGGAAACAAATGTAGCAATTATTAGTGGGCATTCTTTGGATATAAAATGTAGCAATTAGACATTAATTTTGTTGAAAATAAATGTAGCAATTTTGCATTCTTCAGAAATAAATGTTGCTCAAAGTGCACATGGCTTTCCATTGAAATGAGTGAATACTAAAACTGCATACACAGAATACATAATTTGCTGATAATCAATACTGGTCCAGTTAGTCTAGTGACCTAAATACCTATTTGTTTAAAAAAAGAATCACGGATATAACTGAATCATTAATTTTATTTAAATATATGTATGATAACACAAATTTTAATTAATTTTATAATCAATAATTTAAAATGGTTTACAATAAAAAAACAAGAGGGCCAAGATGGCCCTAGGTCGCTCACCTGAGAAACGCACCATAACACACCATAACAGCGTTAACATGTTTGACCTAGTGATTTCATGGAAAAAAATATTCTGACCTGTTATTATTAAAATTGGAGCAAAATATCTTGAGTATAAATAAGTATTTTCTTTGATTTGACCTAGTGACCTAGTTTTTGATCCCAGATGACCCATATTCAAACTTGACCTAGATTTCATCAAGGCTATCATTCTGACCAAATTTCATGAAGATCAATTGAAAAATACAGCCTCTATTGCATACACAAGGTTTTTCTTTGATTTGACCTAATGACCTAGTTTTTGACCTCAGATGACCCCTTTTCAAACTCAGCCTAGATTTCATGAAGGTAATCATTCTGACCAAAATTTATGAAGATTAATTGAAAAATACAGCCTCTATTGCACACACAAGGTTTTTCTTTGATTTGACCTAGTGACCTAGTTTCTGACCCCAGATCATCCATATTCAAATTTGACCTCGATTTCATCAATGCAATCATTCTGACCAAATTTCATGAAGATCAATGGAAAAATACAGCCTCTATGGCATATACAAGCTTTTCCTATGATCTGATCTAGTGACCTACTTTTTGACCCCAGATGACCCCTTTTCGAACTTGACCTAGATTTCATCAATGCAATCATTCTGACCAAAATTCATGAAGATTAATTGAACAAGAGCTGTCCGTAAGACAGCCAAGCTCGACTATTCGAAATATTGTCACAGAAGCAGGAAATTATTACCCAAAATGTTAAATATCAAAAGAGTTTTAAGTTCGAAACGGGACATAATTTGACCAAAATGCATATCAGAGTTATGGGACTTGATGCTATCAACTAGGTTAATAACCCCGAAGAAACATGTTAAGTTTAAATTCCATATCTGCATTAGTTTTGGAGATAGTAACTTGCATGTAAAACTTTAACCAGAATTTTCTAAGTCCAAAAGGGGGCATAATTTGCTCAAAATACATGTTAAGAGTTATGGAACTTGACCCAGTGAGGTTGGTAACTGACCTAGAAAAAGAATAAATAAGTTTCAAAGCTATATGCCTTTTGGTAATAGCTGTATGTACTTGCACGCAAAACTTTAACTAGGATTTTCTAAGTCCAAAAGGGGGCATAATTTGCCCAAAATACATGTCAGAGTTATGGGACTTGATTCTATCAACTAGTTTTATAACCCCGTAGACACATGTGAAGTTTCAATTTAATATCTGCATTAGTTTTGGAGATAGTAACTTGCATGTAAAACTTTAACCAGGATTTTCTAAGTCCAAAAGGGGGCATAATTTGCTCAAAATACATGTCAGAGTTATGGGACTTGGCCCAGTGAGGTAGGTAATTGATCTAGAAAAAGAAAAAATAAGTTTCAAATCAATATGCCTTTTAGTAATAGCTGTATGTACTTGCACGCAAAACTTTAACCAGAATTTTCTAAGTCCAAAAGGGGGCATAATTTGGCCAAAATACATGTCAGAGTTATGGGACTTGACCCAGTGAGGTAGGTAATTGATCTTGAAAAAGAAAAAATAAGTTTCAAATCAATATGCCTTTTAGTAATAGCTGTATGTACTTGCACGCAAAACTTTAACAAAAATTTTCTTAGTACAAAAGGGGGCATAATTTGGCCAAAATAAAGGTCAGAGTTATGGGACTTGGTGCTATCAACTAGTTTTATAACCCCAAAGACACATGTGAAGTTTCAATTCAATATCTGCATTAGTTTTGGAGATAGTAACTTGCATGTAAAACTTTAACCAGAATTTTCTAAGTACAAAAGGGGGCATAATTTGCTCAAAATACATGTTAGAGTTATGGAACTTGACCCAGTGAGGTTGGTAATTGACCTAGAAAAAGAATAAATAAGTTTCAAAGCTATATGCCTATAAATGATAGCTGTATGTACTTGCATGCAAAAACTTAACCAAGGTGTGACGCCGACACCGACGCCAGGGTGAGTAGAATAGCTAGACTATTCTTTGAATAGTCGAGCTAAAAATACAGCCTCTGTCGCATACACAAGGTTTTTCTTTGATTTGACCTAATGACCTAGTTTTTGACCTCAGATGACCCTTTTTCAAACTTGGCCTTGATTTCATCAAGGTAATCATTCTGACCAAAATTCATGAAGATTAATTGAAAAATACAGCCTCTATCGCACACACAAGGTTTTTCTTTGATTTGACCTATGACCTAGTTTTTTGATCCCAGATGACCCATTTTCGAACTCGGCCTAGATTTCATCAAGGTATTTATTCTGACCAAAATTCCTGAAGATCAATTGAAAAATACAGCCTCTATCGCATACACAAGGTTTTTCTTTGAATTGACCAAGTGACCTAGTTTTTGACCCCAGATGACCCATTCTCAAACTCAGCCTATATTTCATGAAGGTATTCATTCTGACCAAAATTCATGAAGATTAATTGAAAACTACAGCCTCTATTACATACACAAAGTTTTTCTTTGATTTGACCTAGTGACCTAGTTTTTGATCCCAGATGACCCATTTTCAAACTCGGCCTAGATTTCATCAAGGTAATAATTCTGACCAAATTTCATGAAGATCAGTTGAAAAATACAGCCTCTATCGCATACACAAGCTAAATGTTGACAGACGACAGACAGACAGACAGACAGACGCCGGACATCCAGTAATCAGAAAAACTCACCTGAGCATTGCTCAGGTGAGCTAAAAACTTGACAAGCAGATGTTTCACCTTTTCTACAGCATATTTGACTCTGTCACTGTTTAAGACATCTTGTTTGACCTGTGCTGGGGATCTGGGTTTATTATACTTGTATTCAGGAACTTCTCTCTGTCGAAGTGCCCAGTTTATGTCACTTGTATGTCGCCTTTCATCAAGGATGTCAACAAAAAAATCCTTCTGCCGTGCCGAAACCAATCGGGGATCATCTAAATAAAAACAAAATAAACTAATTATGAAAAATGATAAATTTTACCTACAGTTCAAGCTGGTGAACAAACATTATAAACCTGTAGCAAGATGTGAGAAACAACTAATCAGTGTTCCAAATACTGGACTTTTAAAGTCTGCCTTCTATGTGTATCCTTTTTGCAACTGTATCAGAAGCTCTGTTGTATGGGTCAAACCCAGTTTCTAACTAGAATTGTGTCCATAAGACACAGATGCCCTGCATCTGTACAGGTTAATCGTGTACAGTATATATATAGGTTTAAATCACCAGAAAATTCGTAATTTTGGATATTAGGCCTATTTGATAATTTTTATACTAATCAATGAGGAATTGAATCTCCTTTCGATTCATGTAAGTTTTATTTGAATTTATGGCCAATTCGTGAAAAAATCAGCATTAAAACCTATAGCTAGTCTGGCTACCGACTAGATAATCCTTTTTTTAGAAAAAAATAATTCTGTTATATATTCTGACTTCATCAGTCTTGGCTCTGATTATCGTATGTTTTGAGAAGAGAAGGGACATAATTATACAAAATTTGAATAGCCTCAGGAGTTACCTCCTATGAACAAAACATACGATCTGAACACAGACTAACCTATAGCATGTAAAGCGTCGGCAGCGATGAAAATTTCATCAGAAATTGCTTCCACTATTTTGGTCTTTCAAGTGTTTGACGCAAGTGGGGATATTGCACATATGAAAAAATTATCTCAATATTTCCTAACATCGCTTCAAATTACTTTTTTATTAATTAGTTGGACAACTCAGCTGATGTGCAAATACGGAATAAAACCAGCTTGATCGACTTAAAGCAGATAATGAAAAATAATCAGCATGCCTGTTAATTGGCATGATCGTTGTATGGCATATTATATCGATACAGATAGCGTCGGCAAATTTATTTGGATCTGTAAATCTACCATGTCTACAGTATCAATAAATGTACTGGCTAGCGTCCTACAATCAGAAACTTTTGGCATAATTTTCACTATAAATTGGGAGATAGATATATCTAGTGGTTGAAATTTTACGTGAACAAAGCTAGGTTCTCCTCCCAACTAAAGAGCTAATGTGTTAACTTCTAAAATTAGGTCAAGTACTTTTTTGAGGCCCGAACGAAGGGCCACCAAATCAGGTTGTTTTAAGGTCAAACAGTACCATATTTACAGACAGCGAGTTGTCACTTTACTGCTTTTCAATTTACGTTCAACATTGAAATAAACTTTATTTTCAACCAAGGGAAAGTAGTCGTAGTGTCTGAGTCATAGAATTACTTCTCTTGAATCAATAATTTGATCGTATCTCTCCCGACAAAATCTTTTAAAAAGTGGATAGTTGATATGTAAATGCATGCGTTTTAGGGTGTATTAAAATCATGCACTAAACTATCAAAGCTGTATTTCACCGGTTTAAGTGTTTACTAAACGTCTCGTCTGCTTACCTCAAATTTGCATGGGGCATTTAGATTTAATGACGGGACCCTATGGAAATACTGCGCATGCGCACCGCGCCATTTCCGACTTTCCCCAACATTTAAACACGCTTCTTGAGTGCAGATGAAATGAAATGTAGCATTTCTTGTAAAATACAGTGCTTTAGGGTATAGCGGATTTTAGGGTATAGAGGATAGGTTGATAAATTTTATATTTAGACTTGAATTATTGTATAAATTTTCATATCATTCTTTTACTGGCATGCAAACAGACATTCTGACATACATTTTAAATATTTGCTCGTTGTGTTATTTTTCATATGTCATCAAATGTAAAATAAAGCTATCCCCTATAGACTAAATCAGTGCATATGTAAAACACGTCAGTGAATGAAAAGTATTTGATAGAAATTTAAAAAGCTGAATGTTTTTGAAAAGAGAATACATTATTATTCTGATTTATAGTAAAGAAGTCTATCTATCTACCTATAAATACTGCATGACACCCTTGCGAGTATTTTATGCAGGTGCGCGTCAGTGCATAAGAGTTTAAAAGCAGGAATGTACAGGAGAATTAAAGTAATACATAAAGTATTTGTGAGAATTTGAGAAAAAGCTGATAGTGCTAATAAAAAGGCGAAATGTACAGTAAAAGGATTAAAAACAGCCTGGTCACTCAGAAGTCCTGGCCCAGTTTGGTTACCCCTTGCCTAAACTGGTCCAGGGTAGGTGCTTGAGCAATGTCAGCCGGCAAAGAATTCCAGAGAATGATGGTAGCCGGGTAGAAAGAGAACTTGTAATAATTACAGGGTGTTTGAATTTGCCGGAAAGATTGGGAATGCATGTGTCTAGTGAGCCGGGTAGGAGGTAAAATATAAGATGGCATTTGCACTGCAACCAGTCCATGGACAATCTTGTAAAACATCAGTAGCCTGGCATCATTTCTTCTGTTTGCAAGGGAGCGCCACCCCAATTGCTTTAACATGTGTGTGACACTGCTGTAATTTGAATAGTCACTGGTGACCCATCGAGCGGCCCTGCGTTGGACCATCTCGATTTTATTTATGTTGAGCTGTGTATGTGGACTCCACACTGAGCTGCAGTCTTGGAAAGTTTGTTAAGATGTGGATTTTAAACTAATAATGTAAAAAATGACCAAAGCTATCCTGTACACCCTAAATCAGCTCATATGTAAACAATGGCGTGGAGAGAAAAAACACATGAATTTCTATGAAAAGCTGACTGTTTTAAGAAGAATAGATGTTTTCTGTCTGATATACTAAAAAAAAACTATTATTGTCATTTCTCTGAATTGGAATGCAGGAAAACTTAGTTAGCTATCCGCTATACCCTAAAGCACTGTACTTAAATTTAACCGTTGTAACTCTGCTGTGTTGTTGAAAATCAAGCGTCCATTTGATGGTAAATAGATAAGGTTAAAGACCGAAAAAAAGCATTTACGGGACTGTCCAGTTTGGTGGTTGTCCGGATTTGGTGGTCGCCAGCCAGTAGGCTTAAATTTAGACTTGTCCACCTACCAAGTACCAGGCAGACACCTTGCTCTATCATTTTTGAAACTGATGCCAATAAAAAATTTATCAGTAGCGTTTCAAATCTGTCTGGAACTAAGTCAGTAAGTGAGGTGTGGCTGCAGCCTGCATGTCACTTCAACTTTTTCATGAGACTTGTCAAGCAACTAACCTTTTAAAATCCAGGAGTTTCTTGACTGATCCGTCATTCTGTTCAAAGGTATATGCGACAAATGGACCTGCCGACAGAATGGTATCAAGATCAACCGAGTAATTAGATTGTCACATTCCAAAGTACAAGACCCAGTTCTGTATACATGTGCATTTGTTTTGAGACAACACAATAGTGGACGCTGATTGGCTGGACAAAGTCGCAAGACCGCTGCCGTAAATCGGAAATACGACATTCCAATTTAACATTTTCCCTCACATTTTGTTTGAATTATATCTTTTATGTACAAAAAAAAGGAAAATGTCTAACAGGCGAATATCATTTGGCGTCCTTGACCACGGAAATTAATCAATTTTTATATTTCAAGGTCAAGCTGCTCTTCACTGTTGAGGAAGGCACCTTTCGCGGAAAATTTGACACGTATGATTTTTCAAAAATGCGGAAGAATCAGCTGCTGACAGCTTTCATTGTAGCATGCAGTCATTTAATTCTTATTGAAATGAAAACTTCTGACATAGATGTAAGCATCTTATTTCAATTTTTTGTAGCACATTTTGTAAGTGCTTCGAATTTACTGGCTGTCATATATTTTCGCGATGTAGACCACGAAACAGAATTATTTGTCAATGCATCAATGATTTTATATTCATTTATATAGGTCAAAGGTCAAGGTTACAGTGACCCTGAACAGTTAAACAGTTTTCAGATTATATCTCGAGAATGCTTAAGCTTAGGCTGATGAAAGGTAATAGTGGGGATGGTCATGACCACAGGCACCAGTATCGGACCTGGGACAAAGAATATAGCCTTGTTTTCATCCTAAATGAGTTCAAAATGAAAAATATGTAATGAAATATGACCCCCCTACAAATGATACATATGTCTACTGAAGGCCAGAATCTCGAGAATCGAGCCTGCGAGCAATGGGTTCACTTCCCGAGCTGTTGTGAAATAAATTCTTTAGACAATTAAACAAACTACCTATCATTTTTCCCTGTATACATTTAGCTACAAAATGAGACCGACCCCAAATTACTAAGTTTAATAGAGAGGTTGATCATGACCAGCAGATGACCCCCTATTGATTTTCAAAGATCAAGTTTTTATGCCCCCGAAGGGAGGCATATAGTTTTTGAACCGTCTGTCGGTCTGTCAGTCTGTCCGCAATTTTCGTGTCCGGTCCATATCTTTGTCATCGATGAATGGATTTTCAAATAACTTGGCATGAATGTGTACCACAGTAAGACGACGTGTCGCGCGCAAGACCCAGGCCCATAGCTCAAAGGTCAAGGTCACACTTAGACATTAAAGGATAGTGCATTGATGGGCGTGTCCGGTCCATATCTTTGTCATCGATGGATGGATTTTCAAATAACTTGGCATGAATGTGTACCACAGTAAGACGACATGTCGCGCGCAAGACCCAGGTCCGTAGCTCAGAGGTCAAGGTCACACTTAGACGTTAAAGGATAGTGCATTGATGGGCGTGTCCGGTCCATATCTTTGTCATCGCTGGATGGATTTTCAAATAACTTGGCATGGATGTGTACCACAATAAGACAAGGTGTCGCGCGCAAGACCAAGGTCCGTAGCTCAAAGGTCAAGGTCACACTTAGACGTCAAAGGATAGTGCATTGATGGGCATGTCCGGTCCATATCTTTGTCATCGATGGATGGATTTTCAAATAACTTGGCATGAATGTGTACCACAGTAAGACGACGTGCAGTGCGCAAGACCCCGATCCGTAGCTCAAAGGTCAAGGTCACACTTAGACATTAAAGGTCATTTTTCATGGTAGTGCATTGATGGGGTGTCCGGTCCATATCATTGTCATTCATGCATGGATTTTAAAATAACTACGCATGAATGTGTGACACAGTAAGACGACGTGTTGCGCGCAAGACCCAGCTCCATAGGTCAAAGGTCCTAAACTCTAACATAGGCCATAACTATTCATTCGAAGTGCTATCGGGGGCATGTGTCATCCTATGGAGACAGCTCTTGTTGGATTATAACATGAACAGATTCAGTCAGACCAAGTCTGCTATTATTTTGCTTGGTTGCATTCTGTGCTTCCAAAGGCTTCTTACAGATTTTATTAACTATCACAACAGCAATTTTAATTGCCATGTGGCGGCTATAAAAAGTCTCCTTTTACATGGATTTAGTGTTGTTATATTTTCTGGTCCTTTGGCGATCATGGAGTCCATTCAATATCTTTGTAATAGAGTTCCACTTTTGTAATAGAATTCCGCTTAAGCTGGTGCAGCTTGCTAGGGTGTGTGAGGGGTGTTGCACTTTCCATTACCTCTCATGAACAGACTCAATCAAACCGAGTCGCTATTATTTTGCTTGGTCGCATTCTTTGATTTCAAAGATTCTTCTTATGGATTTTATTGAGAACATTTGAGCCTAGGATCACGAAACTAAGGGGTGTTCAGTCAAATTTATTGACTGAATAGCGAACAGTGCAGACCATGATCAGTCTGCATGGATGTGCAGGCTTATCTTGGTCTGCCCTGGTTGCAAAGGCTAACTCGGCTAAAGGATAAAATGTATTTTCAATTTCAGATAAACTTTTTAGAAAAACAAAGGAAGACCTTACAAGATAAAGGTGCACAATGTACAATGAAGAAAATCACTCAGAGAAATCTTGATCATCTAAGGCTTACAGCAAAGGTAATAAAAAATACCTGTATACATAAATCATTTATTTCAAATTATTGCATGACTGCGGCATTTTCCTTTGAAGTTTTGTGTTTTCTAAATTCTGGTATCGCCACGGTTAGCCGTGCTCTAAATTCCGTTGCACACAGGTATCGCTCACAGTTTTCTCTGTCTGGGATGTAGAACAATACACACAAATTAGCAAGTGTTGCTGTGATAAGGTATTGAAAATGATAAGCTATTTGAAATAATTTATTACTGTATTTCTGTAGTTTAGTTCCCTACATCTTGATTTAAAACTTGACATTTTAAATAACATAAAAATATAACTGCAAAAATGATTATGATATTCTATTCAGTTTAAAAATTCAAATTACGTTTCTGGCAAAGCTTTAGGTGTTCATTTCATCCATATATGAAACATTTGTTGATAAAATTAGCCACGTGGGGTTTGTTTACATTCCCTATTTCTCCAGGGTTCATGACCTCATTAGCGCCTCCCCCCCCCCCCCACAGCAAATTCAAATTTTGAGCAGTTAGTTTAAATTATCTTTGAAACTCTATTTCACAACTTTTTGTTTTGAAAAACAATTACACCAACTGATAAAGAATGTTTCAATGCGTATTTATGCACTTTTTTATAACTTTTTTTCAGTAGTTTATTTAAAATTTTGAAAAAGGGATCTGATGTGAAGCATGCATAATTTATATAAAACCTACCCAGCGCCATCTTCTGGCTTTTATATGGTAGTTGGGGGTTTACCATGAAATGTTTCTAAGGGAGGCTCAAGAGGGGAAATATTTTTAAATATTTTAAATTTAAGATATTTGAAAAATGTGTTCAGTTTACTGTTTTTAATCATGCAATAAATCAGTTAGACAATACATACGCGTGTGTTACCAGCGAGTATCATCATGCTTGGGAGAATCTCGGGGAACGTAATTTGATAGCAAACTCGCCTCTATGAGGCTCGTTTGCTACCCAAATTACGTTCCCTGAGATTCCCCCGCGCATGATGATACCAGCCGGTAACACACTTTTATGTATTATCTAACTTATACATATATAGTATTTTTATATAAACTTATATTTGCTTCCAGCTTAGCGATATTGCTACCTGCATCTTGACCTTTTGTGCAATCTTTCATTATATAGATTAGTTTATTTTTTACAGGTTTTAGAATATTAGTTACAAAATGTATAACTTGTGGTTAACTTATATATAATGACTGGTAATTATTGACATGTAATACATGTATATGAAATAGAATAAGATTTCATTCCTTACATGTCATCTAAACCAGTCATAGCAAAAGTGTAAATAGCAAATAAAATTTCTAAAATATGCAATAGAATTATCTTTTTTTAAATTAATGCATTTCAAAACTCATATGTAGAATCAAAATACTCGGTTCTCATCCCGATGCATGTGTATCATCATAGGCCTACATGTCCTGCAGATTTTAAGTTGTCACTCCTAGTCTTGGACACACCTCACTAACCATGATGCAGTCCAATATCCAAACTGATTGATCTGTGTCAATAATGCATTTAAAATAAAGTGTCTTCATGCAGTATGGTTTCGATATGAGGAGGGAAGAAGGCACATTCTTGAAGATTTAAAGAAAAGAAAAAGAACAAGAAGTTAACACTGTCATTACTTACTAATTTCATTGTAGTCAGCTTCAGTTGGAAAACAGGATGTAAAAAGTATTTTGAATGACATTATATTGAGTTGTCCAATGTATTATTTGCAGTAAATAAGAATTTTTGACAAGAAATTAGCGCATTCCGGCAATGGTGTCAATAAAACACTTTTAATGGAATGGACAAGTAGATATCTGTGGCGGCACAAAAACTGTGTACAAGACATGTGATTAGTTCAACTAAATACATATCAAGTAACCTTTGTTTTGTTTATTTCCTTGTGCTACAGTTTCATCCTTGTTGCATGCATGAAAAATTAATTGGCTCCCACTGAAATGTATTGATAATCAGTTTAATTGCATCATGGGGTAATGAATTCAGTTTATCCAATGCCCAATTCAAACCAAAATGATGGGTAATACCCATTTCATTTTGAAAGCTTATCTGTTGCTCTGAAACCTGCGATCTCTATTTGAAAAGATTACCTACAGCTGTATCTTTATACCTGCCATTTTCTAGCCTTTTGCTGAGTTTTAGCTTTTGTTTGATATGAAAATAAATTCTATACTGCAGAGTCCAACAAACACCTTGATATGTGTATTAGAAGGCATGAAAGAAAAGGAACTTCAGAGCTCGGGAATATTGTGGAACATACTTGGAACATTGTTCCAGGATCTTGGTCAGAAGTCAAAGGCTACAGTCTGTTTCAAACAAGCAGCCAAACTCTCTGGAAAGATTACTCCCTTTGTAAAGGAATGGTCTTTTATAGGACCATTTGTCATTGGGAAAACAGAAGTTGATGGGGACCCTACTGAAGCATTTGGAGGCATTAGAAATGTCTCTAAAACCCGATTCAAGAAAAATGTAAAACTATATTCTGAACTGCTGCCTGAAGGTGAAATTCAGTGGTCACATGTGAAACAGGCATCTCCTGACAAAGTGGTTCAGATACGTCCTGGTGTTAATTGGAATGATTTAGTTAATTCGCTAGGGTCTATGGGGATTACAGAATGGCAGGGATGGGTGGTCGGTGAGTTTGCTGTGAATGACAATGATCTTAACATTCTCGTACAATGTGCCGGAGTTCATACTGTATATATTGATAATATTCCGGTCACTGGCGATGTGTACCATAGAGAAAAGTACTGGTATGGAGTCAGACTTGGCCAAGGACTCCATACAATTTATATCAGACTTCGAACTAAAGTAAATGCCCAGTTTTTGTGTAAACTGAAAGTCCCCAAAAACAGTTTTGAAGTGTTAGCACCAAATTTTCTTCCAGATTTACATGAAGGAAAACTGTTTAGTTCCTATATTACATTCCCTGTTGTAAATTACCATAGTTCTAAATTTCTTAAGATCTCCAAGGTTACCCTCACTGATTTGAATTCCAAACAAGAAGCAGTCCAAAATAAGCTGGAAATCCGACTGAAAGATTCTAGTGTAACCATAGCACCAGGTCAGATTTATCCAATCATTTTAAAGTTAAATATCAAGGACAGTAGCTCCAAGGTCATTTCCAAGTGCTCTTCACCTGAATTGCCCTGGGACATAGAATTCAACTTAAAGTTTACAACAGGCGCTGGCACTGTTGGATTGCCAGTACAGCTGAGATGTCGAACAGGGAGGCAGTCATTTTTGTTTACTTTTATCGATCATGATGGATCTGTCCAACATGCGGCGGCCATTCAACCTATACAGGCATGTTTATAACTTTTTTTAAGTAATACAGTATATTAGCCGAGTTGTACATATATCAAAGTAATAATGAAGTGATAGAAAAGTATTTGTACCGCAATGTAAAATCATAATTTATTTAAATTATAAATAAAATCAGGCTACACAGAAAATTGCCTAATTTCACATTTTGTTTTAGGCTTTTTACAAACTTACAAAGAGGATAACTCCATAAAATCTGCATTTTGCATTTGTGTGGGTTGTATAAATATATTTAATACCATTTTTCATTTCTTATATATTTTCTCCAAGTATGATAATATGCCACAGTATATATATATTTGGAATTTTGAAATTCAAAAAAAAAAAAATGTTTTAAGAATAAGTTCCTTTTAATGTGAAATAATTAAATATGATAAATATCTCACTTGATTCACAAACTTTACAGGACTGTACTGGAGGTGTTTGTCCCACAATGTTATCACTGCATGGAACAACAATACCACCCCAGAACCAGGCAGACAGCTATAAACATATGGTAGATGGAGAATTCTTGTTTGGCTTTCCACATGCTTGGACACTGGCTCCTACCAGGTGGGAACATTTGAAAAGAATGGGTGTCTTGATACTAAATGATTTAATTCAGGTTTATATCTAATCTGCTGCTAATAGTGATATAATCTGTGACTAACTAGATGCAAAAAATCCAAATAGTTCAATAGTTTGGAAGTTTCCTATCAGTACTGGTATTTCATACATTATGTGCCAGGTTAGCTGAATAGGTAGAAGCATTGTCAAGAGCTCATGAGTTTGATCCCGACAGAATGAATATGGTAATGTTCTCTTGAGATAATTTGAGCCGTGCCATTAGAAAACCAACATAGTGGCTTTGCGACCAGCATGGATCCAGACCAGCCTGCGCATCCGCACAGTCTGGTCAGGATCCATGCTGTTCGCTTTCAAAGCCTATTGCAATTAGAGAAACCGTTATGTTGGTTTTCCCATGGCATGGCATATATCATATATCTGAAGCCCTATCATGACTGACTTTTCCGTTAGCCAGAAGGTTCTTAATAACCTCACAGGCTCTTTCAGATTTAGTTTTATGCTACCCAAGCCATAATCATTTCTCAACAGGCATCAGGATAGTCATTCGTCTGAAATATTTTAGGTTTTATATACCATTTTGATTTAATCAGTAACTTTAACAGTAGTTATGTTTAAGCCACCAAAGTGTTGTCACTAATTGACCAATCATTTTAGATGTATTAGTTAACCTATGATATTATACATCTTTTGAATATTTTTTGTTGATGTTGCATTTATAATTTTCTTGTACTGGCTAGCGTCCTTCAACTGGACACTTCTAGAATATTTTTCACGTTAACTTGGGAAATAGATATATGTAGTGGTTGAAATTTCACGTGAACAAAGCTAGGTTCTTCTCCCAACTTAAGATCTAATTTGTTTACTTTTAAAATTAGGTCAAGTACTTTTTCGAGGCCCGAACGAAGGGCCACCGAATCACACTGTTTTAAGGTCAAACAGTGCCATGTTTCCAGACAGCAAGTTGTCATTTTATTGATTTTCAGTTTACCTTCAACATTGAATTAAACTTTATTTTCAACCAAGGGAAAGTAGTCATACAGTGTTACCTCTCTTGAATTGATAATTTGATCGTATCTCTCCCGATTAAATCTTTTAAAATCTCACTTTTCGAAGTGGATATTTTGATATGAAAATGTGTTTATGGATGTATTAAAATCATGCACTAAATTATCAAAGCTGTATTTCCCTGGTTTAAGTATTTACTAAACGTCTCATCTACTTACCTCAAATTTGCATGGGGCCTTTAGATTTAATGGCAGAACCTCACGGAAATACTGCGCATGCGCATTGCACCATTTCCGACTTCCCCCGACATGTTAACATGCTTCGTAAGTGCAGTCAAAATGAAATGTAGCATTTCTAGTAAAATACTTAAATTCAATTGTTGTAACTTTGCTGTGTTATTGAAAATCAAGCGTCCATTAAATTTTGATCGTAATGAGATAAGCAAGGTTAAAGACCAAAATAAAGCGTTTACAGGCTGTCCAGTTTGGTGGTTGTCTGAATTTGGTGGTCGCCAGCCAGTGCAGGTATAAATTTGAGTGGTTTTGAACTTAAATGGTGTTCCGTTAGATCAGTAGTTAGCCACATTGCAAATTTCTAAATTAATTTGCTGTCATTATTTGTGTTTCAGTATAATAAACAATGCAACTGTTTTTCCAAATTCAGTGAAAAATGAAATACAGAAATCCAGAGTGGTGTTCCATTGTATGTCTTTTGACATGCCCATAGCTTCATACATAAAGAGGATGGTAGAACACATAAACACATTGTATGTACTAATACGGAATACTCATGGATATCTGAAGATTGTATTAAACAAAGCAATTTGTTCACTGGAAATTACCTTGTATTACCTTTATGTCACTTCATGTGAAGTGAATTGTTCTACCAAACAAAACATTCCCTATATATTTAAGGCATGGTGCTCACAACTGGGAAGGTCCAGGATTGCTGACGGCTATTACAGCTTTGGAAAGGCTAGAAGAGATGACAGCAGCCTACAGTTGGATTGTCAATAAAGCAGACAGCAAACATGTTGTATTTGCAGGTATTGAGAAAAGGCTTTTTGTTACTTTATTGCACAGTAACTGTATGTTTGTCAGCTTGTAAACAGGACCATGGGATCATTTTTAGCTCATCTGATTTTTTAAAAAAAAATGAGTTATTGTCATCACTTGAGCGGTTGTCGGCGTCGGCGTCGGCGTCTGCGTCGGCGTTGCCTGGTTAAGTTTTATGTTTAGGTCAGCTTTTCTCCTAAACTATCAAAGCTATTGCTTTGAAACTTGGAATACTTGTTCACCATCATAAGCTGACCCTGTATAGCAAGAAACATAACTCCATCTTGCTTTTTGCAAGATTTATGGACCCTTTTGTACTTAGAAAATATCAGATTTCTTGGTTAAGTTTTATGTTTAGGTCAACTTTTCTCCTAAACTATCAAAGCTTTTGCTTTGAAACTTGGAATACTTGTTCACCATCATAAGCAGACCCTGTACATCAAGAAACATAACTCCATCTTGCTTTTTGCAAGAATTATTGCCCCTTTTGGACTTAGAAAATCAGTTTTCTTGGTTAAGTTTTATGTTTAGGTCAGCTTTTATCCTAAACTATCAAAGCTATTGCTTTTAAAACTTGCAACACTTGTTCACCATCATAAGTTGACCCTGTACAGCAAGAAACATAACTCCAACCTGCTTTTTGCAAGATTTATGGCCCCTTTTGGACTTAGAAAATATCAGATTTCTTGGTTAAGTTTTATGTTTAGGTCAACTTTTTCTCTTAAACTATCAAAGCTATTGCTTTAAAACTTGCAACTCTTGTTCACCATCATAAGCTGACCCTGTACAGCAAGCAACATAACTCCATCCTGCTTTTTGCAATAATTATTGCCCCTTTTGGACTTAGAAAAATCATTTTCTTGGTTGAATATTATGTTTAAGTCAACTTTTCTCATAAACTATCAAAGCTATTGCTTTAAAACTTGCAACAGTTTTTCACCATCATAAGTGGACACTGTACATCAAGAAACATAACTCTTTCCTGCTTTTTGCAAGAGTGATGGCCCTTTTTAGACTTAGAAAATCATGGGTAGGACAATATTTCTATTATACAAAAAAAATCAGATGAGCGTCAGCACCCGCAAGGCGGTGCTCTTGTTGTTTTTGTTTTTTTTTGTTTTTTTACACCATCGTTTATATGACTGAAAAATTGTTGAAAAAGACGTTAAACCTGAACACACACACACAGAGTTTTTTTTTTTAGCTCACCAGAGCACAAAGTGCTCAAGGTGAGCTATTGTGACCAGACATTGTCCAGTGTCTGGCGTCCATCGTCCGTCAACGTTTGCCTTGTGAACACTCTAGAGACCACATTTTTGACCCAATCTTTATGAAACTTGGTCAGAATGTTTGTCTTGATGATTTCTAGGTCAAATTTGAAACTGGGTCATGTGGGGTCAAAAACTAGGTCAGTAGGTCAGATCAAAGGAAAAGCTTGTGAACCTTTATGAAACTTAGTCAGTATGTTAGTCATGATGATCTCTAGGTCAAGTTCGAAACTGGGTCATATGGGGTCAAAAACTAGGTCAGTGGGTCAGATCAAAGGAAAAGCTTGTGAACACTCTAGAGACCACATTTTTGACCCAATCTTTATGAAACCTGGTCAGAATGTTTGTCTTGATGATCTCTAGGTTAAATTCGAAACTGGGTCATGTGGGGTCAAAAACTAGGTCAGTAGGTCAGATCAATGAAAAAGCTTGTGAACACTCTAGAGACCACATTTATGACCTAATCTTTATGAAACTTGGTCAGAATGTTAGTCTTGATGTTTTCTAGGTCAGATTCAAAACTGGGTCATGTAAGGTCAAAAACTAGGTCAGTAGGTCAGATCAAAGGAAAAGCTTGTGAACACTCTAGAGACCACATTTTTGACCCAATCTTTATGAAACTTTGTCAGAACGTTTGTCTTGATGATCTCTAGGTCAAGTTTGAAACTGGATTATGTGGGATCAAAAACTAGGTCAGTACATCAGATCAAAGTAATAGCTTGTGAACACTCTAGAGACCACATTTGTGACCCAATCTTTATGACACTTGATCAGTATGTTAGTATTGATAATCTCTAGGTCATATTTGAATCTGGGTCATGTTGGATCAAAAACTAGGTCATTAGGTCAGATCAGTGGAAAAGCTTGTTAACACTCTAGAGGCCACAGTTGTGACCCAACATTTATGAATCTTAGAAAGTTTGGCTTGATGATTTCTAGGTCAAGTTTCAATCTGGGCCATGTGGGGTCAAAAACTAGGTCACCTGGTCAAATCAAAGGAAAAGCTTGTGAACACTTTAGAGGCCACATTTGTGACTCAATCTTTATGAAACTTGGTCAGAATGTTTGTCTTAATCATTTCTAGGTCAAGTATGAATCTGGGTCATGGGGGGTCAAAAACTAGGTCACTAGGCCATATCAAAGGAAATTCTTTTCAACACTCTAGAGACCACAATTTAAGTTTGAAACTCATGGGAATTAGTCAGAATGTTTGTTTTGATAATGTATAGGTCAAATTCGAATCTGGGTCATGTGGGGTCAAAAACTAGGTCACCAGTCAAATCAAAGGAAAAGCTTGTGAACACTCTAGAGGCCACAGTTGTAACCAAATCTTTATGAAATTTAGTCAGAATGTTTGTATTGATGATCTTTAGGTCAAGTTCAACCCTTGGTCATGTGGGGTCAAAAAATTAGGTCAGTAGGCCAGATCAACTCTGGTGAGCGATGTATAGGGCCATCATGGCCCTCTTGTTTAAATAATAGTTTTCATTGTAATTTATTATCCATATTGTTTCTGAGCCTGCCTGCTTAGCTCAATAGAGAAAGTGCAGATCTAAGGATCGCTTGGTCGTGAGTTTAATCCCAGCACGAGGTGTATGTTCTCCATAATGATTTGATAAAAGACATTGTGTCTGAAATCATTTGTCTTTCACCTCTGATTCCTCTGGTGAAGTTGGCAGTAACTTGCTGAGAAAAGGTTTGTACTAGTAAAGAATCCAGGAACACTGGAAAGGTTAACTGCCCACCATTATATAACAGAAATACTGTTGAAAAACAGTGTTAAACCCAATAGAAACAAGTTGTTTGTATAGTGGAACATCTCCGGAGGATACATGGCTAGAGCACCAGGGAACACTTGAATAAATCAGGTGATCCACGGACATTTTCTCTCATATTTTACAAGTTTGAATCAGTCAAAAGTATTGATAACTTGAGTATTTTGCACACTGTTTTAATGTATTATTGATAGGCAGTAATTAATAAATATCTTAAAAAATATGTTTACAAACTTAGTATGAGGATCAGTGGTCTATCAGAAACAACATTCTGCAGGAATACTGTTCTTACCTACACTACAAAGATATTTGTACATGTATCTGACTATCCATTATGCAGTTTTCATATCTATAAGCTTGATACAGTCTCTGTCTGTTAGCCCAGCAAATTTCAAGTTGTGTCAAGCTAGTAAATTTACACAGTAATTTTTCATTTTTTAAATGAAAGGTATAAAAATATCTTTATTATAACCATTCTCTGTTCTTGGTAGTATATCTTTTTATTATGCCCCCAAAGGGAGGCATATAGTTTTTCAACCGTCTGTCAGTCTGTCGGTCCACAGTTTTCGTGTCCGGTCCATATCTTTGTCATCGATAGATGGATTTTCAAAAAACCCTTGGCATAAATGTGTACCACAGTAAGAAGACGTGTCGCGTTGGCAAGACCCAGGTCCGTAGCTCAAAGGTCAAGTCACACTTAGACGTTAAAGGTCAATTTTTCATGATACTGCATTCGTGCGGTCCATTTTCTTTGTCATCGATGGATGATTTCAAATACTTGGCATAAAATGTGTACCACAGAAAGACGACATGTCTGCGCAAACCAAAGGTCTGTAGCTCAAAGGTCAAGGTCACACTTAGACGTAAAGGTCATTTTTCATGATACTTCATTCGTGTCCGGTCAATATCTTGTCATTGATGATTGGTTTTTTTCAAATAACTTGGAATGAATGTGTACCAAGTAAGACGATTTGTCCGCGCGCAAGACCCAGTCCGTAGCTCAAAGGTCAAGGTTACACTTAGACTTAAAGGTCATTTTCATGATAGTGCATTCGTGTCCGGTCCATATCTTTGTATCCATGGATAGGATTTTCAAATAACTTGGCATGAATGTGTACCACAGTAAGACGACTGTCTCAAAAGCAAGACCAGGTCCGTAGCTCAAAGGTCAAGGTCACACTTAGACGGTAAAGTCATATTTCATGATAGTCCCATTGATGGGCGTGTCCGGTCCATTCTTTGTCATTCATGCATGGATTTTAAATTATTGGGCCATGAATGTGTACCACAAGTAAGACGACGTGTCGCGCGCAAGCACCAGGTCGTAGGTCAAAGGTCCTAAACTCTAACATCGGCATAACTATTCATTCAAAGTGCCATCGGGGGCATGTGTCATCCTATGGAGACAGCTCTTGTTAAAAAAGATGTTCTAAGAAAAATACAAAACAGTACATTACATTAATGGAACTAACCGAAACACTATGTTGTTATTTGTCTTTAAAGCGCCATGTCATCATGCCTGTTTATGGATCTCAATTTCCCTCACCTTGTTTTAATTTGATAAAATTGGCAGAAGAAAAGGTGTTTTGCATATGAAAGAAATTGTAAAAGAACCACCTGTATAGTACCTGGCAGTATTAGTGAGTGAGTTTGGTTTTACGGTGAATCATCACAGAATGGTATATATTGCCAACATGGCAATATTAGGTAAGTAGGGTTGTGATGAATAAATTAGAAGGCTTGCTAAAGCTTGCATCTCAAAGTTTTTCTTACATTAACCTAATAACATAATATATCTGGCCACTGTACATGTAATTCTTATTTAAACTATGGTTAGAATTAGATGAATGCAGGCAGTGTAAGAGAATAATTAAAAGTTTTCGTTTTATTCTTACTACTGTATAAAGGTCACTCTATGGGAGGTCATGGAGCATGGCACATAGCAACACATTATCCCGACAGAGCCCTAGCACTGGTTTCTCTAGCTGGATGGATCAAAAAGGAAGAATATGGAGACAGTAATCTCTTCTTTAGGTTTGTTGTTTAGCTAAAATATGAAAGTCCATGGAACAAAATACGTGAGTTATTATTATTATTATTATTATATACCACATTTATATAGCACTCTTTTCATATAAAAATACGTTCAAAAGTGCTTTACATAAAAACATTTATATAATGTTCAATAAAAAATGGGAATTGAACTATTATAGAAGAAATTAAAATTACATTACGGTAATAAGATACCAAGCATTTTAAATTGGAAGGTAGGCAGATCAAAACATAAAACAAAATACAATATCATAAAACATTAACTGACCTATCAAAGACACAGGTCAGAGCAGAATAGAACAGAAGATATCTTACATTTTGAACAGACAGAATTAAACCGTATGATGTCTGCGAAATGCATCACAGCATGCAAACCGTCCCGGATGAGTGGGCCAATCCCCACCTAAACGTCCGGAGAAACATCCACGATACATCCCACAGAAAAAAACACCGCCAATATTATTCTGTCACACTGGAGTTCTAATTAAAGTAATTAATTGGCCGGCAAGTACCTACATTATAAATCAGGTAATCAGTGAGATGTTAGTTGCCAAAGAATTGTATAAATAATGCGTCTTTAGCGTTTTTTTGAAACTTTGCACGGTCTTGCACTCTCTTATGCCAGATGGAGGGCATTCCATAACCTCGCAGCAGCGTCTGAAAGCTCCTGTCACCAAATCGTATTGTTCGACATTTGGGCACCACTAGTTTTAATGCATTATCTGCGATCTCAGATTTCTGGATGTGTATATATTTCTAGCATGTTCGCTACATAAGCTGTGATTGATCTTTGAGTGCCTTATATGTATGTGTTATAATTTTGTATTCTACCCTACATTGCACAGGAAGCCAATGGAGTTTTACGCAGAACAGGCGTTATATGGTCGTATCTGGATGTTCTAGTTACGATTCTAGCTGCCGTGTTTTGGACATATTGCAGTTTGTTCATTGACCGTTTTGGAATTCCATATAGAAGAGAGTTGCAATAATCCAAACGTGATGTAACAAGAGAGTTGATTAGAGATTTGGTTGCGTTTGCGGTTATATATTGTCTGATTGACTAATTTGCCACAACTGTGCATAGGAATTTCTACACACACTATTCACATGTTGCTCCATCCTCATGTTTCGAATCCAGGAAAGCACCGAGGTCCTGACACTGCCTGATTGTTTGATTTCAGAGCCGTTTCCCCTTTCACAGATATGTTTTGAAACAGATTGGTGTGTTGTGTTCAGATGAAAATATGATTAATTCTGTTTTTTCAGCATTGAGTTTCAACATGTTAGTATTCATCCAACTTACTATATCCTTTAAACAACTTTCAACGCGATGAATGGTCTCTTCAATAGACATTTTATTTATTGGTTTGAAGGATTGATATAACTGCGAATCGTCCGCATAGAAATGATTGTTCATCCGTGCTTTCTGCAGATAGCTCCGACTGGTTTTGTGTACATTGTGTAGTTCTTTGGCCCCAGGACAGACCCTTGGGGTACACTGTACTTCATTAGCACTGGTTGTGATAGCTCGCCATCTATGCATATGGTCTGGTAGCGGTCACTAAGGTATGACCATCATCCATGCGAGTGGCTTGCCTGTAACACCAAAGTGACGTTCAAGCGATGAATCAACGTCCCGTGGGCAGTAGTGTCAAATGCTGCAGAGAGATCAAGCATCACAAGAATAGTCACATTGTTCTTCTCCAACGATTGAAGAATGTCATTTTGAACTTTTAATAGGGCGGTTTCGGTTGAGTGGAATTTTTATAAGCAGATTGATTAACTTCATGAAGTTCGTTGTTCCTCAGATGATTTTCAATTCGAACATCTACCACTTTTTTCTAAGATTTTTGACAGAAACGGCAAGTTTGACACAGGTCTATAGTTTTTTAGGACATTAGAATCTATGCATGGCTTTTTCAGAAGAGGTCTTATTCGTGAATGTTTGAACGCTTTGGGCACATACGCAGCATCTAGAGATCATTCATAATTGTTGTTATCACTGGTGTTAGTTCGTCAAGACATTCTTTTAATAACCATGTTGGGATGGATCTAGTTCGCATGATTTGTTCGCTGACTTTTTGATAATTGGTTTCACTTCGTCTTCTGAGGCTTGAGTAAACTCTACTAAAATTTACACCAGTGTATTCAGTTTCTATGTCATCTAAATCAGATACAGATTGTGTTTGCGATGCTATATCGTTTCTGATTGTTTCGATCTTTCCAATAAAGAAGTCACTGAAATCTTGTGCGAGATGATGTGGAGATGATTGTGATGGTAAAATCACCTGATTTGTATCGCCAAGAAGATTTTTGGTAATCTTTGATAAACTCTTATGATCACTGCCACATGAGTCAATTTTGCCTGTATAGTATTCAACACGAGCTTGTTTTAGCATCTTATTCACTTTAGCACACTGTGTTCGGTAATTTGGTGATCGATTGTGAGCTTACTTCACGCCATTTCCGTTCTAATTTTCGTTTCTGATGTTTTGCTTTGTGGAGTTGCTCGGGATACCAAGGACATGAGGTCTTAACACAATAGTCTTGGTAGTCAAAGGGGCGTGTTTTTCTACTATAGAAATTAACTGATTTGAATATTCCTCCACAAATTCATCGATATCAGTATCAGATGGAGTGCATTGTGTGTTAAAGAAATCTATTCTTCGTATATCTTCTCCCAATGAGTCATTGTCGATGGAACGCGAGTTCCTGTACGACACAGATTTTCGTACTGGGGATGGTTTGGATGCTTTAGCGTCAAATATCACAGAAAAGTGATCACGTGACATCTTTCCATTTGAATCAGAAAGTCCAGGATCTATGACCTCGATATTTGAAACTGTGACATCATTATCTCTGGTTGTTACTACATCCAACGTATGCCCAGCTACATGTGTTGGTTCTTGTACATGTTGACGCATGACACATGCATCTAGACTGCTTGTAAACTTTTTTGTGTCACTATTTTCCGGTAAATCAAGATGAAGTTAAGGTCCCCTACAATGATGGTGGTCTTGTCAATTGTAGCATATTTAGTTTTAAAAAATTGGGCCATTCTTGCTCCAGGAAAATATATTGTGTTTAAACCGTTTTCTTTGGAAGGGGTGGCCGGTATATAATGGCAAGCCGTAGGCCTATGGAGTGTCCGCCTGTAACTACATTGCAATCCATATACTCAAATTGGGAAAATTCGTTGTCTTTGCTTGATGTGACAATGTTCACTTGTATGGCTCTCTTGTGAATAATTGCTACGCCCCCGCCGCGCCTACCACTACGAGGGACATGTTTCATTTTGAAACAGTCGGGCACGAGTTCGCCGATGCACGCTTTGTCAACAGAGCTACCGAGCCATGTTTCAGTTATGGCACAAATGTCGAATTCATTTGTAAGGATGAAGTCACATATGGAGAGTGTTTTATTTTTCACTGATCGTGTATTGACGGAGCAAATTTTGATGTTTTTCTGCCCCTGAACTAATGTACAGTTTTCAGGTTTTATCCGTATCAAGTTGTTATTATTTACCCCATTGTTAGTGTCCCATGCTCGTCTAATCTGGTTTTTCCCACCTCGAGTCCCTCTGTATTGAATTAATCGAAACTCTTTCAATCTTTTGATAATCATGGGATTAGGTCTCTATGTTTCTCTAGTTTCCTATGATTGATAATGATTTCACAGTGTGCAAAAAATGACATCCAGTATAGAGTAATACATGCACAGTAATACAATTTCAGTTGTTTTGTCACTTCCCCTTGACCATTGTGGATTGGAAACCTTACTAAGGGTGTAGAATTCTTCATGTGAGAAGTCTTCCAACTGGCCATCAGCACCATCAAAAGCTGAAAAAGTCGCCAATTATCTAAGATGTCAGTGCAACTCTAAACCCAGTAAAAGAAAGATGAACCCTTATTATGCTAGACACGATTGATTCTGCCTTTGTAACCAGTGTAGATCATAATCAGCCTGCACGTCCTTGTAGTCTGATCAAGATCTGCACTGTTCGCCATTCAGTCAGTATCTTTTTGGTAAGCACCCCTTTTAACAGTTGATGGTATTGTCCAAATTTAAAGATAGACAAGTTCGTTATAGAAATTTAGCAGGGTAAGGATTAATTAAAGTAATACAATTTTATAACATTTTTACAGACATGATATAGCTACCAGTCATGTAGAGCCAGTAGTGAAGTCAGTACTGGAGTCATGTATAGTTGAAAACGATGCCGATCAGCACAGTACAAACCTACATGGAGTCCCCGTTGTTCTCCGCATTGGGGCAGCTGATCGCACAGTCCATCCCTGGTTTATTCGGAGGATGTACCGGCTACTGAGCGAGGAGGGGATGATGGTGAACTACACAGAGGTGAAAGACAAAGAACACTGGTGGTGGGACACTGTGTAAGTTTTCCTGTTATATATCCTGATGTCATGCTCTAATCTATAGTCTGATTTGAATTTAAAGAAATGCAATCATGTCTATTATGGTTAAGTACTAAGGCTTGGTCATCGGGATTTGGTGTACATGTTCAAATTTTATATACAATGTACCTGTATAGTATATTTAGACTAAAATAATAATTTATTACTTTTTAGTGAATCTGGATTAAATAGATTACAAATAGACTTGCATAAATTATCTTAATTTTCAATTAAATAGAAGTATTTATCAAGTGGATAAGGTATTCAGTGTTCTTTTTGGGTTGTGATTGCACTTCACCATACAAGAACTTGGTATTGACAGGAAGTGGATTTGAGATGGATTCAATTAAGTTTCAAGCCTAACTTCACAATGTAAGAAACTGATGCTCCATATAAAGTAATGTTCACTATATTGATTTGAAACCTTCCAGAGATACCAATGATGGGGGTGCTGTAAATGACAAATACCTGAGAGATTTCACCAACACTCACATAGACCAGTACTTACGCCACATTGAGGAGTCTGGGTCATGTACATCAGAGACATGCAGTGGTACGTCATCACCAAGTGACAGATACAGTGACAAATCTCTGTCATTCAAACTGGTCTGTTATAATCCAGCCCTGGGAGAGGGCATGTATGGACTGAGGGTCATTCAGCAGATAACTCCATACAGAAGGTCAGAAATACAGGTTTGTTGTTTCTGTATTTACTATGCAGAAAAGATTTTCAAGTGTTGAGCTTTAAATACCATTTTAGAGGTAAAAACTTTGAAAGTTTGCCAGTGACTGCAATTACCACATCAGAGATCATCCAGAATGACTGTGTGTGGCATGAAGAAGATCTGAGTAATGATAATTTTATTAGGTATAATCAGCTGTAAATTGTCTTACCCATTCATTTTGAATGTGGTTTAATTAAGAAATAATTTATAGCAAAGCCGTGTTTTAGCACTTCTTATACACAATGGGTGGTTATACATTTGGCATAATAGTTTTACGAGGGCAAATATGACAGAACTGTTTCTTCATGCATGTATTGCGCCAAGTGGTAGGTTGTCATGCTCCTTTGCTTGTACACACCGGCACTGGAAATGGTAATACGTTTTGCGGAAGAGTTTCATTAGGGCACAAATGAAGGCGAATTATTCTGCAAAGTGAATAACTCCATGTGTGTGTAAATTAATCAAGACAGTTGTGCTATGTGGCATTTTGTTTTAAACGTGCTATTAAGTAGAATGTTTGATCAAATTTGAAAGCGCTATTTCTATATGCATACATGTTGCTAAATATCCTGTTGACATGATATCAACATAATATCGTTGTGATGATTTAAGCATTGCTAGTCATATTAGAATGTTCTGTAATGAAGTGAGGATTAATCATTATTCCTTCTAAAGAAAAAGTTTAGTACACCTTGGTATATCTGCATCATGTAGCTTAGAGTAGACTTTAGTGTCATTTCTTACATGTAATTGTCTTAGTGAAGTACTGATAGTCACCAAGAATATTGTAAGGCATAGTGGCTTCCTATCTCCTTATTTCAGGTGACAATCTCAGGATGTGAAACCTTACTGTCACGAGGAGTTTTTAAGGCTTCTTCTTAATTCAGGTGACAGTCTCGGACAGTAAGTGGGGCCGCTGGGGCCGAGTGGTTAAGATTGCTGACTTTAAATCATCCCTCATCAATTTGGGTGAAGCCTCGTTTTGGGCATTGAATTCTTCAGGTGAGGAAGTCATGTAGTTGGCATACAGAATGTTGGCGGTTCTACCCAGGTGCCCACCCATGATAGATTAATGCTTGGAGGGGCACCTGGAGTCTTCCTCCACTATTAAAAGCTGGAAAGTTGCCACATGACCTATAACTGTGTCCATGTGAGGTTAAACCAAAAAAAAAAAATGAAGTTGTAATGCTCATAAGAAACTTGTTTCTCTTTCTGCTTATTTCAGGTGACAGTCTCGGACATTGAAGTACTTATGGTCACAAGGAATGTTTTAAAGCTGAGTGTCTCCCTGTCTCCTAACAGAAACGTTCCATGGTTTGAGTCCGATGTTAGGGTAAGTCCAAAGTTTATATTACTTGATTAAAGTACTTATTTCTTCCTAACTGAAACATTTCTTAAAGCAACCTTTATTTTGTGTATGTTATTATGTCTCCCCCAGGAGACATATTGTTTTTGCCCTGTCCGTCCGTCCGTCCGTCCTTCCGTCCATCCGTCCGTCCGTACGTCACACTTCATTTCCGAGCAATAACTGGAGAACCATTTGACCTAGAACCTTCAAACTTCATAGGGTTGTAGGGCTGCTGGAGTACACGACCCCTTTTGTTTTTGGGGTCACTCCGTCAAAGGTCAAGGTCACAGGGGCCTGAACATTGAAAACCATTTCCGATCAATAACTAGAGAACCACTTGACCCAGAATGTTGAAACTTCATAGGATGATTGGTCATGAAGAGTAGATGACCCCTATTGATTTTGGGGGTCACTCCGTCAAAGGTCAAGGTCACAGGGGCCTGAACATTGAAAACCATTTCCGATCAATAACTAGAGAACCACTTGACCCCGAATGTTGAAACTTCATAGGATGATTGGTCATGAAGAGTAGATGACCCCTATTGATTTTGGGGTCACTCCGTCAAAGGTCAAGGTCACAGGGGCCTGAACATTGAAAACCATTTCCAATCAATAACTAGAGAACCACCTGACCCAGAATGTTGAAACTTGATAGGATGATTGGTCATAAAGAGTAGATGACCCTTATTGATTATGGGATCACTCCGTCAAAGGTCAAGGTCACAGGGGCCTGAATATTGAAAACCATTTCTGATCAATAACTAGAGAACCACTTGACCCAGAATGTTGAAACTTCATAGGATGATTGTACATGCAAAGTAGATGACCCCTATCGATTTTGGGGTCACTCCATTAAAGGTCAAGGTCACAGGGGCCTGAACATGGAAAACCATTTCCGGTCAGTAACTTGAGAACCACTTGACCCAGAATGTTGAAACTTAATAGGATGATTGGTCATGCTGAGTAGATGACCCCTAACGATTTTGGGGTCACTCTGTGAAAGGTCAAGGTCACAGGGGCCCGAACATTGAAAACCATTTCCGGTCAGTAACTTGAGAACCACTTGACTCAGAATGATGAAACTTCGTAGGATGATTGGTCATGCAGAGTAGATGAACCCTAACGATTTTAGGGTCACTCTGTTAAAGGTCAAGGCCACAGGGGCCTGAACATGGAAAACCATTTCCAATCAATAACTTGAGAACCTCTTGACCCAGAATGTTGAAACTTCATAGGATGATTGTTCGTGCAGAGTAAATGACCCTTATTGTTTTTGGGGTCACTCCATTAAAGGTCAAGGTCACAGGGGCCTGAACATTGATAACCAGTTCAGATTAATAACTTGAGAACCACTTGACCCAGAATGTTGAAACTTCATAGGATGATTGAACATGCAGAGTAGATGACCCCTATTGATTTTTGATTCAGTCTATTAAAGGTCAAGGTCACAGTGGCCTGTTCATGTAAAATCATTTTTTGGAAATAACTTGAGAACCACTTGACCTACAATGTTGAAACTTAATAGGATGATTGGACATGCAGAGTAGATGACCGCTATTTATTTTGAGGTCACTTGATCAAAGGTCAAGGTCACAGGAGCCTGAACAGTGACTTGAGAACCACTAGGCCACGAGTGTTGAAATTTAGCGGGATGACTGGACATGCCAAGTAGATGATCCCTATTGCAGCCAACCATCAGTGTCTCTTTGACTTTCGCTCCTGACCCCTATTGACTTCTTGCCTATAGGACTTTGCATTGGGGGAGACATGCGCTTTTTTACAAAAGCATTTTCTAGTTTACACCAGCATTAGCTGTGGCCTCCATTAACTCTTGATGAAAACTTCGAAAATACTATTTACTTAACAAGAGAGAAAAAAAAATGAACAATTATGCTATACTTTTTGTGAATAAATGTTAGAAACCACTTCTTGATACTTTAAAATCATTCTTTGGTCAGGATGTTTTTTCTACAATTTTTTAAGGTTGATGGGACACAGATTTCTTCAAAAGATATGTTACCAGTTAAAGATGGTGAACGTGTAGACCTTTGCTCTAAGTCAGGTATTATGTTTCTCCTGCCTCACATTTTGGGATAGAATGCAACAGGTTAGCACCTGAGATTTATATACAAAATTAAAGATTACTTTTTAAGGATTAAAATATTACATAAGCCTAAAAACATATTAAATTTTCTCTCTTTAAAAATAATGCTACAGAGAATTCAAGATAAGAAAAAAAAGTCCATAAGATATCAAGGTCTAGTAAGGCCAACCTTTGAAGATGGACATAAACCATGCAAAGGCTATGAACACACCTTACAAGATTTGGTATTTTCTCCAAGAAGCAAACCTGAAACTGTAGTGGTTCAATAAGGCATGAGCCTTCTTCACATTGAAGCAGGAATTATGTGCCAATAAATTTTTGTCATAGGAAGCCATCAAGTCTGCTGTCAGAGATCAAACTGCATTCCCTGTCACCATTTTGGATTTATGCCTCACTGCATTTGAATTCTTTGAAGTCATCCAGCTGGCTTACAGACTGTCAGTGGTTTATCCTGGTGCCATCTGAAGCCTGAAATAATGCCCAAAAGTGCATTTTTGGTACTCCTTTGCAATTTAAAGTCTTAGTTGATGGAATGGCTTAAAACCCAACAAAACCAAATATAAACACATACATGTATTCATAAAAAAATAATTTTAGGAATTTGGAGTGTTTGTGAAAACAAAGAAGTACACAGCACAACAAATAGAGGACCTCTTACGCAAGGACCAGCTAGGAGAATCGCTGAGAATCACTTCAAAATCGTCATAGGTAAGGATACTCTCATACTCTTGGACCACCTATGAGAATGGTTGAGAATTGTTTCAAAATCGTTATAGGTAAGGGTACTCATCTACTTTTACTGTAGGTCCAGCTAGGCGAATCTCTGAAAACCACATCAAAATTGTTATAGATAAGGATATCAAATCTACAAATCATTATGACAAACTATTAATGTTCAAGCCCTGTTGGAAGTACATGGAAATCTACAATGTGCATGTAATAAAACAAACTTTATAGATGTTGTTCAGGAACACAAGACTCTTAGGACATGGAATAAAACAAACTTTATATGTGTTGTGCAGGTACAAAGGGCTCAGAGGACATGTAATAAAACAAACTTTATGTATGTTGTGCAGGTAAATTGGGCTCAGAGGATATGTAATAAAACAAACTTTATATATGTTATGCTGGTGCACAGGGCTCAGAGGACATGTAATGAAACAAACTTTATGTATGTTGTGCAGGTAAATTGGGCTCAGAGGATATGTAATGAAACAAACTTTATATTTGATGTGCAGGTGCACAGGGCTCTGAGGACATGTAATGAAACAAACTTTATGTATGTTGTGCAGGTACACAGGGCTCAGAGGATATGTAATAAAACAAACTTTATATATGTTGCGCTGGTGCACAGGGCTCAGAGGACATGTAATGAAACAAACTTTATGTATGTTGTGCAGATACACAGGGCTCTGAGGATATGTAATAAAACAAACTTTATGTATGTTGTGCTGGTGCACAGGGCTCAGAGGACATGTAATGAAACAAACTTTATGTATGTTGTGCAGGTACACAGGGCTCTGACGACATGTAATAAAACAAACTTTATATATGTTGTGCAGGTGCACAGGGCTCTGAGGACATGTAATAAAACAAACTTCATATATGTTGTGCAGGTACATAGGGTGCTTAGGACATGTAATAAAACAACTTTATATATGTTGTGCAGGTATACAGGGCTCTGAGGACATTTAATAAAACAAACATTATGTATGTTGTGCAGGTACACAGGGCTCTGAGGACATGTAATGAAACAAACTTTATGTATGTTATGCAGGTGCAAAGGGCTTAGAGGACATGTAATAAAACTAACTTTATGTATGTTGTGCAGGTACACAGGGCTCTGAGGACATGTAATAAAACAACCTTTATGTATGTTGTGCAGGTACACAGGGCTCTGAGGACATGTAATAAAACTAACTTTATGTATGTTGTGCAGGAACACAGGGCTCTGAGGACATGTAATAAAACAAACTTCATATATGTTGTGCAGGTACATAGGGTGCTTAGGACATGTAATAAAACAAACTTTATATATGTTGTGCAGGTACACAGGGCTCTGAGGACATGTAATAAAACAAACTATGTATGTTGTGCAGGTACACAGGGCTCTGAGGACATGTAATAAAACAAACTTTATGTATGTTATGCAGGTGCACAGGGCTTAGAGGACATGTAATAAAACAAACTTTATGTATGTTGTGCAGGTACACAGGGCTCTGAGGATATGTAATAAAACAAACTTTATGTATTGTGAGGCAGGATGCCTCACGACCTTGTTTTTATGCAGTTGTTTTGCATTGTTTTACGGCCTATCAGTAGTTTTTATTTTTGATGTTAAAATTGTTAGGCTATCTTTCAGCTACTTTTTAATCACAGTTCATTGTTCTGTAACATTTCCAGACATTGACTGATAACCAGTCACATTGTTAAATTGTTGTTTACTAAATTACATTTCAAAATGTTAGAACTCTACTGATGTCATGCTTGTGTCAGTTAGTGAAACTGTAATTCTAGCTTTCACAGGGATTTTCTATAAAAGTACGCAATGTCAGCCTGAGTTATTCAACAGTTCAATCAACAATCACCTGCTGTATTAAATTAAATCGAGGTTTTCATGTAATGTCCATTGTTGCCTTTGTAAAACTTCATAAAAGTTTATGTCAGTTGAAATTTTGACAGTTGTCAACCATCTTGGATTTTTGTACGTATGCACCGGGTGACTAAAATCTCGTACAAGCGGACTGAAATCGCTTCATATTCTGCAGAAATAGTTAACTTTTATTGTCAAGTATTTGATATTTAATACTTGGCATGTAGTGTTGATTCGTAGCGTTCTATATTGTTTTATTATTTATTTCTGTCCGACTTTGTTTGTTTACACTAGTTTAGAGGTTAAGCTCCGCCTTATTTGCATATAAGGAAACGTTCGTATCCCGAATGACGTCATGGTCGGCCGAAGTAAGTTCGTAGCATCAACTCGGTTACGGATCTGTCCGGGTATTTCCGACTTTGACCTTATTCAGACTAATTTAGATTCTGGTATTCATCCTCATTTGCATACCATGCATACCACAAAGGTTAATTAGTAGAACGCTAAAATCATCACTTTGCCTCCGTCTCTCGTATAGAAAGGCTGTTTGTCAGTTTGTTCTTAGACATTTTTTTATTTACGCTTCTAAAACCTATATGAATTATTCAAACTTTGAAACTGCACGGTACTTATTATCATTAAATTATACAGATATATTTATTAGCAGTATTTGGCTGTTTTTCTCTTAGAAAACTCTGTAATTTTAGAGTTGGTTCTCGGTCCGCCTGCTACACGACTTTTGCCTGATATTTTCATTACTGATTATTTTATTCAGTTATAATTAATAGTTATTGTTAAGGCTTCCCATAAATAAAAGTTGTTTGAAGCCGAAAGGAACGTTGTCATTAGTTTATTTTAAACTTTGAAACAAATTTGAACTCGGGCGCTACCAGCCTTTTAACTTGGGCGCTACCAGCCTTGTCTTGGGCGCTACCAGCCTATAGGGTTGCGACCAGACCCTAGTTTAGTCAACATATTGCTTATCCCTGAACAATGAATAACCTTGTAGTATTTAAATTGGTGGACTCAGTCCCCTGACTGTAGTCTCCTTGCCCTTGGCCTGTTTACATTTAACATTATTTTTTACCCTAACCCAATTAAAGTAAAAGTGACCCAGGGCGGGGGCACTACAGTATGTTATGCAGGTGCACAGGGCTTAGAGGATATGTAATAAAACAAACTTTATGTATGTTGTGTAGGTACACAAGGCTCTGAAGACTCCCAGTTGTACTTACTACAGGCAGCTGTATATATCAGTAACCTTTTCTTTCTTACCTCTGATACAAGGACTGACATAGTGAAAGATGTAGATATTCAACCAGCTGAACTAGGTAAAAAATGACACCGAAAAAATACATTTTTTTCATCATAACATTAACATTATTAAAGATATCATTATCTTGCAAATTAAAATGGATCTCCTACCTTTCCAGGAGACCTTTAGATAAAGTGTAATTTACATCTGGATATTGCAAAATGTTTCTAAGCTGTGGTTCACGAACAAAACCTGATACGTTTTGTTTGATCAAACAGTTGTTACTTTTTATCTCCAAACATTTACAAAATGAAAACAAAAATACAAAATGAAAAAAGAATCTTGACAGTTTGCTCCTTTTAACCTTGAATGATTATAAATTTAATTTTGTATTTTAGGGTTATCTAACTTGATTATCCTTGGGAGTGTGGCTGAAAATCTTCACACTGGTACTCTGCTGGAGCATACTCCATTACATGTGAATGAAGGTATGTTTTTGAGTTAGATCTTGCAATTACTCAAAAGTATAGAAGCTAGATTCCTTAAACTTAATATGTGAATAGAGGGCAATATGTAGATTATACTTGTACATGACTTATGCTTGTAGGTCATAGGTCAAGGTTACTATTGTAGGTCAAGTAAAAATAGTTTTCGCTCCATAACTTTTATATTCATTGGTGGATTATCTTAGTGCTACACACAAACATTTGCCATGATGAGACATTGTGTCAATACATGATCTATGCTTATCGGTTAAAGGTCAAGGTCACTGTTTAAGGTCAAGTAAAAATTTATTTCAGCTCCGTAACTTTATTGCATAAAAGTATTTTTTTATTACTATCAAGAAATGTTCCCCAAGATTAGACACACATGACCCATGGTTGTTGGTGGAAGGTCAAGGTCACAATTGATGGTCAAGTAAAATTGTTTCTGCTGCATAACTTTTATGTGCATTGATGAATTATACAAGTTCTGCACACACATGTTCCCCATGATTATGTCGCGTACATGATCTATGATTGTAGGTCAAGGTCATTTTTAGTCCTAACACTATTACCAACAACCACAAGAAAGATTTCCACCGGTAGGGGACTTCTATTTTGCCACTGCAGGTGTTCACTTGTTAAAACTGATTTCATGATCAAACACAGGAAAAGAAGAAGAGTTTGTTGTCTATTCTGTTGAAATCCTACTTTTAAGATCATTCAAATGCAATAAAGGTAAAATAGTCATGCAGACTTGCTCTTTTTAGCTTACCAGAGCACAAAGTGCTCAAGGAGAGCTATTGTGACTAGTCGTTGTCCAGCGTGCGTCGTCCGTCAACATTTGCCTTGTGAACACTCTAGAGGCCACATTTGTGACCCAATCTTTATGAAACTTGGTTAGAATGTTTGTCTTGATGATCTCTAGGTCAAGTTCAAAACTTGGGTCATTTGGGATCAAAAACTAGGTCAGTAGGCCAGATCAAAGGAAAAGTTTGTGAACACTCTTAGAGACCACATTTTTGACCCAATCTTTATGAAACTTGATTAGAATGTAAGTCTTGATGATCTCTAGGTCAGGTTTGAAACTGGGTCATGTTGGACCCAAAACTAGGTCAGTAGGCCAGATCAAAGGAAAAGCTTGTGAACACTCAAGAGGCCACATTTGTGACCCAATCTTTATGAAACTTGGTCAGAATCCATGTCTTGATGATCTCTAGGTCAGTTTCGAAACTAGGTCATGTGGGGTCAGAAACTAGGTCAGTAGGCCAGATCAAAGGAAAAGCTTGTGAACACTCTAAAGGCCACATTTGTGTCCCAATCTTTATGCAACTTGGTCAGAATGTTTGTCTTGATGACCTGTAGGATAAGTTTGAAACTGGATCATGTGGGATCAAAAACTAGGTCAGTAGGCCAGATCAAAGGAAAAGCTTGTGAACACTCTAGAGGCCACATTTGTGACCCAATCTTTATGAAACTTGGTCAGAATGTTTGTCTTTATGATCTCTAGGCCAGGTTTGAAACAGGATCATGTGGGGTCAAAAACTAGGTCAGTAGGCCAGATCAAAGGAAAAGCTTGTGAACACTCAAGAGGCCACATTTGTGACCACATCTTTATGAAACTTGGTCAGAATGATAGTCTTGATGATCTCTAGGTCAAGTTTGAATCTGGGTCATGTTGAATCAAAAGTCAAAAACTAGGTCACCTGGTCAAATCAAAGGAAAAGCTTGTGAACACTCTAAAGGCCACAGTTGTGACCCAATCCTTATGAATTTGGTCAGAATGTTAGTCTTGATGATCTCTAGGCCAAGTTTCAATCAGGGTCATTTAGGGTCAAAAACAAGGTCAGTAGGCCAGATCAAAGGAAAAGCTTGTGAACACTCTAGAGGCCAATGTTTTGACTCAATCTTTTTGAAATTTGGTCAGAATGTTAGTCTTGATGACCTTTAGGTCAAGTTTGAATTTGGGTCATGTAAGATCAAAAACTAGGTCTGTAGGCCAGATCAAAGGAAAAGCTTGTGAACACTCTAGAGGTCACAGTTGAGACCCAATCTTTATGAAACTTTGTCAGAATGTTTGCCTTGATGATCTCTAGATCAATTTTGAAACTGGGTCATGCAGGGTCAAAAAGTAGGTCAATAGGCCAGATCAAAGGAAAAGTTTGTGAACACTCTTTAGGCCACAGTTGTGACTCAATCTTTATGAAACTTGGTCAGAATGTTTGTCTTGATGATCTCTAGGTCAAGCTTTAATCTGGGCCAGTTTCAGACTTGACCTAGAGATCATCAAGACTAATTCTGATCAAGTTTCATAAAGATTAGGTCAAAAATGTGGCCTCTATAGAGTGTTTACAAGCTTTTCCTTTGATCTGGCCTACTGACCGAGTTTTTGACCCCAATTGACCTAGTTTTGAACTTGACCTAGAGATCATCAAGACTAACATTCTGACCAAGTTTCATAAAGATTGGGTCACAAATGTGGCCTCCCGAGTGTTCACAAGATTTTCCTTTGATCTGGTCTACTGACCTAGTTTTTGACCCCACATGACCCAGTTTCGAATTTGACCTAGAGATCATGTAGGGCACATGGTCAAATCAAAGGAAAAGTTTGTGAACACTCTAAAGGCTACAGTTGTGACTCAGTCTTTATGAAACTTGGTCAGAATGTTTGTCTTGATGATCTCTAGGTTAAATTCGCAAACTGGCTCATGTGGGGTAAAAAAACTAGGTCAGTAGGCCAGATCAACTCTGGTGAGCGATATATAGAGCCATCATGGCCCTCTTGTTTTTCTGGACTTAATAAAAAAAAATATAATCCAAACTTCTATTATTATAGGAGACATAGGAGCTTAAAAACCAATTTTAATATCATAATAAATTTACAGCCCAGCTTTGTTCAATAAGACTCATTGGGCATGTTGAAATTTGATCATGGGTAGTTCCAGCCAACCAAATGTATTCTATATATATATATATATATATATAGGTCAGACTTACTAGAGAAACATGTAAATATATTACATTTTAACCCGCCCGCTTAGCTCAGTAGGTAGAGCGTCGGTCTATGGATCGCGGGGTCGCAAGTTTGATCCGCGGGTGGGGCGTATGTTCTCCCTGACTATTTGATAAATGACATTGTGTCTGAAATCATTAGTCCTCCACCTCTGGTTCATGTGGGGAAGTTGGCAGTTACTTGCGGAGAACAGGTTTGTACTGGTACAGAATCCAGGAACACTGGTTAGGTTAACTGCCCGCAGTTACATGACTGAAATACTGTTGAAAAAATGGCGTTAAACCCAACATACAAACAAACAAATATTACATTTTACATGTATTGCATTTTATTTTATATTAATTAAGGAATGTAGGAAAACACTGTATTGATTTTAGGTTTTATCTTATTAATATATATATAAACAGCCATGCTATAACACACTGGTAGAGCAAGATTTTTGTTAGATCCAAGTCAGTAGCGCACACCATTCTAAAAACACATTGTGTTAAGTTGTCATTTATTGAGTTTTGCCTTGCAAATTTAGTTGTTTCAGGGAGAAGTTATCTATACTACAGTATAGTCCTCAGGGCTTGAGGTACAGTTTAAAAGTTCCTGTCATCTATGTTCAAGCCATCAGAGATAGAACAAACCTTTATGCAAGGACATTACAATGAGTTTGAGTAAAGTTGAGCTGTACTTAATTTTGGACAATATAAGTCTGTTTGCTATTTCCAGGGTAAAAGCCGTTTAACATGAACATTAATCAAGCATTACTTTTCTTTAGGTGAAGTTTCACTTGCTGGATGTAAATATTCTTACTCTCGTACGGGTGTTCTTACTTTGACCCCAAATGGAGCTACTCACTTAGCACTTGTGATATTTGGCTTGGACAGGGCCGGGTTGGAAGATGTTATTTCCCTTGCAGCCCCAACTATGCCTCCAATGACAAGATCTCCAGTAAGTATTTTCTTGAAGTGAAGGTTACTTCTGTAGGTTGTTAAATTTGTCACAATAGCCCATTGCTGAAACATACTGTTACTAAAACTTACAAGTCTTGGTAGCTCTTACTGCAGCCTTATGGTGTATAGAATACTTTCAAATGAAGATGCAAACAAGCTGGCTGGCATGGTTCATTGATTCTATCCAGGTGTCTACCTATGCATAAAATAATGCTTAAGCCTTCTTTCACCAATTGGATTGCATAAGGTCAGTGGTTCTACCCAGGTACCCTACAGAGTGTCAGATGTGCCATACAGAATTCCTAGGTTTCCTTTTTGTCTATCTGTGCTTGAAATAATGCATACTAGGTCTTTCACCAGCTGGCTTCTATCCTGATGCCTGTTAGTGTACCTGTTGTGCCTGAAATAAAGCCCAATTCTTCTTTCACCTGGTGAAAAGTTGCTGTATGACACAAATTGTGATGCTTTGACCTAAAACTAAACCAAAAAGTTCTGTTTTCATCTCTTTTTCTGTATATTCTGGAGATGATGTTTTTTCAGCATTGTAAATAAACGAGATGATGTTTTAAGGATTCCAACTATATAATCATAATTCTGTTTTCTGTTGGTGGAGTTTTTCAACACTTTCTTTTTACTTTTCAGTTTTCAAATTTAGTTCCAGACTATGTGATCACGGGTCCAGATTTTGGTAGAAAGGGTCCAGGAGGATATCTTTGTGCCGGTTTCTATGGCAACAATTGGGAATATAGAACTGATATATCATCTTGTGTAACATGTGTTTGTTGAATGTGAAACTGTGATATTTCTAATTCTCTGTGTTGATCAAAATGTATCATTGTATTCTCTCCTGCAAAGAAGAGTGTATACTGTGTTGCTCATTGTCGGTTGGTTGGTCTGTCTGTCCGTGAGTAGCACATTTAGTTTTGGATCAATAACTGGAGAGCCCTTGGTTTCACACTACATACGATGATTGCCTTTTGTCAGTAGGTGACCATTATTGTTTCGTGGGTCAGTAGGGCAAAGGTCAAGAACAGTGACCTTGAGACTGAAATAACTAAAGAGCACTGGCCTAGTCATCAAATTTCATAGGATGATCGTCTGTTGTCAGAAGCTGACCCCTATTGTCTGGAGGTCAGTAGGTTAAGTCAGGGCACAGTGACTGATACTGAAAACAGGTTCTACTCAGTAACAAATAAAACTCTTGCTTACATTAGTGGAAATTGATAGGATGATGGCCAGTGATCAGTAGATGACCATTAATAGAAGGGTCAATAGGTCAGCTGTGGTCAAGGTCACAGTGACCTTGAGAATGAAAACAATTTGAGCTAAGTCTTGTGCCCAATTCTTTTAAATGTGATGGAGGTACATGTATTGCCTGTGGTCAGCAGATCACTGCAATGTTTAGGGGTCGATAGGTCAAAGCTAGAGTGACAGTGAAACTCAGAATGGTTTCCGATCAATATCTAATGCACATTTTGGCTTCTAGATTTCATAGAATGGTTGACATCAGAAGATGATTCCTAGTGTTTTGGCATCAGTACCTCAAGTGTTAAGGTCACAGTAACCATGAGGTTGAAAATAGTTGACAAATTACTGCAGAAAGCTTGAACCTATGGATGTCAGTCTTCTTAGGATGCTGCCTGTAGCCAGGAGATAACAAGTTCTTTTAGAGTTCAGTTGGTCAAAGGTCTTTCGTCATAGTATACAAAAGTGCATACCGAGTTACAGCAGACAGATCATTATAGGGAGTACCGGTACACGTTTTAGCTATTGTAAGATGTTGTTTTTGCTTGTGTTTTGTGTCTTACAATGTATATTGTTTTTGAATTTAAATTGAGTAGTAATTTCATCCTGTGTTACAGCAAGTGTTTTTGATTGTGAAGACCATTTGTGTTTTTATCTGGTATCAGGATTTTTAAAGTGATTATTTTTTAGCTCACCTGTCACAAAGTGACAAGGTGAGCTTTTGTGATCGTGCGGTGTCCGTCGTCCGTCCGTCCGTCCGTGCGTGCGTGCGTGCGTCCGTCCGTAAACTTTTGCTTGTGACCACTCTAGAGGTCACATTTTTCATGGGATCTTTATGAAAGTTGGTCAGAATGTTCATTTAGATGATATCTAGGTCAAGTTCGAAACTGGGTCATGTGCCGTCAAAAACTAGGTCAGTAGGTCTAAAAATAGAAAAACCTTGTGACCTCTCTAGAGGCCATATATTTCACAAGATCTTCATGAAAATTGGTCAGAATGTTCACCTTGATGATATCTAGGTCAAGTTCGAAACTGGGTCACGTGCCGTCAAAAACTAGGTCAGTAGGTATAAAAATAGAAAAACCTTGTGACCTCTCTAGAGGCCATATATTTCACAAGATCTTCATGAAAATTGGTCAGAACATTCACCTTGATGATATCTAGGTCAAGTTTGAAACTGGGTCACGTGCCTTCAAAAACTAGGTCAGTAGGTCAAATAATAGAAAAACCTTGTGACCTCTCTAGAGGCCATATTTTTCATGGGATCTGTATGAAAGTTGGTCTGAATGTTCATCTTGATGATATCTAGGTCAAGTTCGAAAGTGGGTCACGTGCGGTCAAAAACTAGGTCAGTAGGTCTAAAAATAGAAAAACCTTGTGACCTCTCTAGAGGCCATATATTTCACGAGACCTTCATGAAAATTGGTCAGAATGTTCACCTTAATGATATCTAGGTCAAGTTTGAAAGTGGGTCACATGCCATCAAAAACTAGGTCAGTAGGTCAAATAATAGAAAAACCTTGTGACCTCTCTAGAGGCCATATTTTTCATGGGATCTGTATGAAAGTTGGTCTGAATGTTCATCTTGATGATATCTAGGTCAAGTTCGAAAGTGGGTCACGTGCCCTCAAAACTAGGTCAGTAGGTCAAATAATAGAAAAACCTTGTGACCTCTCTTAAGGCCATATTTTTCATGGGATCTGTATGAAAATTGGTCTGAATGTTCATCTTGATGATATCTAGGTCAAGTTCGAAACAGGGTCATGTGCGGTCAAAAACTAGGTCAGTAGGTCTAAAAATAGAAAAACCTTGTGACCTCTCTAGAGGCCATACTTGTGAATGGATCTCCATAAAAATTGGTCAGAATGTTCACCTTGATCATATCTAGGTCAAGTTTGAAACTGGGTCAAATAATAAAAAAAACCTTGTGACCTCTCTAGAGGCCATACTTTTCATGGGATCTGTATGAAAGTTGGTCTGAATGTTCATCTTGATGATATCTAGGTCAAGTTTGAAACTGGGTCAATTGCAGTCAAAAACTAGGTCAGTAGGTCTAAAATTATTAAAATCTTTTGACCTCTCTAGAGGCCATATTTTTCAATGGATCTTCATGAAAATTGATCTGAATGTTCACCTTGATGATATCTAGGCCAGTTTCAAAACTGGGTCACGTGCGGTCAAAAACTAGGCCAGTAGGTATAAAAATAGAAAAACCTTGTGACCTCTCTAGAGGCCATATTTTTCATGAGATCTTCATGAAAATTAGTGAGAATGTTCACCTTGATGATATCTAGGTAAAGTTCATAATAGGATCATGTACCTTCGAAAACTAGGTCAATAGGTCAAATAATAGAAAAACCTTGTGCCTCTCTAGAGACCATATTTTTCAATGGATCTTCATGAAAATTGGTCAGAATTTTTATCTTGATAATATCAAGTTCAAAACTGGGTCACATGAGCTCAAAAACTAGGTCACTATATCAAATAATAGAAAAAACGACGTCATACTCAAAACTGGGTCATGTGGGAAGAGGTGAGCGATTCAGGACCATCATGGTCCTCTTGTTTATTAATAAATTTATTTATTGAATTGAAGTTTACTTTTTTTATTCACAGATGAAATCACCTTCCACAAAAAAATGGTTTAAAAAGAAATGAGGGTCTAGTTAACCATATTTCCTATATACAAATCTCATGGAGGGTTGTATGATCAATATATTTTTACACCACCATTTCCCAGTATGACTCTAAACCAAACAAAACGGCCATAGAGACCTTAAGGATTATTCTCCAGAATTTCACAGCTGGCTTTTTTAGCTCACCTGTCACAAAGTGACAAGGTGAGCTTTTGTGATCGCGCGGTGTCCGTCGTCCGTGCGTGCGTCCGTAAACTTTTGCTTGTGACCACTCTAGAGGTCACATTTTTCATTGGATCTTTATGAAAATTGGTCAGAATGTTCATCTTGATGATATCTAGGTCAAGTTCGAAACTGGGTCACGTGCCTTCAAAAACTAGGTCAGTAGGTCTAAAAATAGAAAAACCTTGTGACCTCTCTAGAGGCCATATATTTCAAAGATCTTCATGACAATTGGTCAGAATGTTCACCTTGATGATATCTAGATCAAGTTCGAAACAGGGTCATGTGCGGACAAAAACTAGGTCAGCAGGTCTAAAAATAGAAAAACCTTGTGACCTCTCTAGAGGCCATACTTGTGAATGGATTTCCATTAAAATTGGTCAGAATGTTCACCTTGATGATATCTAGGTCAAGTTTGAAACTGGGTCACGTGCCTTAAAAAACTAGGTCAGTAGGTTAAATAATAAAAAAACCTTGTGACCTCTCTAGAGGCCATACTTTTCATGGGATCTGTATGAAAGTTGGTCTGAATGTTCATCTTGATGATATCTAGGTCAGGTTTGAAACTGGGTCAACTGCGGTCAAAAACTAGGTCAGTAGGTCTAAAATTATTAAAATCTTTTGACCTCTCTAGAGGCCATATTTTTCAATGGATCTTCATGAAAATTGATCCGAATATTCACCTTGATGATATCTAGGTCAGTTTCGAAACTGGGTCACATGCGGTCAAAAACTAGGCCAGTAGGTATAAAAATAGAAAAACCTTGTGACCTCTCTAGAGGCCATATTTTTCATGAGATCTTCATGAAAATTAGTGAGAATGTTCACCTTGATGATGTCTAGGTAAAGTTCAAAACAGGGTCACGTACCTTCGAAAACTAGGTCAATAGGTCAAATAATAGAAAAACCTTGTGACCTCTGTAGAGACCATATTTTTCAATGGATCTTTATGAAAATTGGTCAGAATTTTTATCTTGATAATATCTAGGTCAAGTTCAAAACTGGGTCACATGAGCTCAAAAACTAGGTCACTATGTCAAATAATGACGTCATACTCAAAACTGGGTCATGTGGGAAGAGGTGAGCGATTCAGGACCATCATGGTCCTCTTGTTTTTATGGAGGATCATGCAAGGAAATACTAGTGAAATCATCTTGAAATTTGGCAAATGATTTCTGATAAGAATATTTTTTCCATTATATACATAAATCAGGAACAACTATACATAAACAATATATGTAGGTAATAGTGACTATGCCCTCTGGTAGCCATGGTTTTGATGAACCAAGATGATTTAAAGTAAATAAAAGGAACATTTCTGTAAAATTATCTCGGAATAGAATTGGCAGTTTACAAGACACTGACATATGGAAACTTATTTTTAGCTTTGGCAGCCATATTTTTCAGTGTATCTAAAGAATTTGGTCAATCCACGAGGGTCTCCAAAGAAACTACATGTATGTGAAACTTCAAGACTGAGTGTAGAGGACATGTTGTTTGAAGATTTTTCTATTTTTCGCCAATGTTTTATGAAAAATTTGAATACCCTTGGTGGAAAGTCTTTATTTATATGTGAAGGGAAAGGTTACCATTTAAGGAAATGTCACAACACCCCATTCCATGTAAATTGAAATAATTTGATAATCTTGAATGTAGGTGACCTAAGGAACATTTATACTTGCCTGAGCACAAAGTGCTGAGGATGAGCTATTGTGATCGCTCACTGTCCATCCAGCTGTCCGCACATTTCTTCAAACAAATCTTCTCTGAAACCATATAATGAAAGTTAATGAGACTTAGCTTGGATATTTCTTAAATGGTCCTCCTCCAAAGTTCCAAACAATTTCATCCACTTGCACATAGGGGCCGCCTCAGCAAAAAATCTTCAAACAACATCTAAACTGCTAATCCAATTTAGAAATGATTTCACACAAATGATCCTTATGTCACTCTCTACCAAGACTGCAAATTATTCTGATTCAAAAAAACATGGCTGCCAGGGAGCATTGTCACTTTTCCCTATATGTATATTGTGAAAACTTGAAACAAAGAGTGCCAGACTGCCACAAATACGCCCGTCATTTAACTTTGCCTAATGTAAGGGCCATAATCTAAGAGTGCCTGGGACCATTTGGCTGATTATAGAACTTGGCCGAGATATTATGCCCACAAACATTGTCAGCAAGTTTTGTGATGATCGTATAAAAACAGTTCGATTTCAGAGCGGACAATGTCTTGGGCTCCGGGTGCCCTCCTGCCGCTGCCACCACGTGTGTTCTCGTAATACCCCCGCTCTTGCAAAGACAGGCTTATAAATATCGTCTTGTATGAAACTAATAGCCTGATTCTAAAATAGGCAGTGGCTACGATTACGGTACCATAATCCTAGCATCCGGTTTAGGATTACGGAAGTTCCGTATTCCTAGACAACCCTATGACAATAGGCTAGGATTACAGAAGTATTTAAGAGGCATCAAATTTATGTTAGAAAATGCATAAATGACATTGTAAAATTACTCATTTCACTAAATGTTTCATGCTATCGATCGACTGTTTTGGGTTAGTATAATGATCTTAATGGCGGTGGGCGGAAATATAGAATTATCTATGTTTCGTATATAATATACCTGCATTTTTTTTTTTCATCAAGCCATCACAAATGGTCTTTAATAACATACAATATGGTTATAAATCATAAAATTCAAAGTATAGATTTTTTTTAAAATCTAACTTTGACACTCATATTTCTAATATATTTCCGTGCACTGCCATTAAGATTATACTAACCCAAAACGGCGGAAACAAAACATGAAATAATAAGGCAGGCACGAAATGGTGCGTGAAATAAGTTAGTTTACAACATCATTTATGCATGTCCTAACATATACTTTATGCCTCTTAAAATACTCCCATAATCCTAGCCTATCCTCATAGGGTTGTCTAGGAATACGGAACTCCGGTAATCCTAGAACCGGAGGCTAGGATAACGGTACCGTAATCGTAGCCACTGCCTTTAAAATAATTTCACAAGGTTGTTCAAATCATTCCGATTCGTCAAAATACATGGCCACCTGGGGGTGGGGTCATTTTGCCTGAAAGGATATTGTGGAAACTTTAAAAATTTACTTGTATCAAAATGCTGGCCCGATTTTAAAATAATATCACACAGCTGGTCCTTGTGTGACCCACTACCAAGATTATTTAAATTGATTTGTCATAAAATATGGCTGCAAGAGTTAAAATTTTCTCGTAAGAACCTGCAGGCCCGATTTTAGAATAATTTTACACATTTGTCAAATGGTCCTTGTGTGACCCTCTACCAAGATTGTTCAATTAATTTTGATTTGTTAAAAAACATGGCCACCAGGGTGATGGTACAGAAGCTTGGTGGTTTCCACCTGGGTGCCCACACATGGTGAAATAAATGACTGGGGTCTGTCAAACTGGAAAAGTTGCCATATGACCTATAATTGTCAGTATGACGTAAACTTAACAGAGGGTCACGAGGTCAGATGAAGAAACACTGCAACAACTGTCCAGATGCTCTAACTGTAACATGGCTCTCATGTTGTAATGTAACTCTGGTGTTATTTTAGGGCTAGTCTGTTGCATTTAAGTAAAAATACTGGTTCAATAAAATTACAAACGTATATTTTCAGTATCACATTTTTATTGGTGTCCTTCTTACAAATAAATACAAATGTACATCAATCAAATTCATATACCATTGAAACTCAGTATCTCTCACTTTAATCTCAAAATTCTAGCTATCTATAAAACATTTAAATGTCACATCCCGAGAACAAGTGCACAACATATTTAAAGTTTAATTTCAGTTATCTTGAAGTAAAACGCTTGGAATTTGAAATATCAATTTTGAACTGTATTTTAATAAGAAATACATTATATTGTCAAGCACATATTTCAACTAGATTTCATCAACATATAGGAGTTAGAGATTTCATATGTATTAAAAATTTCTTTACAGTAAAATCATGAAGATTTATGGTGAACTATTATTCTTGAATTTATTGGTTGCATTCTTTCTAAAAACTTTAATTCCAACGAACAAGTAAAATTCCTATATAAATAACAAATGTAAGAACTGAAGATGTTATTTTTAGTGGAAACCACAAAATTTTATGTCACCGAATAAAATAATTGAACAATTGTTGTCCAATATATTGAAACTACAAGTAAATTTACATTGATATGCAAGCCCAAGTATAAAGTTCATTTGTGCAAACTCCAATCATTCTATTTTCATTATAGTTCAAAATAGGGATTTTTAATAATTGTGATTTATTAAAATTTATATTAAAATGTAAATATTATAAAATCAAAGTAATTCAAAACTAGCAAGTGTGACAAATATAGCAGTACAATTATTCTATAAAAAAATGTACATGTTATACAATTAGCACTTAACAAAAAGCTGAAAACGGAAATAATATATTGGTATAAAATTGAGAGCTTTTAAACCTGATATCTGACTACTGTAATGCCCTTTTATATATATATATATATATATATATATATATATATATATATATATATATATATATATATATATTAATAATAGGTAAAGAAATATGAATTATTATATGGAGAAGAGAGACAGAGCCTAACATGAAAAGAAAAGCTTTTGATGTAAAAATACTCTATTTTACAGTTTTACTGCTCAATCACCATCTTGAGATTTTCAATATTTGTCTCACTTATTGGATTTTTTTATTCGACAGTTTGTTTGTTTTTGGTTTAACGCCATTTTTCAACAGTATTTCAGTAATATAACGGCAGGCAGTTAACCTAACCAGTGTTCCTGGATTCTGTACCAATACAAACCTGTTCTCCGCAAGTAACTGTCAACGTCATCACATAAATTATTATAAGTGGAGGACGAATGATTTCAGACATAACGTCTTTTTATCAAATAGTCACGGAAAATATACACCCCCACCTGGGGATCGAACTCGCTACCCTGTAATCCGTAGACCAACACTCTACCCTACTAAGCTAAGTGGACCTCGACAGGGCCACTCTACTCGGTGTCTACTAAGTTTTAAACATGATATTCTGTAACAAGAGGGTCATGATGACCCTAGTAATATGAGCCACATGTTTCAAATGTCAAACTGATGATAAAATATTAAGAAAGTCAGTAGGTCACATTCATGGCCAATGAAATTCAGTTTTACGCTTTATGTGCAAAACTGTTTATGTCATCAAAATTTCAAGGCTGTATCTTAAACAAGAGGGACATGAAGGCCCTGTATCGCTCACCTGACCTATTGACCTAAAGATCATCAAGATTAACATTCTGACCAAGTTTCATTAAATATGATCATAAATGTGGCCTCTAAAATGTTAACTAGCTTTTCCTTTAATTTGACCCCTTGGCCTAGTTTTTGACCCGACGTGACCCAGATTCGAACTTGAACTAAAGATCATCAAGATTAACACTCTGACTAAGTTTCATTAGATACAGTAATAAATGTGGCCTCTAGAGTCTTAACAAGCTTTTCCTTTGATTTGACTTACTGACCTAGTTTTGGACCCCACCTGATCCAGATCTGAACTTGACCTATAGATCATCAAGATCAACATTCTGAACAAGCTTCATTAAGATATGGTTATAAATGTGGCCTCAAGTGTTAACTAGCTTTTCCTTTGATTTCACCCGATGACCTAGTTTTTGCCCCGACATGACCCAGATTCGAACCTGACCTAAAGATCATCAAGATTAATATTCTGACAAAGTTTCATGAAGATACAGTAATAAATGTGGCCTCTAGAGTGTGATCAAGCTTTTCCTTTGATATGACCTAGTTCCCTAGTTTTTGACCCCACTTGACCCAGATTTAAACTTGACCTAAAGATCATCAAGATTAACACTGACCAAGTTTCATTAAGATATGGTCATAAATGTGGCATGTAAAGTGTTAACTAGCTCCTCCTGTGATTTAACCTGGTGACCTAGTTTTTGATCCAACATGACCCAGATTTGAACTGGACCTTAAGATCATCAATATTAACATTCTGACCAAGTTTTATGAAGATACAGTCATGAATGCGGCCTCTACAGTGTTAACTAGTTTTTCCTTTGATATGACCTAGTGACCTAGTTTTTGACTCCAACTGACCCAGACAAGCTTTTCCTTTGATTTGACATGATGATCTAGATTTTGACCCCACATAACCCAGATTTGCACTTGATCTACAGATTATCAAGATTAACATTCTGACCAAGTTTCATTAAGATATGGTCATAAACGTGGCCTCTACAGTGTAAACTAACTTTTCCTTTGATTTTACCAGGTGACCTAGTTTTTTATCCTACATGACCCAGATTAAAACTGGACCTTGAGATCATCAATATTAACATTCTGACCAAGATTCATGAAGATACATTCATAAATGCGGCCTCTACAGTGTTAACATGCTTTTCCTTTGATCTGACCTGGTGACCTAGTTTTTGACCCCAGATGACCCAATATCGAACTTGTCCAAGACTTTATTGAAGATAACACTCTGATCAAGTTTCATTAAGATTGGGCCAAACTTGTGACCTCTAGAGTGTTAACAAGCTTTTCCTTTGATTTGACCTGGTGACCTAGTTTGTGACTCCAGATGACCTAATATTGATCTCCTCCAAGATTTTATTGAGGGTAACATTCTGACCAAGTTTCATTAAGATTGGGCCAAAAATGTGACCTCTAGAGTGTTAACAGTCAAACTGTTGACAACGGACGGACGGACGACGACGGACGGCAGGCACAGGGCGATCACAAAAGCTCACCTTTGAGCACTTCGTGCTCAGGTGAGCTAACAAGAGGGCCATGATGGCCCTATATCGCTCACCTGTTATCATTGCACTTGAGGACAAGAAGGTCCTCAGAAACAATATCTAAGTCCAAAGGACAGGAGCAACAAAGGGAAGGAATTTAACCAAAAAGAAAAAAAAATCTTACAAGGTATAGATATGTTAAAATACACCTAAAAATTGGAGGTACCATCCATGTTGTACCACAGAAAACTGGTCTAGTGTTTTCCCTACGGCCAATAATAAAAAAGTTACTAAAAATAAGCTATTTATAGTAACGTAAAAGGGAAGTAATCAAAAAAAAAAATATTGTAAGTGGACAAAAGAAGGATCTGCCAAATATATCTGTTGACATAAATGAAATTTCAGATCAGTATCTTCATAAGTTATGGAGATATAACAATTTAAATTTGAAATAAAGGGAGGTAATTTGACATAAAATCAGTCCATAGTTATCTACCCTGATTGTCTCAGTCCAACTAATTACAATAATGAAATTTCAAATAAGTCCTGTAAGTACTTACTGATATAAATCCATTTCGATTACAATCAGGGGAGGTAATCAGATATAAAATAACTCTGGAACATATGATTGGATCTGATTTGTCATGGAATCCAAGATTTATTGTTGCTGAAGATATTTTGGAAGTTTGTATCAAATAAAACCATAAATGAAGTCTCTACATGGCTGCAAAAGCCAAAATAGCCAATTTTGGACATTTAAGGGGCCATAACTCTGGAACCAAAGATGGAATCTGGCCAGTTGAAGAAAGGGAGCAAGATCTAGTGGTGATACAAGTTGTGTGCAAGTTTGGTTAAAATCAAATCATAAATGAAGCTGCTATTGTGCAGACAAGGTCAAAATAGCTAATTTTGGCCCTTTCAGGGGCCATAACTCTAGGACCCATTATGGGCTCTGGCCGGTTCAAGAAAGGAAACCGAGATCTTATGGTGACACAAGTTTTGTGCAAGTTTGATTAAATTCAAATCATAAATGAAGCTGCTATTGTGCAGACAAGGTCAAAATAGCTAATTCTGGCCCTTTCAGGGGCCATAACTCTGGAACCCACAAAGGAATCTCGCCAGTTCAAGAAAGGAGCCGAGATCTTATGGTGATACAAGTTGTGTGCAAGTTTGGTTAAAATCAAATCATAAATGAAGCTGCTATTGTGCAGACAAGGTCAAAATAGCTAATTCTGGCCCTTTCAGGGGCCATAACTCTGGAACCCATAATGGAATCTGGCCAGTTCAAGAAAGGAACCAAGATCTTATGGTGATACAAGTTGTGTGCCAGTTTGGTAAAATTCAAATCATAAATAAAGCTGCTATTGTGCAGACAAGGTCAAAATAGCTAATTTTGGCCCTTTCAGGGGCCATAACTCTGGAACCCATAATGGGATCTGGCCAGTTCAAGAAAGGAACCGTGATCTTATGGTGATACAAGTTGTGTGCAAGTTTGGTTAAAATAAAATCATAAATGAAACCACTATCGTGCAGACAAGAAATTGTTGACGGACGCACGGACGCACGAGACGCACGGACTGACGACGGACGACGGACGAAGGGTGATCACAAAAGCTCACCTTGTCACTATGTGACAGGTGAGCTAAAAAGGACAATTATAATTCTACATAATAGGCTAGATTAGCAATAACAGCATTATTTACCATTCAAACTTGTTAATCAATTGCTAAAAACATAGGCAGGCTACAGCAATGTAATTGCAGATTGGGCTGATTTACCCTTATCAGTGTAGGCAACTCTATTCCAAAGACAGTGATTTATCTCAGGCTCCAACATGGTTTTGATTGATATTGGGTCTAGTATGTAACTAGACTGTTTTATTCACCAGAACAACTCGGTTTAGACATTATGATCTATGCATCTTGTTTGGTCATTGGTTTAAATGTCAAGAAAGTAGTTATTTTACAAGTGGTACACAGAAACTGTGTAACTTACAAGGAGTACATAGAGGCATGTGGAATTGCCAGGATTTTATGTTTTGTAGTGAAGGCATTCACCTATCAAATGACACTGGATACCCCAAATACATGTGGAGTATACAGGATTGTATTATCCGAGTGAATCGGTGGAGTCCGAATGAAGCAGTTGACAAAAATTTGTAATATACACATATTAAGTGCGTTCATCAAAGTACGTTTAATTTTTAAGTGTGCATGTTACACTACTAATGTAGAGCTCCACGTGTGGATTACGTATGGGTATTAAAATTCCGTGTTGTATTTATTTGTAATGTAGTTTACAATTTGAATTAAAGTATTAATAGATTGAGTATATATATATATATAAATCATGATTTTAAGACATGTTCCTTGAATATGCACAGACTATACTTTTATTTGCAATTTTTCTCTTCCCGGATGGTTTTATTATTTCTTCAGTAGAAACAATAAACCAGTCAAAGTATAAAGCCAAATTTAAAGAAACAGAAAGAAAGCAGAATATGCATGAAGGATTAACAAATATTATGAATGAAGCTTTGGAAATTATTTTTGTATATTACAAGATACTGCTGTAAAGTTTACGACATGAGACGCTGATCAAAGAAAGTAAGTATTTATATAGATATGTATTGAAGGATCTTATTGGCAATTCGGAGTTACTGGAATGCTTCATTAAAAAATTTCTCTATCAGTTTCAAAAATTAACTAGAAGCTGCGTTCAATAAACGCTTGATGCCCCCGGTGGCATCCTTGTCAATACAAAGCAACCTAAGTCCAAAATGAGGTCAAGTTCAAGGTCAAACTGAGGTCAGGTGATGTCTGAAGATGAGGAATGGTCAGAGGTTACATCTGCATTAGTATAAAGTAATTCTAGTAAGGGGTATTGATGCTAGACGAAATGGTCCCATTTGGTTAACCAAGAGATGGCCCATATAAAGCAACCTAAGTCCAAAATGAGGTCAAGGTCGAACTGAGGTCAGGTGATGTCTGAAGATGAGGAATGGTCACAGGTTATGTCTCCATTAGTATAAAGTCATTCTAGTAAGGGGTATTGATGCTAGACGAAATGGTCCCATTTGGTTAACCAAGAGATGGCCCATATAAAGCAACCTAAGTCCAAAATGAGGTCAAGGTCGAACTGAGGTCAGGTGATGTCTGAAGATGAGGAATGGTCACAGGTTACATCTGCATTAGTATCAAGTCATTCTAAGTAAGGGGTATTGATGCTAGACAGAACGGTCCCATTTGGTTTAAACCTCGTACGAACGGATGGACAGGATGATCACTATATATGCCTCCCGCATCAGTAGATGCCAGGGGCATAAAACGACAGTAATGTTCTTCAGTAAAAGTATGCAGACATATACTGGAAGTTATATGAAGCAATTGGGAAACTTTATTACAGTACTTTTCTCCCAGATTAGAAAGGATTACTTAAGATTTGTGAAAAGGAGAAGGCTTAAGCATTAAGGAAGAAGGTAATTGCACAAAAGGATATGAAAGTCTGAAAATGTGACCATGTCTTTCATAAAGAAAGGTAACAGCATTGTGAAATAGAGAATCTATCTTTGGTCTTCGGTTAAGATCAGAAAATTCCAACCCGAGGGCGTACAGCTCAAGTCTTAAACGAGGCTGTGCCGAGTTTAAGACTTGAGCGGTGCGCCCGAGGGTTGGGATTTTCGGATCTTTACCGAACACCAATGATGGATTCTATTTCTCACTTACCAAAACAGAAACAATAAAAACAAGCATGAAAATATGAAACTATTTAAAACGCGGGAAATTGACGTCCGTAAGCAGAAGTGACGTCGTGACATTTCAGTGACGCACAATAACAAAGTTCCGCTTTAGTTTTATCGTTTGTAGCGTAACGGTACGTTCTTATCATAAAGTAATGAATTTTGAATCGAGAAATACACTATAGGGAACGGAGAGAAAATATAAAGGTACCTGATTTTTAATTATTTTACATAAATAATATGTATATTCAGTGCATGAAGTAGTCCGTCACAGGAGTGTGGGATAACCCATGTGAGATAAGATTTTTCCAGCATTTCTAAAAATAGAGATTTTTCTGTCCGATAAGTGAGAAACGGGTGTCTCATCTAAAATTGAAAGCAAGTGAATTATGTGACAATATTATGTTGTTTTTGTTTTTTTTTTAGTGATATATTGCTTATTCTACTGTCTTATGATTGTAATGTTTCATTGAAAATTAAAAAAAAAAAGAAATAGGAGACAGGCTCAGAGATATTTTGATTGAAGATGAATGTGTCAGGTATATTGATTCAAGTGTGTTGAATGACAAAGCAGATTTAAACAATAATGAAGTTACAAATGGATGTGTACCTTTGTTGCACACTGAAGACGGTGGTTGAAATAATAAAAATATAACATCAACTGTACATGAAAAACATGATGAAGTAATTCAAACAGTTAGTGAACCAGTTATTGAAGACAGCACTGAACCGCACACTAGAACTGTCACAGAGTGATTATAAAATTATACCCCACAATGTGCAGTAATGTTAAATAGAAAACAAGAAACAAAATATGCCAAGAATATAACATTCAGGCAGTGATTGTCAATTTGATTTGACTGGCTTTTTTGTTCGGAATCTACACATATTAAATTGTTTATAGTTTATGATATAGTCCGGTTGATTTTTTCTTCATTTCTTTGTCTTACCTGTAATATATATTTTAAATACATGTACCATTATTTAAAATTGTTTTGTTTTGTTTGTTTTGGGTTTAATGCCGTTTTTCAACAGTATTTCAGTCATATAACGGCGGGCAGTTAACCTAACCAGTGTTCCTGGATTCTGTACCAGTACAATCCTGTTCTCTGCAAGTAACTGCCAACTTCCCCACATGAATCAGAGGTGAAGGACTAATGATTTCAGACACAATGTCGTTTATCAAATAGTCACGAAGAACATACGCCCTGCTCGAGGATCGAACTCATGACCCCGTGATCCGTAGACCGACACTCTACCTACTGAGCTAAGCGGGCGGGCATTTAAAATTGTAATGATAGGCCTATATATATTCTTTTCCAGGGCATTTGGAACCAGAAGTAAGCTGCGAAAACTCAGCCGAAAATGGTTAATGGAAACACCATGGTTGAGGTACTCCATGACAAAGGATGCCGTGTTTTGTGTGAACTGCTGCTTGTTCGGAAGCATTGACGGACGGGAGAAAACCTTTACAGCTGGCACGTGGGATTGGAAGAATATTTCCATGCTGATAAAACGTCATGCAGGTGAAAAATTCCATCTGGACGTGTCTGTTTGTGCTGGAGGCTTCATGGCTATCTTGTCTGGGAAATGTGAATCGATAAACAAAACAGTGCGAAGAAATCGGTAAACAAAAATCAATATATACTGTCTTTACTGAATTATTGAAGCTGTTGTAAAGCAGAATATACCATTGCATGGACACACCAAAAATAACAGCAATTTCATGGCTATACTGAGGACCTTTACATAAAATGACAAAATTCTAGAGCAGATCATTTAGACAATGCACAATATAACAGTAAAACACTTCACCAGAAATCCAAAATGAACTGATTGGTATTTGCACAAGTTAAGGTAAAGAAATAACTTTTGGAAGACTGTTGCTGGTGCCCCTATTACGCTATCATGTTGATAAAGCAACTGACAAATCTACATAAGAACAACTGTCTTTTTGCGTGTGTTTCGTCGATGGGAGTTGTGCAGTCAGAGAAGAATTTCTTGGATCCGTCAAGTGTATCAAAGGAGTCGCACTTTGCGCAAACATAGTGGCGTTCATGCAAGAAGTCTTGGTTGAACTCTAAACTACATACATGGTTCGCACAGCCTTGAAATGGCCCGGAATTTTGGATGTTGTCCTAAAAAGTCCCTATTAAATTTGCATTAATTAAAATTATTTTGAATAAAAAATAAGTAATTTTATTTTGCGAAAAATAGTGTTCTATTGTAACTGGCTACGCCACTGCAGACTGATGGTCACGCTTGTAATCGCAAAACCGGTTTTGGTTCCTGGTCTGTTCTATTTTTGATCTTAAAAGCGTAGTATATAGGAACCAGGTTGTGTAAAGAAAAGCTCGAGCACATGTGTAACGCTTTCAGTTGAATCTTCACAAGACAGAAGTAAAGTACGACTCTCTAAAACTTTAAATATCGTAAAGTTAAATCTATTTTCTACATTCTACATTGTAACTATGCCGCGCCGCGGGCGAGAGAGGAGACGGGCACCACAGGGTGAGGTCCTCAACAGAAGAGAACATGCTCCAGTACCGGTAAACAGGCGAGCGCCGACGCCAGCAGTGGGGCAGCACAACCACCACGTGCGAATCCGAAAAATAGAAGAACGAGAGCACATGCTCGCGAACAGCCGCCCGCACTAGCACCAGCACCAGTACGGGACCCTGAGGTTGACGAGGAATGGCGCAGAGGGACAGGAAGGGCCCCATACCCAAGAGACGCTGGGCGGGGCACCCCCCCGGCTGACTTGAACCGGGGCCGGAAGCGCAGGTCTGAGGAGGCAGAGCTGGACGATTTTTGTGATGATCCCCTGCTACAGAACAATGCCGACGTATGAATCTTAGGGGATTCCATTCCCTATTGGGCGGGAGTTAAGGCCATGTCTACTGGCAAGCCCAATTTGAATGTAAACGATGTGAAGATAGGCTGGTGAGGTGTGAGAGGTCTTGGCTGGCAGGGATATAGACATCAAGTGGAGTCACAAGTTCTGTTATCCTCACCGCCAAGAATGATAATAATTAATCTAGGTGGGAATGATTTAGTTTATCTAAAAACACCAGCTATTAGGGATTATTTTATTATTTTCTCCAAAGAAAGTCATGGAGGGGGACAAATATGGGCTACAAACCTATTGAGAAAGAAAGGAAAAGACTTAACCGTTTAGCACGCAGGATTGTTTTAGATTCAGGAAACGGAGATAATGTATCTCCGGACATAGACGAAAAAACTAACTTACATCGTGCAGATGGTGTTCATTTGAATGACGTAGGCTTGGAGTTTTACTTGGATTACGTTAAGGACATAACTGTAAAATATAAATCCTAATTTGTAAAGTAAACTTAAATAAATAAGGGTACTGAATAGTATATACATATTAAGCTGGCTTCTTTTTTCAATTTTGTCGGTGTTAGACTTCTTCACTTTCCTTAAGCTGTGAATAGGTGCCCAGAATTCTGGGGGATAAATTGTTGGGTCAATTTATTGTGGCCGAAAAAATTCTGTCGATCGGAGGGTGACCGAATATGTTATATTTTTGTAAACATCTGAATATTAGTAAGCGCCAAAATTAAGATCTTGATTCTAAATGTATCTCGGATTCAGGGTTCTGATTCATTGATAGTGTATATGTTTAAAGCAACCGTCTGGTCTCCTTCCGGTTGACGAAAATTCGAACAATCTGGCGGGACACCCCGTCAGATTTATTAGAGTGACCATAACATGCCACTTTTTAATCTTGTATGAATGTTATTAGATTAGGTATTGTATAACCCCTAAAAGACAAGTGTTTGATAGATTAAAAAACACGTGTTACACGTTTGTTTTTAGTTATTTATTTTGAGGTATAAAATAAAAGCCCTAAAAATCCCTAATTCTGCCGATCTTTGGCCCTAAATGTTCTGCGCCTGCAGATTGCGCGTGTACCTGGTGTACATTGCCTGCAGCCTGTTTTTCCAAGATAGGCTGAGCGATGAACAATAGTGGAAAGTTGAGGTAAAATGAGTTCATTGGTAATTTTTATAATATGAAACCGTGCATAAAACAATAAAATATCTTTGGTAAGGATCCTTCGAGAACACCGACATTATAACGCTAGAAAAGTGTATTAATTAGTCCTAAATGAAATATTAAGTCAAACTTAAACAGTATTCAAGTGAAATTATCGGTAGTATATGGGATATTGATGATGTTGTAGTACTGATGTGCCAGTAAATCTGTTCGGAGTAAATATTAGTGTATGCCATTTATTAGCAGCTATGTCACAAACAAATCCGCCCTTATTAATTGCATCGAATTGTCACAGAGTTTGCATCGCTTTTCAGAAAGAGTAAAACACTTTGTTGAGTAAACTTGCATCATGGGCAAGTGTGTATATAATCCAAACTGGTCATCGTCTCACAGCTGGGTGATGAAAGCAGAAGATAAGTACAAAGCATACTGTAAATGTTGCCAAAAGTTGATTGATTTAGGGAAGATGAGCGATGGCACGCTAAAATCGCATGGAAAAAAAAGCGAAAAACATAAACTGCATCAGCGTTCAGATTCTGTGCAATTCCCGATCGAAAAATTTGCAATCTTGCCCCCACCACCTGCGAAGAATAACAGCCAATCCCAAGTACTTCATCTGTTGTCAGTGTGAAAGATTTTGCTACAAAAAATGATGTTTTGAAAGCGGCGGTTCTGTGGACACTTTGAACGTTGTTAGTCATAACTCATACAAGTCAAATGAGTCGATCGGAAATCATTTTATGAAGAAGTTGATAAATTGAGAAGCCCTAAATATTGTTATAATGTCCCTGAAAAGTCCCTAAATATTTCAATGAAAAGTCAGTATGAACCAATGTATACATACTTATTTATTTTGTTGGGTTTAACGTTGCACCGACACAATTTTAGGTCATATGGCGACTTTCCAGCTTTAATGGTGGAGGAAGACCCCAGGTGCCCCTCCGTGCACAGTTTCATCACGAGCGGGCACCTGGGTAGAACCACCGACCTTCCGTAAGCCAGCTGATGGCTTCCTCACGTGAAGAATTCTACGCCTCAAATAAGGTTTCGAACCCACATCAATGAGGGGCAAATGGTTTGAAGTCAACGACTCTAACCACTCGGCCACATAGGCCCCCCAATGTATACATATAGAATCTCTTCTAGTGTTGTTATCTTTTGACTTAACTGTCATTATAGTGTACACACACAAAATATTACTTGGTGTCAGAAGTTTGAAGGACACCATATGCAGCAGGACAATTATGACTGAGGATTCAAAAACAAGGAGAGCAGCGTTCAATAAACGCTTGTTGCCCCCGGTGGCATCCTTGTCGATACAAAGCAACCTAAGTCCAAAACAAGGTCAAGTTCAAAGTCAAGGTCAAAATGAGGTCAGATGATGTCTGAAGATGAGGAATAATTGGTCACAGGTTCATCTGCATTAGTATCAAGTCATTCTAGTTAGGGGTATTGATGCTAGACGAAACGGTCCCATTTGGTTTACCTCTTATGGACGGACATACGTACGCACGGACGGAAGAACGGACAGAAAGGACAATCACTATATGCCTCGGGCATCAGTAGATGCTGGGGGCATAAAAATGTGAAACAACAGACAGGACTGTACCACAATGCATGAACTGGAATGATATGAACTTGCAAGAATAAGAGAAATTCAGAAGACACACTGAGAGCGAATTTTTCGTGGACCACTTAAAGTTTTGAGCCAGAGAAAGTGTCATACTGGTTATTGTGGTTAGGGGACAAAAGAAGGGATATCAGACATATCTGGACTCACATAGCAGCTGGAGAAGCAAAAAAACTAGACACATACACGATAGACCCACATTAAATACAATATATACAAGTCACCAATTCAGTAAAGTAAAATGGACTGGTACGAAAACATTTAATCGATATGATACTGGACATAGGATATAAACTGGCTATATTCATGAAAACTTTATGATAATTTACAAGAACTAACACAACATTATACACAATATGTTTCAGATGCAGTGTAATGCAACACCACAGAATTTTAGTGGGAATGTGTACTGTGGACAAAATGCACATAAGCAGGAAATGTAACAGTAAGTTAATTTAGATTTAATAGTTTAACATTTTAATGAAATATCTTTCAACATTGACATAAATGTGATCTCACTCAGGGCCTTTCATCAGGAAATTGGGAAAATACCTCAGCCCTTCAAAGGGCTACGTAGGATTTGGGCCGATTTTGGCCCCCACCTAAATGATGATGAAATATGTCATATTTTTTAGTAGAATGTGTATATTTACTGAAAATAATAGTAAGAATCTGCAAAGGCCATTATTTAATGAAAATTCTATGCTTCATTGTATGCTATTGTTCATGAATAGCACCAATCTTACATGAGGGTATACTAAATAAATCGGCCTAAATAGAATTTAAAAAAAGTTCTATGACTTACGCATTTCATAAATATGTATACATGCATAACATATAAATGCATAAACCAATGGCACTATTGCCATAGAAACGACCCTTAATAAGGGAGATAACTCTGAAAAGCCTTAAAACTCAAAATGATTTAGAAATAGCATAATTTTTGTTGACCCCGTGTATCAACGAATAAAAAAATGAAAAAAGACTATTTCTCTAAACAGAGCAGCTCATGCACTATATTTATACATTTGAGAAATATATAATCCCATTTCGTTGCCATGGCAACATAGTGAAAAAATGATATTTTTTTCCCTTTTGCACATCTTTACAAATATTATGATCTTTTTTTTACTTTAAAAATCTATTCGAAGCTGTAAATGATTGCCTAAATGTTTCTGTAATAGAATGATTGTATATTCCTGTGTCGTTACCATGGTAACACAGCGAAAAAGTGAGAATTTTTGTTTGTGTTGTATTTTTTAGCCAAACTTCTGCACGTTAATTGTCAATTTTGGGAAAAACTATAGCTATCATTAAAGGTGATGAATGTACCCCTCGCATGCACTGACACAGTACATTGCAATTTGACGCACACAAGATTGCATAATATGTGGACTGTATGTATATAGACTGTATGTATACAGTATAGTTACAAAAAACAAAGTCCCATAACTATGCAGAATATTTATCTAAAAGAACGTAACATGCACCATGCACAACTAGGGTTGGTACTGATCACTTGTATGAAGTGTCATTAAATTGTGTGCAAGGGTTCGGAAGATTAGGCGCACGCACAAGATTGCATATGCAGCCTGAATGTACATAGTATATTAAAGAAACAAAGTCCCATAACTCTGCAATTTTTGTCGTTGAAAGAACCTAACATGCCCCATGCACAACTACTGCATGCAGTTACTGATCACTTGTGAAGTTTCATTAAATTGTGTCAAGGGGATGAGGAGAGATGGTGCACACAAGATTGTGTCTATGTATATAGCATAGTAACAAAAAAAAAAACAACAAAGTCCTGTAACCTAACATGCCCCGTGCACAACTACTGTTGTTACTGATCACTTGTGTGAAGTTTCATTAAATTGTGTCAAGGGGATGAGTAGAGATGGTGTGCACAAGATTGTGTCTACAGACGGACAGACTGACAACCTGAAACCAGTATACCCTCCCCCCCCCCCACTTACAACTTTGTTGTCCGGGTGGGGGGGGGGTACAATAACCAACTGGTAAACACCGAATGACAAATTTATTTCCCTCCAAACATGGACTAAAATCAAGGCTTTGGAACATAACGGATTAGACCGGTAATACATCAAACATGGTTCTGTGTGCTGTTGGGCTATAGTGTGACCAAATACTGATACCAGACAACTTACCGGAAATACTAAAATGTAAACATAATCTTAACCATCTGTCGCAATGATTTTTGGAAATCTTACCTTGCATTTTGGGAAATACATCTGCCAGTTGGGGAAAAAATTGTATATTTTTAGATTGGGAAGTGGCCTAATAGGCCTCTGTTACAAAAGGATGAAAAGCCCTGTCACTTGATGAATAATTCATGGGTTTCTACAAAACATTTGTGTCTGACTTTTGTCCACACCAGACAATGCTTGTTAAATTGATGTATAGATAATTTACACTGCAAGTCAGTGTAATTACCCATTTCTTTCCAAGTTATAGATTTGTCCTGTGTAGTTTTTCAAAACTGTTAAGGAAAATTGGGAAAAAGTCCTGTGTTTTTTTTTCATTTCAGGAAACAGAACCTGTTAGTGAATTGTTAGATACTAGTAGTGTATCGTTGGAAGGTGCTCCCGAAATGTCAGCAGATAAATGTGTTGGCGGTTATTCAAATGTAAGCTTAATTATCAAATAATGAAAATAAAACTGCTTAAATTTGACTTTGTAGGCTCGAATTATTGTTTAAACTTGCTATCAAAAACAAATATATCTGTAGCTTTGAAATTTTGCAGACTTGTTTATAACCACTAGTTTAGTATGTGATGGTTCACTTGCATTTTGTCAAAATTGTGACCCAATTTATAACTAGAACGTTGGATTTTCTTAATTATTTTGCATTAGAAAGGTCCCTTTAACTTTAATATTATAAGAGCAACACTTTTATCATTATAGGTTCAACATGAAACATAGCTTTGATCTAAGCTTTTAAACTTTGCAGACTTGTTCAACACAGTCAGTTGTTAAATTGAATGAGAGCAATAGTCTGAAACTTTACAAACCTGTTCATCATCATTAGGTGAGTACTTTAGCCAAGAACAATAACTCTGATATCCATATTATCATTGAATTACAGTAGCAGCTTTTGAACCGGATAAATTAAATGGAATCATACAGTAAGGCAGCACTTTCATTGCAGTTCCGTCTACTTTTCAAGGAGGAAGAGTACATTGGGAGATCACTTACTGGTTTGAAATCAAGATCTGGGGAGGCAAAGCCTGCAGACCAAGATAGACTTGGCAGGATCTACAGTAAGATTTATTACCATGAAGCATTGCGAGTTTTTAGCTCCACTTATCGAAGAATTAGGTGTGCTATTCTGCTTGCCCTGAAGTCGCCACTTATCAGAGAATAGGTGTGCTATTCTACTTACCCCAAAGTTGGCATGTCCTTTTTTGGTTAAAGTTTTTTGGCAACCTTTGTTTTTCTTTGTTACTAATTGGCTTGAATATCTTTCTGTAACTTCACACTAACATTGTTCAGTATATGCAAACAAAGTATGTGCAGGGTCTGGGCCCATTATACCCAAGGTCAAAAAAAATATATAAAAATATAATTTTAGATATATGGAAAGTCTTTATACTTTATGTGCATGTAATTTTTTCGGCTGTTTTTGTGCACATTGTGATGGTGCGGGAACGGTTACGCGACTTGGTGAAACCATCCAGAACAAAGCGCCACTAAAATGGATGCAGCGTCCGCTTTCATGCTATACTGTGTTATAAATGACATTTAATTTAATGCTTTATAAATATCAAAATGGATTGTGGTTGTGAACAAGATTAATTGTTTATTCATTATACATTAATGCTTTGTTCATTATAAATATCAAAATGGATTGTGGCTGGGAATAAGATTAAATTAAATGCTTTAATATTCATTATATATTTTAAAATAATTTGTGGTTTTAAATTAGATTAATGCTTTGTTTTACTTTCATGAAATATATGCAGATGAATGTCCCTTGTTCAGAGATTAACATGTTTCTTTTTCCAAAAATTTTCAGTATATGTTTTTCACCAGAACATATCTGAGATGTGAAAGTACTTCATCTCTTTAAACATCACACAGGATTTTACTGAATTTTACTGTCTTCATTCTGTTAGATAATGGAAAATTTGGCAGAAGCCAGAGTTTGAACACAGAAATTAATCATTAGCTATCTTTTATTCCTGACTGAGCTACTAGGGATCAAAATCAGGTTTGACTACATAATTTTTCAGTAAGAAAGAATGAGTAGTTTCTGCTTTGAAGGTCTGTGATTGACCCCATATGCCTACCTTTCAAAATTTCAAGCAGCAATACAAGGGAAACTACAATGTGCCTGTAGGACACTGGGTGTGCCCCTCACTGGTACATTTGTCACAAATAAGGAGAAATAATTCAAATGTTTGCAGTCTTAATGGGGTATAGCCTCAACAAATATTTTATGAAAAGGATTCATTATTCTAGGCCATATACTTTTTGAGCTATGAGCATCACAAACAAAAAATCCACTATTTTGGCTATTTCAAGAGCCATAACTTTGTAATAAATGCTAAGATTTATCAAGATGCGCAAGTTCATATCATGATAAAGACTCATGCATGGTTTCATCAATTTATATCAAATACTTTTTGAGCTAGGTGCGTCATAAGGTGAAAATGTGCATTTTTGACAATTTCAGGGGCCATAACCCAAAAAATAGGGGGAGGAGCCAGACGAAAAATAGGAGGTGCACAAGTTCATATCATGATAAAGACTCATGCAAGGTTTCATCAATTTATATCAAATACTTTTTGAGCTAGGCACGTCACAAGGAGAAAATGTGCATTTTTGACTATTTCAGGGGCCATAACTCAGAAAATAGCGGGCGAAGCCAGACGAAAAATAGGAGGTGCGCAAGTTCATATCATGATTAAGACTCTTACAAGGTTTCATGAATCTATATCAAACACTTTTTGTGTTAGGTGCGTCACAAGGTGAAAATAAACATTTTTGACTATTTCAGGGGCCATAACTCTGAAAATAGGGGGAGGAGCCAGACGAAAAATAGGAGGTGCACAAGTTCATAACATGATAAAGACTCATGCAAGGTTTCATCAATTTATATCAAATACTTTTCAAGCTAGGCGCGTCACGAACTTCGGACGGACGGACAAGACCAAATCTATATGCCCCCACCACTCATGGGGTGGCACAAAAATCCATGGAAACTAGGGAAAATCCATGGAAATACGCCCTGAATAGACTGAACAATATGCCTGGAATCCAGGGAAAAATTCCAGGAACACCATTAATTATTTCCAGGGAATATTTCCAGGTGAAGCGGGGAATATTTCCAGGGATACTTGGGAATATTTCCAGGTGAACCAGGGAATATGTGTACCAGGGAATATTTCCAGGGATACTACCATTCGGATTTTCCATGGAACACTATATCTTTTCCATGGAATCCTGTTCCAATACTCCATGGAATAATTCCATGTACTTTTCCAAGGAAATCCCTGGACATTCTACAGACGGGAAGTAACGAAAAGATCAAGACCTGTGAAAGTAAATATCACTAGAGCGATAAGCAGGTCTTTTGTTTGTGATTTAATGTCGCACCGACACATGATAGGTCATATGGCGACTTTCCAGCTTTGATGGTGGCGGAAGACCCCAGTTGCCCCTCCGTGCATTATTTCATCACGAGCGGGCCCCTGGGTAGAACCACCGACTTTTGGTAAGCCAGCTGGATGGCTTCCTCACATGAAGAATTCAACGCCCGGAGTGAGGTTTTAAACCCACATTGATGAGGGGCAAGTGATTTAAAGTCAGCAACCTTAACCACTCGGCCACGGAGACCTCGATAAGCAGGTCTACATTTGATCCTACCTCGAAGTTATCACATTTTGAAGGTCATATTTTGAAACAGATTTTGCAGATACATATTGCAAATCATAAGGAAATCATTAGGCAGCAATTTTAAGAAAAAATCTTTTTTGACTGTATTTGTGACAAAGTTAATATTAAACTGCCAAGACAGATACCTTAGTTAGTGGAAAAGCAACATTATCATGTAAACAAGGAGCTACAATTCCCTGACCCCCTGCCCCAACATGTTGCTTTTTGGAGGTTTGAAGTATGAAGGTGAAGATCATACGTCAAGGTCATTTATATATTAAATTGTCTTCCCAAAATGTTTGTTGAATGTGAATATGAACTTAATCGGGTATTAAATGTTGGCTAAAGGAACAAGAGGCCCAAGTGGGCCTAAGTCGCTCACCTGAGAAAGACTTTGACCTAGTTAGATCTTGCTTGTGACAAAGTGTTACATTTAAAAGAAAAGAAAAAGAAATTAAAATTTTACATAAAACAATACTTTTCAAAGTATTTCTATTTTTAGCTCTAGCGGCCCCTAAAAGCGGCCAAGTGCCCCTATCTGAACAAACTTGGGAGAAGACCGCTTGTTCAAAGCATGGATTGCATACAAGTACAGCTGATGAATGTGATACAAAATGTGCACCCTGTCCCATCACTTGTTAGTATTGAGACTACAAAAGGGGATGAGCACAGATGGGCAAGAAGCTGTCCTAAAGATAAAGAGGTGTTATGCCGATGACCACTGTGGCTGCAGATTGCATTCTTTAAACTACAATTTTTTACTTAGGTCCACCAAATAATAACTGGTTATTAAACAACCCATTTCTCACTAAACATTTCAGAATCAGTTTTAACTAAGCCTGAAAATCATGACACAATGTTAGACTGGATTGAGTTTCGCCTTGGCGAAGACATGTTAATGAAAACCAGACTGAATTCAAACATGCAAAATGTGGAAGATACAAATAGAGCGATTAAAAGAAGCCTACCAAAAAATGTCACATTCACATGAAATTTTTCTGGGCAGAATGCACAGTGCTATCCATTCAGTAAGTAATGAACCAGGTCAACTGGTTATAAAATATATGTCGGACAATTCCAGAAAGTGGTCATGTAGCTTCGTATCTATGAACTGAACAATAAAAAGCTGAAATAAAACAAAGAAAGGAAATGACTTTAAACTTCAAACACAAGATGAGGGAAAGAAGGACAATAATGTACAAATTATATGAAAAAAAAACAAGAAATAAAAAAGAATTTATTTATTATATAAAACTATTTAACAAATAATTAAATCTATTGAACTCCATGCTCTGTTAAATCATTCATCCAAGTATGAAGGCAAAAATATACATCTCTCTAACTGTTCCATTCTTATTTAGAGCCAACATGCCAAAGCTGAAGACCACATCAAGAAAAGAGATTGGACTGACTTCTTTTGTCCACTACGCAAGGGATGCCAGGAAAATAATGCTGCTATGAGGGAGGATCACAAACAATGTGACTTTAAAAAGAATGAAAGACAAACTGAGTGTTTGTACAGTCCATATCTCAATGAAAGAAGAACAAGCTTACAACTAGAGCTACTTTTGAGAAAAGCGCATGTCTCCCACAACTGCCTAATCATCTAAACACTAAGTCAGTGTTTTTATACTGTTTAGTCACAACAAATATACCTTTGAAGAGTAAAATGGCTGATTTTCAGTAATTCAAGGGCCATAATTCTGAAGTGCCTATGCCAATTTTGCTAGTTATCGAACTTGGGAGAGGAATTATGGTCATACATATTTTGTTTAAGTTTGGTGAAGATCGGATAAAAAATGTTTGACTTGGAGTGTGGACAAGATGAATGGTTTTTGGTGCATGTTTGAGAATGAAGACTTCAGCATTTTTATGCATCTAGGTGATTCATAAATTATTGTCAAGGGCCATAATTCCGAAGTGACTTGGCTGATTTAGCTAGTTATCGAACTTGGCTGAGGTCTTATGGTCAAACACATTTTGTTTAAGTTTGGTGAAAATCCGATGAGAAATGTTCGACTTGGAGTGCGGACAAGCTTTGTGACAGACACACACACAGACAGACAGACAGACTGGAGTAAATCAATATGTCTCCCACACCACTGTGTGGTGGGAGACATAATAACACTTCAAGAAACATCATGTCACACCAATCAGTCGGCCACAGGTAAGGCCACTGGTCACGTATACTTCCAGGCAGGTGCCCTCTATTAGACCTGCAACATAAACACTGTTACATCCTCCAGCTTCCCGTCTACTACTAAGTGTATTTTACTTCTCTGGTATGTTGCGGCCAGAGATCGAACCCACTCCCTTCCGCACACATTGCCTGCGCTCTACCACTAGGCTACTGAGGTGGTCCTGAAAGTAAGAAATCAACTAAAAGAAAAAATAAACCAGAACACATCCAAAGAAGATTAGACCTACAACAGACACTAAAAACACTAAACTAAATATCAGTGTACTCACATGACCAAAAACACTTTGAAGGAAGCACACTAAACGACATAATAGAAGAAATCATGAATATAAGTGACAAAAGAATTATTTTAACTAATAACTGTCCTACAGATTGTCTAGGATCTTCATCAACTGCTACCTCTACTGACAATGACACACAGAAATTGATGGGGCAGCGGAAGCGCCACTTTTATGTGTCGCATACAAAATTGTATAGCTGCCAGTTTTGTGGTTTGGGGCACCACTCCACCGGTGCCTTGAAAGCCCACCTAGTGAAGAAATAGGGGACGACAAGTAATTTCTTCTTCAAGATCTATCCGGTTTCGGTTGACTGGCCTTCAAATTTCACCGAGGTACAAAGCCAGTGCACACCACCACCTCCACCTCCTGTACAAAAGTAGAGCACCATACCGCCTCCACCTCCAAGCCAGAACACATCTCCGCAACCTGTTGAGACTGCCACGCCAGACAATCTCCAGATGGCGCTGTGATTTGGGGTCGGTGACCTTGATTATTTTGATGATCTCCCGGAGTTGTCAGCCAGGCCTGTCATTGAGGAAGATGATTAGAGCTGGATTGTTGCCCAACAGCAGCTGTATGAACAACGTCGCATCAACGATGTTTTGGCTACAGATTTGGTCAGGGAACGTCGAAAGGCTGCCGAGCTCGGAAGAAGACTTCACCAGAAAAAGCAGGAAGAACAGATAGACAGTATCGACTACGGCAGAGCTTTTGAACGTCTGTGGGCGGAGAGGATGTGTATCTCCTCCTCTACCGCATGATTAATCAATAAAGAAAAATATATATTCATGCTAATTAATATTGCTGAACTGAGAATGGGTACATAACAGCAATTTTTCTTTTTAAAAGTAACGTTTGAAATCTTAGTCAACAGCTTTTAATTGTAGTCACTTTCTGATTATGCGAGATTATTGGGAGACGTAACGGTACCATTATTGTTCATTGTTTTGATGTTTTAAATGGATGGAAAGCATGACAGGCAAATAAAGAAATGGCCAAACTGATACATAGTGTTTATAGGTATCCAGTATTTGGACCTTTAAATAATGAATCATTAGATTAAGTGAAAATATCGAATGAGAAAAACTCTCCTTATAGTGATATATATCCAGACAATGGTAGATATAAACTGTTCAAACCTTGTAGCAATGTGTTGATTTCTGATTGTACCTTCATGTACAATAAGGCCTATGTGTTCACTACTGATCACTAGTTCTATATACTAAGCTCTCTATATTCCTCAAATAGTCAAGCTCAAAATAAGATTGATGGAGAGAGAGAAACTGAAATCCAAGTAAAACCAACGTGATAGTTTTATTGCATTATGTCTCGACTTACATGAAGTTTAGGCTTAGAGTCTGCCCTATATTACAAGCATAGACTTAATACTTTAGTGTCTATAATCTTGGGACAAGTAAAGCACACTGTTATGTTTGGAATGAGTCTGTGTCTGGGAGGGGTGCATGTGACATTTCAAGTTGTATATTTAGTAATATTCAAGACAACGCAGTAAAGGATAAAAAGAACTTTGTATTTTTTTCTGATAACTGCGGATCACAGAATAAAAATGAATATTATGTCTCCATGCTTTGGTATGCTCTGTAAAAATTCAATTTGACTTCAATTGAACTTAGGTACCTTGAAAAGGGCCGCACTTTTAATGAAAATGATGCAGTGCAGGCTGCAATTGAAACAGCAGGTCATCATGTCTCTGTGTACACTCCATCTCAATGGACTGCCATCATAAGAACAGCAAGGCCATAAAAACCATATAAACTTAAAGAAATGGATATTTAAAAAAATCTCAATTTTAAACGAATAGCAAGTGCTTTGAAAAATTTCGATCTCAATGACACAGACAGAGAGAAAGTTTACTGGCCTGAAGTGAGAAGGTTTTGTATAAATGCTAGAGATCCCAATACTATTATGCTACAGTATGACTATGCTGAACCTGTCCATTTCCTCAATCTGGCCCATCATTTACACAGAGTACAATTACTGAAAATCCCAACAACACAGCTTTAGACAGGCAGAAATACTATGATTTGCTATCCCAACCATTTCTGGTATGTATTTGCAGCAATATCATCACAGTACATTGCCACATGTTTCTAGCCCCTGAATGATTAGTCCATACAGTGTCAACACAATCTAGTGTAGGAACCAGTTTTTCCATGCCTGTGTCTGGTAAGCCTTTACAGCCTCATCATTACACTGCAGTGCCATAATTATGTTTCTCAACCCCTGAATGTTGATTTTCTGTCTCAGTCTATCCATTCTGAAAGTCCTGCTTTGGTGTCAGCTCCATCTATTGAGGGTGCAGCAGATTCAAGTTTTTCCACCCAAAGGACTACTTGGCAGCCACATCATTACAATCCAGCTTTGTTTTACAGTCCACAGGAATGAATCTATATATCAAAGATATATCTGCCCACTTCTATGGCATAGTAATGATATATTCATTCCGTAAAACCGTAAAAGTTGGCAGATGGACCAGGGTTTGCTGATTTATATGGTAAGAATTTATAAGAAGGATAAATTGATTTATGAACACTATAGTCTTGTGTATTTTGCAATTGATGAAGAGGCTTTAGGCACTGTTATATAATAGATTTACAAGCTAAAATGCCTCAGCGTATCCATTCGTGACATGTATGTTTATCTGAAAAGTTCGGCATACACGCCCAAATTATGTAATTTTGTGCAGTGGAGGCAATGATTAGAACACTCAATATCTCACTAGCAAATTAGCAGAAGAGGTAGCCAGTCTGTTAATTGCTACAACAACTGACTTACAATCTCGGTACCGGCTGAAGCACACTGTATGTTTGTTTGTTTTGGGTTTATCAGTATTTCAGTCATGTAACCGCGGGCAGTTAATCTAACCAGTGTTCCTGGATTCTGTACCAGTACAATCCTGTTCTCTGCAAGTAACTGCCAACTTCCCCACATGAATTATCAGAGGTGTAGGAAGAATGATTTCAGACACAATGTCTTTTATCAAATCTTTACATAGAACATACGCCCTGCCCAAGGATCGAACTCCTGACCCCGCGATCCGTAGACCAATGCTCTCCCTACTGTCAGAGCTAAGCGGGCAGGCTCCAAGCACGCTGTTGTTGAGCAGCTCTTACAAAGACAAAGGACGAGACACGTGTATACGACATTCTACAATGAAAAGACTACACAGTATAACGAAATCTCTACATCTACCATAATTTACGGGGTGCCATTATCCGATGTGTTTAACATATAAAGTGTAGTTTATACAATTCCTTATGAAGAAGGGTTTTTCATAAGTGTGGTTACATAATGTATTTGAGAAAGAATGACAGCTCTTGTCACTTTATTTATGAATTGAATTATTCTTTCATGATAGATAATTTCCAGTTCAGGTTCAACTACCGACAATCCACCACAAGAGATGTCGGTACCCAGCAACCTGACAAACTTGAGAGGTATTGAACTAAGTATGGGCATTGACCCCATTTCAAGTTCAACCACAAGTTTCACTACTCCTGCCATGAGCGCACTCACAACAACGCCTTCCACCAGCATTAGAGCTGCAGTAGCAGATCCAAACCAGCCTGCGAGCGGTGTTTTACTGTACAACTAATAATTGTTTATCTCTCCTTTTTGTTATCGATAAAACAATTATTAAGTCTGAAGACGCGTTAAGTGAATATTGCCTAATGGAAAACAAGAGATGTACCTTAGTTTTCGCATGTTTCTGATAAGGTAGGGTGGGGGGGGGGGGGGGGGGGGGGGGGGGGGGTATTTACGTATGTTTTTGTACGCCACCTTTTTCGAAGAAAATGGCTAGAAATAGGCTGTGGTGCTTCCATCCGTCCATCACACTTAAAATCATTTGGCATAAATATTCCCAATAGGGAGACAATATGCCATGAATAAGACCCAAGTCCCTCTCTCAAAGGTCAGTGTTATACTTAGAGGTCAATCATAATAGGTATTGTTTGGTCAGTAACTTCACATTGCATGGATGAATCTTCGAGTAACTTGTCGCTAATAATCAACATAACAAATTGATTTATTTCATGTAAGACTCGGACATCTAACACAAGATCAGCTCAACATCTTTGTGAATTACATTAACTATAGGTAGCATTTACATGCATTGTTGCCCTATTACATTGTTTTTGTAGGCAATATTTTGTGAGAATAAAAATGTCGCTAGGTTGGGGACGTTGGTTACTCTGTTTCAAAATAGTGTTAAACCTCACGAACGAAAAAAAAAATACTTCTGTAAAAAGGAATATTTCAGTATAATTGCTGACCATTTTTTATCATAAATTAATCATTAAAATCATATTTAAAAGGTTTCCATATTTAGACAATATAAATGAAAGTAACATTGACAACTTTTGAATAATATTTCACATTTTTCAGAATGATGCATTTATTACACATTCCGGAACAGGAAATTCAAGTCCCATCTCAAACGTAATAGGTAAGAATTAGTTTAAAGTAAAATACCGTGCTAGTTTTATATACATAAATGAAAATAAGTAGTAATACGTTATTAGTCAATTCAGATATTGATGAATCTTCCGCAACGGTCGCATGTAAGAAGCAACTGTACTACCTGTCGGTTAGCTGCCTTCAAAAACTAATTTCAACGCAACCAGCCAAATTCCTAGCTCCTAAAGTATGCGGTTAAGCTTGTTTGTTAGGGATATGAATAATATCTTTAAAGGATTCCTTGAAAGCACACACACACACACACACACCACACAAATAACGGAGTCCTTTTCAGAGGCGTAGTTATAGCTCTCATGCGCCCTGGCACCCACTGAAACTGTAATCTGTTTTACTGACACTTGATTGTAAATAACCAAACATCAATCATATATCAAAAGAAAATACGCATTGGACAATTTCATGTAATTGTGATTCAATTTTGTAATGTATGCTTGTTTTTATGTTGTTCTTTTCTTCATAGAATATTATCTATTAATCAATTATAAAATGCATTTTAATATCCGTAACAGGTAGAAGCATTTTGGTGCCTATCGAAAACTTGACAGCTCCCGCTCATTGTAGACAAGTGCGGGACCTAGATCAAAATCACGTCAAAAATCTAGAACACCAATTGATGACAAGAGGACCATGATGGTCCTGAATCGCTCACCTGTTCCCACATGACCCAGTTTTGAGTATGACGTCGTTTTTTCTATTATTTGACATAGTGACCTAGTTTTTGAGCTCATGTGACCCAGTTTTGAACTTGACCTAGATATTATCAAGATAAAAATTCTGCCCAATTTTCATGAAGATCTATTGAAAAATATGGTCTCTAGAGAGGTCACAAGGTTTTTCTATTATTTGACCTATTGACCTAGTTTTCGAAGGTACGTGACCCTGTTTTGAACTTTATCTAGATATCATCAAGGTGAACATTCTCACTAATTTTCATGGAGATCTCATGAAAAATATGGCCTCTAGAGAGGTCACAAGGTTTTTCTATTTTTATACCTATTGGCCTAGTTTTTGACCCAACGTGACCCAGTTTCGAAAATGACCTAGATATCATCAAGGTGAACATTCAGATCAATTTTCATGAAGATCCATTGAAAAATATGGCCTCTAGAGAGGTCAAAAGATTTTTCTAATTTTAGACCTACTGACCTAGTTTTTGACTGCAGTTGACCCAGTTTCAAATCTGACCTAGATATCACCAAGATGAACATTCAGACCAACTTTCATACAGATCCCATGAAAAGTATGGCCTCTAGAGAGGTCACAAGGTTTTTTTATTATTTGACCTACTGACCTAGTTTTTGATGGCACGTGACCCAGTTTCAAACTTGACCTAGATATCATCAAGATGAATATTCTTACCAATTTTTATGGAGATCCATTCACAAGTATGGCCTCTAAAGAGGTCACAAGGTTTTTCTTTTTTAAGACCTACTGACCTAGTTTTTGAACGCAGTTGACCCAGTTTCAAACTTGACCTATATATCATCAAGATAAACATTCAGACCAACTTTCATACAGATCCCATGAAAAATATGGCCTCTAGAGAGGTCACAACATTTTTTCATTATTTGACCTACTGACCTACTTTTTGAAGGCACGTGACCCACTTTCAAACTTGACCTAGATATCATCAAGGTGAACATTCTGACCAATTTTTATGGAGATCCATTCAAAAGTATGGCCTCTAGTGAGGTCACAAGGTTTTTCTATTTTTAGACCTACTGACCTAGTTTTTGACCGCACATGACCCTGTTCCGAATTTGATCTAGATATTATCAAGATGAACATTCAGACCAACTTTTATACAGATCCCATGAAAAATATGGCCTCTAGAGAGGTCACAAGGTTTTTCTATTATTTGACCTACTGACCTAGTTTTTGATGGCACGTGACCCACTTTCGAACTTGACCTAGATATCATCAAGATGAACATTCAGACCAACTTTCATACAGATCTCATGAAAAATATGGCCTCTAGAGAGGTCACAAGGTTTTTCTATTATTTGACCTACTGACCTAGTTTTTGATGGCACGTGACCCACTTTCGAACTTGACCTAGATATCATCAAGATGAACATTCTGACCAATTTTCATGAAGATCTCATGAAATATATGGCCTCTAGAGAGGTCATAAGGTTTTTCTATTTTTAGACCTACTGACCTAGTTTTTGACCGCACGTGACCCAGTTTCGAACTTGACTTAGATATCATCAAGGTGAACATTCTGACTTATTTTTATGAAGATCCATTTACAAGTATGGCCTCTAGAGAGGTCACAAGGTTTTTCTATTTTTAGACATACTGACCTAGTTTTTGATCGCACGTGACCCAGTTTCGAACTTGACCTAGATATCATCAAGGTGAACATTCAGACCAACTTTCATACAGATCCCATGAAAAATATGGCCTCTAGAGAGGTCACAAGGTTTTTCTATTATTTGACCTACTGACCTAGTTTTTGATGCCATGTGACCCAGTTTCGAACTTGACCTAGATATCATCAAGGTGAACATTCTGACCAATTTTCATGAAGATCTTGTGAAATATATGGCCTCTAGAGAGGTCACAAGGTTTTTCTATTTTTACACCTACTGACCTAGTTTTTGACCGCGCGTGACCCAGTTTCGAACTTGACCTAGATATCATCAAGGGGAACATTCTGACCAATTTTCATAAAGATCCCATGAAAAATATGACCTCTAGAGTGGTCACAAGCAAAAGTTTACGCACGCACGCACGCACGCACGCACGAACGGACTGACGGACAGACGACGGACGCTGCGCGATCACAAAAGCTCACCTTGTCACTTTGTGACAGGTGAGCTAAAAAGCAAATGAACATTTGGTGTGTTAATCGGCTATGTTGGAGAATATGTGGGCCGTATCGACATTGAAACACCAGGCCGAAGTAAAATTGAAGTTATAGGAGGAAATCACACCCGTCAGGCAATTCAAAATTTGAGAGACCAGAGACTTGACCATATTACCCATGTTACAATGGACATATATACTAAGCTGACCGATAATGAAGCGTTTAAAATCGGAATGCTACATAATGAACAACATGAGCACTCGATGGCAACATCATTCGAGGATAAAGTAAAACTATTCAGACGACTGTACACTACATGTACATCAAAAGCAATGTATCCGCACAATGAGAAAAAGTGTGCAACTCACCTTCGGGACACGTCTGCTGAAGTTATTGGTGTCGACGTAAGTAATTCAACGAAGTATACCATATATACATGTATAATTATATAGAAGTAAGGTCTTCTTGAAACTGATTGTAGTTGTACTGCAAAGGGAAATCTAATATACGACAATTAGATTAAAAACAAGGGAAGTCTTATCAGAACAACGCATTTGTTTACATATTAAAGATCAGATCTCCGAGTTTAATAAAGATTGCATTTTTAACAATGAATAATTCAAATCAACTGTTGTTTAGCACCATGTATTTAGTGGATATCAGAGTATCAAAAGTGTTGATCGAGTTGAAAATCTCATGAACTTATAATAAATTCAACGAATACTTATTATAATACTCCAGATATTTGAAAAACCAAACTTGTTTCTTTGCAGAGAGCCAAGACCAACAAGAGGACCATGATGGTCCTGAATCGCTCACCTGTTCCCACATGACCCAGTTTTGAGTATGACGTCGTTTTTTCTATTATTTGACATAGTGACCTAGTTTTTGAGCTCATGTGACCCAGTTTTGAATTTGACCTAGATATCATCAAGATAAAAATTCTGACCAATTTTCATGAAGATCCATTGAAAAATATGGCCTCTAGAGAGGTAACAAGGTTTTTCTATTATTTGACCTATTGACCTAGTTTTTAAAGGTACGTGACCCTGTTTTGAACTTGATCTAGATATCATCAAGGTGAACATTCTCACTAATTTTCATGAAGATCTCATGAAAAATATGGCCTCTAGAGAGGTCACAAGGTTTTTCTATTTTTATACCTACTGGCCTAGTTTTTGACCGCATGTGACCCACTTTCGAAAATGACCTAGATACCATAAAGGTGAACATTCAGACCAATTTTCATGAAGATCTATTGAAAAATATGGCCTCTAGAGAGGTCAAAAGATTTTTCTAATTTTAGACCTACTGACCTAGTTTTTGAAGGCAGCTGACCCAGTTTCAAACTTGACCTATATATCATCAAGATGAACAGTCAGACCAACTTTCATACAGATCCCATGAAAAGTATGGCCTCTAGAGAGGTCACAAGGTTTTTTCATTATTTGACCCACTGACCTACTTTTTGATGGCACATGACCCAGTTTCGAACTTGACCTAGATATCATCATGATGAACATTCTGACCAATTTTTATGCAGATCCATTCAAAAGTATGGCCTCTAAAGAGGTCACAAGGTTTTTCTATTTTTAGACCTACTGACCTAGTTTTTGACCGCACGTGACCCAGTTTCGAACCTGACCTAGATATCATCAAGATGAACATTCAGACCAACTTTCATACAGATCCCATGAAAAATATGGCCTTTAGAGAGGTCACAAGGTTTTTCTATTATTTGACCTACTGACCTAGTTTTTGACGGCACGTGACCCAGTTTCGAACTTGACCTAGATATCATCAAGGTGAACATTCTGACCAATTTTCATGAAGATCTTGTGAAATATATAGCCTCTAGAGAGGTCACAAGGTTTTTCTATTTTTAGACCTACTGACCTAGTTTTTGACCGCACGTGACCCAGTTTCGAACTTGACCTAGATATCATCAAGGTGAACATTCTGACCAATTTTCATAAAGACCCCATGAAAAATGCGACCTCTAAAGTGGTCACAAGGTTTTTCTATTATTTGACCTACTGACCTAGTTTTTGATGGCACGAAACCCAGTTTCAAACTTGACCTAGATATCATCAAGGTGAACATTCTGACCAATTTTCATGAAGATCTTGTGAAACATATGGCCTCTAGAGAGGTCACAAGGTTTTTCTATTTTTAGACCTACTGACCTAGTTTTTGATCGCACGTGACCCAGTTTCGAACTTGACCTAGATATCATCAAGTTGAACATTATGACCAATTTTCATAAAGATCCCATGAAAAATGTGACCTCTAGAGTGGTCACAAGCAAAAGTTTACGCACGGACGCACGGATGGACGGACGACGGACGCTGCGCGATCACAAAAGCTCACCTTGTCACTTTGTGACAGGTGAGCTAAAAATGTACTTGAGGTTGAATTACAATGTGCCGTACTGAACGATGAAGTCTGGGGCGTTTTTCTTAAATTCACAGAAGCGTGGAAAAGACGGGAGATATTGGGGCAACCTGACACGCCATTAAGACAAACGCACGTGAAGAAGTTACTTCGAATTAAGAGTATAGAGGAAAGAAAGACATACCTAGAGGATACCTAGGTAGATACCTAATTTTTTAGATAATAGTATGTAATGTTAAAATTTATTTTATTGCGAACATTGCTTAATAATAAGAAAATGTACAGAAATTGAAAGCTTTTCCTTCATAACAATATTTCACTATATAAGTTATTTCTCCATGAGCAGTTGTTTGTGAGTTACAGCCCATTAAAAAAGAGCAAGACCTGATGGATGAGATATAGAAACAAAATGCTGAAAAGAATATCCTAGACAAGATCACAATAGACGACAACAACAACCTGACTGAACAGCAGAATAGACGGATCAGAGCCTTGCTTCGGAAATACACTGATTCATTTTTATAAGATGACACTGATATAGGAAAGTGCACAAAGTTCAAACATCAAACAGATTTAGTTGACGATGTTCCATTTAAACAACTTCATCTTAAATCTGTCAACCTTTTCATGAGTCCAGAAACCATGAGTTTGGCGCTTTTTAAGTTGGAAAGGAGCCATAACTATTTCAACAAGCAAATTCAATGAATTGGTATCCCCCACTGAAAGGGCTTGAGGTGAGGAATGGCAAAAAAATGTATCTGGCAAAAATTCAAGGACGTTACTAAGAAGCAAATCATTTCATTAGTCAAAATCAATTTAACAGAAAATGAATGCTTTCTCTTTTTCTGGGGGGGGGGGGGGGCGGCGAGGGGATAGCGGGGGTGACCGGGTGAGGGTACAAAATTTCACATGTTGATTATAAATATTGATGGAAAATTAAAAATGAAAAAAAAAAAATAAGGAATGATTTTTTGTGTGTGTGTGGGGTGGGGGAGGGGGAGGGGCGTTATCAAGGCAAGATGGTGACCAGGTATGGGTACAAAACTTCACATGTTTATAATAAATGTTCATGGAAAAGAATGAAAGAAGTTTAATGAAATTCTACCAATTGGTTGGTTTGTTATGTACAAATCTGTAGATTTTAAACAATTAAAGGGCAATAACTCTAAGGAAAATTGACCAATTGAAAAAACAAATGACAGGCATCATCGAAGTATAATGGTTTACATTTGTACCAAAAATTGTTTAAATATGTCCAGTCTTTCAAGAGTTATTGTCCGGAAACCATGAACACCAACGGATGGACGGACCAACCAACAAGCTCACTCCATTATTACCCCCCAAACTTATTTGTGGGGGTATAATGACACTGCTGTAGATCATTACTTTAACATTAACAGTCACTGAGACCCCTGTAGAAAGATAGACACTGGAAATGTAGGCAGCTGGATGCGAGAATCTCAAGGTGGAGCTGTTCCTGCTCATAATGAAATGGCCTTTTAATGGCCCAATAACCTTAGTAGTACCATCAAAAAGGGTTTTAATTTGCTTATTTTAACTTTGTTATTGTCATAAAGGTGAAGGAATCACAGACAGAAGTGAAACCATATCTATATAATCAATATGCATGAATAATAGCATGTGCTATCCAAAGATATGCACATGAAAATAACATCTTTCTCCTCCAAATTTTCTAACCTTTTTAAATCTGGAAACCACATATTACTATACTATTAAATAGCAGTTTGGGCCCAAATCATAATATCATACCAACAAAATACATCAACTTTTAAGGTTCTAATACACTTCTTATGTACCTAAATTTGTCAATTAATACAGTCATTCCCTTACACCACCGAGCTCATTGTTTAAGTTTCCCTTAATGACAAAATACCATCTATGCATCATCTTATTTTAATATAAGACACCTATACACCACAACTCTTGAAATGTTCAAATGATTAGAAAATCTATTAGCTTCCTATAGTGGTCCGTAATTTATAATTTAATGAGAAATGATTGATTTAATTATAAATAACTACATTCTGTTATAATAAGCTCTGAACTCTTTTCTCCACATTATAGTTTTCCTGACTTGTATGATTAATATCTACATAATGCCATTCCTAGAAATGAAGTGCTTTCTTAAGCTGCATAAAAAATACAAAGAAGTCACAAAGGCATTGCCAAGTTAGTACATGTTGAATTTTGTTTAACCAATGATGCACAATTACTTTGTCCACATTAACAGATCAGGAAGTACTTATTTATAACACACAAGTATTTATCTAACTTCTAAATTAAATGTGAATCAACACATTCACATCTATAACAGCTAATATGTATGTCAAAGCCACAGATCAAGATTAAGCATTTTGTGATAGGAATTTTTTCAATGACTGTAACATTATGTATTTTCTGTAACCTATATCTTGGATACACTTTTTAAGACTCTATATGACTTCTAATTTCTCCCTTAAGTATGAAAACTCCCAACTTGAAATTTGTGTGTTTTCTACTACTTTATTCTTTTTTTTTCACTTGACAGAAAGCAATAATGCTATAAATACAGCATAGTATAGTCAATTAGAATTCAGAACATGGTTTTTGCCAATATGCTGAATTCTCATTTTAATTTGCTTATTTTAACTTTGTTATTGTCATAAAGGTGAAGAAGTTACATGAAACAAACACAAAAAGCTATCTAGAATACTATTTTCCGATATGTATTTATCAGTTTTTGCAGTGTGTATGCTCTCCAGAACATGCAGAATCATAACCAAAAAAATGTGTTCCTATTTTCCTTTCAAAACCAAGTACTTTCTAGGCTAATCAATTTATGATATGTGATAATTCTCCTTTGAGAGAAATGATATTCCAAGGTTACAAAAGTTGAACCTGATGACCAGTCTCAATACCCCAGCATTTGATTGGTTGATTCTGAGCTTGATTTTGAAACTGACCAATGAAAAGTCTTAAATCTTAAGACTGGTTTCTAAATTCAAGTTTTGTAACATTAGAGCCAGATCTTAGCATAGATCAAATGTAACAAATACAGAAATGCAAGGAAATGAAGCATTTCATTTATATAAATGCTAACAGTAAACACTTAAGTAAATAACAAGCATGCAACAACAAAATGAATATATCACAGATGGGTAATGACAAGCCTGTCAGTGCAATCTTCACGTTTTCACATCTTGAGGTGGAGTGTATTTCAGTGTGACATGGTCTGTAAGTCCTAATTCTTTATGGCCTTCTCTGAAGTATCAATTATACAGATTGTATGGCAGGTTACATGAGAAAAATTCATTCAAAATGGCTGTACAATTTCTGAAACTGCAAATTGCTTAAAGAACTTTCCCCCAAATTAACTAGGCCAAGAGCTATCAAGTGATTCAGAACCCCATAGAATAGTTCTATCCTAGAAGGACCGTCATGATTTCTTGCAATATAATCAGTAATAGTAATTGATCTAAAAAAAAGTTTTTAATATAAACAAATTCACACCCCAGCATCCAGCAAAATGATGATACCCTGGATGATAAAATTCTCCCTGGCTAACATCTTAAAGCTAAAAGTCAATGTAAAATTCTCATCCCTGTAGAACATTTTATCATAATTTTGGCACCACCTTTTCACGGTTTTAACAGTGTTTTTTCATCCTTATATATGCACTAAGATTCAGGAATACACTGTTACTACTGTATAATGGGTCGCAACAATACAGTACATAACAATTCATGAATGCTGTCCATTAATTTCTAATTTTTTTTAAACCTTTGCACACATCCATCTCAAAAATGAACCAGGGATCCTTCAAATCTGGATTTCCAGAATAATCCGGAATTTTATCACCACTGGTACCCAAAAAACTTTTGTTTTAGTTAAATGTCTATCAATTCACTGGTTTGCAGTACAGATCTCTATCACATCAAGAACATCACACAATGGCATCATCACTAAAATACTTACTTGAAACACTGGTTACAGTACAGATCTCTATCACATCCTAAACATCGCACAGTGGCATCCTCGGTACAAATACAACAGTATGGCAGCTCATCTGGGTCATACCACTGAAAAAATAATATAACTATTAAAATTCTCATAATATTAAAATATTTCTGAAGTTTCATCCATAAATCCAAACTGCAGTAGTAGGTTTTTCCTTTAGATTCTGTCTGCTTCATGCAACTTTTATATACATTTTTGTTGATTTAGTTTTAATTTTATTGAACTATAAGCCACAACTATTTCTGTAGCTTTCAGCTGCAATGGTGCAGGATTTGTTTTGTTCTGAATCGTTCTGTTTGAAGTCTAACACAGTTCAGGCCTCATGGCTATTTTCAAGCTTTAAAGGTGGGTCTCATTTTGCGCTGTTATTTCAGCCACAAGTACACACTAATGTTTATGCAAGCCTGATTTCTCATAATGCAACCTAAGGAAGATGACCAGCAAGACATATAAAGTCTGCAACTTTTAGCTTCTTGGCCATATAAGCCCAGAACCATGCCCCTCCAGCACTTTGCATTTTTCATTAAAGCCATTAGCTGGAATCCGGGTAGCACCACTATTATTCTGAATGTCAACTGGATGGCATCTTTATAACAAATACAACCAAATAGTGAAGGAACCACTAGCAGCTAAAGGTGTGTGATTTGACTAAATATAATCTGTAATCAACTGTAAACAATAAAGCTTGAAAATTGTATCCAACTGTTGTGTTTTTGTTTTACATTTTCAATTACTTCATCAAAAGTTTTGTTTTTCAGAGCATATGCATGCAAACTGATCTTCATGAAATTAAATCTGTTACCAATACTGTGAAGTCATTTACAAGTTCTTGCCACTTTCTTACATTAATCAAGCAAAAAACAAAGGTCTAAAGATGTTTAGAAGAATTTTATAAAACTAAGAAAACATTTTTTTTATGACAGTTTCAACCTCAGCTGTAAAATTTTTGAATACCTCTTCATCAGTATTTATTATTTTTTTGGCAGTTTTTGAAGACTCTTCGGAGATTTTACTTGTATCATGACCATCTCTAGCAGCAGCCTCATCCAGCTTGTTCTCTTCTATAGCCTGGCGTATTATTGACTGTGCTACAATCTCATCCTCCTCATTCTCACTGCCAGAGACTGCCTCTTCTTCATCTGTTGAAGAATAAAAAAAATTATCCATTTGATGAGCATTCAATACGAACAGCTCCTTTAAAATTAATTCATGAAATGGAAACTGGAGTAGCAAGCTGTGTATAATAAATAAATTTCAATTTTCCAAGTCCTAACAGCTCTGCAGAGGTTGCAATGCCATCTATCCAAAGCAACAAGGCAACAATTCCATTTTTTCAAAAAACTAGATGCCCACAGGCAACATGTCAAGCCCATCATTTGACCCCCAACTGTGACCTTGACCTTGGAGATAGGAACCTGGGGTTTGCACAAGACACTCAGTCTCATTGTGTTAAACACTCATGCCAAATATAAACTAGAGCTATCACTAAAGGTGATGAATGTACCCCCGCATGCACTGACACACTATATGTACATAGTATGTTAACAAGAAACAAAGTCCCATAACTCTGCAATTTTTGTCGCTGAAAGAACCTAACATGCCCCATGCACAACTACTGTTGTTACTGATCACTTGTGTGAAGTTTCATTAAATTGTGTCAAGGGGATGAGGAGAGATGGTGCGCACAAGATTGTGTCTATGTATATAGTATACCGGTAGTAACAAAAAAAACAAAGTCCCATAACTCTGCAAATTTTTTTTCTGAAAGATCCTAACATGCCCCATGCACAACTACTGTTGTTACTGATCACTTGTGTGAAGTTTCATTAAATTGTGTCAAGGGGATGAGGAGAGATGGTGCGCACAAGATTGTGTCTATGTATATAGTATACAGTTGAGTATCGTTACCTCAATATCGGTTAGCTCGATACTCCGGTTAGCACGATGTGTTTGCGTTGGTCCCGATTTTTCCCTATTTATCTTAATGTAATTATTTATTATTACCTCGATATGATTAGCTCGATATTTTGTTTTGCTCGATGAGATTTTTCAGTCCTGTCAACTTACCTGTACTGTTTTTACACCTTGATTAGTCGATATCACAGCTTGTCAAAAATATCCATGTTATTTGTAAGGTGTGAAAATCAACCTATTGTTGTCCGGCGGTGTATTAATCATATTCAAGTTAGTTTGTACGTATGCTTTGTTTGTTATTTAATCTTTAATCCAATTTAAATGTCATGAAGTTTGCATTTAATTCCCAATAATTAGTGTTATAAAACACCGTGCAAGCAGGAAAGCTGTTTTCAAATATAACAACTAATTTGGATGAAAGATTTTCTGTTTGACGGAGTAAAATCTGCCATTTAGGACTGAGTAACAATATTTAACTGGCAAAGTTTCGTTATTTAAACAGTCAAAATGACTACTCAACTAGGAACGTTACCGCTGCATTCAGACTTGTTTAGGGAAGGAATAAAAATGCTAATGTTTAAATGTATATTTTGAAAAAATTAAAAGTTCTATGTATGTATTTAATTAGATGTTTTATTTGTAAATAAAATTAAAATCGTATTTATGTTTTATATTATTTCTTTCCCCTTTCAAGCCCTCTGAAAAAAGCATTGGATTTAATGACAATATAGACGTCCGACACAAGTACAAAGTAGTCCCAGATAGTCGATATCGTTACGTCGAACTTCGGATACGTCGATGCAATTTTTACAGTACCTTGAATATCGAGGTAACGGTATTCAACTGTAGTAACAAAAAAAACAAAGTCCCATAACTCTGCAAAAATTTTTTCTAAAAGAACCTAACATGCCCCATGCACAACTACTGTTGGTACTGATCACTTGTGTGAAGTTTCATTAAATTGTGTCAAGGGGATGAGGAGAGATGGTGCGCACAAGATTGTGTCTATGTATATAGTATAGTAACAAAAAAACAAAGTCCCATAACTCTGCAAATTTTTCTTCTAAAAGAACCTAACATGCCCCATGCACAACTACTGTTGGTACTGATCACTTGTGTGAAGTTTCATTAAATTCTGTCAAGGGGATAAGGAGAGATGGTGCGCACAAGATTGCGTCTACGGACAGACGGACAGACAGACAGACAACCTGAAACCAGTATACGCCCCCTTACAATTTTGTTGTCGGGGGGTACAACTAGAAATACATTCTGCATGCCCACGGGCAGAATGTCGAGCTCGCCAGCACTTTTGGTCTCTAAGTGTGACCTCGACTTTAAACCTAGGGACCTGGTTCTTGTGCATGACACTCTGCCTCATAATGGTGAACATTCACGCCAAGTTACATCAAAATCCCACCATGCATGAAAAAGAAATGCCCCGGACAAACTTCAATTTGACATTTGACCTCTGTGACCTTGACCTTTGAGAGAGGAAAATCGGATTTGCGCATTACTCTCCTTCTCAATGAGGTTAACATTCATGCCAAATATACACAAGATTGCTCCATGCATGTCAATTTTATGGTCAGGACAAACAAATCCAGATGAACACACGCACGCACATACCCTGAAGGTGAGCTTTAAGTCAAAGAACATACATTTTGTGAGGAGACTAATGTTTCAGTACCTTTGTTCACGTCTGAAGAACTTTCTTTTCTCCGTTGTTTGATTTCCTGTAATTTTTTCATAATCTCCTTATCCTCCTGTAGGTCCTTAAGAGCTTTCTGAGCATCCTGTTCCAGCTCCAGTGCTGCCTCATTGAGGATCCTACTCACATCCTCTGGACTCACTGCCTCCCCTTCCTCATCACCCGCAGGTTTCTGCTCGCCCTGTGACTGTGATGTTTTCTGCTCTGCTTTGGCATTGGGAGTCTGAGAGCCAGATGTTGAAATGTTGTGAGAAAATGTCTGCGAATCTCTCATTGATGGCTTATTTAAATTGTTCTCATCTTTTTCTGTAAAAGTTAAAGCATGCAAGTGATGTCATGATTCAAAAATGAAGTTCAGATCTGTCTAAAATATAATGTTTTGGGGTTTTTTTTGTTGGGTTTAATGTCGTACAAACACAATTACTTGTCATAAAACAACTTTCCAGCTTTATGGTGGAGGAAGACCCCAGGTGCCCCTCCATGCATTATTTCATCATGGACAGGAGTTGGGTAGAACCACCAACATTCTGTAAGCCAGCTAGATGGCTTCCTCATTATGAAGAATTCACTGCTTTGAGTGAGGCTTGAACCCACATCAGTGTGGGGCAAGAGGCTGGAAGTCAGCAACTTAAACCATTTGGCCAGGGAGGCCCCTAAATACTGATGTGCTTATAATAGAAAGCTTCATTACAAAATATCAGTCCTAGATTTTCAGTAGATTTATAAAAAGCATACCTGAAGTGCCTGCTTGCAAGTTACCTGGCACAGGCTCAGGCTGTTTCAATTTAGCCAGTCTAGCAGCAATCTCCTGTGCCGGATCTGGAAGATGGGAGTCAAGTTCTACTTCATTGCTTATTTCATCTAAAAGGTCATTCATTTGTTCTTGCTGTGTCCTTCTATCTGGTGGATGATAAACCTAGACAAGAAGAATCATGTCAACACTGTAGGACACATGCCCCATGAAAATGCTTGATAAAACAATATTTTATTTGTTTGTTTTGGGTTTAACGCCGTTTTTCAACAGTATTTCAGTCATGTAATGGCGGGCAGTTAACCTAACCAGTCTTCCTGGATTCTGTACCAGTACAGACCTGTTCTCTGCAAGAAACTGCCAACTTCCCCACATGATTTGTTTGTTTGTTTTGGGTTTAACGCCGTTTTTCAACAGTATTTCAGTCATGTAATGGCGGGCAGTTAACCTAACCAGTGTTCCTGGATTCTGTACCAGTACAAACCTGTTCTCCGCAAGTAACTGCCAACTTCCCCACATGAATCAGAGGTGGAGGACTAATGATTTCAGACACAATGTTGTTTATCAAATAGTCACGGAGAACATACGTCCAGCCTGAGGATCGAATTCACGACCCCGCGATCCGTAGACCGACGCTCTACCTACTGAGCTAAGCGGGCGGGTAAAAATTTTAAAGTCTGAAAAAGGGGCAAGACTGGAAAAAAATCAAACAGACACAAAACTCCAAACATAAAATGTGCATGTCTACTTCATGTTTATGATGTATATCAAGTTTCATTTTCATTAAATGGAAACTGTAGGAGTACACAATGTTCTAATGTAGTTGTAATATTTCAAAGTCAAAAAAGGGCCATAACTCCAAAAGAAAGAACTTCCAATTATATGGGTATGTCCACTTCATGTTAATGAAGTATACCAAGATTCATTTCAACTGGATGGGCTGTAGGAGGAGTTGAATAAACAATGTTCCAATGCAGTTGTAATACTTCAAATTCCAAATAACTTGGAAGTTTCAAGAATATGTGCATATCCTTTTCATCCTGATGAGGATTACCAAATTATACTGGATGGAAACTGTAGGAACTTAGTACCAAAGAAAGTGTGATGGAATAAAGAATCAATGGACAGGCGGATGTCCAGAGATGGACAGTTCAAACACTATATACCTCCTGGGTCTTTCGTATTGAGGGCATAAAAATTTCAAGTCAATGTCTGTTAAATGCAATTTGAATCAAAACATGACTTCTAACCTTTTAAATACTCTACAAATACTTACCATAGCTAAAAACAATCATAATTTATTTTGTACTAATATGAACAAAACCTACAGTATTTTATATCTTTGTATAAGAAGAGAAAGGTCCTAACACTAATAATTTTCACCAAAATGATTCTAAAACTAACAAGGAACATACAGGTTTATTAGAAGTGTTGTATCTTGAAGGATCCATGCCTTTCATTTTTGCCAATCTGTTGTCTAGTTCGTGTGTTGTCACCTTGGAAGCTGCAACTGTAACAACAAGAGCTGTCCGTAAAACAGTGCGCTCGACTTTTCTCAGTGCTTGTCTCTGAATTAGAGCTTTGCCAGTAAAAAAAAAAATCCAAGTTAAAAAGGGACATAACTCTGTCAAAATTCAAATCAGAGTTATGGGGATTGTTTCTCGGGGTGTAGACTTTGATAGTAAATAACTATTTTAAGTTTCAAGTCAATAGCTTTGATAGTAACAGAGATATCTGACTTTAACAAAAACTTTAACCAAAAATTCTAAGTTAAAAAGGGGCATAATTCTTTCAAAATTCAAATCAGAGTTATGGGAATTATGTCTCCTGGTGTAGATTTTGATAGTAAATAACTATTTTGAGTTTCAAGTCAAAAGCTTTAATAGAAACAGAGATAATTGACTTTAACAAAAATTTTAACAAAAAATTCTAAGTTAAAAAGGGGCATAATTCTTTCAAAATTCAAATCAGAGTTATGGGGATTGTTTCTCGGGGTGTAGACTTTGATAGTAAATAACTATTTTAAGTTTCAAGTCAATAGCTTTGATAGTAACAGAGATAATTGACTTTATAAAAAACTTTTAACAAAAAATTCTAAGTTAAAAAGGGGCATAATTCTGTCAAAATTCAAACCAGAGTTATGGGGATTGTTTCTCCTGGTGTAGACTTTGATAGTAAATAACTACTTTAAGTTGCAAGTGAATAGCTTTGATAGTAACAGAGATATTTGACTTTATCAAAAACTTTAACCAACGGTGACGGCGACGGCGACGCCAGGGCGAGTACAATAGCTCTACTTTTTCTTCGAAAAGTCGAGCTAATAACAGAAATCAGTTAGTTTCAAATGTATATAGTAAAACACTGACCGATGCTTGAGGCTACAACGTGATGACCACAATGCTCTTTTCCAGAGTTTTAAGTGATCCAAACATTGAAAATATGAGAAAAACGGCTGGGTATCACATATTTAAGACCTGAGGGCTTAGCACCAACAGATTTTTTTCTAAACAATGTAAAGAAAATACATGATATCAACTTATGATTTCATTAAATGTATGCAAAACTTTTTACCCTGAAGGAATATTTGTTTGTATTTAGTGTAAAATGTGCCTTTTTTCAGAGCTTTTCATCAAGGATTTACATAGAAATCCTTGCCTTTCGACTTGAAAAATTCATCTGCTATTAGCACCCATCTTGGAATTAGGGCATTTTAATGAATTGTCCTTTTGCCCTTTCATATTAGAGGTCTGTAATAGGCTGGAAGTTGACAGCTCCGCAATCCAAAATTAGCTCATTATTCTCTATGTTGAGAAATATAACTTCTATAACATTTTTTCTTTTTTATTTATGGGAATTTTTCTACCACAATCGTGTAAAAGATTTTTTTTCCAATTGGACACAATATTAGCCTCTGTGGTATATTTAAGGGTGAATGCCCTGTTCCAAATAGAAACAAAGTAATTCACCAAACTGACACACGTTCTAGTCAAAACTCCCTTCGATCTGTTTATGCTAACATGCCTGCAGCAGAGCATATGTAGACTGTAAGACTGAATCACTCTGATCTCTAAAACAGCACTCTTTGCTAACAAAATTTCTTCTGATGCAATACATGTATAAGATCCACCTGTCCTAAAATAACGTTGTGTTTGTTAGATATAATTTGAGGGGGTATGCAGAGCATGGATGCCCCCAAACCATTATCCATCCCTGAAATAACATCACTTGTAACTCAAACCTGTAACAGGATTAACAAGCTCTCCACAACTTCTCAACAAGAAACAGAGGAGGAGAACAAATTACTTCAGATGAACTGTATCCTGTTAAATGTTCACTGAAAATATTTTTCTCCATTGTTAGCAATAACGAAAAAGTGAGTGTTAGCAATAACGAGAAAAGTGAGAAAGAACTTACTCTCCTGTGGTGTTTTTTCTCTCAGTTTCTCCAATCTCTCCTGTATTTCTACATCTGCTTTTGACATGCCCTTGGTCTGGGCTTTGTGAGTCCCTACCCCATGTCTACCATGTGGTTTGCTCCCTGTGGCCCCTGACCTGTGACCCCCAGCTTCTCTCTCTTCTAATGCCGCCATTCTCCTTGATGATTAAAGAACATATCAATGGCTTAATGCAAAAATAATCTCGTGAGTTATCACTTACTGTGATTAATAAACCCAAAGTTGTTCTGACAGAGGAAAGATGACACTTTTGGGGTTAAGTTGCCTACCCCTCACCCATCCCAACCCCATTCCCCTATCTTCTCAAGAGAACAGCAGGCCTGGATATTTGGGACCCTTCTACATGTTTATTAAGCAAGGAAAAATATGTCACACACAACTAAATTTCATAGCGACTCAACATATATGATGTTTCAATGGAATCCCTTTAAAACTTTTTGCAGCAGACAGACTGATCAATAAAAACAAGAGCTGTCGGAGGACAGCAACGCTTGACTATTCAACAGCCTTGTCAACTGAATGACAACAACAGTCGAAAAAGAGGTATAATTTTGTAAAACTGAAGAAGAGGGTTATGGAACCTGCACAGTGCTTATCAGCTCATGACAGTGGACAAGTGTGTGAAGTTTCAATCCATTCCCATTAGTGGGTACTGAGATACCCTGAAATCCCGAAAATAAGCCACGGATATTTTAAAATTTCGTAAGGATTTCGTGGCTTATTTTTGAGTCCGGCGAACTTTTGAGTACATATATTCAGTAACAGATTAAAAACCGGCGTATTTTCGAGTACCGAAATACCAAAGATATGGATGTCATATATTTTGCTTTTTAGTAAAAACATTGACGTCGGTAAATACTTATACTTCTCACATACCAGTTTTGTTACAATTTGTTACAATTTCTTAATAAAAATAATCCGATGATAGAAGATAATTACCCATTAAAAGTTTTGTCTGGCCTAACAAACAAATATACCTAATAGGTATTACCTATGATTTAAATCGGCCAAGGGTATGAATAACTTACACAATACATGATAAACACTGCATTATGTTATAAAGACCGGGCATGTTAATTAGTAGGAAGTGTTTGAGACTGTAAATTTTTTGCTTTTGAAGTTTTAATTTGTCAGAGGTTTTAAAATCAGCACAACTTGCATTTCTTTTAAGAGTTTTTATTCCAAAGTATGTTTAATTGCTATTACATGTGGAAATAAATCTGCTATGTACACGTTGGTAACTTCTGCTATCTCATATGGTGTCCTAACAAAGTCATTGATATTATTACTGATACAAAAAACTGAATGGCTTATTTTTGAGTGCGGCTTATTTATGAGCCCTTTCTGCCTGTAGTGAAATGGTGGCTTATTTTCGAGACTGGCTTATTTTCAAAACCGGCTTATTTTCCGGATTTCAGGGTATCAGCTTACATATAAGAATTTAACCAAAAACTTCTAAGTTGAAAAAGGGGCAAAATTTTGTAAAATGCAAAGTAGAGTTATTGAACCTTTGCACTGCAAGTCATATCATGACAGTGAACAAGTGTGTGAAGTTTCAATCCTTTCCCACTAGTGGATACTGAGATAAACTTAACCAAAAACTGCTAAGTCGAAAAAGGGGCATAATTTTGAAAAAAATGCTACTTAGAGTTATGGGACCTGCTTAGTGCATGTCAGATCATGACTGTGAATGAGTGTGTGAAGTTTCAATCTATTCCCATTAGTGAGCATTGAGATACCAGCTTACGTACAAAACCTTAACCAAAAACTTCTAAGTCAAAAAAGGGGCATAATTTTGTAAAAAAGCAAAAAAGAGTTATGGAACCTGTGCAATGTAAGTCATTTATCACAGTGAATAAATGTGTGAAGTTTTAATCCATTCCCAAAAGTGGTTATTGAGATACCAGCTTACATACAAAAACTTTACCAAATCGTGACGCGGACGCCAACACTGACGCACGGGCAAGTCCAATAGCTCTACTATTCTATGAATAGTCGAGCTAATGACTCCTATATACCCACCTAAACTTCCGATTTCAAGAGTATAATCAAAAGCCTTCTTTATTCATTTAAAATGACAGCTTTGAATCCAGCTGGGGTAACAAACAAGCCTAATGTACAATGTATACTGTTTTCACTTTGCTAAATTTACTAATTTACTAATTTCTCAATTTTCATTTGGTATAATGATACATAAGCTCCTAGTATCATGATTTAACCAGTTTTAAGTAATTCTTATTTCTTCCATAATTATATCTCTTTCTTCAAGTTTATATGAAAACTTTCTCCAAAATAAATCACTTTGAACAGGTAATAATTTCACATTTGCCTTATTAACCTTTGAAAAGATAGCCATGAGCTGCAACTGCATAATCTGTGATTTTATAGATACCTATGAATACTGGATATAGTGTCCAAGGTATTTCCACTAAAACAAAATAGAACAGGAGCTTAAACCAAACCAAAAGGCTATAGGTGTTGCAAAACAAGACATAAAACATAGAGCCTAAAAACAACTTTCAACTTAACCTTACAAAAAAAACAAGAGCTGTCCATAAGACAGACAATGCTTGACTGTTCGAAATGTTGTCCCAGAAGCAGGAATATTACCTTACAACTTAAAATATCTATAGAGCTTCAATCCGGTATTTGCAATAGTTTTGCATGCAAAACTTTACCAAGAATTTCTAAGTCTAAGAAGGGGCATAATTTGGCCAAAATGCATGTCAGGGTTATGGGACTTGATACTGTCACCTAGTTTTATAACCCCGAAGACACAATTCATGTGAAGTTTCATTTCAAAATCTGCATTAGTTTTGGAGATAGTAACTTGCATGCAAAACTTTAACCAGGATTTTCTAAGTCCAAAAGGGGGCACAATTTGCCCAAAATTCATGTCAGAGTTATGGGACTTGACCAAATGAGGTTGGTAATTGACCTAGAAAAAGAAACAATAAGTTTCAATGCTATATATGCCTTAAAGTGATAGCTATATGTACTTGCAGGCAAAACTTTAACCAGGATTTTCTAAGTCCAAAGGGGGGCATAATTTGGCCAAAATGCAAGTAAGAGTTTGGGACTTGATGCTATCACCTAGTTTTATTAACCCCGAAGAGACGTGAAGTTTCAATTCAATATCTGCATTAGTTCTGAAGATAGTAACTTGCGTGTATAACTTTAACCAAGATTTTCCAAGTCCAAAAGGGGGCATAATTTGGCCAAACTACATGTCAGAGTTATGGGACTTGACCCAGTGAGGTTGGTAATAGACCTAGAAAAAGAATAATAAGTTTCAAAGCTATATGCCTGTAAATGATAGCCACATGTACTTGCATGTAAAACTTCAACCAAAGTATGATGCAGACGCCAAAGCCAGGGTGAGTAGAATAGCCAGACTATTTTTCGAATAGTTGAGCTAAAAATCTTACACTTACTTCTTGTAATTTTCTGGTGGGGAGTATTTTGCAGGATTCTCCTCCTTTGGCTTAACTTTTCTGTAAACACATCAAAATGTATAGACTGATATGGACATGTATATCAAATTCACATCAAACAAATCACAATTAAAGTTACCATATTATCAATACTTTGTTTATTTCAATCTGATCATAGCAAAACTTAGACAGCAGAAATTATTCATATACATGTATAATCTGATCTGTCACAACTTGCAAAGAATACATTATAAAGTATAGTTTGAGTATAGACTTTTTAAATTTTCTTTAGACTTCTAAATCTGGGGGAAAAAATGTGTACCTCCCTGGCATAAATATCAGGAAATTGAGGATTCTGAAATCATATTGACACTTATAAATCTTACTGTTAGGATGAGCTAACCGTAACTAGATGTATGAATGACGTATCACATGTCTAGGGATGCGTGTTTACACTATCATCTAGCACAGGATGTTACACCCTTAAAAACACTATAATTAACACTGAAGTTCAAGCAAAATAATGTTACTTAGCATACACACTCATATGATGTCTGTTTTACAAACTGAACAATAGTTTCACACATGCCTAAAATAATGCCCACACAGGCACTGGGTGTTTTTCTCTCTCTACATAACTGAAATACTGCCTGCATTATGGCACCTTGGATCTTCCCCATTATACTCATGTGAAATGTCTCCGTCAGGAAAAATAGGACAGTTGCCATATGACATAAATTGTGTCAATTTGATTCAAAACCCAGTAAAATAAGTTGAACAAATATAGCGTAGGTCCTTAGTAACACACAAAAATATATGTTACACAATCTGCTAGCATTAAATTTCTCACCCAGTTAGAATATTGTAGCATTTCATGCAAACTCTGTGTTTTTCGTTGTTCATCTTCGCTATAGGGTACTTGTTTGGCATGCATTTCATACAGAATGAAAATCCACAGTTCTTACAACCATGCTGAAAGCAGAATGAGTAAACATATACAATTTAACATTTGTAAATGACACATACTTTAAACAGCAAACACCTTAAAGGACTTTTTGCTTCTGTTTAGATTAGATTCTAATCAACTTCTAGACTACAGAGCAACAAACTCCATACAACAATAACAGCACTGCCTGCAGGTGCCAGAGTTCATGTCAGTGCTTGACAATAGACAATATGCTAGAAACGTTATGGTTATTGACCCTCTTACTCATCTACTGATGATGGAAATTTCAAATGTATATAGCAATTAAGAAAAGTGACCTAAACAAAAATGAAAATGCCAGAATTTTTCGGAAGTTATTAAATAACATTTTAAAAACAAACTGATATTTTATGATCATGTCTCAGTCATGCCATACGATATCTACAACTTCTCATTACTCTGTACCAAATCTTCTGACTGAACACTTTATATAATATCTTTGACACTTCTTAGGTTCTATTTGTTTAATATTGTCTCAGCACAAAAGCAACACCACCACCACTGGCACACTTTCAAAATGACAATACTTTATGAGCAGCCAAGTTTTTAACACAATTTTTGTTCAGATGAAGGCAAGTAACTATTATCAAAATTATAGCACATTACTTTAACAGAAAAATACATAATTCATATATAAATCGATTACCAGATGCCAAGAACACCCATATAGGACAAGCCAGGCATCCAGTTTCCAGATGGCTACCAGGCTTCAAGCTAGCCCAGAAAAACTGGGAGATCCAGTGAAAGCTCAGTGAAAGCATGTGAATGAAGTATTGCCATGCAATACAAAGTCCCCTACTGGAAGGCACCTAATTTTTTCTACTGCAGTATAGCATAATGAACTGATATCTGTCAATGATGTATAAACAATATTGTACTATATATACAATATGTTATAACACAAGAGGGCCATGATGGCCCTATATCGCTCACCTGAGTACCACAGCTCTTAATGATAAGATCAAGTTTTGACATAGATCACATAGGCATACACTTTAAATATCATCAATATAAATATTTCCTTTTAACATTCCCTTTTGACCTATTGGTCACATACTAGTCATAGCCAATCTCCATACCAAGTTTGAGGGTCCTTGGCTCAAATTTTGTATTTTTGTACTAACATGACTATTCCTTACCATGGAAGACTTAAATAACATTTAAAACCAATCTCATTAGATGCTGCTGAGGTATATTCATGTACTTAAAATAAAGGGAGGTAATTTGTCATAACAAAAGTCATCTACCCTGATTGTCCGAGTCCATCTGATGGCATAAATGACATTTCAAGTCAGTATCTTCATTAGTTACCGAGATATGAAACAAAGGGAGGTAATTAGACATAAAATCAGTTCATAGTTACCTACCCTGATTGTCTCAGTCCAACTCAAGACAATAATGAAATTTCAAATAAGTCCTATAAATACTTACTGAGATAAATCCATTTTTATTAAAATCAGGGGAGGTAATCATGCATTGGTAAATGCATGTAGAAGATAAAGAGTACAAGCCTTTACAACAATATATTAGAAAAGTAAGAAATAGTAGATATTTCTTACCATGGAAAATATAAATAATGTTTCAAACAAATCTAATTAGAAGCTGCTAGGTATATTCATTTACATAAAAGTATAAAGGGTAATTTGTCATAAATTCAGTCAATATGTATCTTCACTGATTGTCCAAATTCATCTGATGGCAAAAATGAAATTTCAGATCAGTATCTTCATTAGTTACAGAGATATTCCCATTTTAATTTGAAATAACGGGAGGTAATTTGACATAAAATCAGTCCATAATTACCTACCCTGATTGTCTGAGTCCAACTTATGACAATAATGAAATGAGTACTTACTGATACAAATTCATTTTGATTAAAATCAGGGGAGGTAATCAGATATAAAACAAGAGGACCATGATGGTCCTGAATCGCTCACCTCTTCCCACATGACCCAGTTTTGAGTATAACGTCGTTTTTTCTATTATTTGACATAGTGACCTAGTTTTTGAGCTCATGTGACCCAGTTTTGAACTTGACCTAGATATTATCAAGATAAAAATTCTGACCAATTTTCATGAAGATCCATTGAAAAATATGGTCTCTAGAGGTCACAAGGTTTTTCTATTATTTGACCTATTGACCTACTTTTTTAAGGCACATGACCCAGTTTCAAACTTGACCTAGATATCATCAAGGTGAACATTCTGACCAATTTTTATGGAGATCCATACACAAGTATGGCCTCTAGAGAGGTCACAAGGTTTTTCTATTTTTAGACCTACTGACCTAGTTTTTGACCGCACGTGACCCTGTTTCGAACTTGACCTAGATATCATCAAGATGAACATTCACACCAATTTTCATACAGATCCCATGAAAAATATGGCCTCTAGAGAGGTCACAAGGTTTTTCTATTATTTGACCTACTGACCTAGTTTTTGATGGCACGTGACCCACTTTCGAACTTGACCTAGATATCATCAAGATGAACATTCAGACCAATTTTCATACAGATCCCATGAAAAATATGGCCTCTAGAGAGGTCACAAGGTTTTTCTATTATTTGACCTACTGACCTAGATTTTGATGGCACGTTACCCATTTTCGAACCTGACCTAGATATCATCAAGGTGAACGTTCTGACCAATTTTCATACAGATCTCATGAAATATATGGCCTCTAAAGAGGTCACAAGGTTTTTCTATTTTTAGACCTACTGACCTAGTTTTTGACCGCACGTGACCCAGTTTCGAACTTGACCTAGATATCATCAAGATGAACATTCAGACCAATTTTCATACAGATCCCATGAAAAATATGGCCTCTAGAGAGGTCACAAGGTTTTTCTATTATTTGACCTACTGACCTAGTTTTTGATGGCACGTGACCAAGTTTCGAACCTGACCTAGATATCATCAAGGTGAACGTTCTGACCAATTTTCATGAAAATCTTGTTAATATGGCCTCTAGAGAGGTCAAAAGGTTTTCTATTTTTAGACCTACTGACCTAGTTTTTGATGGCACGTGACCCAGTTTCGAACTTGACGTAGATATCATCAAGGTGAACATTCTGACCAATTTTCATGAAAATCTTGTGAAATATATGGCCTCTAGAGAGGTCACAAGGTTTTTCTATTTTTAGACCTACTGACCTAGTTTTTGATGGCACGGGACCCAGTTTCGAACTTGACCGAGATATCATCAAGGTGAACATTCTGACCAATTTTCATGAAGATCTTGTGAAATATATGGCCTCTAGAGAGGTCACAAGGTTTTTCTATTTTTAGACCTACTGACCTAGTTTTTGATGGCACGTGACCCAGTTTCGAACTTGACCTAGATATCATCAAGGGGAACATTCTGACCAACTTTCATAAAGTTCCCATGAAAAATGTGACCTCTAGAGATGTCACAAGCAAAAGTTTACGCACGCACGGACGCACAGACGACGGACGCTGCACGATCACAAAAGCTCACCTTGTCACTTTGTGACAGGTGAGCTAATAACTCAAGAACCTATAATTAGACCCGATAGATTCATCATGGAATTCAAAATTTATTGTTGTTGAAGATATGTTGCAAGTTTGTATCAAATCAAACCATAAATGAAGTCTCTATATATGACTGCACAAGCCAAAAATAGCAAACTGTTGAACTTTAAGGGGCCATAACTCTGGAACCCATGATGGGATCTGGCCAGTTTTCGAAAGGAACCGAGACATTATGTCACTCAATACAAGTTGTGAGCAAGTTTGATTAAAGTTGAGTGCAAAATGTTGTCTCTATCGTGTTCACAAGCCAAAAATAGCACATTTTGGCCCTTTAAGGGGCCATAACTCTGGAACCCATGATGGGATCTGGCCAGTTTTCGAAAGGAACCAAGACATTATGCCCATACAAGTTGAGTTCAAGTTTGATTAAAATCAAATACAAAATGTGGTGTCTGTCGTGTTCACAAGGAAATTGTGGACGGACGGACGACGGGTGATCACAAAAGCTCACCCTGTCACTACGTGACAGGTGAGCTAAAAACACTTGGATTAAGATTTGCATGTATAAAAACCTACAGTTGTTTACATATGGAATTTTTTTTGGCCAATTATAAAAAAGTTATCAAACAAGTTATTTATAGTAACAACAAAGGGAAATTAATCCTAAAAAAATTCTATTGTAAGTCCACATAAAACTCTTTACCAGGTAGAGATAGGTCAAAATACACCTAAAAATTCAATGTAACATGCAAGTTGTACCACAGAAAAGTGGTCTTGATTTTTACCTACGGCCAGTTATAAAACAGTAACAATAGAATCTATTTATAGTAAAAACAAAGGGACATAATTCTAAAAACAAGGGTGCCTCATGGTGGTGAACATTTGTGTCAAGTAACATCAAAATCCCTCCCAGCATGAAGAAGAAATACTCCAGACAAAGTCATTCTTAAATTTTAGCTTTGACCTCTAAGTATGACCTTGACCTTAGACCTAGGGACCTGGTTCTTGTGCATGACAATCCGTCTCATAGTGGTGAACATTTGTGCCAAGTTATATCAAAATCCCTTCATGCATGAAGAAGAAATGCTCCAGACAGTCATTTTTAAATCTGACCTTTGGCCTCTAAGTGTGACCTTGACCTTAGACCTAGGGCCTGGGTTTTCCGCATGACATGTTGTCTCATCCAGGGGAATACTTGTACCAACTGGTATATAAATTCTGTCTTGCATGACAAAGTTACAGACTGAACAGGACAAAAATCCTATTGACTTTTGATCTCCAAGTGTGACCTTGACCTTTAAGCTAGGATTCTGGGTGTTGTGCATGATATATTGTCTCATCAAGGAGAACATTTATGCCAAGTAATATTGTAATCGCTTGATGGATGAGTTCTGGACCAGACAGGAAAAAAAACACTATTAAAGTTTGACCTCAAATTGTAACCTTGACCTTTGAGCTAGGGGTCCAAGTTTTGCACATGACATTTCGTCTTATCATGGGGAACGTTTGTGCCGAGTAATATAAAAATCCCTTCATGGATGGCAGAGTTATGGACCGGACACGTTGTCTCATCATGGGGAACATTTGTGCCAAGTGATATTAAAATCCCTTAATGAATGACAGAGTTATGGACCAGACACAAAACAGACCTTGTTCATGCAAAAGTCTTATTTGATTTCTAAAATAGTGTGATATCTATTTCTAAAGTCACTATATGTTCATTGTAAATATACTTTGTTATACCCAAGTGGAAACTGGCAGATCCTGTACTCGAAAATGCAGCTCTCTGATTGGTCAGTTAGAACCCCTAACATACTGTGATGTCATGATAAAGTTACGAATTAATTGCATGGTTAATCAGCAGTTTCTTTATAAAACATTGTTGTTTTTTTTTGCACTCAACCATGTTGACAATTAAAACGCGGAGTGTCAAAGACGTAACCGCGGCGCTAAATGGCTGAACACAATCGACTCTGGTGTATCAGATAATCTGATTCGCTTTCACACTTCTCGGGAAAATCTCGCAAGTACAAATGTACCTGAAGTAGGCGGAGCTTAAATTATGCTATCGGCGTGTGTTTGTGTATTTCAACACTCGTTATGACACCATACAAATTGTCAAAAGTACGGGTAGCAGTAATTAGCGAGTGCGGAAGTCAAAGAAAATCGGGCGACTTGCATTTTGCTTTGAGGTTAGATCTGAGCAAAGTTTGAAGTTCCAAAGTGCCTATTTCGCTCAAGTCGCCCACTCGTGAGAGCCCCGCCTACGTTTTATAAGAGATGTCTGAAAAGTATTTGTTGTGTTTTCGTGTTGTTGGGTCAAAAAACACAACACGAAAACTCAACAAATACCTAGTTTGTCGAGTTTTCGTGTTGGCGGGGCGAAAACACAAGTAATGCATTTGTTGTATTTTTGTGTTGTTGTGTTTTTGCCCAGCAAACACAGAAACACAAAATCAGCCACCATAGGTACCTTATTACACCAATATACCAGGCACCTGCAAATTTCACTGATGATATCACTGATGGCCTTAAAGTAAAATAAACAGAATGTGAATCAGGTAATAATACTATTATGATATGGTTGCTTTCTGCAGCTTTGTTAACAGTGACATATAGTGGGACTATACCTATCTATCTATCTTCCAATAAATTATATCGAAACCCCTCATGGAGCCTTAGTCCAAATAATTTGACAGCATGGTCGATTAAGGTAGTACTGTTTATGTAATGGATTTAATCAAAACGTGACAAACATGCCTTTGATTTATGTGATAAGTCTGTTGGCCAATTTATTTTTATAACATGTGGCTCAATTATGCTTTCTGCATTTGCCGCAAATTTAGAGAATTGGATCAAATGATGATTAAATGATGACTGAAAGTAGCGTAGTTTACAGGACAGTGAAACTGAACTTAATTGTGATGTTATTCGCAGCCGTTCCAGAATTAATCTCCCTTTGTTTCCACAATGGATGCGGTACAAAATATATTTCAAATGCCAACATCATTCGATCAACAAAGTATGAAATTTTGGGAATAATTTTATTCAAATCAGTACAAAGTTTGAACATTCTAATGTGATTATGTTGCAGTTAACATTAGAAAAACTCGGCGCAAAACGCAATCGTGTTGAATCTACATACTGGAAATGAAACTGAAAGTGGCCCTGGTGACGCTTTCACGCCTGTTTAAATAAGCAATTGGTATGATCAAAGAAGTATGAAATTATACATTTATTTATTTATAGCTCTTTGGTTATGATGTTTAAAAAGTACGCTGTAAACATGCATATGTAGTTGATGTCATTGATGATTATGATTATTAGTTGTTTTTTTCACTTGAATAAAATAGACTTTGTTTTGAAATGTTATTCCTTCATCTTTTTATCATGAATACAGTTACATAAATTCTGTGTATTTTATATACCCTATATTCGATATTCTGTGGTTTCTCGTTCATTCCGTGGCTCTCAAAAATACGCTTGTGCCGCTGCCACGCCTGTCCAAAGTCAATGCAAGTTTCTCCAAAAAGTAAACAAAGATTTGTGAGCATCTGAAAATGCGCAATGAACAGGTAAGTATAGCTTATTTAATTAAAAATATGGAAATGCGAAAAAAAACCTTTTCATTGGTAAAGAAATTGAGGGTGGCAAATAAAAACTTTTATTAAAATACAAACAAGCAAACCCATTATGACAAAATTGTAGCAACAAATTACGCAGTCCCCTGACTAAATATTGAGCAGTGTAATTTGTCAAGGTACCCTTCACTATAGTGACTACCAATCAGCCAATCAGAGCCACGGATTCAACGAGAAGCTGCCAGCTGATCCAGAACAATGTAGGTCAACATACATGAGGTGACATTTTTCATTTTCTGTCCTATCTTGTTGATTGTTTGCCTTAGCATGTTTATACTGAAAGGTTGCAGCTACTTTTGGTTAAATAACATGTGAATACCTAGCATTAAACGCGCATGCGCAATTTTGCCAATTAAGAGCCACAGAATTACGAGAACACAGCATACTTCTTTGGACTAAGAGGACATAGACGTGTGGCACGACAAACCACAAAGAATATAAATAGACTGAAATGTAAAATGACAGTTATAAGCAAGGAAAAAATAGCTTGGTAAAATTGAAAAAAAATATAAAAGCAGCTATCAGGCAATTTGGGGTGAGACATATTCACTGCAAAAATTGGCTGCATAATTTGAACTGCTCAGCCTCAGTGCCAGTGGTTGGAAGGTGGGCAACATCAGGAGATTTTCTGGCTATGTTTTATTATGTTCGTCTACCTCTTTTTTAAATGCGCTAAATGTACTGCCACATCCATAGCATGACATCTTACAAATCTTTGTTTCAACCCAAAAGGTAAAAAAAATATTTTTTCGCAAATTCTCGGCTTCTGCAATGCAATTAACACGCAGTGACAATCAAATGAGACCCTATTCTACGGACATGTGGCGAAGTTTGCGGCCATACTTGCAGCATGCGGAGCATTTGTAATGGTTGTATTGCTCATCAGTCCCATCAAAGAAGTATAAAATTTGGTCCCATATAAAGTAAAACCAGACAGAACATTTTCTTTACATTTTGACGTGTATCGGGTATGTCAGTTACAATGCAAATTGAAATTAAAATGTAAAGGTCCAAATGTATAATAATAAGATAATGAATGTTGACGGTAAAATGAGCATGTAGCCTACCCTCTAAATATTTTGGACTACTACCCTCTATACCCATACTGTTTTATACTGGTGATAATCGATGGTAAATAAAAAAAAATGTTGTATCAAACTCATGGATTATTGTATTCATAGAATTATACAAATTAAAATTTGTGGAACTACGCACATAATCAACACAACATGGAGTTTGATTTTATTTGAAATGGTTGCTCGCTCGGAGAACTACCTTTCCAACAAGATGATTCGCAGGGCCGTAGGAACATAGGAACAGGGGTGGGGGGGGGGGGGGGGGCAGGGGGCCGTCCCCAAATAATTTGACAAATTAAGGTAATTATCATAGCAATCATTTGACAGCGAGTAAATAGCTGTGCACTGCAGTTTTGTAGGTTAACCATGCACAACTAAAAAAAAAAAAAAAACTAAAAAAAAAACCTTGTTTTCATGGAACTGGGTTTGTTATAGGTCGGCTGATTTTCAAAATGTTTGCCCCACCCCCAATCTGAAAATGCTTCCTACGTGCCTGATTCGGGCCATGATGAACACTTCTCACAATCTCAATCGTTAAGGTTCTGCTGTTTATAATGGTGAAATCCATGCTCCAAATTATTCTGTCGTTCGGAGGCACCGCAACAGGAACGGAGGCAGAGTTTGTGTTTTACATAAGAGACGATCTCGCTTACAACACTAGGAGTGATCTTCTTAATGACAATATCGAGTCTATTTTTGTGGAAATTCTCTTACCGAGAAATAAACCAATAATAGTCGGTACCATCTATACAGACCACCAATACAGTCGGACTTCCTTGAAACTTTGGAGTTGACTTTGGCCAAAGAGCTATGAAAGTATTATTTTATACTTCTTTGCTTTAGCACAGCTTCGTTCTGAATGTGAAACTATACTTTTGGGTGACTTTAACATATGTTATTTGCAGAAAAACAGTGCTACTTTTGGCTGACAACATTAACATTTACCATAACAATTTCTTCTTTCTGCTACATGAAATAACTGCCCAGGCTGATGTGTGCATGACTATGATAGACATTATCATGCCATAACATAATAATTTTTGGTAGAAGGTTAGTTTTTTAGCTCAACTTTTCAAAGAATAGTCTGAGCTATTCTGCTCACCCTGGCATCAATGTCGGCGTCACATTTGGTCAAAGTTTTGCATGCAAGTATATACAGAATTTTCAATTTACAGCAAATTATTACTGAACCAACTAGAATTTGTAATTCTTCTGCAAGTCTTCTAAATCATATTGTCTGTAACAACAATGAAAAAATTTCACAACAAGGTGATATTACACTTTGACTTAGTGATCATTTTCTTATTATTTTTTTGCACAAGTAAAACTGTTAAGGTTCCATGAAGTAGCCACCAGAACGTTAAAGTAAGATCTTTGAAAAAATACAATAAGGAAGATTTTATTGATAGATTGACAAATATGCTGATTGGAGCACATGTTGTATGCTAAAGATATTAATTCTACCTGGTTATGTTTAAAAAAGTCTTTATGAGTGTTATAGATACAGTGGCACCTGTAAAAATCAAACTGTACCTTGGATAACCTCCTAGATTTTAGACCATATGAAAGATAGAGATCATAGTTTGTTACAATTTCGTAAATTTGGTAAACAAGAGGATAGAAAACACTACTGTAAGCGTCGTAACAAAGTGCAGAGAGATGTTAATAATGCTAAATCGGGGGATTTCACCAGTAAGGTATATAAATCTAAAAGATCTTGGCAAAACCTCAAGTTATTGGGTTATAAAAATGGGAAAAGGAACTGAATTGTTCTAATATTGTTTTGTATATTGACAGTGAAAATTGCCATGACTCTTCCACAGTTGCAAGTTATTTTAATAATTCTTTATAAATACTGCATTAAAACTTGTTGACAAACTACCAGCCGATAAAATATTATATGACTTGCAGTCACAAAACTTGAAACAATTTTATAAGGATAGAAATCCTGAAAATAAAGAATTAAATTTACATAATGCTACTGAAGAATTTGTCTTGAAAGAGTTATATAAACTTAATGCTAGTAAAAGCACTGGACTAGATGGTATCCCTGCTAGATTTTTAAAAGGTGGGGCTGAGTTTTTAAAAATTCCTATTACTTTTATTGTTAACTGGTCCATTTCTAACAGCACGGTTCCGGATGAAATGAAACTTGCTAGGTTTAAACATTACTTAAAAAGAGTAGTACTTTAGAAGTTGGTATTACTGTCAGTCAGCATTTTATGCGTAGTTTCAAAAGTTCCTAGAGAAAGCTGTCTATGTACAGCTAGAATCTATTTTTAGGTAAGAAAAAAATGTTATATGAACATCAGTCAGGATTCAGGAAATCACATTCCACAGATACATGTTTAATATACCTTTTAGATTTTATCAAATCAAATACCTCTAAAGGTTTGTTTACAGGTATGGTCATGCTTGATCTTCAGAAAGCATTCGACACAGTAGCTCACGAGATACTTTGTGGTAAACTTGGTCTCATGGGTGTAAAATCTGTCCCTTGGTTCAGGTAATATTTATCCTCAAGAAGCCAAATTGTCAACATAAGTAAAACTCATTCTAAACATAATACTGTCACCTGTGGCGTGCCCCAAGGAAGATTTTTAGGGCATCTGCCCTTTCTTTGCTATGTGAATGACATGGTCATCAGTATTGATAATGATTGTAAACTTATAATTTGTCGTGTAATGGCTAGGATTTGTAGTTTATTTCAGAGATTTAAGATTTTACAAATTATTCAAAAACTGTACATTTCGAGGTTGTCAAATCTTTAGTAGCTTAAAAATTAGGGGTGTTGAACATATACACATCCGTGAATTATTTTCTAAGTATCTTTAAGTTGACAGGAAGTTGAATAATGTGTCTGCTGTGTTTTCCTGTATTGTCCTATATAAACTCGATATACACTGTGATCAAATAAGAGGGGGAGGGGGGGGGGGGGGGGGGGGGCAGCTCAGGTGACGGACTAAGGACATGGTCCCAGGTTTGACTGACAGCTTTCAGGAGCTGACATAATCATAATCATTGTTAAAACATTGATTATATCTTTGAAATTAGACTGAACATTTAAAAGAAACTGCTATTGTTCTTCTGTTAGAACTGTTACACAGTGTTATGTTTAAAGAAAGCTTCAGGTAAACAGGCCACTGCGCTACAAATTTATGCTGACGTCAGTACAATTCTTTTTACTCATAAAGACCCCGACTTCATCTCACAAAAACTTGATACTGTCTTAGAGAAATGTGTTCTGATTGGCTGCTTGATAACAAACTACTTTTGCATCTGGGGAAGACAGAATGTTTGCTTTTTGGACCAAAGACAATATTACGTAAACAGGAAAAATTTTCAATCTCGTGTAATGGTCATATGATCAAGGGCACAAAGTTGGTCAAGTATCTAGGTCTCCATATTGATAATTTCCTGTCTGGTGATACAATGGTTAATAATGTCATATCAAAGGTTACTGGTAAACATAAATTTTTATATAGGTAGTACAACAATTTCTTAGATTTTAGTATGCTCTGCTCTTATACAATGCCACTTTGATTATTCTTCTTCATCTTGGTTTGAAGGTCTGAAAAAAAATCTGAAAAAAGAAGCTGCAAATAACACAAAACAAAGTAATTGGGTTCCATAAAGGCTATAGCTCTAGAACTCCCATTACTTTTAAAAAGTTCCAGGATGTTAACTATCTGAATGTAGGAGACAGAGTTAGACAATTAAGATTGAACCATATGCATAAGATTTATTACAGGAATAGTCCTGTCTATCTAAGAGAAAAATCCACTTTTTGTAATGAGGCTAACATTCGGTCTAGTGGTTATAACTTTGTTTTACCTCATAGTTATTAATTAAACAAACGTTTTATTTTATGGCATTAAAGAATGGAATACACTTCCTGAAAGTATTAAATCCTTGAAGAACATTTATCACTTTAAGAAATTTGTTAAATTTTACTTACAAGAAATGCACACTAGAGAGAGAGTCTGAAGATCCATTTCTGTATTACTGAATGTGATGTTACCTTCGTTGATCAGTACTAATAATGTAATATTATTTATTCTCAAGTCATTTTTAAATCTTGACAAAGGATTTCATTTTTTATGTATTATTCAATGTTTAATAACTTTGGGCATTTCAATTTTACCCATGGACCCCACTGGAAATAAGCTTTTAGCTTTAATGGATCCATAGGAACATAGTCCATTTTTAGCTCACCAGAGCACGAAGTGCTCAAGGTGAGCTATTGTGATCGGTCATTTCCTGCGTCCGTCGTCCGTCGTCAGTCGTTCGTCGTGCGTCGTCTTTCAACATTTGCCTTGTGAACACTGTAGAGGCCACATTTGTGACCCAATCGTTATGAAACTTGGTCAGAATGTTAGTCTCGATGATCTCTAGGTCAAGTTCTAAACTAGGTCATGTGGGGTCAAAACTAGGTCAGTAGGTCAGATCAAAGGAAAAGCTTGTCAACACTCTAGAGGCTACATTTGTGACCCAATCTTTATGAACTTGGTCAGAATGTTAGTATTAATGATTTCTAGGTCAAGTTTGAAACTGGGTCATGTTGGGTCAAAAACTAGGTCAGTAGGCCGGATCAAAGGAAAAGCCTGTGAACACTCTAGAAGCTACAGTTGTGGCCAAATATTTATGAAATTTGGTCAGAATGTTTGTCTTGATAATTTCTATGTCAAGTTTGAATCTGGGTTATGTGGGGTCAAAAACTAGGTCACTCGGTCAAATCAAATGAAAAGCTTGTGAACACTTTAGAGGCCACAGTTGTGACTCAGTGTTTATGAAACTGTCTCAGAATGTTTGTCTTAATGATTTCTAGGTCAAATTTGAAACCGTGTCAAAAACTAGGTCACTAAACCACTTCAAAGGAAAATCTTGTCAACCATTTAGAGACCACAATTTAAGTTTGAAACTCATGAGAATTAGTCAGAATGTTTGTCTTGATAATCTATAGGTCAAGTTTGAATCTGGGCCATGTGGGGTTAAAAACTAGGTCACAGTGTCAAATCACAGGAAAAGCTTGTAGACACTCTATAGGGCACAGTTGTGACTCAATCTTTATGAAACTTGGTCAGAATGTTTGTCTTGATGATTTCTAGATCAAGTTTGAATCTGGGCCATGTCGGGTCAAAAACTAGTTCAGTAGGCCAGATCAATAAAAAGCTTGTGGACACTCTATAGGCCACAGTTGTGACTCAATCTTTATGAAACTTGGTCAAAATGTTTGACTTGATGATCTCTAGATAAAGTTTTAATCTGGGTCATTTGGGGTCAAAACCTAGGTCACATTGTCAAGTCAAAGGAAACGTTTTTGAACACTCTAAGGGCAACAGTTGTGACTCAATCTTTATGAAACTTGGTCAGAATGTTTGCCTTGATGATCTCTAGGTTAAATTCGAAACTGGCTTTTGTCGGATCAAAAACTAGGTCACATGGTCAAGTCAACAGAAAAGATTTTGAACACTCTAAAGGCAACAGTTGTGACCCAATCTTTATGAAACTTAGTCAGAATGTTTGTCTTGATGATCTCTAGGTTAAATTCGAAACTGGCTCATGTGGAGTCAAAAACAAGGTCAGTAAGCCAGATCAACTCTGGTGATCGATATAGGGCCATCATGGCCCTCTTGTTTTAAAAACTTTTAGTAGTCATTTCCCTTTTGGTTATGTAAGTGTATATGTTTTCATATATGTGTATATATATATATGCCTGCAAATATATTTATTCGCATACAGTGGGTATATGCATAAGTAAAAATACGCTATGAGCTTTAGGTGTCTAACTTGTTTTAATTTTTATAATGTCCTGTTTTAAATGTTGATTTTTAATATCTGCCGCTTTTGTCGGTTATACCTAAGTTATTTGTTTGTCTTGTTTGTATGTGTACTATGTCCTATAATAAATACATGTAGTAATAATAATAATACTTCAATAACAAACGAAAATAATCAACACAAATCGTGATTATCAAAGAGTCAATACCTCTCGCCATTATGTACTTTACACCTTACTATGAACAGTTACACCTTACTACGAACAAATGAAATCCAATCTATATTATGATCCATATGGAAGCAAAGAAAGGCTACGAAGCAAAAAAAAAATAGCAGAATCGGTTTAATCCCATCTGTTCATAGGAGGTAATGAAAATTGTAACACCCCTCACATAAACAATTTTAACACCCCTCACATTCCCTTCCATCAGCTTCAGCGGGATATGCAGAATTCTATTACATAGATATTGAATGGACTCCATGATTCCAAAGGACTAGAAAATATAACAACACTGAAAAAAAACATATTATATCATAATCATGTGATAGTAATGAAAAGGGACGCTGACATGTAATGCTTTCTTTAATTAGACGTCATCGTCTCCCGATGTCTGACTCTTAATAACCTCCCCCCCACCCCCACCCACACACACACATGCGAAATGAACGACAGAATAGGATCAGCAAATTAAACATGAATCGCGCATGAACGACAGAATAGGATCGGCAAATTAAACATGATAGCACGATCCATGGATTTGCCGATCCTATTCTGTCGTTCATTTCGCATGAACACCGGAAAAATCATTTCATTTCTTAAATAAATTCTTTAAAAAAATCCGCTTGTATTTCACAATAAAATATGAACAGGCAGAAAAAAATCCGTAATGTACCTTTTAAATTCCGTATTGTAAGCTATCGTCCGTATTGTACTACTTTCATTAATATGCATGATCTGCGGGAGTTCTATAAATAGCGCATGCAAAAACTTCATTTAGTTCCATTTTCATATCGATAAACATTGCAGGTTTCAACAAACAAAAAGGTAGAGGAGATCCGATCAGGCAAAAATCCACTCGAAACGAATACAGCTTCCCATATCGAGCTATTGTTATAATAACCCTATTGCATTACTTTTAAACAGTCGTGGTTTTGTTACTAGTGAAAGAGCTTAGCTCTGTAGAGAATTATCAGTCCCCTACTGGTTGCGAACTAGTTCGGGTACGATAGGAATGCGCTTTTCAAGCCATCAGTCCGTACGTCCTTCCCTCCGTCTGCACTTTCCTGTCCATAACTTTGTCACACATAAAGGGATTTAAATATTACTTGGAATGAGCAACTCCCTGACGTTTTTTTCTAAGGTCGATGCCACACTTTGAGGTAAAAAATCAATAGGATTTTTTAATGTCCAGTCCAAACATCTGTCATTCAATTAAGTGATTTTAATATTACTTGACAAAAATGTTCTCTATTATGAGAAGACATGGCATGCGCAATAATCACAATCTTAGCTCAAAGGTCAGGGTAACACTTGGAGGTCAACGTTTTTTTTTTATTCTGGGCAATCCATAACACTTTCATCCATCAGGTACTTTAATATCACTTCGTACAATTTCTTTCCTATAATGAGACGACTCGTCATGGGCAAATCCGGTTCTGTATCTCATAGGGCAACGTCGCACTTGGAGGTCAAAGGCCAATATATCAAGAAATATCAATATGACTTGGCACAAATGATGACGCGTCAACAATGCACAAAAGACAGATTCCAAACTCAGACGTCATAATTTGAGGTCACAAATCAACATCGACTTTGCCTTTCCGGTCTGTAAAATCTGTTTGGTCACTTTTGTTGTCTTGTCTGTAACTTTTCATATAACATAACAATGTTTCATATAGACCGGGCACTCCTTGAAATAGGAGAATGTTAGTTACCGTTTCCGAGGTCGTATTAGACTCTCTGTTCGCAACGTTTTGTTTGTTATTTCTGTTGTACACGTATATTTGTGGCTTTGCTAAGTATTATCATATAATGAATTGGTATTTATTTAAAAAAGAAGTAAGAAAAAAACAACGTGTAGAATCTTTATGAAATATGAAAAAGTTACCCTTCAAACGCTACTGAACAATAGTAGCAAATGTAGGCCTACATCAGTTTTTAAATCAAATGGAAACTGTATATATACAATATCCCGAAACAAGATTAGTGGCAATTTAGTAGTATTTAAGATATGATTCATAAATAGTACAGCATTGAACTGATTCATTTGTTAAGTGAACCAAGTTATTAAACTCTTAATATTAATGCTTAGCAAGATTACTAAACAGCTACTTAATCCTTCACATTTTGACTAAAAAGAAAGCAAGTACAAGAGTTCCAAAGGAAAGGCCACCATAAAGTAAGCTGAATTGCCATGTAATACAAAGTCCCCAACCGATTAAAAGCTTCGTCATGAGAGGATTCTGCTGTACAACACTGTCCTATAGATTTGTATATCCAAAAAGCACCACTCACCATCATAAGTCTTACTTTATTGTGTAATAAAGTTTTGCTCCGGGCACGAATCATTGCTGATATAGCCATTCATAACAGGCGAGAGCCCAAAGTGCGACCTTTACGTTTATTCAAGAGAGCCTGGTAACATCGTCTTGCTTTGGAAAACATTTGTGTTACATATTTCAAAATCCTTTAAGGAATAACTAAGTCATCTTTCGGACAAGAAATGTTGCTTTTTATATCTATGGAATAACGTGAAGACATTTAACAATTGATCCATGCATGTTGAAATTACCAATCCGGACACAAAATATTTATACTAGTATATAGCCTAATCGACAGATTTTGAGCCGAAAATCGGTCCACTGATGTAGAAGTTACAGCCCAGACAAGGATTTGCGAAAGGACGAAATGATGGACGGAACCAAGCAAACCTTTAGCGTAAAGATATTTGCGTAAAACTTTGGATTTTTTTTTAGATTTTTTTCAGACAAGAATAGTTATGGAATTTCTAAAAATATTCAAATCGTTTTCAGACCAGAAGTTGTATATGTAGCCATGTCTATTCCTTAACAAAACTACCGACTGAACTGCAAGGATTGGCTTCGTATTGATAGAAATAAATGAAAAACTCTAAAAATATATTTGGACGATATATAAGTTGTCATGAAAAAATCAGAAAGTATGATGACAAAAACGACTACAATTATGATTTGTAAATTTTGCATACCGTCAAATTACATTAGATAGAACTTTAGCTGTCTACGTATGAAGATAGCAGAGCAGAGTTATTTGATATTAAGGAATGTCTATCATTCTGTTAGACAAGGGGTAATTATTTGAAGTTTCCATATTCTTTACAGAGCTTAGCTCTTTCAGTGGTAACCAAAACCACGACTGTATAAAAGTAATACAATAGGGTTATTATAACAGTAGCTCGATCTGGGATGCTGTATTCGGCTCGAGCGGATTTTTGCCAGATCGGATCTCCTCTACCTTTTTGATAGTTGTTATGTTATTGAACGAAATCTGCAATGTTTATCGATATAAAAATGGAACTAAATGAAGTTTTTATGTGCGCTATTTATAGAACTGTGTCAGGTCATGCATATTAATGAAAGTTATAATATAAACAGTTAACTTTGCATTCACAATTGGATTGTTTACGGCAAATCTCAATTTGCGTGTGAAAAGTGAACACTATATATGTGAACATTCAGCGAACAAAATTTTAATCAAGATACTTGTTAACAAATAATTTACCTTGTATTTACTTTATATTCGCGGGAACAGTTAACATTTGGCTATTATATTTTCCGTAAGGGCACATGTACACTACGATTTGCATATACTTAAGAGATCCAGAGGCCAGTGTGTAAAATGTCTCGTTCTGAGATGATAATATAGAGTGGTTGAAGTAGATTTTGACAAAGTCGACTCATGCAAATTGCTGATGAGGAGCTTATTTTTTAATTAAGTAATTCATTCATTCATTCATTCATTCATGTGTACCTGACAGAAAGTAAGAATCAAATCTTACTCGTGTACAACAGTGAATTATAAGTATCCAGTCTAATCAGTGAAGCAATACGGTGTTCATGCAGTTTAGAATTTAGTGAAAGCATTTATGAAACAGATGATATAAACACAGGTTTTCTTCTTGTATATAGGGGTTCCAGTTATAGTTGTTCATAATAAAGTCGGAGTGTTGATATATTTGATAAATCTTTTCTTGTAATAAGAAAAAAGATTCAGTTCTGTTTGAACTGAAATCGACGCGCAATGTCTAACCAATTAAGCCATTATTTTAAAGGTCACTATCCATTATAATTTCTAGATCAAGGGGATAGTCAAGTATGTAGTAGGTAAAGGCTTGAGTTGATTTCTTACAACCTTGATCCAGGGAGCCTCCGTGGCCGAGTGGTTAAGGTCGCTGGCTTCAAGTTACTTGCCCCTCATCGATGTGGGTTCGAGCCTCACTCGGGGTGTTGAATTCTTCATGTGAGGAAGCTATCCAGTTGACTTACGGAAGGTCGGTGGTTCTACCCAGGTGCCCGCTCGTGATGAAATAATGTACGGAGGAGCACCTGAGGTCTTCCTCCACCACCAAAGCTGGGAAGTCGCCATATGACCTATAATTGCGTCGGTGCGGCGTTAAACCCAACACAATAAATACAACATTGATGCCGATGAGAATACGTAGGGGTAAAAGATAGATCCCCATAGGTTTATGATAGTTCTTTCTATCCACCTAATCGAAAGGACGACACGATGTAACTGATGAAAATCTTTGCATTGGATAACATTTAATACTAATACAATAAAGTTTCTTATGCCAGGCATGATTGAGCGCTTTGATATGTCGCAAAAACTTTATTTCTTTACCCTTATCATTGTATCATATCAAAACTTTGTTGTTGAGTCGTTGAGATGAAACCTTTTAATTTATATGTTATCAGTGCTTTAGTATTAAAATCCAAATACACACAACACAGACACTCATACATGTCCGCAATTAAATTTGATATTACATTGGTTCACATTGTTTTATATATGTTGCACTTAGTGAAGAATCATAGACGGCCCTTATCTATTTTTATTACAACAGTATTATTCAAGCTGATTTGTTGCTGCATTATTTTAGATGAACCATTTTCATCAATATGTTTTCAGTGCTTTAGTACTAAAATTCAAAATTTAATGCACACAACAAAGACACTCATAATAATCGACAAATAGATTTGATATTACATCGGTTCCCTACTGCACTTAGTGACGAAACACAGGCGGCCCTGATCTATTTTATTACAATAGCACTATTCCTTTATTTTCATTGAAAGCATATTACCACATCGTTAATTGATACATATATAGATAAGATGAACAAGTTTTAACATATTCATTCACGTTTTAACTTAGTTTCCTCTAAAGCAATATCACTGTTTTTTTCATTCTGAATCTGCAAAGTTATTTGACCCTGATTTGAGAACTTGCATCTACGAGTAGCTACAAAATATTCAAGTATGAATAAATTTCGCACGATAGCTGTAAGAATTGTTTTGAAAATAAATGCGTTACTAGTATTCCTCAAACCAACCGAAAGGATCAAAGAAATCTTCCTCTATCTCAGTTTCCACAACGCGGTCTTTAGGAGTATTCGTGTCGTCAGGTACACTGTCTTCTTCAGAGTGATCACAGCTTCTCTGAATACTGGCGGACTGAACGTTGCCTGTTGATATAGACCTGAAACACATTTCCTTTTCATAAATTAAATATCGCCAGGATTCTGTATAAATTTATATATGGAAATGACTTCAATAAGCCTACTGGCTTCCAGTCCAATCCAAAATTTCTGTATGTAACTAATTATTTAAAATGTACATATTGGGAAATAAAATATGTTTAAGCCAAACAGATTTACGTTTTGACATTGCATGAAAGTAATGTTTATGATTCTAATAGGATGTCAGTACCAGAATTATTAAACTTAAAACATATAATTCAGATTCGCGCTATGATTCTATTGTCTTACTTATTAAATGCGCAAATGTAAGTACTGGTTTCCAGCTTAGTTACTGGCATATTCATTATCTGGTTTATGAGGGAAAACCAATTCTGGATATATAACTGATAGATGAATATTATATGTATTCTTAAACAGTTGAATGCCTGGACGTATTTGGCATATAAGAAGGACAATAAGGGAGTACTTTCTATAATTATCGGTAAAACACAAGGTAAACTCAATATAAATACGTTAATTGGGATTGGGGAATAACACGAAGAACAAAGGATAGATCCAGACCGATAAAGGTACAAATGTTGGTAACCCCGTGATTCAGACAGACCCGTAAAAGCTCTTGTTTTAAGAAAGTGTAGAAAATAATTTTCAAAGTTGAATATTGGCGATGTCGTTGGGCAGATGGATGGATTTATGGGCAGGGTCAAGATTTGGTTTCCGTTCAATAACTTTAGGTTGGGTTGGGATATTAAAATGAAACTTGACCTGAAGGTAGCTTATCGTGAGACCACGATGGAGGTTGAATTTTAGGTTAGTGGAGTCAAGGTCAATGTCATTGTTATTAAAGATAGAAAACAATCCGCACAACTTCAGTATCGATTGATGGAGTGAAATTAAAATTGGCCAATAAGCAGCTTATAGAACCAACAAGGCTGGGACTGCATATGGGGTCAAGTTCATGGAGAGTGTGCTAATTGAATGTGCATACTTTGAAAATTCCACCGCTACGCTGTGAACTTTTGGTCATTGTACCTTTTGTAATATTACAGTTGTAATTTTGGAGTGCGACGGAGTATTGGTTCTTATTCCGGTCCGACCTTAACCTTTTTCTTTTTTGGTAATAAAAAAGTACCATTTACATGCCATAGGGTCAAGGTCAGGGTCAATGTCACAGTTATAATAGATTATTTTTTCTGAAATCGGTACCGTTAAAGACCTTTAGTTTGGGTTTAGATATATTGAAATAAAACTTGGCCTATAGGTAGCTTATAGTAAGACCAAGGTTAGGGTTATGCTACTTTGTTTATATATGTTTCAATGTTATTTAATCGCTTTGTTTATCCTTCTTTGCATGTAAATGCATTACTTTATTTAAGCTTCCTTGCATGCTGTTATGGACTTTCGCTATCATTGTACTCATGATGCATAACATTTATCGTAAAACCTGCTTTAATCATCCTTTAACTATGTTACAGAATAGCTAAACTGTTTGGAAAACCTGATTTTCTTGGAGTTTTCGTAATTCTTATGTTTTAATCATTTGTATGTATTTGTTGATCCTACCCTGATGCATAACAGACAAAGTTCATCTTTTTGCCGCAATGCTCTGGTAACCAACGGTAGTCCTGATCCATGTATACACAGTTGTGAACTGCTTGTTCAACTTCAGTTGATTCTAGTGCTGGATGCAAGTTTTCGTACACTAGGGCATGATGATCTCGCATTTTTTTCCAGTCCTTTGGGTTCAAGAGGTCGTTGAAGTCTAACCAGAACTTTCCTGGAAATATTGTACCTACAACAAATTCGAAGCGGTATCATTTATCGATGACGTCACTTAACTGCATTTCTACAATGCTGGGCAATTCAGAACTGGTGGTAATATTAGAGAAAATAAATAAACATTTATAGAAATTACAATTGGGTGATTATATGTATTACAGTTGTATCATACCGCTGAATTGATTAACAGCTATTTCTGTGGCACGCTGTGTTGTAGACGACTCTACTGAAAGCAGGTTTCCGCCTAATACTTTACAATAGTTCTGCAAAGAAACTGACATGTACATTATCTAAATTGCAAGAACGGCTTTAATATTTGTATATGTTATGGACGCAAGAATGTTTTACAAAACTTTACTGTGTATTAACAATATTGGAAGCGGAATGGTTTTTCACCATGAAAAAAATTTTCAAAACGAGAAGTATAAGTGAACCCTAGCATCAATCCAGGACACATTGAGACCAACAACAAGGTAGCATCCACCAGACTGCCAGCAGTATCCGGCAGGACAACATTTGGCACCTATAAATAGAGAAAACGTGTACTATGAAAATTAAAACATAACAGCAAAAAAAGCAAAACAGCAAAACAGTACCAGAACCGGAATCGTGTCGTCAAACATGATAGGATATTAGAAACAAATAATCTAATTTAATTGTCTTTACGTCAATGTCAATAGGGAGGCTGGGGATATCTAGATGAGCATGATATAAAACAAGCTTACACTGTTTCAAGACAACCGATTTTAGAAACCGCTCATTCTTTTGTATCTATAGGGACTTGCTAAAAGTTAGTCTGGATTACCTGCCCCTTCGCTGTCGATTGGGACGTACTAAAATACATAGTACGACGGGAACCAGACTAGCTAAAAGTACGCGCACATGTGAACGAATTGAAATATCAATCCGGTTTGTTTTCCTATTGGACAAAAAGAAATTCAAGGATATGCATAATAACCCTTGAAAACGTATTAGACTCGAACTAGTATATCTGAAATAGTTACCATTATATCACTCGGGATGTGATCGCAATAAAAGTCCTTGGCATTTGAACTCCAAACAATGGTTTTATTCAACGACAAATCACTGTTTGGGATATATTATTTCTTAACCTGTCAGATACAGTAGCGTTTCTACTCCTTTTCCTGATATGTAAATAGCTTTATGGGTCTTTGCCTTATCTCTGTCTCAGGTCAAAGTGAAACTGCGAAAAATTTATCTGAGAGGTAATGCATATTCTTTCCTGAAATAAGTTCAATGTTTGGGGAGAGGGTGGAGTGGTGAGTGGGTATAAATACGGCTAAAGAGTTGAGTAGTCTCGGTGTTCCTAGTGGATTACTTTTCAACTGACACTGCTTTTAAATCGAAAATTTATTTGGCCACCGGCCGTCCCTGGGCGTGCCCCACTGCGTTCTTTTTCCTGCTTCTCTGTTCATTTGCTTTGTGCGTGTGTGCATGCGTGCGTGCGTGTGTGTGTGTGGTGCACATCCGTGTTTACACTGCTGCGGTTTGTTGTATAGAGAAACTGCGTTGTTGCAGCGTGGCATTTCCTGTTGAATATTCATCCTTGCTTTTTCCACTTCCCCTAACACCCCATCCCGTTTCTCTACCCCTTACCTATTTTTGTATTTTGCATAATGTTCATAATTAAGATGTACTTGTTGTTGGATTTTTGAATCAATTCGCCCTATATTTTCCACTACAGTTTCTTTTTATTGCGGGACTACTTCACGATGCTTGTCACTCTGGTTGTGTTTGGGTTGCTCTGTGCTTCCAGGAAATCTGAACATCTCTATATGTAACGGCAAATTTATTCGTCACGTTAAGAGAAGTTGAGTAAATGAGATACGAAATACAGTTAAAACCCGATATCTCAAACTCGATATCTCAAAATTCCGGCTATTTCGAAGACATTTTCAAGTCTCGTGCATAGAATATCTTTATAAGTTGAATTTTGGTTACCTCGAAGAAAAAGGTACGATCCCTAGGAGTTCGAGATACCGCGTTTTTTTTTTCAGATGTATTAATATTATAGGTATCAGTATTGGGTAAAGTATGAATATGTACATCTCTGTACTGAATCATATTGGATGAGCACAATGCAGTACAATACGGAGATATATTTGGACGAGTACCCAGCTGAGAAAACCATATTTAGAAAACCATCAGATTTAACAGTGTGTTACAATCTTGTGGCATGTATCAACATGTGAAAGGGCCCACCCACGTCCACGGTCATACCCTAGACGTGGTCATCACCAGAGACGTAGATAACACAGTATCGGCAGTAGTAGTGACTGATCCTGGATTATCAGATAGCTCTGGAAAAATAGCCAAGGACCATTTCGCGGTAATACTTAATGCACTTGCCGCGAAACCCCCTCCGGTAAAGAAAACTGTGACATACAGGAAACTCCGTTCGATTGACTTTGATTCTTTCAAAGCTGATATTCTATCATCCGATCTTTTGAATTTGTCACAGAGTACATCGGATGCAGAAACTCTTGTCTCATCATACAATAGTGAACTTTCAGCTTTAATTGACAATAATGAGCCTTTGTGTTCAAAACCATCACATTAAGACCATCTTGTCCCTGGTTCTCGGAGGAGCTCCACGATGCCAAACATTTGAAGCGTAAACTAGAACGTAAATGGCAGACTTCAGGACTCACCGTTGACCACTTAATGTATAGGAGCCAATGCGCAATCGTTAACAAAATGTTAAAAAGGCAAGAATTGATTATTACTCAGAGAAAGTAGAATCAAGTGAACGAGACCAAAGAAGTTCAAAATAACGAAACATTTATTGAACGGTCCAAGCGAAGTTGCACTTCCATCAGACAAGAACCCAGAAGTACTAGCACAGGAGTTTAGCGATTTCTTCATAGATAAAGTAGAAACAATCAGAACTAATATTGCATCCCAGGATCAGAGTGAATCAGTAACTTCAGAAGACGGACGTATAGAACTATGTGATACTGTGCGTTTGGCTAGTTTCAGTCTAGCAACAGAGAAGGAGGTGAAAAAGCTTGTTCAACAGTCAGCTAATAAGTCATGTGAATTAGACCCTCTTCTTACATGGCTCTTAAAATCGTGTATAAACGAACTTCTCCCAATATTGACGAAAATTGTTAACATCTCTCTACAAAGTGCAATCGTGCCAAAATCATTTAAAACATCACGAATAAGACCATTGTTAAAAAAGCCAAGTCTTGACCAAAACAAACTCAAGAATTACAGTCCTGTTTCCAATCTGCCATACCTCTCAAAAATCCTCGAAAAAGTGGTAAACAGAAGAACACCGAGGAACATTTGACAAACAATCAATTACATGAAAGTCAGCATACAGAAAATGTCATTCAACTGAAACCGCATTGTTTAAAGTTCAGACCGACATTCTCGAACACTTAGACAAAGGTGACGTCACAGTTTATGTGATGTTGGACCTGTCGGATGCATTCGACACCATTGACCATAACACCCTTCTTCATAGACTCGAATTTAACTTTGGATTCGCCGATAAACCTCATCAATGGGTGGTATCATATCTAACAGACCACTACCAAACAGTATGCATCGATGGCAAACCCTCTGAACAAGTCCTTATGAAATTCAGTGTTCCTCAAGGATCTGTTCTAGGCCCAAAATTCTACACGATGTACACAAAGCCAGTCTGGTCATCTGTAGAAACCACGGTCTAAACCACCAGTTGTATGCAGATGACTCCCAACTCTATTTATCGTTTAAACAAGTTGACCAAGCACCAAAGGCAGCTACAGTCACGCGAGTTGAACAATGCCTAAAAGAAATCATCTCATGGATGAATTCAAACATGTTAAAATTGAATGCAGACAAAACTGAAGTAATTCTTTTTCGAGTCAAAAACACTCCAAACAAGTTGAAAATCTAAAACTGAAAGTTGGCGATTCGTGCATAAGACCATCAAAAACTGTTCGAAACCTTGGTGCTACGCTTGATTCGAACATGTACATGGACCATCATGTTAATTCCGTGACTCGAATATGCTATGGCCAAATACGACAAATTGGTCACATTCGACCATATTTGACAATTGATGCCACCAAAACCTTTATAAACTCGCTTGTGACTTCACGATTAGATTACTGCAATACTCTTTTGTATGGCGTGCCAAAATCAACAACGAGCAAACTGCAATAAAATGTTCAAAACACAGCTGCACGTCTTATTACGAAAACAACCCGTATTGAACATATAACACCAATCCTTAAAGATCTTCATTGGCTTCAAATACAAGATAGAATCAAATACAAAATTCTCATTCAAACATTCAAGGCCTTGCATGGACAGTCGCTGGTGTATATGAGAGACTTACTGGAGGTTTACGTGCCAACTAGAAATCTGAGATCAGCAAGTTCAGCAACAACCCTTGTGCCACAAAAATGTCGACTGGTTTCCTGCGGTGATAGAAGTTTCAGAGTTGCCGCCGCAAAACTATAGAATTCTCTCCCTGACAATCTCAGAAAAGATTCATCACTAAATTCATTCAAACGAGCTCTCAAAACACACCTTTTCAAAATTTTCTACAACACATAGATACCAACTGTGACTGTTTCTACCCATAATAAATATGCTATTGTTATTTTTGTGATACACAACTACGGCAAGTCATTCGTCGCTGGCGAAGATCTCTTTACTGTACAATTCATCATGTAATTAACTAAGTTGGCAATTCATCCTTTATTTCATCATGTCACATTTTAAGGGTTATGACATTGTATGTGTATATTTTGCAAGACTTGAGTTTCACTTGAAGTGTGTATTTCTTTCTAATACAGTATATGATTGCACCATTAACCGGGGGTTTGAACCTCTATATGTAGCTCGTCCGGGCGTACCAGATGCTTTGAGCACTGGTATTGGCAATAGGGGTAAAATGACCTCAAGGGGAGGGGTGTGGTCATTTTTTACAATAAGGCTGTAATTATTATCATTGTCATTGTTGATGTTGTTATGATAACTATTATTATTATTATTATGTACAACGCCATTGAATGTATAATTTATAAAAATAGACGTTTAATCAAATTATTCAGTTTCAGTTACAGTTTTATGATTGCATATGTCATGTTTTGCGATTTTCCTACATATCTGGGATATGTCAATTGTTTAATTGTAAAGCGCCCTTGAACGTATATTTCATATGAAAAGGGCGCTCAACAGATCTGGTATAATAATAATATTTAGACGAGCCGCTAGGCGAGTCCAATATGGTTTTCCCAGCTGGGTACGAGTCCAAATATATCTCGTATTGTACAGTGCAATGCTAAATAATCTTTTTATTCTATATATATTTTATTTTAGTTTAAATTAGAAATGATCCAAATATTGTATTTCTGCCTTTCTTGATATATAATCCTGATTTCAAGATGCATAATCAACTCTCTACATAGAGCGCCTACTACATCCGGTTTACATTCGGAACATTTTTTGGGCTTTATCGTATGTTTAACATGGGACTGTTGAACCGTCCAAATACGGAAAAAATACAGTTTATTTTGTACGCACGTGCGTCCAATAAGGTAATATATTGTACGGTCACGTGTTCAAATAAACGTTCACGATTGGATAAATAAAATAGATATAGAATAATCATCCATATATGAACGAGTCCAGATTATGTTAATCACTGTTGTGTACCAGTCCAGTGAAGTTCGGTACTGTAAGTCATCACTGTAAACCTTCCTCTTCATTCCACAACATAATAAAAAATAATGATGGAAAACAATATTCAACTATTTTTAAATTGACAAGTTGAAAATTTACAAAACATTTTCAACTAAAGTGATAACTTCCTGTTTTTCTGTCGTAACATGGTTTTTACATGCATTTTACCAGAAATATAATTGAATACTTCCTTATGATTGTACATTATCTTCTATAACTATTTCAGTCACATTTTTTTCAACATTTTTACTCACATCACAAACAATTTTGAGAAACAATTTTTCATGAAACCGCGATCCGAAGAAATTTAAACATAAGAAACTAAGGAAATAAGTAATTAATGCTGCGTTTACACTAAGGCCTAAAAAAAACTTCTTTGTTTCCGGTAACATGCTGAAAAAATTACGGTAGGTAGGTCGGATGTTTTTTTGTATTAAGAGAGACTTTTCGGAAAATATTGTTATGATGTCAAAAAATGAAAACAAATAAGGGGGTTTTGATTTTAAAGCATCAGTAAGTTGATTTCTAACATCACTGGCCATGTTTAAAGCATAATAAGGATCGTGACAAAATTTTTGACTGTCTAAAATGTTTCCACGATTATCCCGATTTATCGTTAAATATTGAGAGAGCGTGATAGAACGTGGAAATCGTAGTAGAGCGTAGTACAGCTAAATAGACCTTAACGTAGCGCATCAGACCTTGATGCTCCATCGTAGGGGATCTTGGTGAACTTGGAAACACGATTCCCTATGTTCCACTACGATTCTACGTTTCTCTCACGCTCTATCACTCTCTACTACAATTCATCAAGATAATTTATATTAAGTAGTACCATTAATTCCATCACGTTACGACTATCCCGACTGGCTCCCACACTCTGTGACGTTCCGATAAGTTCCGGCGCTGTTTCCACATTTTGGCTCCACGCTCTGGAAGATTCGTGGCGTTCTCGACACTCTACAAAGATGACAGCCAAAAGAGAACGGAAATGTTCTGCCAGGAATGACAAAGTTGTCTCACCTGCCCCACCACTGCCAGCCGCTGGAGAAGCTCCAGCAGAAGTCCCCATGGATCCAGCGGAAAGAGCACCTACCCCACCATGGCCAGATGTCTGAGGGCGAGGGCCAGCTTCAATGTAGGTGATAGAGGTTCTCGTCTAGTACTTTGCCTCTCTATGCTTGGAGCTATTCTTTCCAGGATCTCATCAATTAGATCTTGAGGCATCCTTACATAGTTGACGTAGGAGCCAACATCTTCACGCCTGTGTTCTCTGTTGAGAAGTTGAGAGTATTGTCCCAATTGTTGACTTCGGTTTACACTTATCCATGGTCTCACCCAGCAGGTCCTAGGCTTTTTATTTCCTCTTCTCCTTCCTCTCTCTTCTATCCTGCCCCGTTCCGTCCCTTGTTGCTGCTGCCGACATGTAACTTTGCAGGCATACATGAAAATTGCCAATATATGGATGCATAGCTCGTTCCTCTTTGGAATCTCTGGAGAGAATGAGAGGATGACCCATGGCTCCTATTTATACTCCAATCGTGCTCAAAACGTGACACTGACCCGCCCGCTTAGCTCAGTAGGTAGAGCGTTGGTCTACGATCGCGGGGTCGTGAGTTCGATCCTCGGGCGGGGCGTATGTTCTCCGTGACTATTTGATCAACGACATTGTGTCTGAAATCATTATTCCTCCACCTCTGATTCATGTGGGGAAGTTGGTAGTTACTTGCGGAGAACAGGTTTGTACTGGTACAGAATCCAGGAACACTGGTTAGGTTAACTGCCCGCCGTTACATGACTGAAATACTGTTGAAAAACGGCGTCAAACCCAAAACAAACAAACAAATCAAAACGTGACAATCTTGCCATAAATCGTAAGAGATCTTAACAGAACTTGATAAAGTGAGGGATCTATAAAGAACGTGAAACGTGATAGCATATCGTGGTAATTGTAAGAGAACTTGAGAGAACGTGATGAAAATCGTGGCAGATCTTGACCAGAATCGTGTTGGGTTCGTAACAAAACGCTACAGGTAGTAACAAAACGTACTGAGAGCGTAGGAAAGCGTAGTAATACAAAATTCATGCAATAAATTGTGGAGCTCCGCGCTTTTTTTTAAATCGTGGACATCGTGGACATCGTGAGTGTAAACGCAGCATTAGTTCTCACATTTATATGTTTCGCTTGGAATTGTTTTTTTAAATTTTACTGCTGTCTGGCAACGAAATACTACATACAAGGACAGTAATTCCGAATGACTCTTTTAAATTGTCCGGTAAAATTCGTAAAACAATACGGATTTTTGGGACACAAGTACACTATGGAAAAATATAGCCTTTTTAGACTCAAGGAACCGTATATATCCTGAAAATATCAAAAACAGTTGTCCAATACTGAATTATATTTAGTAATCATGTGGTAGAAAACGCTGCATTTATGGGGTGTGAAATAAAGACATACTGCTTTGCTGCTGATCTTGTTTGTTTTCTATGAAACATTCTGTTAACATCAGGCATAGCAATATTGGATATAATGGCAAATATTTCATTTTTGCAATTTGTATGCAAATATTTTGATATACATTTATCATTACATCTGATCTAATATGGTGGTTTGTTTTGTGATACCCGAAACATGACATTCTTTGTCCGATGGGCACGTGGAGTTCGTATTGTAATTCATATAAAAACGTATTTGCAAAAATGAAATATTAATGAATGTAAAAGTCGATTACAAACTCGTTAACCACCATTTCTTCAAAGTTGCCCAACTTCTTTATTGTTTAGCGCAATTTATTAAGATCGTTATCGAGTTTAATTCATATCAAAAATAGGCTATATCAGTCAAAATATTTTGGCGAAGTGTTGTTACGCTACAAGGCTAATTAATATTTAGATATTTCGGACCGATGGAGTCACTGAATGTATACCAGGGCAGACTGCGATCATCCTGGACGCTGGGTGGCGGTTTCTGGTCACCCGGATACAGAAAATTGTCGCTGATTTTAGTCAATTTTTAATAATAAATACCCTTTATTCAATTCAATATTTGTAGTTTATATGACATCAACACCCCAATGTTTTCAATCACGTCATCGTCAACTCGGAAGCGCTACGTGTTAACGTACGTGTTTTCTTGTAGCAACATCTGCAGAATCCCGAGGGATTGGTTGGCACACGAGCCGGTAGTGCGAGTGCACCAACATAGCCCGAGGGATTCTGCAGAGGTTGTTAAGAAACGTGTGTCATCGATATTCTTGCATAAAACACAACAAAATGCTGAAAATATCGAAAATACACGACAATTAAGCTGACTTTAGCCGATCGGTGTCGTTTCACGTCGTTACGGGCATGTTTTATTTGTATCGGCCTGAAACAAAGTTTTTATGCAAGAATACGAGTTTCACGGTCGGTAGTTATGTTACGGTATAGGACTTGAGTACTAAAACGGGTAAAGCATGCTTCTGGTCAATCTTAGTGAACAACAATCAAGCGGTTCTTGAGAAAAAGTCTTTAAGCTCTTGTGGCCATAAAGTGCAGTTTCGCGAAGCAATTTGAATAAACCCGAGACAGGTCAATCTGTAAACTAAGTTTGGTGAAGATATATCGAGTGCCTCATGAGAAAAAGTCTTAAAAGTTTTTATATTTTTAGCATTTGCGGCCTCTTAATTCATTCAAGTGGAACCATTTAAATAAAATTGAGAGAGGTCCATGCCACGTCGCTGCAGACAAAGTTTAGTGAAATTCTGACCAAGAGTTACAAAGGAGAAGATGTTTATGTGAAATGTCGACGCCGACGAACGGCGGACGGAAGACGATGGTCGACGGACACAGTGTGAACACAACAACTCACCTGAGCAAAATACTGAGGTGAGATAAAAGTACAATAAATATGGAAATACACAATACAAGAGGTGAATCACATTCTTAAAACTTTTCTTGCCATTAACCTACAACATGATTAAATTTACTTAATTTCTTATAATCAATGTCTTATCAGATAGTAAGAGCTGACACTGATGCAGGTACAATGTTATTATGTTATAGAAATAAAGAAGAGATAAATACACACCAAATGTAATGAAATATCCGAAAGTGATGCATTTAAACAACACATATTTTAACGACATGTTCCTTTTAGTTTTAACGCTAAATATATTCATTGAAGGAAGCTGCCTGTAAACTTCGACTTGTTTAATTTTTGTCTCTAAAATAAAATGTAATGGTAAACTCAAAAACATATCCCATTTAATTTAATATTCGTCTGGAATTTATTAATACGGCAACTTGATAGAAGTTCCCGTAGGTTAAACACATAAAATGAATCAATTTGGTATTCTCTAATCTTGGTATTGAGGAAAAAATGGAAAAAAATGCCAGCATTTCTAAATTGAAGTAAAACTTATTATACTGGTTCAAGAATAATAAGAGCAAAAGTCTGTTTTCTTTTGAATTTCAAAATTGTTTAGTTACGGTAGCACACTATTAACATTTAAATTTAATATAGTTAGGCTTATAAATATCAGATGATCTTGCTTTATTGTTGTGTAACATAATTAAATACCTTTTGGTCCGTGGGCCAAGGCCAAAACATTTGAAAGTTGTAACCAAGAAATTAGGGAAAGGTTGAGCTATACCATGATGTTATACTATCATTCAGAAAACTTTTAAGGGTGGATGTCGGTCTGAGCAACATGTCGGTAAAATTTAATGACGATTAAAAAAAACATTGGTGTCTAATGACAACAATTTAGCAATGCATAGGGTTAACGCTGATTTGGATGGTGAAAAAGAAATTTATGTGACATTTCTTATAATAAATCTTATCTTTTAATGCCTAAAATCAATAATTTACTTTGGTTGTCAAATAATGCTACGCTATGTATTATATACAGAATAAAATTTTTAAAAACTAGGGCTTGATGTACCCCACCCACCAAATTAGAACATATACTTACGCGCGGGAATTCTTAAGTACTTCTTATCCTTTATAAAGGAACAGAACCCTCATGTTTACAAGAAAGAAAACAAAATGAATGAAGAATTAACTAAAAGATCAGATACCTTTGCAGCTTAATGTCAATTGGCCAACCTATGGCTCGTGATTCATTTCTGGGCGATTTGCCTACTGACAAACATATTCTTTGCTGGTGCAGTAGAAATGATGAAAGTATTGCAAAAGACGATACGACCACAAGGAATTTCCCTTTGGGGAACATCAAAAGGGAAGCAGATCCAGCAATATAAGTCTTTATTCAAGATGACAGCTACTTCAAATTAATCCGAAATTATTATACATATAAGTTAATGCCATCAAAGTTTTCATATTTTGATGGCTTTAATTCTCTTCTATGCTAGCTTAGGTCTTTTTAGAAGTCATTATGTACGTAGTAATTAAATCACCCAAAATTAAGTTTGTTAAACTACCAACAAAATTGTTTTTTTTTTAGTTGCACAGACTATTCAAATTAATTAAGATGGCCACCATTTTCTGAATTTCCAAATAACTGCCTTAAATTCTATCAAACATGTACACATGGAAGAGGTATAGCTCTTCAAAAGTCAAATCTGTAACAGAAATCACCTGATATTGATCTAAACATGTTACAGAGGATTTTACTACTCCCAAAATGACCACTTGAAATCGGTTACACGTACAAATATTGATGAGCTACTGCTGTTCAAATATTCAGTATTATAGAACAAATCAAAGGAGTTTTCAAGGGATTGAAGTTTGGTTATTCAGATAAATCTAATAAAGATACTGTCCTGTCATTTTCAAACTGGCCACCAGAAATAAGTTTGCAAACATACCTATGGATAAGATCTAAGTAATTATTGCTGTAATAGAAGTCATCTGATGTTTTAAGAATAATTTCAATTGAAAACTACGTTACCAATATGAGCTACTTCTCTTGTTTTAATCAAGATGGCGCCATTTTCAAAATGCATTTAAATGCTGCTTTTATTTCTTTTAAAACTAAACATGTTACTCTCAATTTTTATTCAAAGGATTTTGAATGTAGTTACAAAGTAATATTAATTTATATCAGAATGGCTGCCTGACATATACAGTTTATCCTATCAGAATAACAAGAAATGGAGCGTCGAACATATAATGAAATTGTCGCTTTCTTTTAAAAGTCAAGTGAAAAAGATCATTGTACAAAAATTACGGTATTTTTAAACATTTGAAAGGATTTATGATGTTTAAATGCAAATTGCATTTTCTGTCACAGTTCAGCTAAGTATTTACGACCTCTTTTTATAGGACAAAACCCTATTTGATTAAACAAACAGAAATGTGCATATACAGTTCTAAACCATTCAAAGTAGTTTATGATACATATATATTGATGTACCATTTGATGGCGCTTGAACGTTTTATCTGTTTTGTTTGAGATAGAAATTTTATGATATATTACAATGCCAAATCCCTTCAATATCCTTCAACATATCCTTTCAATGAATAATGCCAAATTATTATGAATATATCTATAGTTATGCATTTGCTTGACTTTATGAACAGGTAGTACAGTTAAACTCACCAAGGCACCACTGGCGTGTTCCAAATGGTGCAGACTCTATAAGTATGTACATATGCATCTAAACTAAAATGTACAATGAACTTAATCTAATACTGATACCAAAAAGTGACTTCTCGCAACCTCTCACATCAAATTTTAGAGTATATTTCTGTCATATGGTGTACATTGATGTTATGTGTCCTCTTGTGTAGTTCTGAAACATACGTAACCGAATTTAGATAAAGGTAATTACTAGACTTAATGATTTAAACACAGTTCCATACTGAGGTTATCTGCATGTAACAGCTGAAATCCATCATCTTTTGAATGAACTATTTTGTTTGTATTTGTAAATTGTTTTAAAATTTTAGTAAATTTAGAAAATGTAATTATGATTGCGTTGTTCAGTAATTCCGTCCCACAGTATAAGTGATATTTGAAAATCACTATAGTCAAAGAGACAGAACTACTAGTATTTGAAGAAACATGTTTACCAAAAGTGACATTTGTTTTACTACCCATGTTATACTGTATATGTATGATGTTCTATAAGTTCAAATGCGCAGTGTTTATTTACATTAGGGACTATGAAGACATAATACATATAAACCGATAATTTCAGTAATGAATACAATCTTACCTTCCATAAATATCAAAACGCAAACGCATTGAAAATATAAAAAATCTCTGTCTTGAAGCCACTACAGTCCACTGAAACCCAAAATATCCTAGCTTTAGTGTTACTTAATGATTTGTGTAATCTTGGTAACGTATGTTTCATAATGTGTTTCATTTCATCTTTGTAATGCTGTAAAAACTGACTTAGTAGGTGCTTTGCAATGCCAATAAGCATTATTTATGTATGAAATTGAATAGATGACCTTTAAATCCTAGGTAACGTGTAATTGATACTTAGATACCCTCATGTTCTGTATTTCTCTCGAATGAAAGTCAAAAATATTCTGACTGCGCACATACTGTACCAAGTCTACTATTAATTATCAGTATGCTACCTGTTCGAAGCAGAAACCATAAAAAATGCTTTTCTATGCTATCTTTACAGTGATGCTGAAAGAGGCACCATTGTTTTACTGTAGTTTGTCAACATCCTATAATTGAGAATAGTAAACAGGTAAGTCCAATAAAATTATAACGATCATGTATGCATGTTCAACAAACATGGTTTATTTAAATTAAAAGCATGCAAACGCAATTGTTAGGAGTGTTTTCAATGTTGCTAATTCTTCAAGGTGGAAAATTTGAATGGCGACTGTTACGTATGTTACATTTTAAAGTATCTTTATCAAGTAAAAGTCAAAATTATACAAGTAAGCTTTCTTTGACATTTAAAGTAAAAGAAAACTATTGCTACCCCAAACCTTTCTGAATGAAACATAAATATGCTCGATTTATTGAGAAACAGCATGTGATTTATATGTATTATATATGTATGCACGTTGTCTAAAATCCAAACTGATTGCAAAGTATTATATTTTCTCATGAAAATATACATACAGTCGAATACCGTTACCTCGATATTCAAGGGACTGTAAAAATTGCATCGACGTATCCGAAGTTCGACGTAACGATATCGACTATCTGGTACTACTTTGTACCTGTGTCAGACGTCTATATTGTCATTATGTCCAATGCATTTTTAAAATAATATAATACATAAATACGGTTTTAATTTCATTTACAATTAAAACATCTTAATTAAATACATACATACAACTTTTTTATTTCTTCAAAATATGCATTTAAACATTACCATTTTAATTCCTTCCCTTAACAAGCCTGAATGCAGCGGTAATGTTCCTAGTTGAGTAATCATTTTGACAGTGCTTTGATAGCAAAAATTTGCCAGTTTAATATGAATATTGTTACTCAATATCCTAAATGGCCGATTTTTACCCCGTCAAACAGAAAATATTTCATCCAAATTAGTTGTTACATCGGAAAACAGCTTTCCTGCTTGCATGGTGTTTTATAACAGTAATTATTGGGAATTAAATGCAAACTTCCAGACATTTAAATTGGATTAAAGATGAAATAACAAACAAAACAAACACAAACTATTTTGAATACGATTAATACATCGCCGGACAACAATAGGTTGATTTTCACACCGTACAAATAATACGGATATTTTTGACAAGCTGTGATATCGAAGCAACTAGGTGTAAAAACAGTACAGGTAAGTGGACGGGACTGAAAAATCTCATCGAGCTAAACAAAATATCGAGCTAAGCATATCGAGGTAACGATAAATAATTACATTAAGATTAATAGGGAAAAATCGGGACCGACTCAAACACATCGTGCTAACCGGAGTATCGAGCTAACCGATATCGAGGTAACGATATTCAACTGTATATGAGAAAATATACATAATTGTTAGTCTTAACACACTTATTTGATGATGTCTTATTAAAGATTACAGTTATTTTGATAGTTTTACGAGTTATTAAAACTGGCGAAAATGTAGCTCGGGCGAGTGGGGTATTTTAACCTCTAAATTTTGATAAAAATCGTCAAAACTTGGACTAAATTGTTACAGTAATTTATTTAATTGATTTAGAACAGCTACATTAGCAAAACGCTAAAACATCTGAAAGTTTGTATTGAAACAATATACAAGAGTCGTGTGTAGCTAATAATACTTTCAAAGAGAGAAAATTCCGTATTTTTCATACACAATGTTTACTCAAATGAGTATAATTTTTGTTTGACATACAGTAGAAGGCGACATCTGGTCTTAAACAATGCCGGAATAAATGTATTAATGGCTGAAGTGGATGAATCTTTGCCTAATTTCTGGGTTGCGAAATCGAAAAACTAGAGGACTTACAAGATAATAATAATTCAATCCATGTTTTAGATGGCTTAAAATCAAACTGGACATTAAATTCATGTGCTAAAATACACTTGTGTCAAACGTATGGAAATTCCAATCTCGATTTACTGGTGTTAATCTATCTCATGCTGGACAACAAACTAATTCTTATGAATGTTGTGAGTTTGCCTTTGATTTGGTAGGAGAACTAAGTTTCAACAATTACACTTTTGATACAAATTTAAGGTTTAAACTGTAAAATGTAATAATACGTGAATGTTTATATGTAATGGTGTTTTTCATCTAAACTGCGGAGAAGAGGACATAAAAAGTACCAAATCACTTTGTATTGTTCTTGCAAACACCCAGCATGTCTAAACGATACTTTTAAATGCGGCAATACTGTGGTTTCATGAGCGTTGATTGTGGTCATTTTAAATGAAAACCGGGTTTGTAATACAAGTAAGCTTTCTTTGACATCTAATCATTCTTTTCAATTGTCAAAAGTCGGATGAGTCTATCGTGTTTGAAAAGTAAGCAGATGTTTTAACATTAATTGATCTTAACATTGTTAAAATCATTTTTTATCATTCATTAAAACGGCTTGTAAACTTTAACGCTACATCAGTTTAATCACGTTATGACACTCATTAAGATTCAGCTAGATATCATTACGGTACTTGTCAATTATTAATTAAAAAGTGACCACTTAGGTGGTGATTTCTTTATCGCAATAATAATGGTGGGGGATACATGTAACTTCACTGCAGCTGGGATATCAGATCTGTCTCTTTTAGTGTTGAAGACTGATTAAAAATGTATAGCTAGTGAAGTTGCAGGTGCCACTACTTATTACTTTTATAAATTTGACCTACGAAATGTGGTTGAGCAGTTTTTGTCTACCATTTTCTGAATACTCCAATATATTTGTCGGTCTTGATACTTTTATCCACGAACTGCTAAATGAAATAAGTATATATGATTTTTGCTAAAGGCTACCTTTAGACAAATACAGCTCGGAATTTAGCACTAAACTAAGTTAAAAGAGCAATGCATGCAGTGCTTTAGGATGTAGAGGATAGCTAACATTTTTTTCTGCATTCCAATTCAATGAAATTAAATTTAGTATTTTTTGCTATACATCAGAAGGAAAATGAATATTATTTTCAAAACATTCAGCTTTTAACAGAAATGCATGTGTTTTCTATCTTTACCATTGTTTACATATGAAAAAAATTTAGTATGTACAGGACAGCTTTGGTAACGTTTTAATTGGCAGTGGCCAGGTAGCCGTTTCTATATATACATATCGTATGTGAACATGTAAGTCAAGGTAGCCGGCTCTTTAATAAACTGTATTATAAAGTATCATTATATTAGTTTAAAAAATACAGTTCTTGTGATTTATTATTTACTTTTTGTGATTTACTTGTTTATTTCGCCGTATGCAGTTAATATTAGTTTAAAATCCACATCTAATCAAACATTCCAGGATTTTGTACTATAAATCGAACTAAATAAAAGTATACTCCTTTCAAAAACCTTCAGCTTTTTAAATTTCTGTCAAATAAGATGCAAGTGGAAATCCGTTGAATAATCGACCAGAATATATTAAAATATTGTTGTCAGACCTAGGCATTTATATTTATTGGACAATATACACGTCCGAACCTGGACAAAGTATTAATCGACAATTGTAGCAGTGGTGTGCTGAAATTAGTATCTTTTCTAAATTGGAAAGTTACAAATGAAATAAAAATGAATTTACCTAAGGAAATATCCAAAAGCATGTTTCTCACATAAATGAGCTAGAAAGATAGCAGATTTAAAACTATTGAAACGTGTTTGTACCAAATGTAATATGAATCAAGTTGAAACAGAATATCATATTTTTCAGCGTCCATTAATGTACATTTTTATAATGAATTGAGAAACCAATGTGTACCGTAATATAAATGTTATTGTACTTGCCCTAATATCAACAAATTCAAATCAATAATAAAAACTACATTATTAATTTAGCAAAGTTTGTATACACGTAGACACATTTATCATGTATGTCAAATTGATATAATATGGTAATAATAGTAAAACGTTTATGCATGCAAATTGTTTATAAATTATGTTTCTGTATTGCGATTTTGTAAATAAATGTGTAAACCACAACAATGTTGTTTATATATATTTATGTTTTGCCAATACAGTCTTTGAACTTGAATTATAGTATATAATGTCATGGAGCACATGGCGGAACAAACTAAGTGAAATTGAATTGAATCAGATGATTCAATTTACCTTTCCTGATAATTATGCGAAATTTCAGTAATAATGATACATACATATGGAGGTCAGAAGACAAACAAGATTAGATACGCAGTTTACATCGAGGAGCAAGTGAATAGCATCATGCCGTTTTTATCAACACCGCTTCAGATACTAGCTTTCGGACTTTTTGTAACATATTGTAAGTATACTTTTGCGTCTTCTTAAAAGTTTAGAAGGGTTGAATTGTCAATCAGATTTAATTGTCGCTAACACAACTGTTACATTGGGGGAGGATTGTCAAAATTAATTGTGAAATAGTTTTCTGCATAGCATTTAGAGTTCCCTTGCAGTATGTAATCAATTTTGCATATAAACCTCCATTAGTTATCATGAAAAGCGAGTTTGCGAAGTAGAAACCATCTGGCTACAGAATTATTACATATTTATAGGACACATGCCTCGAAGGTGATTTCAACCAGTAGATGTGTTATGACTTTGAACAAGAAACCACTTTTGAAAAAAAGTGCTTGCCCACACACATCTTTATACGGCTTCGGTATCAATATGTAATGTATGGGCATATGTTTGGTCATTTTATACATAATGGACCGGACAGGGCGAAAAAAACTTTTACCTCCGACTGTGACATTAATCTTTAAGCTAGGGGTCTTCGTATTATGCATGACAAGTTATCTCACTAGGGAAAATCCCCTGATGGGTAACAAAATTACAGACCGGACACAAAATTTGGACGAACGAACAAACGAACGGACGTACGCTGAAAGTACTATATGCCGCCACAAAGGGGAGTGGGGGATAAAAATACTTACATAACTAAACTCAAAGTATTGTTTTAAGTCTTTTTTTCTATTGTATAGTATAAGGTGATAAAATAGTGTTCACTACTTCAGGTGAAGGGTCTTGTCCTGATGGATACTGTCGGCATTCCGGTGGCTGTTATCTTGTCGTTGGTCTCAATGTTACATGGATTGATGCTAGGGTTTGTTGTTTATTTTATTTTGTCTTATTAATACTTACATTTTGAACCTTTACATCTGCGAGGAAGCGGTCCTATAGGAAATACATTGATTCTTAGTAATGAATGTTTTTATTAAACAATTACTTTTAGTTTTATTGACGTCAACTGAAGTCCAGATATCAGACTACTTCACCATTTAAATAAACCATTTTCATCACTACAGTAACTGTGTAGTTCTGGTACTTTTTAACTATTTCACTTCTAACTGACTCGCATAAATTATATCACCCCTTTATCCATAACTGCTGAATTAAATATTTGCCATTCAAAGCGGTTCAAACTGTGAGGCAACGTCTTCTTGAGCCTACCGTTTCGTAGTCTCTTCAACATTTATGTTCCTATCAGATTGTTTCAAGTAAAGGATGTCCTGATTTGGGTCCCAACAAAGCCTTAATACTGACATTGATCCAGTCGGATTGTGAGCGTTCACTTCGTCACTGTTGCTTATCTATTCTCTAAAGTGTTCATTGATGCTGCACTGAACACTTTATTCCGTTGTAAAATCATTAGCTTCACTTACGGTATTTGTACCTGAGATCAGGTTATCCACATAAATTTCATTCTTTACCTTTGAGGCTAATTCAGAATTGAATTTATCCAAGTGATACTGAATAGTGGCCCCTAACAGGAGTGAACTAGATATTAACGCAAAAGGTACACGACGGAATCTGAAAATTCTCGCACGTTGTCCAGAGCAACATACAGGTTTCTATGACCTCTAACCCACATTAGAATTCAACACACATGATTATTATTTATATATCAAATAGTTTTACTGCTGTTTGTAATATGGGGTATAGATTGCCAACAATGCTTTGATGAAATTGATAAGTCATTTCTTTGGCAAAAACTTATAATCGCAGCAACTATTGGCTCTAAAGTAGTCCGTGCCATTTAGCAAATGTGAAGAACTTTAAAATATTGTGTATATGTACAAAGATTTTCAAGTGTGACATCGGCTTGAAACAGGGAGACCCAAGTTTGCCGTTACTTTTATTGCTATTCGTGAACGACATTCTACAGAACATCAGTTCAGAACTAGATCATATTTTACACTGGGCGAAATTAACATTTTCTCATTCTTTATACAGACAATCAAGTCTTTTTTGCCAAATATCCCGAAACTACAACTTATGTACATCCTCTTTGTAGATGTGGCCAACCATTACTTCTTTGTGGGTCAAGACTACATTCAGCCTTGAACAGATTTGTTCAATTCTTTGTCTCTGATTTGTTCGGTTGATCTCCACACTCTTCTTCATTGAGAATATACGAACGACTTCCAGATTAATATACTAATTTTAAATGCAGTGTTTAAATTTATCCATGACAGTGCGCGCTTTCATTAGATATACATTTTCACAGTTGTAAAAGTACGAAACTCCGCATATGTCTGTTTTTTCTCGAAACTCTCACTGGCACAATCTTTCAAACGGAGCTATCTTTCGTTCTGTTCCCTTTCTTACTTGTAATTTCATTATCATATATGTGAAATGTAACTGTATAGTACATTTGTATACCAGTTGCATACCAATTCAGCATATGGTCTGCAGTAACGGCACCAAAATATGTTAGAGTTACTTCATAATTTCAGATCCAGCATTTCAAAAATTTTCCATAATATTTTTAGGACTTTTTTCCTGTGTTTCATTTCGTTACGTACTACTTATTCCACACCAGAAAGTTTATGTTGGAATCAGTTTGACCCCGAATGCTAATATGTGCATAATTCCATATATGGGAAAGAAAATCACATTATTTTATTTTACCAGGTCAATATTTTGGGGACAAGGATATCAAGTATATACATCCTTTTCGATACATGCCACTTGGAGTTAGTATAAAATTTAATCCAACGGAATGTCTAATAGCGTATCAACTGTGCTTTTCACTAGTCTGTATCACATGCACTTCTGTAAACCATGTTGTATTTGTGTTCTAATGATTCTTTTGTAAGCTAGAAACATTGTGGAACAAATAGGCTTCTTTTATAAAAGAAACCTAGGAGAGGTCCAGTGTTGCTCCTTTTAAAGTTGTATCAGACACATAGATAACAATTGCTATAGACGAAAAGCAGTTTCCCTGTTGTAGGTCACTCTGACCTATTAGGGGTCATCATTTGATGATGGCCAACCTTCGTATCAAGTTTAGAGATCCTGGGCCCAAGCTTTCTTGGGTTTTAGTCTGGAAGCTGTTTTCCTGCTCCAGGTCACTGTGACCATGACCTAATAACCTCAGAATCAATGCGACCATTTTGCGATAACCTCCCTGACAGGCTTGTTTGTCAACTGCCCCGTTCGTTTAGGCCAAAGAGAATAGCTTCCGAGAAGCTTTACAAAAGCTTGGAAGAAAATCCCAATCGAACGGACATCTGCTGGAAGTGAAAAAATATATAATTCTTTTTTTAAATGTATTTTTTTTATTCCGACTATCGGGTGGAAGCCACAGAAGATCTTCTAAAAACAGAAGACGCACAATCGAACATCTCGGAAGAGCTCTTCTTATTCCGGCAGATCTTCCGTGGCCCAAACGAACGGGTCAAACGTCCTCGGCAAAAAGAACCGCCAGTTAAACAATAAATTCATTTAATTGAACGAAATATATTTTAACGTGATTCAATTCATATGCATATTTTTGAATACTGCGAACAAAGAATAGTAAATATATATATATATATATATATATATATATATATATATATATATATATATATATATATATATATATATATATATATATATATATATATATTTTTTTTTTTTTTAATAACCGAACCGTTTCCAACATTGGTAAAAATAGTATTACACTATATGTCTTTATTTTCAACGAACAATACTTTCCGTTTTAAAGGATTTCAAAACTAACTTGTGTGCAAGCGCATTGGGCCATTTTAGACTGGAACACCGTAACTTGCGCTAGAAAGTGAAATCTAACGCCGTAAAATTAGTAGATTAGTCTAAATCCTCCTAGTTTGAAAGCCAACACTATGGAGAGTTCTTGATAGACCTTTCTAATAAAGTTACTGTATTGAAATGTATATATTTGCAGAGTTTTTGCACTGTGTTAGGGGGACAACTGCTCTCAGTGGAGTCATCAGTCACTCAAAAAGCTGTGGAAGGAGCACTTCAACGCTCTAAAGGTCAGTGCAATGGATTCTACTTCATTCAATTATTCTTATTATTAGCTGCTCAGAGATTGTCAAACAAGAGAGTCAGTCAAACAGCTCAGTTCTTATAAAATTTTATCTTCGATGTAATGAGTTTAAACGGTTTGTTTATCTTAGTGGCACCATGATTGAAAGGACCAGCCATTTTAACTTCTAGGCAACTATGCTTTAGATACATCCAGCTGTATCTGAACGATCCAAATGGGATTCAAACCTTGGAAGCGGTTGCTTTAACTTCTGTGCCACAGTACGGGGTTATGTGTCATCAATATATTTATTCCATATTCAACAACAGCTCACTATTGAATTGTACTCCATTTTTAAATCAAAGTCTTTCTTGTTCTTGTAGGGTTAGTCTTTCCAGGGAAATTTTGGCTAGATTTTAACGACCTGTTGAACCCAAAAGATTGGAAAAGAATGCGAGATCTCCAGTCCTTGGCTTATGAAAACTGGAATTCAAATTTTGGTTCATATGAAAACGAAACTTTAGTTCAGAATTGTGTCTACATGTCTGAAGAGCAAGATTATCGTTGGTCGCCAGCCTCGTGCAGTGAGAAGATAAACTTTATCTGCTATGCATCAGGATAATTACGGCATGTAAGCACAAAAGTTGTAAATTAAGCCTTTAATCACTTGATATTCGAACTATTGTGAAATAATAGTAACTACAACATAAATTGATCAGAATTAGGATCAAACAGGAATGATGATAATACAGGTTTCTTTGTTAATCAAATGTCTCTACTGGTCTGTCAAAGTCTTCTTCAAAATGTATTCATTGTGTAGCATAGCATTAAAAAAACACTGTACTCATCTTTCTTATCGTATTTTGGTATTTTCATATCCGGGATAGTACCTTGTAGATATAGTTATATGTATTTGAATTTTGATATTTTGATTAACGTTTTCCCGCCATTTGACGTTACGTTATCAGTTTTACGTCACGTCCGTTGTTTATATTTGTATGTGTATTATCCTGATGAAGGAGTTAGCCGAAACGTTGATGAGATAAAAAAAAAACTATACATAATACGTGTTGTTGTTGAAATACCTATCGCATTATCGAACTTCTGAATCTTGATTGAAAATTAGTTTTATGCAGTCATTCTCTAATTAATATGAGAATACGAGTGAGTTAAATTGTATTTCAGAGTGACGAAAACAAGGAGTTTTAGTGGTTACCACTATGACTATGATTACACATGAATTTACACTTGGCCCGTGCCTTGGTAACGGAAGAAAAAATTTGCGCCTGCGCTCGTTTCAATCAATTTGGTTATTATGAGTATTATAATAAGTAACCAATGCAGGGGAAAAATATGTGATCCTTTGCGTGTCCACAACTACCTTGCTAAAAATTAGAAACATTGACTGTAAGGCGCATATCAAAAACTATTAATAAGGAAAGGCAATATTTCTTCATCCATATTGACTTTCTTTTGGACAAATTTGGAATTTTGAAAAATGCAAATATGATATTAACCATCAATTTAAAGCTTATGTTTATATGGACATTTCATAATATGATCTGAAATAAGTAACAACGTGTCGCAATAAGTTAAAAGTCGAATTAAAAATGAAACTTTCTTTTTTAAGAGTAGTTGTAATAGACATTTCACTTCTGTTCACATGGATATTAAAACTCCCAAGCATTTCAACATGGTTACATATACATCCCATCTGGTGTGCACCCCCATCCAACCCATACCTACAAAGTCCCCTATGATTAAATTGACAAACGCGGACACAGTCCCCGAGCCCTTGAATTATCTTTCAGTCATTTCCAAATGGCGAATAATTCATTTCGTTTACAAATAGATTAATATTATCATCTTTCGATCGTTTTAATATATATATTTTATTTAGCAAAGTCAAGGGAGGGGAGGGGTGGTGGTGGTGTCTGCAGCCGTCAAATTTAACAGGGGGATCTCGTCCTGCGTCTTATGTCAACACTTTTACTTAACATCTTTGAAACAACTGGGTCAGAAATGCACCAGACTTGGAGTTCTGCTTTAGCCGGTGTGTGTGTTTAGAGGCGACGGGGTGTTGCACATTTTTTCATTTACTCTCATGAACAGACCCAATCACATCGAGTCTGCTATTATTCATTTTGGTTGCATTCTATGCTTCCAAAGGATTTGATTGACTATCACAATAGCAATCTTTAAGTGCCGTGTGGCGTTATATTTTCTGGTCCTTTGTGATCATGGAATCCATTCAACGTATGTTAAATAGAATTCCGCTTAAGCCAGTGCTGGGGGCGTGGGGTGTTGCACATTTCATTGCCTCTTATGAACATACTCAATCAAACTGAGTCTGCTATTATTCTTCTTGGTTGCATTCTATGCTTCAAAGGGATCTTTTTACAGATTTTATTGGTCTATAAAATCCATCCTTGCATATACCTCTATCAAGTTTGTTTAAATGGTTTACCTTGATCCATTTTAGGGGTTGCCAGAAATAGAAAAACATTTAAAAACCTTCTTCTCATGAACCGCTTGACGGATCTTCATCAAACTTGTCTTTGGCACTGTTATAAGGTCCGCTCCAAATTTAATACATATGATGGCATTTTGCTTCTTTAAGGGGCCGCTAGAGCTAAAGTTAGAAATAACTTTATCAACTTTTTCTCATGAACTGTTGGATAGATCTTCATCAAATGTGGTAGGTAGAATTATTATAAGGTTTTCTCCTAGTTTTGTTCAAATGGGGATGATTGGCCCTTTGAAGGGGCTGCCAGAGCTAAATTTAGAAATACCTTTAAATGACTCCATCTCATAAACCACTTAATAGATCTTCATCAAACTTGATTTGTAGCCTTATAAGCTCCTTCACCAACATTGTTAGGTTGGGGACACTTGGCCACTTTTTGGAATTGCTAGAGTTAAAAATAGAAATAACTTTAAACGACTTGTTCTTATGAACCGCTCGATGGATCTTCATCTTATCTGGTCTAGAGGATCATTATAAGGTCCATTCTCAGATTTGTTCAATTGGGACAACTTGGACCCTTTTACAGACCACTAGACCTTAAAAATAGAAATACGCTCAATGGATCTTCAATAAACTTTGTCTGTATCATTGTTATAAGGTCTCCCTAAATTTGATACATATGCTTGCATTTTGCTCCTTTTAGGGGCCATTTGATCTGAAATTAAAAATACCATTAAATGACTTCTCATGAGCTGCTGGATGGATCTTCAGCAAACATGGTTTGTACCACCATTATAAGGTCTTCTCCCAGTTGTGTTCAAATGGGGAGGATTGACCTCATAAAGGGGCTACCAGAGCTTAAATTAGAAATGCCTTTAAATGACTCCTCATGAACCACTTGATGGGTCTTTATCAAACTTGATTTGTAGCATTATAAACTCCTTCATCGACATCATTTGGGGCAATTTGCCCCTTTTTGGAGCTACTAATTACAATTAGACGACTTATTCTCATTATAATGTTTTTTCTCAAATTTGTTCAATTGGGGGCAATTGATCAAAACACAAATACTTTGAGAGACTTCGTCTCGTGAACGGCTTGATCGATCTTCATCACACTTGGCCTGTAGCATTATAGGTCCTCTCCCAGTCTTGTTATGTTGGGGCAATTGGCCCCTTTTAGGGTCCACTAGGGGTAAAAGTAAACATACCTTTTCATGACTACTTTTCAAGAACTGCTCAATGGATTTTTATCAAACTTGGTCTGTAGCATCATTTTAAGGTCCCCCAACCTGTTCAGTTGTGGAAGGGGGGGGGGGGGGGGGGGGGGGGGGGGGGCGCTTGGCGCCTTTAAGTGGCTACTAGAGTTAAAACTAGAAATGCCTTTAAATGACTTCTCATGAACCGCTTTTTGGATCTTTATTAAACTTGATTTGTAGCATAATTATAAGGTTTTTTTGCATTTTTTAACTTTTACGGGTGTAGGTGCATATTATTTGAAATAGTCAACTGAAATGCACCGGGATTCCACTCAGTCTCGTATTCTTCTTCAATGCGCATACACCATCAAATATCGCGTTTCTTATGTCGGTTATGACGTCAAATCACATAAATCTCTTAAGGCTTACAAAATAAAGTTTTTATCCATGAAGATAAGAATAAGTAATAGCAGACTTATAACATTGTTTACTCTGTATTGAAAACCATTATCACAGTATTGTATAAGGATATGCAAGGCTGCTAGGCTGCTAACTTCACGGACATAAAAAAGTATTTTTGCAACAAGTACGGTATAAATATATTATAAATCTGAATAAAATCAAATAACTTAAAACGCAACGTGTGTATAGGAAATAAACTGAAGTCGCATCAACATTACCAGTTTTCTATCTCGTTTCATACTTTTTCCAATGGATGGATCTTGATTTTCCTGTGTTTTCTCATTTTCTTCGTTGTTTTCTTGTGAAGACACACTGTTAAAAGTATATTCAGAAGGAAAAGGAACATAGAAAGTACCAAGATGAAAACCCACCATGCGACAGACATGCCAAACAAGTTCAGGCTCTGTTCCTTTTGTGCCAGGTTTTTGTTTTGAGCAGTGTTTGCTTGTGTCACACCTAAAAAACATATACGATCGTATGTATTTTTATTATCACAGAATATGGTACGTAATTATAGACATTTTTAAACATGGAGATCTTGATTCCAACGCATGAAGAAGAGGAGTAGTATCTAATAATCTGTTTTTTAACCAAATGTTTATTAGATTAACCTATTTGAAATTTAAAATAAACTGTAACTTAACAAAGTGTAACACTTCAAATAAAGCTTGAACGAATTTTTATCTGTTTGAAAGTTCACCGTAAAAGATCACACACCAAAACATTATACGTTCTGAAGTGCAAACATATGCAAAAGAGAAGCAAAGGGACATGAGAGCTGAGCTTATTTTAACCTAATCTTTTCTTTTTTTATTACAATATGCCTGAAATAAGACTTGATCTTTTTATAAACAGTAAAGTAAAGGGTAATACTATGTATGGAAAATACAAATAACAGAGGCACTGAGACACAAAAAGTCATACCCTGTTCATCAGATGTGCTGGAAATCGTTGACGATGGTTGTGTGAGCGGAACTGTAAAATCAAATTAGAATGGTTTCAAAATTCATTAATTGCAGAAAAGTAAACACAATAACTTCGATCTTAACACTACGATTATAGCATGTATGAAATAGAGAATATAATCAAAATAGAATTATCATACAAACGTCAACAATTATACTACTGGGAAGACATATTAACTGATGTTATTATTCTTAATAACGTCTTTTGCAGTCGATGTAACTTTTAAGTGTCAGCAAAAAGAAAACAACAATAACGTGTTAACAAAATGTCCGAATCTCAAAACCATTTCAACACTTGTATTTTGAAGAATTATATGAAATAAACATGCTTGATATAAATATATCGTATATGTACTTTATTGCTTCTGTTGCTTCCACGTACATTGTATTTAAGTTCTGACAAATTTATTGTTGAAATTTTGAAAGACATTTACGATGTTTGTTATAGATTTTTATTCATAGTATGTTATACAAGTACCTGGACTTGAACACGTGCAGAAGTATCTTATCTTCAGATCTGGACAGTGGTCAGCACTAACGGCGTTTATTATTGTGCAGGTTACGCCTACGTGTACATCATAACAGCCAATAAAGAAATCTGCATACGTTTGATTTGTGTTGAAAGCTTCGCTATTTCTGGCGACAGTACTGCATTCAAACTTGCTTATGGTACCAGCGTATGTTAATGGACAGAATTTGGCAAGTTCCTGTGGTGTCATGGATTCATGTTCCTTGTTATCTAAAAGCGAAGGTTTGTGATTGTCCACCCAAGTTGACCAAGTTTCACAGTTCTTCCGTGGATCAGCAGTTGCTCGGGGGTCCCGCATTGATTCACTGTGCAAAAATTAAAGTGCTAATAAATGGTAACTTTGCTGTTTGGCATACATAGTGAGAAAACACGGTAACTCAACACTGTCGAGATTTGCAAGACTTTTAGTGTGTGGATGGCTAGAGGGTATTAAAACATGCAGCGATAATTTTTGTTTCACGTACTTTCAGAACATGCTCGGATTTTGCTGTCTCTGTTTTGGGTGAGGTTGTGCGATAGGAGCAGGATAGCGCCAGTTTTCAGTACTATTCCAGTAAATCTTTTACGACTGAAAGTTTACCTAACCAGTGTTTTTTGATTACGTACCAGTACTAACCTGTTTTCTGGAATAATCTGTCAACTTCTCCTAACGAATCAGAGACGAATGACAATATTTCTTCAAGCACAAGGTCTTGTATCAAATCGCCACAGAAAACATACAACTTGCCCGGAGATCGAACTCTCTACTACGCATTCTATAGATCCGAGCCATTTCTTTCGAAATAAGCGGTCGGGCGTATTCTACCTCATGAATATACAAATAAAAAATGTAAAATGATACATAAATTTGAAACGAATTAAAGGCGTATGCTAGATAAAATTTTCACGAGGCAGAAATCGCATGACGCACCGATTACGACACCGTTTCCGGTAAAGTTTATTTTCAACGCTTGGTCAAAACTAGTCGAAATGATAGCATGTACGTTTCAGGACGGCATGATAAGTTTTGACTATCATTGTCCCGTTACGTCCATGCTTATTCTGAGTATTTCTGTAAGGAAATCCGCAATCAAAACGTACACAAGATAAAATTTTCACGAGGCAGAAATCACATGGCTCACCGTTTCCGGTAAAGTTGCATGGTTTTGGATATTCGGACAATCGCTGTGTTTATTTCTAATGCGTGATCAAAACAAATCCAAATAATAGGATGTATGTGTCGGGACAGCGTAATAACGTTTGACTGTCACAGTCCCGTCACGTCCGAGCTTATTGTGCGTGTTTATGTAAGGACACCTCCGATGAAGTTTGTTGGGAACGTTTTCTGGTACATGTACATATGAATGTATTTATAAAGATAACAGGTCTGATAATGAATTTATGTTGACATTAAAGCATACAATTGTCTCGCTGATATTTTTGAACGTAAGTTTTGTGTTTTTGTTTCTGTCATTTCAGTGTGTCGAGGTAGATATCTCCTCGCACTTTTTCACATATTTCCAAAGATTTTAGTCTCCAATTTAAAATTATGAGTTACATTTGACCCATTTGACGTTTCTTTATGAATATTTATTTGTAATCGTTTGGAGTCTGACCAGTATTTATGACTACTTTGGATTTATAATGTTGTTTTTTTATTTCTCTGCATGAAGATCACAAACCAGTATCATAAAGGGGCAATAATTCAAAATGAAAATGTGAAAAATCTAATTCGGTGACCACCCTTTTTCTTTTTATATTTCAAAAGTAAACATTATATTCTGCTATTCTTGCAAGTTTAATCAAATTCCTTTATGTAGATTTGGAAATATTAGCTGCTAAAGGAAATATACAATATTTCATAATTATGATGCTTTTTTGACTTAGAAAACAACAACAACACACAAGTGTCATGCAACTATTTCTTGAATTTCATTCAAATTTCTTTTTGTTTTGAAGGGAAATAATCTTGTCTTATGAGATTTGACTAGCAGTTATACTTCATGAATCATTTATTTGATTCCTTGATCTTATATGATATGGCAGACACGCTCTAGATTTCAACATACACTTGTACCGTGGTCATGCATTATAATCTGAAATCAAATGAAAACGAAGTCGGTGACCCCATATTTCTTTTTATTTTTAAGTTACTTATAGAATGAACTAACAATATATGAAATATGAACAAAATCTGTTATTGGGAAAAAAATGGTGAAATTCTAGCATACGCCTTTAAGCGTGAACGAATAGGAAAACCTTACCTTATTTGGTATCCTGTCATGAATATGACCAACTTAATTATATCTGAAAAATAATAGTGAAATACATATTGCATAGTGTACTCTTTATAAAAGACGTCGAAATGTCTGACACATAATTCAAACACACTGTTTCGATTATTCGGCGCGAGACGTCTACGCGCTCCTAATGTATTAAAACACCGTTACGCGTTGACGTCATGGCGACCTTCTGTAGTTGGTGCCATACACGCGCAAGTTAATATTGCTTCCCTATTTCATCTATTTGTTTCCATAAAAAATATTAGAATCTGTATAACGTATGGCAGAACATCTCAACAATACGCATTGGTTATACACCGCGCGCATTGTTCACTCGGGATACGCCCTTGTGAAATTATTCCGCAAGAGTATAACCGTATCGTGTTGTTTCGGTTACTCCTACATGTTATTTCTTAAATAAATCTTTAAAGAAAAATAACAGAATTGCCTTAACATTAAGAAAACATGCTTAGTCTTTAAAAAAAAAAAGGGTATTTGAACGTGGTGAAAATTTAATTTTAAAAATAATCAACGTTAAATTAAATGAGTTTTTTTTTTTTTTTTGTTAATTGATCGCCAGTTAAAAACTTTTTCTAACCCGGCGAGAGAAATCAAAATTTCTTACACATATTTCCTGCCAACATTACGTCTTAATCGGCTAACTGTGCCTATGCAAAGATGATATCGCATACAATGATAGGAGTATATACTTCAATCATAGAGACCGTTTAGCGAGATAGCGCACCTTATATATAACCAAAGATCTTTTAAAAGTGTGTTTCGTAGATATCAATAATCACATGATTACTTCGAAGTCCCAAGGAGAGGAGTAATTTCGATGAGACAACATGCATTAGAAAGGAAAAGATTTTTTTTTCAAAAAGCCAGCACAGTATACAAAAGATGTTTTCTGTGTAAAACATCAGTACAATGTCGCTACTTTATATGAAATGCTGATCAAATTTAATGGTGCCTGTGTTTCTCAATGTACAAATGTTCCTCTATTCTAACATCTACTGTGATAAAAAGATCTTGTTTGGTTATGTTAAAGTATTCTCAATTATTTTGTAGGAAGAACATGTTTGATTGCATAGAGGGCATAGTATTTCTTCTCTTGGGAAATTTTGTTCCGTCGTATTAGTAAATCATGAGGAATTACATGCGTGTTTATATTAGTTATTTTAATATTACTTTAGAAGTGACGAACATCAAAATATTTTTGCAATCTGAACTGTCAATAATACCTGAAAAAGTCATTTACAAAAGTACTATTAAAAATTTGTCATAATAGTTTAACACATTATTTTAATACATTTGCCAAAAACATAATGAGAAGTTATTTTTCATATAAGAAAAAATATTTGTTTCGAGAAACAACACCCTCCAAAATATTGCTATGAAAATTGTTGCCAATTAATCACGAGGGTGCAGATATTTACTCAGTGAATAAAACTAAAACCTGAAAATTCAGTGAATAAAACTAAAACCTGAAAATTCACTTTCTTTCTTTACAAAATCAGCAGTAAAACTTAGCCTACAATAAATGCAACATCCTACATATTTTCATCAACAACACTGAATTACATTTGGACTACTTCACCAGTAGTCACGTCCTTTTTGTTTTGGTGTAAACAGTCAAAAAATCAATTAAATCGAGTAATCTGTTTCTCGCGACGGTTGCGTTCTATGCTTCCAATGATTAATGAACATTACAACAGCTGTCTTTTAGTGGCATGTGGAACCAAACTCAGTTTTTATCTTATCTCTAGACCTTTTGAATCATTTGGTCGTTTCGGTGTTATTTCATAAAGTGCTCAACACAATCCTTTGCTCATTCTATTAGAGACGAGACATTCTTTGCCAAACCAAGCCTGCTAGTATTTTCTTGGTTTCGTTCTATGACCCCAAAGAATAACATTATGTATTTGATTTGGCATTTTACAGTATAAAAGGATCACATTAGTGGCGCATGTTTCAGTTGGACCTAGAAACTGACCCGCTAGAGGAAAACAGGCCTAACAAGATAAAGCTTAATCCCCATCGACATGATTATCAATGTAATGCAAATTTATCGGTCGTTTATAGCGAATGGGTAAGTAAAGGTTGCTCGTTTTTTTTTGTTACTGCCGTTGTTTATCAATGTACAGGACCAAAGCTTTAATTGTTGAGCCTAATTGTCAAAAGGGCATTAAGACAGTTTCGAGTTATTTTGTGAAAAAAAAAGCAAATAAAAATAAGATGTGATTAATGCTAACAGACAGATGTATGGCATCATTATATTGCAAACAAATAAGCTTATTTTGACTCAATACATCGAAAACAAAAACGTTTTGATACAGCCAAACATTGTTATTGTTACAGTATTTTAAGTTTAATAATGTATTTCAGTGGCTACTGGTGAGTCTTATTTAATAAAGTTTTTTTTTTTAAATTCCAAAAGATATATATATGGAATAAACTTTTGTCAAAGCTTTTGATAAACTTGAATGCGATAAAACTTTATTTTTCTTAAAACTTCAATGAACATTGATAGGAATTAGTAAATCATAGTTTAAATTTGAATTAGTATTATTACAAAACATTACCACGTGGTTGTAAAAGGTGAGAAAAAGATGAGCAATACAAAAAGAACATGGACAAAAGAAACATTTGACGATTTCATTGAATCGATCGAGACCAAAGGAATAAACAGGAACACCAAAATCAATGCAATTCCACAACAACGCCCTTTTTCAGAAAAAGCAATGCATTCATTTGGGATGAGTTGGAGACATTTTTCCGTTTACAAATTTCTTGGGCAGACTATCAAATATATTTGAACGTGACAACAGATAGATCTAGCTTCGATTTCCTCAAAGTTTCCTTTATGAGAAACTTTTAATGTGAACCTCTGCGGTTATATAAAGCATTTTCTTCATTCTAAGTAAATACTATCTGATACTTATTAGTACTAGTCATTTTTACTTCTTATTCTAACACGATCCGACCTGTCCCGTCTTATTTAAAAAAAGACTGAAACTGTGTTATGCAACGAAACGTCATTACGTCATAACGTCAAAGGCCATAGCGATGCGCTGGAAAAGAAAACTACACAAACTGGAAAATATTTCACGGTGGATGTCGTCAAGAAGGTAGACAAAAGACTTGACGTCGTGTTAGAATCAAAATAATTTATCTCGACTGTTTTCTCTTTCGTAAAACCATTGTTTTTCATTCAAATGCGTATTATAATTTCACTCGGACTGAGCTCTCGTGACATTGCTTTCACATCTAAATTCCAAACACGAGAAATCTAAAAATATATTCTTGATTTTTACGTCTTACAGTGACTGTTTTTGCGATATTCTTATATATCTTCGGTTTAATTGTATTTGAAGAATTTTGAACACATTCAACAAAATATTACAATTAGATGCCAAAACCATTTGTGGTCTGGCGATATACTTTATTATACTTTCGTTTTAATTTCATGTGCTTGCAATAAAAGCATGGCACTAGATGCTTGTCAAGCGTTTTCGAAATAATCAATTTAAAACATGAACCTGGGGTATTCCAAAAACATTAAATGCTCATTTGTTTATATAGCTCACGCCACAATTTAACGATGATAATTTTTAAAATAAATCACCAGAGTTCTAACCCATGTCGATACTTTTGAACCAGAAGAGATATTAAAGACGAAATAATGTCAATAATATCTGTATCCTTTAATCTAAAGACAAGCCTTTAATCTCATAATCGAAATAGAATGTCATATCAAACGTTCAAACATTATTGTTAAGTAATGAGATAGATAATAAACTCCTTAGTTTTAAAGTTATATTTTATTTTATCAACAGGGTGACAAGTCTGACCGTCGTGAATTTAGAGTGATCGTATATACATATTGAGCCAGCGCCTGCTCCCTATGAACGCAAAGTGAGAAGGTACGATGGTACGATGGCGAAGCGCGACAGTACGATGGCGATAACACTAGTGTACGATGGCGTACTGTCACCCATCGTACTGTCGCGTTTCACCATTGTAATAGCGTCGTACCTTCGCGTGTCGCGTTCATATGGAGCAGCCGCTGGCCCTAACTGAACAACGTAGGGTACAGTCTAATGGACGACCCTGGAGTGTAATATCTATATAAAAATCAGGTTAGAAAAAAAGGAAATTGCAGGGAGAGTATGTTGGGCGCCAAAACGGTAACATTCACTAACAATTCATTACAAGTAAATTTATAAACGTAAATACGGGTGTATTATCATGACATGTTATTGTTTGAATTGTACTCTTTGAACTTATGACAATCATGGCCGATTGTGTAAAACTGTTGCAATTATTTTTTTTCTTTTTCTCAAAATATTGATACAATATATAGTCACGAATTATGTCATAACTGAATTACCTAAACATGTCGCTTGACCATATATCTCGTATTTACTTTGTTTCCTAAATAAATCAGAAAAACTTTCAATATACTGCTCAGTCATGAAAATGTGACAGTTGGGCAGACAGATACGTCTATTATCATAAGTGAAGTGGTTGAACACGTCTATCGTTCCTACAAAGATCTGTCAATATTTAATACATGTATTTTCTTGATAAGTATTTCGTCCGCTTAAATTGTTATACAAATGTTTATCCTGAGCCGCTCAACTGACCTTTTCCTAAATAATAAGTACGCTTATATATTAACTTTTCCCTAGAAGAAAGGGGAATTATACCGATTGCTTAAATGTTTAGTATACTGATACCATATTTGTTTGCATTTGACATGGTTTTCCTCAGGATCCAAAAGCATGATGATAGTGGAGGAAAACATTTTTGGTATAGAAACGAGAGAGAAAGTCTTGTAACTGTATGTTGATTATTTAGAAACAGTGCACTTTCAGCGTTTTAAACACAACCACATAACGAATAAACTCTGCAAGAAGATTCTTTGGATGCATAGAAAGCAAATAAGCAAAGCCACAGCAGACTCACTCAGTCTGATTGAATTTACTCGTGACAGGAAATCCCCAACCCGTCACACGCTCAAGTGGGGACCACCACACAAACACACTGTAGAGGCTATACGATCCCAAAGTAATATATAACAACACTGCACTTGGAACAGCTGCTGTGATAGTATGGAGACATGCATGTCACATTTGACAATATCAGATGACAATTCTCGGGATTACTAACTGAGAGATGCATCCGCCTCCACCAAAAGAAAGCCTGAGAGGAAGAGTTTTGCATACTATTCAGCATTTCTTGGTTTGTTCCTACTGGAACACCGATTTCACGATAATTATAAATTCGAGTTGATTTGTCAGGACTGTGGCAGCGAGATTCGGACGGCAACCAAAATGCCTTGACTCAGTCAAACCTAATTCGGATTTCTCTGAATGTGATCAAGCGCAGAAAGTACTGATTCGGGGTTCTCCCTGGGGTAACAAGAAATGAAATTCTCATAAACAAAGTGGTGCTCGTTTTGGCTATTCGACATTGATGACGTACGCGTATTTAACATTTATCTAAATTTAAAAAAAATAGAAAAGTTCATTGACATGTTTGTTTCTCTTTGTTGTCTGTACGTTTTACTTTGTCTATGTTTTTATGTGTTTTAAGCTTATCGTTTACCAATACATATATACATACATACATATATACATATATACATACATGCATACATACATACATATGAGACGTAAATAAAAGAATAAATAATAAATACATACATACATACAGACCCGATCGATAAAAATATCTAAACCCGTGCAGAACTTAGACATATTAAGTACTGTAACACCCTTTATAAATTCAGTTTAATTTCAGTATTTTGAGATATGTCTTCTTAATACCTGATTTACAGAGATCTTTTAGTTAGAAAACACTTGTGTATGTTGTTCGGTATTTGATTCACTTATATGATATTATGTTTTATGATACGACACTGTCTGTTATAATTTTGCATAGAGTAGCAATGTACATTTCTATAGATTATAATATGTTGTTTTAATTGTAATATATTTATGTACATTGAAGAGACATTAAAAAACAATAAAATCTAGACAACTAAGCAATATCTTCAGAATTGAATAAACGAATGTCTTGCGTATGCGCAAATTTGTATAATGTTTTCCTTTTTTCCTCTGTAATTATTAGATCTAGTGCATTAAAATGCAATCCAAAAGTAATTTCTCAAACGAGTTTGTGCGGGATGGATATGTATTGCTGGTTTTTATAACCAGAACAATTCACATCGCGCAAAAGTTTGCAGAGGAGAAAATGTGATTGGCATCATGTCCGACTAGACACAAAAACACACCATGTACAAATTTTGCGTGAGGTATAATTTGGCTGACATGACGAAACTTGACCATTTGAACAGTGCTCAAAAATCTATTAACATTATAAACTTTCACAGTATTTGCATGATTTTACTTTGTAGGCCACTTTTTTTACAATTCATCGTTGGCGCACATTAACCGAAGTTAAAACATACGTTCCTTATGCCAAGAATTAGTCAATTTAGAAAAAAAAAACCCGAAAAAAAAATGATATTATGTTAACGTTTATTCGTAGCAGCAGGATTTTATCTGACATGCTGATAAGATGACACGAAGAGTTGTTTCCCTTGTTAATTGGGGTAATACAATACATATGCTTGAATTTCGACATCATGGTTGTGCTTTGATGGCAATATCCTTCATTTGTTCTCTTCGCGACCGTTTTCCCCCTTGTGGCCTTGGTAAAGAGACTATTCGTAATTAAAAACGACTGGATAAGAATAACAGCACATGCTATGTTAAGAATATTTTGCCTTGTATGTTTTAAGTATCCACTGACTAAAATGAATTTTAAAGTATTTTTTCATATAAAGTAAAATGTTTAATCATTACTTAAGGGTAAATAAATGTTCATTATATTTTCAAGCCGACAAATCTAAAACCAAAGTTATAAATGAAGGTTATAACTATATTAAACGGTTTTGGGTAGTTCTGCACGTTTGGAACAAACCTTTGTTTATAATGCAGAATTTTATCAAACCGTCTTCTTTAAGGCATCATTGAATCTGAAGGTAATTCGACCAATAAAAAGTAGTATTGTTTGCTTTTCTTCAAACTCCAACACAGTGTTACTTCCCCTTATCGGTACAGTAGACACTGCCACCACGTATAAATTGGGCTGAATTTCAGCCGAGTTATATTTTTCATTATTTTAATTTTGTTGTACAAAGTTTTTATCTCAGTAGTTAAATAGTATACATTTTGTTTGTAAAACGAGCAAAAAACTAAAAAATAATGCAGTAATATTAAAAGTTTGTTTTTTCTGGTGTTGCGACGCGCACCTGCTAATAATGTAAACAATGAAATTACTTGACGGTATTTTGAGTACAATAAGAGAATTTGACGAGTGACATACTGCAAAATATAGATATATCAAATACTTTCATTGTGTTCTTAAAGGTTGTGGCATAAATGCCAATTTGACTGTAGATTAAGGCAAGCATTTGGTTTACCCGGCGTTGCCAAGCGCGCCACCATTTTAAGATCACATGGGTGTACAATCGTCACGTGATTTGCTTGAAGGCAGGGATGATTGTTTGACAATATTCCTGCGCGGAGGTTGGCCTTTCTTGTTAGACGGATTTAAGAATATGTGTTTACTAGATCAGTTTTCACAATGGGCTTCTATGGAAAATCGCATCTTTGACGGCATTTTCGCGCGTATATATATATATGGTTAGAAACGCAGATTTTAACGAACCTTTTCACAGTTGTGGATTTACTTATTTTTAGTTTAACAAAATATACAGGTTTTCACAATTCGTCAAACTCCAAGTTGAGACCCTACATTGCTGCCTGTTTTATGCTATCATTTTTTTTAAATATTTTACATCTAAACCTATCCATTGTCAAAATTTACTTTATGAAGTACCGTTGACTGTTTTGCACTTCACAAATGGAATATAATAGATTCCAGGCAACATTTATACAGCTGTTAGACATTATTCTAAGTTTTCCGGGTAATTGGCGTTACGTTTATCAAACGCACATAACTACCATAATAAAAGCTCAGTTTCAGTATTTGCAAACAAATGTAGTTGAATCTCCAGAAAAGTATACGTAAAATCACATTGGAACAGTGAGCAGTCGATACAATCAGAGAAACGGTGTAGGGTGCACTGCCTGCTTTGGATGCTTCTTCTCCAATAGGTTCTTTACTTTCCTGAACAAGCACACTGAAATACATGTATTAAGTAGAAATATCAACCCTACGACGGAAAGAACAAATGTCCACCAAGTGATAGACAAGTCACCCAATTTTAGCTCGGCCTCCTCTTTGTATATTTCATCTTTCTTTGTTTCTTCACCGTCTACAAAGGTAACTGTGCCTGAAATTAATTGTTAAAATTGAATTTATTATGGAAACACATATACGTCTTGCTGCATATCTTTAAAGTTAGATTTACATTAAAATACTCACGAATTTTATTATTTGAAGAGAGTCCGGCAAAATGTAGCAGAGACTTCAAATTAGATTTAATATCTGACTATTGATTAACTCTATTTCTATGCCAAAACTGTAAGTATTTGCAATAACTTGTAAAAACTCAGATGATGTTGGAAGTTTCATATAGCTATAGTGATTGGGATGAAAAGATGGTTAACATTAATTTATATCACAATTTAACAAAAAAGTAAAACAAAAATGACTATACCAATGAATCTTAGTTCCTATTTTGACAAAAAATAACAAGTGGATTGTTTGCTTAGACGTTTTCCTAAGCATGGGATGAAACTTAATATTTCGGATACTTTTATCTCATTTGCGAAGGGCACAATTTCTGGTTTTAAACAATGTAATGACTTTGATAACTTTTATTACCTGTAGATGTGGACGTTTCCGCCAGTCGTGATGTCTTGGTTGTGTCCGTCTTGCTTACTGAGGAAGATGACATGAAGGAAGAGAGAAAGTTTATCATGGTTGTCTTTGCTGAAATTCTTGGTGAATCTCGGGTCATTACGGAAGTTGTTACTGTTGATAATTGTGCTGTTTGGGATGTTGATGTTGAAGACGTTCCTGCTAGAATGATATTACAACAATTCAAGTAGTCATCAGTATACATACGCTGAGTAATACAGCAGATCCCATTAGTAATATCATCCTATTCAATATGTCCTTCAAATACTTCATTTTATTTCAAAATAGAAATAACCATATAAAGAGGTTAAATGTGAACATCTTACATAAAACAGACAGTCATTTGTTACTTGGCATATATAGCAAAAAAACAAAGACAAATATCAAACAGGGTACGTACCAAAATCGCAGCCTCCCCAAAACAAAACCTACAGCACGCAGACGTGCACACCACAAACACATACACGTGCACACACGCAAAGCCAACACACGAGGACAAAACGAACAAAGGAACACACACACATACACGCGCATACACACAAAGCCTACACAAGAGGACAAAATGAACAAACAAAGGAACACAGTGGGGCACCGCCTTGGAACGGTCAGTGGCAAAAACACCACTGGGGAGCTTAAACCGGTTTATGGTGCGCACCTAACCTCACTCTTACCCCCACCATGTTCCAAAGACACGGGACAGTGTAAATAAAAGTAATCCCCTCCAGGTGAATCTCTAACACACGTAATGGAAACAAAAAGGCATGGCATGTAAAACACAAAAATGCTCGTGTATAAAAATATAAAAAGCAAACCTTTAGAACCAAAAACGTATGTACTCAATGCCTTTTCAGAAGACAGAGCAACAAGAGAAACACCCTTAAGGGCCCGACGAAACAGGCCAGAAGACAGATATCAAAACAGTTCAGTCCTGGTAGGATTTAAAAACTGCTTATCTTAGATTCCTCCCCCTCTTCCGTCAGACACAATGAAAGAGGGAAGCGTAGTGTCCAACTGTAAACGGGTTGAACACAAAGGTTTAGTAATACTTTCTTATACGACTCGTATATAGAGTCGGTTCCAATAATTTCGAGCATAGGGAAGTATTGCAAAAGCTTTTCCTATCTTTAAGACTAAGTCTTTTTTCATTCCTTCTCATCAAAGAGTGGAAAGCGTATATTGAAGAACCGCGATCACGAACTCGACATTCAAGGGTTACAACCTCAAAGCTTTTCTGACAACTTTCAACACATGAATAGCAATAAACAAAATTAATATTCATATAAATTTTTTAAAAAAAAATCACAATTTAATCATTGTTCAACAGAAGTAAGTTAGTTCTTATATGAAAACATATCATTCCAAAAATTAACATAACTATTTCTTAATGCTTAAGTGAACTAAATATGAAGTTATGCATTTTCAAGAAAATGTCATTTAAAAACTACCCACCACATGTACATATGAGTTACATACGGCAAATATAGAATGCAATATGTGATTACATACTCGTTTCTATTCCCCGTTAAGTTACAATGGTACCGGAAACGTCAATATTTTTCCATACAATAACGCCTGAATTTAATATTGGCTGCGTGACGTAATTTAATGTGTGTTTTTGAATTAATTATTTTATTTAGTTCGGTATTGTCAGTCTTAATCGGGCTATTGAACAAATTCATAATATATACATTACATATAAACGTGTAGATACGTATGTAACAAAAGGTTATTATCTTTGCATCGGGAAATATGCACTCGTTCTTCAGAGAAAGAATATTGCGCTCCTAAAGTCGTACAATATTAAGGCTGCAAAACTCCTGCATATTTCCCGATACAAAGCTAATAACCTACAAATATTTATTAATGTAGCGGTATCATATTTGTTTATCTGGTTACTAACTAAAAGGCAGATCAGTTGTGAAAATACTATAAATACAGTAGTTAAATATGAATAAAATCTTCATAAACAAACTTGCCTGATATTGTATGATCAGTATGTAGGGCTGGACACGAGCAATAATATCTGATCGACATATCGGGGCAGTGCTTAATGTATGCACTGGATGTATTCGAAATTGTGCAGATCACTCCAACATTGATGTCATAACAAGAGATGAAAAACGTTCTGTCCAGCGAAGTGAAATTCCTTTGAAATGGTTCCCCTTTGTCATCCTTGCATTCGAATTTGCTTATCTTCCCTGAAGGACAGAACTCCTGCATGGTCTTCTGTGAGATGAATTCCTTATCCTCTTTATGCGACAGTGAAGGATGATTTTCATTTACCCACTCTGCCCATGTGCTACAGTTCCTTCTAGGGTCGGAGATAGCTCGAGCAACTCTTTGTCTGTCTTGGCTTATGGCAGCACTGTAGGAACCATCTTGTTCATTCTGGCTTACCAAATCCCGAGTGTCACTGTTACTTAACAAGGCATCTTCAATACCTAACGAATAACTGCAATGAAACCAAAAAAATTTAGTTGAAGTATCTTTAATTTTCAATATCCACAGTTCCTTTATGACACACTATTTTGGTGTATGCTTTGTTGTAGTTTGTTATATAGTTCGTTTGAGACCTACATTGTTTGCTACTCTGCACTTAATGAAATTCAGGATTTAAGATAATCATGGTAACATTCACTTATTACATAGACTGTAGTCCTGTCCATAACGAAACATTTTATTTACACCGGAAGTTCATTTTATATCAAGACAGCAAAGGGTTCTGGCTTAGGAATTTTTGAGTAATATACCATTTTAATGGTTTTCATTAAATAACGGTCACTTGATCTTTTATGTTGGTGTAAGTTGTGTGCATTTGAAATTGTATCAGTTTTTAACAAAGCTTTTGTGTGTAACATAATACAAGAATTTATACATTAATATAAAAGTACACATAAGCCTATGTACATAAAAACATAAATAAGTTTTAAAGAAATGTTGATGACCTACATCGGATACATAGATATAGTGGCCACCTGTCTGTTACGGTCATTTTCAGTCAGTTCAGTCGATGACCACTATAAACAGGTTAGACTGTACTTTATCTTTTTCATTAGAGGAAACTGAAACGTGATAAAATCTTAACTTGTAATTTTTTTTTAATTTTCATTAAATTATTGCATTTAAAATGAATCTTCATTCAAAACTTCCCCAACTTGGATCAGCATACACCGCGGGTAAAATCTACGTATGAGTAAATGTGATTTGCACGGCGCAAAAATACGCCCAACAAAATTTTGCTTTTTCGTTCACATGAAAAAAGATTTGCGTTCGAGAAAGGGTGTAAATTTTACTAGTGCAAACAGCGCTTACGTTTTTATATAAAATACAAAAATGTAGGCCAGGTATTATTTTATGTATTCAAACAATCATCGTGCAAAATTGTTTGAATGAACGGTGTGCTTCTGCGGAAGGGCTGATCATATTATAATATTGTATTATATAGATGCTGTTTTAACAATATGCATGTATTGTATACGTTAATAAAATATCTGTTCTGTTCTGTTGTTTTTTCTTTCTTAAACTAACTTGGGAAAACACATATTTATTTTCATGATAACTTAAAACGATTTTATTTTAAAGATATCTGCAATTTTCTTTAGTGGGCTGCCGAAAATGTCTTTCTTTCACGGAAAGATGATTGTGAAAATGTTTAACTCGTACTTTATTCATTTGTATGTATCAAAAATTACTTATCCAGATTCGAAAAATATTTTTATTATAGGTTTTTCAGTCATATCAGGTTTTATAAGAAGTTACAATTACATGGCACTTTATTAACTAAAAATGCACAAAGGGTAATATAGTTAATATATTCGAAATACTCACTAAGCCGCCAATGTGTTATTAAATTTCCTTTACAAATTTTCAAGTGGGCTTTTATTTTTTAAGCCATGAAATTCAATATTTCTAAACGATGTTGATTTAAAGTTACATAAAGTGTGATATCGCTAATATCATTAGAAAGCGTGAAATAAATCAACGCATGAGAAAAGCAATAATAAAGCAACCAGTCATGATGATGAATAAGACTGAACTAACATCTGATAAAACTAAAATGGAAGCAGCCTCTTAAAAATCTTCCATAAATCTTTCTCTAAGTCGTTTAATATGTTGTGATCTTTAATAAAGTTTGATATCTGCATTATTAGTGCTACTACTTACTTACTTTGACGCGTCAAAACGGGTTCGAATTTGGTTAAGAAATGGTGTTTAATTTAGCAATGTTTAAGACATTTTTCAAGAGAAAAAAGCTAACTTTTTAAATGTGTTTCAGGTCCTAGAAACATCCTGGTGAAATTGTAAAATATATAGACTATTTCTTGACTCGGACAGTCACGAATTGAAAGTAAGTAGTACTTACTAGTGTACAATAAAATAATCCTCTATTTACACAACTTATATACTCAAGAATTATTGATATGAATTGTATAACAGAAAATAGTATCATAAAAGATAACTGAATACAGTAGGCACTCCACATGCTCCGCATAGATAAAAGTTTCTGTCTGTCTGTGTTCTGTCCACAAAGATTTTCATCTGAGTCGGAAATTTGTATTTTAGTGTTACTCTGGTTGCAAGTCCCATTCAATGCAAAACGTGTCAGTGAACAATTATGAATTATTCCAGTAACAGACTAAGACTTACCTGATAAGCCATCCTGCCACCATAGCAATACAGAAAACACAACCTGTAAAACAAATAAAGAAAAAATAAGATTTTTATTGAACAATTTAAAGGTCCAGAAATAATTTTAAAAAAGACTATTTCCACAGTTTGCAGATAAAGGAAATGTTGTTACCTTTAGCAATACTCATTCTGACGAACTTAATTTTATTTCACCAACTGTCCATCTCCGTCACATAGTTAGACTGACTTTAAACGACCTCGTGTGATATCCCACAGTCTCAAGTATACGTATTCGATCATATATCTTAAATTAAAGTTGTACCTTGTCAGATGTTTTGATTTCATTCTACCTCCATCTTGTTTGACTTAACTTAATCCACTGTTTTTAAAGACTCACGTTTGTCTAGGGATTTAATAAATGTTGTTTTTTTTTCGTATTGTTTGTCATGATGGTAGAATTATAGATGAATGTGCCGTTTTTGTCTGTCTGATAGACCGTATTTACATTTTGACCTCACGTATGTGTCTTTTTAATATTTTGAAAATAGTTTGACAAATGATTGTAATATGTCAGGGCTATTCCTGTCTACTAAAGAATAAAAGTTCAAAAATTGTATTCAACAAGACATTTTGCCGCAAGATGTTTCTACAATTCTTAAATTCTATCATTTGTTGATATCGTCAGAGGAGGTACAAAACACTTTTACTAAGTTTGTACGGAAAATATTTACAGAGCCATTCCTTATATGAACACTGTATATTAAACGTATACATGTACATCAAAAAGAAATAATTAGAAAAATGTGATAACAGCACTGCGATTGATTGATTGAAAAAAATAAATAAACAAATCGATTACATAAAAAAGCACTCACCTTTATTTTCTGGAAGATACATATTACAAAACATTTATGTGTGTAAAATAAAACGTTAAGAAACAGACAGCAACTGTATTTAAATTTTTGATTAATTTCAAATTGTTTCACATAATTTCGTAAACTTAGTGAAAGCACGTTCGGCACGCACTTGGTTGACCACTGTCCAATCCCATTGTATTGGGATATGTAATAACTTTGTTCATTTTTGATAATGCTGGAGTTACCCGATAACCTATTTTAAAATATTACACACAAAAAGTTATAATGTTTCATTTAAAAATAATAGAATATCGGATCAGATGTTGAAGACAAAAACAAAAAAATGGAAAAAAAATCCAGTACGAAAAGCTTCGTCTCCCTCTAAATGAAACTTTCAGCAGTGTGTATGTCATTGATATGCAGAAAGAAAACCAGGAGTTCGATTCAGACAAGTGTACAGTAACTCTAGTGATGAGCTCAAGAACTAGGTTGCCAAAAGAATCATCTAGTATGGATATGTCTTTGAAACGGTTACAAACTTACAATATTTTAAATACCTGAGTGCAGACATCAGTAGCAAGCTTTCTCAGCACAACCATATATGGAGGTTAAATGTATATACAGGAGCTAACAAAGCACCTGATGTGTGAAGAGGAACATCAAATCAAAGTAATTAGCTTTTCGGCAGACGGTATACAAAGATATTGTCCGCCTTCTTGTAGCATATTCCTCTCCAGTATGGAGCTCTTAAACGGAAAAATAATATTACATTCATCCTCCTCCAGTGCAGACAAAGCGATAGCACTAGAGAGACAGAGAGAAAGACGGAGATCTTTTAGGCCTAAAATATTCTTTGTTTCCGGTAACATGCTAAAACTAAAATAGAGTAGGTAGGTCGGATATTTTTTTTTTGGATTATTTTGTTAAGTTAAGAGTTTTCAAAAATTATTTTTGTGTCAAAAATGAATACAAATAAGGGGGTTATGCTTTAGAGCATCAGTAAGTTGATTTCTAACATCAATGACCATGTTTAAAGCATCAAAAGTGCAGTTTTGCAACTCTTTGTTAAAAAGTTTAAAAAAATATTCTCCAAGGCCATAAAAATATTTAAGGTCGGGCCAAAAATTTAGGGTAGGTCGGGATACCGAAAACAAACAGGCACTACACCTTAGATACGAGGACCATTTAAAAATAATGACAATTACGTGCTTCCGTAGAAGTCTGACACGCAAGAAGCTCATGTTTTACATGATGATACATGAATGACTCTTTTATACTCCTGCAAAGTTTTATTGAAAACCATCCTGCTATTTCAGAGATATTTAATTTTGTATTAAGTGTGGTCATAAACACTAAGCAAAATACACTTCGCTATAAAAATAAGAACAAAAATCTGAAATGAGAGCGTACTTTTCTTTAGAAATACCTGCAAGGCAGAAACTTAGTGAACTGCATACTTTATATGAGACAAGAAGTCTGCTGTGTCAGGGAAAATTGTTCACAGGTTGGTTCGTAAATTTAAAAAAAGGCAGTCCTTGGAGACAAGACTCGTCATAGCAAGGCCCAAAACAGCAGTGACGTCAAAGAACATTGCTACTGTAAGACATTTGATTGTTGAAGACGCAAGGTACATGATGTCCAAGATAGCTTCTTTTCTTGGCATGTCAACGGAGAGAACTCGTGAGATCCTCACCAAGCACTTGGGTTTAGGAAAGGTTGTGCCTGTTGGGTGCATCATATGTTTACTGAGGAGCAAAAGGGCAATAGGATCAAATATGCTAAAGAAACACTGAAAAATAATTCAAATTAAGATGATCAAACAATGTCACAGTTCCTATTAGGAAATAAGACCTTGGTATATTTTTATAAGCCACAGCGTCACGTTGACAACACACATTGGTTGCGAAAAGAAGACCGTAGACCAGTAACTGAAAATAGAGCTAAGTGTCAAAGAGGTTTTGTAGTCAATATTTTTCATTCAATGGCACTGTTTTACAGATTCCTACGCCGTCAGGAGAGTCAGTCAGCGGAAAGTTTTATAGAGACAAAATACTGAAAACTGTTAAACGAAAATACAAACAAAATGCGTTCAGTGACTGGTCTTCTCGTTCTCCAGTTGATCCACGACAACGCTACGGCTCACAAAAGTGTTATCGTTCAAAAGATTCTGAGAGATAAAAGTGGTACAAGTCTATTATCCCGCTTCTCCCAAGATCTAAGTTCTTGTGACCTTTTCCTCTTTCCAAAGCTAAAACATTTGCTGGCTGGGCACAAACATTTATCGAATAATATACTTGGGAGTGGTATTTTTCGGTTACTTACTAAGTGGAGACTTCTCTGCAGCGTTCACCTCTTGGATTTCTCGACTGCGGAAGTGCGTGGATGTAAATGGCGAATACTTTGAAGGGACTGTATACCATATTCATGCATGATTGTCATTATTTTTAAAACGGCCCACGTACATGCGTATCCGTCTAATTTAGCATAGCTCTTTGTAAATAAACTGCATGTCCCGTGTGAAGGACCAATACAACGGAGCCGTCTTTGCTAGGAAGAACCAATATTGTCCTCTTAGTTAGGTGTTAGACACTTAGAAATTTCTAGTGCCCGGACCGATTTTCGAAACCGGGATAATTGGACTGACAGTCAAGCGTGTTACCAATAGACCACCGGGTTACCTAATAATCTCAAGGAGCTGTTGGTAATGTTAGTAACACATTTAACTTGTTAGAAAGGAGTTTAATTTGACGATCGACCAATTATGTAATTGGACAGATATGTCATTTGCAATAAAGTAATATTGCATTACTTTTGTTTAAAAATATGAAGAAACACAGAAAAGTATGGCAGTGGAATAACTTTTATGAGTGATACCCACAATCGGCTACAGTCCCCATCAGTTCTTCTTGGACCTTAGTGGCTTTATCGTTAGTCCTTTCAAAAATGACAAAAAGTTCTCACTGAAAAGGTTTCAACTTTATACTAAATCCAAAAATAAGTAATTATGATTAAACTCCAAGCAATATACTTATGATCGTGTGAATGTTCATGTTTGAATACTAGCATGTTCGTGGCGGTAAAAAGTAAGTAAAGGATAATTTTCTGGGTAAAATATTTCGAAAAATAGAGACAATTCTATTAAAATATTATTGTAGACTTAGTTGACTAGGTAACCTTCATTTCCTTAAATATGTACAGCATTTACTTCAAAACATGAAAACATTATGCATAATTACTAAAGATTGATATTAGCAAATCCTTTGGTCAGTGGACTGTGATTAAAAAAAATAAATAAAAAGATTATTTTTCTGTTACATTGGAGTAACATGGTATGATTTAAGATTAACAAACTCTTCACTTGACAAACAAGTTGTTTCCCTTGGGTAAAGAGGTCTAGGCTCTATAATACAGGGCAAAAGCAAGTACCTCAATAAAAGAAAATAAGAGAAATACAATGCATACCCGAAGCTAATGATACCGCTTTTTTTGGACGGACGATTTTATTAATGATTTCCAAACTTATTTTTAAATATGTATAAATGTTTGTCTTGTTTTGGCTATACATGTGTATATGTTGTATTTTATATTCGTGCTTTGTTAATGTAAACGGGCACTTTTGTGCTGAATTAGTGATGGTATTTTTGCAATGTATTCTGCAAAGTATTTTTGAATGTGTACCTTTGCATGAAAAGAGTGCTAGAGAAATATTGCATACTACTGCTACTACTACTACTACTACTACTACTACTACTACTATTACTACCAATAGTAATAATAATAATAATAATGAATTATATAAATTAGCTCATCAAAACTTTGCCTATCCAGAAAATATTACAAAACAGCCTTTGATTATTACATAATTACCAGTATTTTTAAGTATTCCTTGTTGCAAAGTTTACTCTTTATTGTGCAGCCTAGTAATAACGTGTTTCTTTTGTGACTGTCCCCTTGAAATAGGTTTTGCCGTTTTTCACCCCTTGTGCTGCATGACCGTATTTAGAAAGACTGGTTTCTACATATTTGTCCGCGTTTAAGGTACTGATGGAAATTTACATGGAAACCTTTTAAATCGAATTAACCACACGGACACAAACATCATCATCACCTACACATTTTACACACTCTTACCAGATGCCCGAAATGATATAGTACTTGGAGGGGCACACCATAGTTCTTCCTCTGAAAATTGCCATGTGACCTATAACTGTGTCGCTTGAAGTCAAAATCAACAAAAAAATGTAAATGCACTGCTTAATATGGAGCTGATGAGGTGCTGTTTTGAACTTTATGTTTTGTATATTAACATACATATTATTCGTAATGCACAACCGGTTATATAAGGTTGCATCAAGGGCCATAACTAGTAACACAGCAGAAAGTATGCCATTGTTCTTACTGAAAAGTTGTCTTACAGTATTTTTACTTATCAAGTTAAAAATCTGCAACAATCCCCTTACTCCCTTCTTTTTCCTTTTTTCTATATTTCGCATAAAATTAAAATGTACTTGTTGGATTTTTAAAGCAACCCGTCTAAAATATTTTTTCCGTTACAGCTTCTTTTTGTTGTGGGCCTACTTTGCAATGCGTGGCTCTGTGGCTGTGTTTGTGGCGCCCCGTGCTTCCGAGAAATTTACCCTAATCTTTTATCTTTTGACTTAGGAAAACTAAATACTAAATTTGCAATGTTTTTTTTACTGCAAAGTTTATAAATGTTGAAGTTGTAACGACAAGTACTAGAGAAAATTCACAGTTCAAACAGATAAAACAAAAAAGGTTTTCTACCAAATTACTTTGAAAACTGGTGTGCACATTCAGAAGAAAAGATATTCAAACTTTTTTCATAGAGATTTAAAGGGGAAAACAAGACATGCCCCGACAGTCGTGTCCTTTACAACCCAAGGTAGCTTTCAACAGTAGAAGGTTGCTAATGAAAAAGAGTAGTTTTGGGGGAAATGGCGCTTATAAATGAAAGAAAAACGCCTGGTAGATTGTCACTCGGTGAGCATTCCAAGGTCTCACCAGATGTTTATGAGGCGTATTTTATTTTGTATCTCTGATAACTATGTTTTGTCTTATCAGAATAACTTGAACAATCGTGGTAAAAATTCATCAAAGAAATATTTGTTTATCTTTTTTTAAAAAAAAGGTTTAACAGTTTCAGAAAATAAGTTTTCACTTTGCGAAAGAGTGACCTCTCGGGTGGCTATGTTTCTTGACAAACGTGATCGATTTGAAAAGTTTATGAGACATTATTTACTAGAATTTTCTATTCTTATTCTAGCGACTGTGTTGTTTCACAAAGCGGAATACTGTGAATAATATTAGTTTGTTAATAGGTTAAAATATAAAATATAAAAGTAATAAAATGTCGATGTAAAGCAAATGATAACAGACATAAAATCAGTTCCTTGAAATATTATCACAGATATTGGGAGTGAAGATTTCTCCTGTGCCATGCTACACGGTGTTCAGCGGATGTACACTCATGCTTGTGTGTTTCATCTTAATTTGACGTGTTGCCTTCTTATACAGACAGACGGTCACGCACATGCTGGTTACGAACAGCACTCCAGAAACAAAGAGTACGAATGCCCACCAGGGTATAGACAGAGCTCCTATGTCGAGCATTGTCTGTTTATTTACTACTGCCCCATCCTTTAACTTGTCAAAAGCCGCTGTGTCAGTAGCACCTAAAATATTGAAAACAAAAAAGAAACATGTATTCATGATCAGTGTAAAGCTTACCGAAAGGGTGGTAAGTAAGTGAATTAAAAGTGTAATAAAAACATAGAAAGTAAAAAATATATCGTCCTAATGATACATGCCTTTGATATATAAGAGAATGTGCAATCTATCTAAAACAGTTTGATAATGAATGCAGTAGAATAATTGTGGGTATTATGTTTACTTCTGCCTATAAATGGGGAATGGTGTATAATGCACAGAAACATTGCTTAAAACTAGAGCTCGCAGAACATGAAATGTCCCCTTGATGCATTCAGTAATTACACAAGAAACAGAAATTATATGGTGACTGTACAAGAAAGTTCTACTGTTCTGGGTCAATGTGACCTTGACCTTTGACCTATTGACCTCAAAATCAGTAGGGGTCATTTGCTAGTCATCATCAACCTCCCCATAAATTTCGTAATCCTAGGCCTAAGCGTTCTCAAGTTATCGTCCTGAAATGGTTTAACTGTTTCGGGTCATTGTGACCTTGACCTCTGACCTACTGACCTCAAAATCAATAGGGGTCATTTGCTGGTCATGACCAACCTCCCTATCAACTTTCATGATCCTATGCCTAAGCGATCTTGAGTTATCATCCAGAAACCGTTTAACTGTTCCAGGTCACTGTGACCTTGACCTTAACTGATCTCAAGATCAATAGGGGTCATCTGCTGCTCATGATCAACCTCCCTATCAAGTTTCGTGATCCTCCAAGTGTTCTTAAAATATCGTCCGGAAACGTTTTAAATCCTTCGGGTCACTGAGACCTTGACCTTTGACCTACTGACCACAAAATCAATAAGGGCCATCTGCTGGTTATGACCAACCTCCCTATTAACTTTCATGATCGTAGACTTAAGCATTCTTAAGTTATCATATCCGGAAACCATTTCACTGTTCTTGGTCACTGTGAACTTGACCTTTGACCTATTGACCTCAAAATCAAAAGGGTTGCTTCTCAAGACCAGTCTTTCTATCAAGTTTTATGATCCTAGGCACAAGCATTCTTGAGTTATCATCCGGAAACTGTTTCTCATTTCTTGGTCACTGTGTCCTTGACCTTTGATCTATTGACCTCAATATCAATAGGGGTTATCTGCTGGTCATGACCAACCTCCCTCTCAACTTTCATGGTCCTAGGCCCAAGTGTTCTTGAGGTATCATCCGGAAACGGATTGGTCTACATACCGACAGACCGACGGACCGATAGACACCTGCAAAACAATATACCCCTCCTTCTTCGAAGTAGGTGGGCATAAAAAGGATATGAAAAATATATCTAAATTAACTTCGGTATAGGTGGTAGTAGAATCTGGGAAGGCAGGATGTGTATTGAAGGCAAGAGAAACCAACATATTTTAACATAACAAATGGTTTAGTATAAAAAAATACTTTAACAGGCAGCAGAAATGTGTAGAGAAGAGGGGATGCGACAATAAGACTACAATATGAGATATAAAGGTTTGAGAATGGAATGTCAAAAAAAGCATGTGTTTGTATGATGGGGTAGAAGATTGAGGAGGGCATCATAAATGCTTAGAAACAATAAGAGATATCAGATATAAATTAATACAAATTACAGGGGCCGTAAAAGGAGGGTGGGGGTAGAAGTTGGTGAGAAACATTTGGAGATATAAGAGCAAAAACGTAAGAAAGTTCATGGGTCGGCGTAACGGGAGGAGTGAATATAAGAAATACTAAGACACACTATAAAATTTAAGATATTAAAGGGTACAGGAATCGTTTTTGGATGTAATATGAATAGACCTTAGGGGGTATGATGAATACTAAAACGCAATATAAGATATAACTAAATTTCAGAGAAAGTTAAGTGCAGCTTAATAGCTTCCATAAAACTTTAAACAATACTAAACATTATTACAAATTTAAAATCTGAAACCAATGTCTTTTACATTCCAGCTTTGATGTTGGAGGAAGACCCCAGGTCCCCCTCCGTGCATTATTTCATCACGGGTGGGAACCTAAGTAGAAACGCCCCGAGTGAGGCTCGAACCCACATCTGTGGGGTGCAGGTGATTTGAAGTCAGCGACCTTAACTACTCGGTCACGGAGCCCCCACCCCCACCCCGATAATGAACCTGCCCCTTAACCATAGGATGTCTATCATAAGACCAATTCCAATGCCATGTATAATGATACAAGGCAGTAAGTAAAAAGATTTTGCGAAATAGAGAAGCTTGGAATAAAACGATAACCTTAAGTCTTCCAATGGAGTTAAAATGATAACAATTCTAGACAAAAAAGCTAAAACAAACATACGTGTTGACTCTACATCGAGTGATCCTGTAACTGATGTCGATGTAACTTTTAGTGACTTTGGTGTCATTGCTACAGTTGTAGATGCAGACACACCAGAAGCTTTGGTTGTTCTTGAAGGCCCAACTGATAGAAGAGAAGTTACAAAATATTATGTATTACTGAAAGTGATTAAAATGCTAGCATTATGGAGAGACATAATAAGTAAAAGCCAAACATCCCCAGTGGCTACACAGAAAACCTGTAACAGTAAAACATTCAGGTACGGCTATATAGCATCAACCTAAGCGTAACAAGAACCACGTAGATGATGAACTAGATATAAACATGGACATGCAGTAATAACTTAAACAATCTTCCATGTTGAACCTATACCTAACGGTCCTGAAATGAAAGTGTTTATGAGTTCTAATTTCGTTGACGCCGTATATGTTTCTATGGAAAACTCTTTTGTACTTAGTGCTGTCCTTGTTGATGAAGGAGAAGTCAGACTTTATGTAGGTATGACACCAGAAGTGATTAAGGTAGATAGATGAAAGATTTGTATCTAGATGTGTAAAATTGAAATCAAGTGCATCATAGGATTTGTTTATGTACAGTTGGATTGTCAAGTAATATCACATTGCCATGAAGTCACAGCTGGTAGAATTCTAAATTGCAATGATAGGAGAAAACTTGCTCTATGCTGCGTATCAACTTATTTGTCTCAGATAACAGGTCCTCAATATCTTGTTTTCGGTGAAGCGGATTTCAAAGATGAACATTTGAAATGATGTTAAAAGGGAGAGATACGTTGTAAGCAAAACAAATTTTTTAAATATTTGTCAGGCATTGCTTAATTTTCATTAACTGAAAGAAATGCAGAAATAGGCTTTTCATTCAAATTTCCTTCATCCTTTAGATAATGATAAAAAATCAAAATTGTAACATTTCAACAACATACCTGATAACAAACTTGTTGCATGTGCATTGCAAGAGCAATAATATCGAATGGACATGTCAGGGCATTGCTTTAAGGTATGGTCTAAAACTGTGCATATTACACCAACATGGATGTCGTAACAGGATGTAAAGTATTTCCCTTCGGCCGATGTTTGGTTTTTATTGAATGGTTCGCCATTGTTGTCTTTGCATTCAAACTTGGTGATACTTCCCACAGGGCAAAAATTAAGTAAATCGCTTTGCGAGACGACTTCCTTATCTTCTTTATGCGAAGGAGAAGGGTGGTTCTCATTTACCCACGGAGCCCAAGTATTGCAATTTTTTCTGGAACCTGTTACAGAGCGAACAATTCTCTTTTCGTTATTGTTTATGTGTCTGAAATACTTGCTGTCTGTAAAACTATCTCTTTCATAGCCTTTAAAATTAACTTCGTCGACACTTCCCGTAGACAACCTGAAAATAACGAAAATGCTATATATATACAAAGATTGTATTTTACTAAAGTTATAATCGATTTCACTTTTCTTATCTTATGACAAATAATTTCTTTAGTCACATACGTACTTTAATTAACTTTATAGTTATTTAAAGTATAGGCGTTAAATTGGTCTGCAAATAGCATTTTGCAGTTGACTACATACAATTTTGCCGCTAACTGTTTGAAATGTTTACGCCATGTTGCCGTTTGCGATTCACAGTTCATTTGATTACATATAATATAAAATACATGACAACTTATACCAAAAAGGTCCATTACACATAACTGTTGGCAATTTTCTCTATAATAAACTGTAAATTGTCATATATAAGGCCATGTGATACAGTCAATGCAGTTTTATGTTAAAGATCTTCTATAATATAGATAAGATCATCTCTTGATACTGCGAATTCATGTGATAGCTGATGTTCAAATAATTATTTGTACCACATGTGCTCTTTGTAACTAAGTTCATAGAGAGTTCTATTGTTCTCTTATATTGCCAGTGGAATTACCTTATCACAGCACATCTCCAAAAACCAAGACTGGCCGGGGTAAAACTCTTCTTATTTTTAATTTGTTGAAAGACTTGTTTAACATACCTGGCTCTTCTCTTATCATTCAGCAATAAAGCTTAAAAGAATTAAGTTAGTTTTATGCATACTATCAGCTGTAAATACAAAAATTAATTCTCTAAATCGAACAACTTCAACGTTACTTTAATATTTGCACGTTTCGGTCGCCATCATGTCAATTATTGAAAACGTATCTAAGTAAGTGTGCTTATTTTACCTATCAATGTAAATAAGTTATTTGTTTTCTTTTTAATATCTGAAAAGGTTATCCGAATAGTCTTATAACGAACAATGTTGAAAATTTATTGCGCCAAAGATCGGTAGGAATACTGACATTGTGCTTATCGGTGTCACGAAATGGATCAAAGAAACTGTTTTGTGATAGCAGAAATCGGCATGATGCATCCTCTCAGAGCACTAGCGCCCGTTAATGTATATTTCATTGACGCATACAATCGTTGTATTTGTCTGACTGCAGTTGGTAAAAGCACTAGGTAAATTACAGGAATACAATAAAATCTGTAAAAAGATCCTTTGGAAACAAATTGCAACCAAGAAGAATAATAGCAGACTCGGTTTGATTGGGTCTGTTCATAAGAGGTAATAAAATGTGCAACACCTATTACAGAAATGTTGAATGGACTCCATGATCCCAAAGGACCAGCCGAGCCATCATCTGTATCCAACAGCATGCACTATTCCATAATAAATGACGTTCACGCCTGTTTTTGGTCTCTAAACTCACGGCCATTCCTGATTTACACACATGTAGATATTTCAATGAAATCAAAATAATATTAGCGTAAAATGTATGAAAAAGTACAACAAAAACGGTTATATTTGTTATCTTACGACATCACTTTAAAGAACATATGCGGACACTTGCATGAGAACTTTTGGATATCAGATTGTTGAATATGACAAAAGATGTCAAGGCGTGCAAGAATTTCAAATCCATATGTCACAGAAAATCAATAAGAACCCAAAGTATTGTCTATTTCATATTCACATTTCTTTGAGTTATTTGGAACTATTTGGAAAATTATTTTATATTTAGCGCTGGTATCATGCTTTAAGGTGAAGCAAAACAATGTACACTCTCTGTTAGGGAACATTATGCATCTTGAAACGGGGCAGCGAGGTTTTGGAAGGAAGGCTTTAAATTTTCCGCTACAGCTACGTGTATTTTCGTAAGAAGAAAAGTGAGCACGAATTTTGATAAACCTGGATACTTTAAACAATCTTAAAAGAGGGTTACCCAAGAACCACTATATTTCTAAAATAATAACTTCAACTCATCAGTTTTTGTTGAGTTTTAGTCAACTAGATTTCTCAAGATTTTACAATAAATATATAAGTAATGTATATATACACATACGTAAAAGCAACCACCTCCCAATGCCACTATGACAACAACCAAGGTTTCTGACGAAGAGGAAATTTAACGCTCTTGGTAGAAACAGTTCAGTGAAAATATTTAATGATCAAGTCAGCGTTTAATAAGGAGCACATGTCGTTTGAAGCTCTTGCGGAATCTATATGCAGCCAAGCAGAACTGTTTGACCAAACTTTGAAGAGGACAACTTAAGGAACACCAGGTCCAAGTTAATTTATTTTTCAACACACACTTCCTGAGGAGTGTCATTTGACGAAATGATTGATAGACAACGACAAACGGACAGACAAACAAACGAAGAGTGATCACAATAGATCACCTTGAGTGACTGCGCTCTGGTGAGCCAAAAACCAACACACACTGACGACATCAAATGCAGAAAAGACAACGTGAAGAATAAAATGGCTGAGACTAAAAAATACACTGAAGAAAAGGGACCAGACTTAGAAGGAGGACATGTAAAAGGAAACCCTTTACCACAATTCTCATCAATCACTGTCTAAATGTAACGAATAATTTTTACAATGTCGACTGAAAAGAATTTATCTTTTCCCATGGCCGCCCATTTTATCCTTTTAAGACATGCTCATCGACGAATATCAGCTGTTATCTAGTAGAAGAGACCGATGTAATCCATCCGAAATTTTTACAATAATCTTTGTACTATTTTATATCAGTTACATATCAGCAGCTAAAGAATTTTAAGCTACCATATGTTTAAAGCTTTCTTTAATATGATTTTAAACGCATTAGTTTTCAAATTTTAAAATTGATATACTCATATTAGACTTAAATAGTTTTCATTTATTTGTTTACAAAGTAAGTCTAACTGATTTTAAACTCGATCGAAAGATGCCTTGTCTTAAAGAAGATTCACTAATCCACGAGTTTATTTCTTGTGATATAAAGAAAATGGTAACTGGAATATTGCAAAGTTTTGCTCCGTGTGCGTTGAAAGGTGCCTAGAGATCGCGTTTATCGGGATTTAGGTGTCAACGGCTGTCCATAAACCTTTTCTCTGTCAGATGAACACGAAAATATTTAAGTTAGTGTCTAAACTAATTTTCTTACCTGGCTATCCATCCAGCTACGATGGTTACAAAAACAAGGATGTCTGTAAATAAAAAAAAAATATTTGTCATGAATATAAAGTTTGTAGTTAAAACTTAATATCTCCTTCGCAAACCATGCTGGAAGATCGAAATAAAAAGGGTATAACTAAAAACGAATCATTTACTGTTTCAGTTTTGAATCGTTTCCATTATGAATCATTATCTTGACTTCAACTTCAGCTAAGGCTCTTCTAAACAAATATTTACTGGATTTTATATCATGCAAAAAATTTAACCCCCTTTTTATTGAAATTTTGAGCATTTACTCCTCCAATGACCAGTCAATATCACAAGCAATGCTATTGAACACACATTTTTATATAATGTTTTGATTATAAATTTGTAAGCTTATGAACTATATACATGATTCATCGAAATTTTTAATCCAGCACGTTAATGGCCTGACTTCCCGTGGTTTCAAGTAGACAATGTAATAATTTATTTCAATTTACAGTAGTGTGTGTCAATTTGCAATCGTTTAAATGCCGAGTATTGTAAGTAGTCGCCTACAGATAAGCGTGAAAGGTCTAGAGGTTTCTCCCGAGGAAGAAGCAGGGGAGGTCGGTGACGAAGTGCGGCCAAAGTTTTATCGCCCCAGATTACTGACGATAGAACTCATCGTAAGGGACGTCGTTTCCATGGCCGCGAACGCTTTTACTTTTCTGCACAGTTTTCAACTTCGACCTACCACTCCATAACAGGAGTATGCCTCCAGACTAGTGCCAAAAGTTACGTTATTGAAAATAAGTACACGCGTTGGTTGCTCACTGTTAAAAACATAAAACAAAAGGATTTGACAATCAGTGGAAAACTTGTTTAATATGCTGAATCCTTTCTATCACGTTTAGCTCTGAGTGAAAGAGTGCCGTAAAATAATAAATGGCGTTTTACTGTTTTCTCGAAACCTATTGACCTAAATAATTTTTTAAAATTCATTATTCTCATAGACCTTACATTTTCCATATTTTCGCCTTTTCTTGAAAAGTTCGTCTTACATTTAGGTGTGTATGATGACAGTCTGCTGTAATTAATGAACGAATGTGTATATAATAAACTAAAAATGCTCTAAACATTCGTTTTATTTTCTTTCTTTTGTCATTCGAAGAATAAAACTCTATCACTGGTTATGGGTGCCGAGTGAAATAGCAGGCTCTCGGGTTTGCCGTTACTTGGCTAAGCCTCGTTACCGCCTAAATAGTTACCCTCGAATTAGATATTTCAATCTGTCCCTTTTATAAATGAAAGATTCTTATAATCTGATTTGACATTGTGATTAAGACCTGGAAGCATGCCCCTTTTAAACAGAAATATCTAAACCTAAAGCAAATAAATTTTTTAATGTTCTCATTATTTCGACTGAAAAAAAGTATTAGTTTGCTTGAAAATTTGTATATTGCATTTACAATAAGTCATTACGTGTGCACAATATGACAAAGTTAATATGTGTTGTTTACTAAATTTTAATTCAGATGATATCTTTTCAATCTTGTGGGATCTAATATTCATTAAAACACTTTTAAAAGCTTTATGTAAAGAACACATTTTATATACAATTAACTTCCAGAAAGTGATAAGCAATTTTATGAAAATGTATGTTTGCAACTAAAGAAAAGGCAACACTTTTTACAAGAAATTAAAGATAATGTGTTAGTCATTCGTTAAAATGCAAATCAGAAAGCCGTATGGACTTAGGAATCTGCGCAGGAATAATTATGTGTACAATAAAGTTGCAAATATTTGTTTTACTGTTTTATCTAGGAGTCAGAAAATATCCTTATTTTGACATAATAGACAACGTCCAGATAGGCTTCTGTCATAATTGGTTGTTTATTTAGCTCCTTTATCGCTAATAGAGTTACATGATTCTTAATATGATTTCAAAGCTGAAAAATCCTTTTTAACATCAGAAAAAGTGGAACAACACGTCATTAATGAAAATGTTGCAGGCTACCGTCCACACATCCTCTAGCCCTGAGTTGAGCTAAACTCGACAAGTAAACATGTTACAAGTAACAAAATGCAATTTTGAGACACCTGCAGATGTATTCATACGGCAGTGTTCATGGAACCTTCAATGATACACAATATGCAATTCTGTAAAAAGCAGTTAAATAAGTTTTTTCTGAATTCTAGTTTAGATCTCGGGCAAACAGTTTTGACTATTGGCCGGCAAGTCATTCAATAAGTGATTTATCACATGACATCGGAAATGTATTTTAGTATATTTTCCTTCTTGTTTATCCGGTTAACCTAGCAAGTTTTCGTATTGAATATAGGGCGGTCATACAGCACAAACTATGGACTGGCAAAAAGTAGGCATGTATTAAGGTAGTTATGCATTTTGTCTACAATGTTGAATTTGATTAAATCTCAATTTTCAAAACTTCAGAATATACATAGAAAATTCAGCAAATAAAAAAAATGGAAGAAAGGGTCAGGTGCTTGGTTTTTTCTTTTTCTTTTTTTTTTTTTTTTTTTTTTCTTTTTTTTTTGTGCTAGACTGATTTGAAAAATTTGGACCTCACGCAATATTTTCATAATTGGAGTCTATGGGAAAATCACAACTTTCATAACATTTTCGCGAATAAAATTTTTCCACATATGTATAGGTGCGTGTTCTTATTTTTGAGATATTTGACCATGATTAAAGTGAACAGCACATTTCAAGCTAATTTTAAGACAATATTTTGAATTATATAACGTGCCAAATATTTTAATATCATATTTTAACTTTAGAAAGATAGTTACAGTGCCATTGTAAGAAAATCTACTCACGGGATGTCATTTATTCATAAATGTCTTTTATTTCCTTACTCCGAATCCAGACTTTATTCTACGTTTTCCGGATAAATGACGTTACGACATAACTTCCGGTTTATCAAACGTGCAGAACTACCTTAAGAATGAATATTTGACGTATAATCTATTAAATTATTTTATGAATTAATAATTTACAAATGGAAGTACCGTCTAAATTTTTAGAAATAAGAAACCAACATAAAGTGTTCTCCGGAAGGGTATGATACGTAAACATTTTCAATTTCCAGACAAAAGGATTAAAACTTCTAGTAAATTTATATACTGATGTGCATATCGGAGTTAATTAAAGTCATATACTGATGTACATGTCGGAGATTCAAACTATAAAAAAATATGTAACTATGTCTTGCTGGATCATAAATGTAATAAAAATCTGTAAATGTAACAATGTCAATACTTACTGTAAAATTCCATTCTATGTTCAGTTGCGGAGAATATTTCATATCTACTGCAAATTGTATAACATTTATGAATTGTACTTGCTGCACTTATGATTTAAAACGATTTTCTTCCAAAAATTATCATCAAAAATTAATTTAATATACCACGGTATACTATGAATTCAAATTTGAAATAAATTCAGAAACAAAATGAAATTTAAAAAAAAAAACGAAGACTAACAGACTTACATTTGCTCTCTATTACGAACATTTTAAATCTGGTCGACAGCGTTTTAAAATCAAACTGAAAACTGACATGAAATCAATCGCATTTTTACTCTTTGATTTTTATCAGCTTTCGGATTGTTGCATAATTCCTCGTTAACTAAGAGAAGGCACGAACCTATATAACGCGTCGTCCAATCGGGAAAAAGATACAGTCACAGTGTCCAACCTGTAGCGCCGATCTGCGGTGAGGAGATAGTGACGCGAATTATGAGGTAAATATAATGCAACATGACATTCAATTTAACGGCGGATCCTGTGCATTAGGTCAATAATGTCTGCAATATCTAAAATAATTTCATTGTAGACTTGAATGAAAATAACCTGCTTGCGGGCGATACATGACCATTTCGATTTGGAATAGCTCGTGGGCTGCAAAAAGATTTGATTTCATCTAATGATAAACAAAGTTCAAGACAGCCCCCCCCCTTAAAGTATTCGTTGTGTAGCGCTACTTTGATGGCGTACTTTGAGCTTGCAGTAGCTACAAATTTATAAATGATAAGACTCTGAGTGTACATCAAGTTTTAATGATAAATATTATGTTTTATCTATTTAATAGAACCCATTGAATAGCAGTGACCTTAAAATGAGTATGTAGTGATCACTTTCTCATACAGACTTCTTATTTTTCACGTTAAAACCTTTTTATTTTCTTCAGGCGATTTGGACAGAAATCGTCAAGGAAATTTGACGGAGGGGGAAGGAAGTTAGTTTGAAGCTATCATCATACGATATCTATTACTGCCCTATTTTAAGAATTTGAACAAATTACCAGTACTGTTTTCTTTTAATGTAAAGTAAACATTTCAAAAGACTGACAACGATATGCGAGTGTTCTTTTTATATTAGCACACATATTAACCGGACTAAATTTTAAACATTGAATGTTGTGACGCAATTCCTGTAGGAGATGATCTGGACTGGATGTAAATATTACAAGGACCTCAGCAAAACTGAAATAACTAAAACAGTACAGGCCGTGGGTGGTTTGCCTGTTTTAAGTTTGCAAATTGTTGCTTCTCGCAGTTTTGGTCGTCAAATTTTGGGAGTGAGAATCGTCAAAATTGGAGTTTGCAGAAGAATACTGATGTTTGGAACACATTTCTGTTCTCATGTAAACATATAGAGAAATCACTATTTGTTCTTTGTATCGATGGATACAGAATTGGGTTCAAAATTGGTCGAAAGTTGTTCGAGAAGTTGTGGACACTATTTATTGTCCCCTGAATTGTTTTTGTTCCATTTTCTGGTCACATGTTGCATATTGCTTTGTTAATGTCATAGAACGAGGACAATATTAACATAAACTGCATTGCCTCTTTCAGACAAATTGGACAGAAGAGATATTTGGCATTAATGAACGCAATTTTGTGCCTAATACCTGTACCCTACATCATCCAGATATCGTTTAATTTGATTTTGACTTATTCATAAATTACTTATTGCTTATATTCAAGTTTACTTTAGTTTACATTGCCTGATTATAGTATTTGTCATATGATTTGGATCTTGATTTATTTCTGAATAAGCTTTGCATTCATCCTATTAATATGTAAGATAAAACCTCATTTGTTTGCCTTCTTTTTTCAGATAGAAGATGAAAAAAACGTTTTCCAATGAAATACAAACGAGACGAATAAATTCAAACTTGAATTCAAACAATTCAGTTTGACGACCTTAACAAAATGATGCCAAAAAGAGGCATATCAGGAAGTGGTCGGAATAAACGGTATTGCAACACTTTTTTTCAGATTAGGTCAATAATATAATATTGAATAACCTATTAGAACATGAAAGTCTATCCATTTTAGAGATTCAAATATAATTATCATACACAACATATCATGCAAAAAATTCAGTCCCAAAAGTGGAGATAAATTGATGAATATTCAAACAAGTCAGTCCCAAAATGGGAGATAAATTGTTGTAACAGTCTCAGGAAAAATGTGCAGCCTCGACCGGTATTCAAACCTCGGACCTTCGGCTTACCGTGCCAGCGCTCTACCAATTGAGCTACCGAGGCCACCCGATACGAGAACCGCTACACACCTTCCCTGTTACTGCGAGACATTGGCACTCCTGGCCAGTGTACACCGAATTCAGATGCACACCCAAGCCAAACTTCTTCGCCCCGCATGGGCTCCAAGGGTGAGCATCCCGGACGAGCCCTCAAATGTAACAGTCTCAGGAAAAATGTGCAACCTCGACCGGTATTCGAACCTCGGACCTTCGGCTTACCGTACCAATTGAGCTACCGAGGCCACCCGATACGAGAACCGCTACATTGATGAATATTTCATATACTTCATAACGTTATTCTATCATATTTTAGAATATCAAATTTTCAGAGACTTACATTCCAAAAACGAATGTAACTCTTTATAGAAAATAGAAAAAAATAAATGTAATGTAAGTCAAGTATTCGTTATTAAAACAATTAACCAGATCTATTCCTTTTCAAAGATTTCAATAGCTAGAAAGACACTTGTGCCGTCATATTTATCTACCATGAAGTCTTTGATATAATCACACACACACACACACACACACACACACACACACACACATATATATATATATATATATATATATATATATATATATATATATATATATATATATATACAGAAAAATAACGTTTATACTGAGAAAGGGAACAGGAAAGAAAGTAAATAATATTATCATGTATGAAGAATGCTACAAATGAGTGTCTTTGGCTGGCAGGGACGGACTTCTTTCCTTTCTTATGAATGGGAACAACAGTGGTCATATGGTACATTTTATAGGATCTGGTATTAGCTTATGGGAAACGGTATGGGTATGTAGCATTTATTTTAGCATCTCGTAAAGTTCTGTTGCTAAGTTACATTCAGATTCCTAAGTTAAAGTAATTTACACACTCCATTGGTTCTAATTGTATAAGTTGTCATGGCAGGATATTGGCTTGGGTCTTTGCCTGGAACACTTTCTGAGGTTTGTTCGGTGGAATCTGAGTTAAGGTGATCAGATGATATATGTTGATTTGCCGAATAAAAACTGAACTGACTGAGTTATCAGTGATCCTTTAGTATGTTAGATTTACTTTGGTTGTCACTCATGAGCAGGTCACCTTTATTCTTTTGTGGAGATGCTTCAGTCCATTATATTTTGACCCTGGCTCATAATACATGATCAAGTCCATATATCTTTCATTTGATTTGACACATCTCTTGCATCATTTTGTATCTGTCAATTTCCCTTTCCATTCCGGATGAAAACAAGGCCGTTTTCCAAAATATGAAGACAAATATTTAGCTGTTATTGTATGAAATAAATAAATTTTATTAAATGATGCTACGACTTTTAGCCATCTTTCGCAAAACATTTAACACTTAACATTCTGTTTCACACCCTAAACTTTTCTTTCTTGTTCCTTTTTTTGTAGCTGGAAAACACGTATAACTTATGCAGGTTTTCCTTGTTATTATTTCATTTAATGTGCACGGAAGACCTGGCTTTCGCGACTGGCCTAACAACGAGTGAAAATATAAGAAATGAAATGAAACTAACAAATTTTCTTTACATTTAAGAAATGACATAAAGCAGAACTATGTTTTGACATATCGAAACAATACAGTGAGGTTATAAAGTTGTGAATGTAATTTCTCTAGAGTGAATTGTATATGCAGCATATAACCTATTCGCATTGTTGAGATATGTTAAAATATGTTTCTTCTATATATTATTTATAACATGAAAAGAAAAGAGAGAAAACCTCTACTAGGTTATTTTTCGTAGTAGATCAAATGTAGTAGTGCTGCATGTCACCATATAATTCGTCCACATGATGTCAGATATCCATTTGCATGGATTATTGACTTTTCATGTTAGAATTTATTTATTTATTTTTTTTTTTGAAAATTATTTAACCCAGTTTACTCCGCTACTGCAAATACATTATTGCATTTCTTTTCGGATATAAATGTATTTCACCGTAACATTTCAATAATTAAAAACAAAACAAAATTATTTACTTAAACATCTATAAAACAGTGGGACGATTAAAATGAAGTTGACTATTGAATCACTCTCTGCTTTATCTGTGAAACTTTTTGGGATTCTAACTTGTTATTCCATAGTGATAAAACCGCGTTGGTCTGATTCAGAACATTCTCAACCACCAGAGGTCTGTCATAGTCGTTTAACCAGGAAACCACGACAGACATCTGGTGTGCAAGAATAGACCCAGATACGTTAGATGTGAGATAGCTACCGTTCGAATTATTCAAGGTATACCTTGTTGAAGAAGTACAGAAGTTGAAAAAGTCACGTACAGTTATGTTCTGACGACAAGATCCTTTACAGTGATAAGGCACAACTCCCGTCGGAAAGAAGCGGAAGATGCATCCTAATGACGAATGTGAACTAGACTGATGTCATTCGGCCTAACTCGGTTAGCTTTTCGTAACACGGTACTACTTCCTTGTCTGGGAGTTCTGATGACGACAATCGGTATGGAAAAACTCATTACAAGTGATTTTTGTTTGTTACAGATATGATAAGCAATGCATTTATTTACAATTAATGTTAATCATTAGTTTGATTGAACATTTTTCCAGTCATATATTCAATGAATTAATTAATAAAATGTCTGTCTGTCTATATTTGGAGTCTAACCACAAACAAAAACAGTATCAAGCCTTATTAATGATTACACGATTTTGACAGAGTTTAAGGTCTTTAAAGGTTTTCCTTAAAACTTGCCTTGTAACGTTTGTTGTATAAAACTACATGTCAGTACTAAATACTTTCAGTTTCTGTATTTGTGAATTTAATGTGGACTTAAGAGTCGTGCAAATTATTTGCTAACTTAACTGTGTGTGTTGAATTTTTTCAACACCATTTATATAATCTGAACCAAACATTCCCAAAAAGGAAATTATATAGAATCGGTATAGGTCTATGGGTATTTAATCATAATTTGAATTAAAAGTTTAGAGGTATGAAGTTTACTGGACTACTAGCGCGATACTTTGATGATATGCAGGACGTCCTAATGTGGTTTATACCCGTATAAACGCACAGAAATAGCATTCAGTTCTTTTATTTACATTTTTGTAGTAGCACCTACAAAAATTAGTGGTTTATTTTCCGTGAGTACCAGAAAATCAAAATATATGTCAGTATATCATGTCATTTTGTCGCTTATGCGGGGACCATATGGTTAATAATTCTATGCCAATTTCATGTATATAAAACGTCCATCTTCATGTTGAGCCATTTTTCAAGAATGAGGTGCTACACATTAAAAAAAATATGTCGGGTCTATTCTTATTAAGGAAAAAATATTATTTCACTTACAAATTAAGGTTTAGGCTGGGAAAACATTTGCAGCAATTATGAATTCAAAACAAAGAAAAGGTATTCACATACATCGGTCAGAATTTCTATTACGTCTTTTTATTTGTATGCCCATGAGTAAAGAAAGGTCCTTGTAATATTTAATGTAATCAGTTAGCCAATTTGAAATATTTTAGATCTATCACGTCTCTAAGCAGATATACATTGAATTGCAATGTAATCTTTCGCATGCTGCGGATATCAAACCACTTGAGCTAATATGCTCATAACTCTTGTTTTAACATGAAAAAGAAAACATGCAAATTTTCATAAAAGCGACAACTTTGACGTCATTTTGACATACTATTTGGCGCAGTAGAGGCGCCCCACAATTGATCCACTATTTGATATAAAACAACTTTAAAAATTAAATTATAATAACAGTCCTGTGCTACTCTTAAATGATACTCCTCTCTGAATTGAGTAATAGGCGCATAGTCAAAACTGACTGGAATCTTAATCACTCCAGTTCTACTCGGTTACACGTTAAAGTCACGTCTATCCACTAATATATGGCGCCAAACATGCGCCATCGAATAAAGCTTCCCTATTTTATTCACTTGTTTTCGTCAAAAGACATAGTTAAATCGAAATGAAATATAGCAGGACCACAGTGTAATATGTTTAAACATTCCGAATTGGTTAATCACCGCTCGTAATAATTATTTCACAGGTGTATAGCCTTTTCATATTTTTATATTAATAAAATCTGTAAAAAGATCCTTTGGAAGCATGGAATGCAATCAAGCAAAATAACAACGGACTCGGTTGGATGAGTCTGTTTATGAGAGGTAATGGAAAGTACAACACCTGTCACGACCCTTGCATCAGCTTAACCTTACATCGATATCGATTGCCTGCATTATCCTAAAAGACCAGAAAATATAACTGTTATTAAAATATGGTTTTGCTATATACTATATTTTATTTAAATCAATTCGAATAACAACATGCTGCAGTTTTTGTAACAACCAACATCTACTTGTTGTAAATCAACTAATAATAATAATGATAATACAAATAATTTGAATGAAAACCAATTATAAAAGTGTGTAATAACACAATTTGCCTTTAACATGTTATCATTATCCTAAGAACCATATTTTAACCTAATTTCTGTGGAATCTAAGTTATCTTCTATGAATATTGTCAACAAGATCCGAAGGAAAAGCAGGAATATTTTGGAAGAATAATGTCAATTAATGTTCTTTTAATATAATTTAGAGGTCTTTGATCATTTTAATAGCTTTATTTTACACACACTGGGACTGGTAACAGAACAAAAAGATACTCCATTCATGGACATCTATCTGACAAACATTTAATTTTTCAACAAACGTCTCAAAAAAAGCACGCTTACTGACAATAAGTCTTTAGTTTAGCTTAATACGTTCCAAACGTCTGGGCTCTACTCATTACACGGTCTTACAGTGCAGAACAGTACTTAAGTAGGAATACTGGTGTTACTTGCAAAAGCATTTGGGGATGATATTAGCATACTCCGACTAGCTTGTTATTGCCAAAAGACAAGATGAGTCAGTGTTGGTTCAATTGCAGAGATATACTGATCGTATTTTTCAAGTTGAATCTTGTTACAGGATATACAGATGTTAAAAATGGCACGTATAAAATTACGTTTTTGTATTGAAATCAAATACAGAACAGCAATGTTGTAATTGATACAGCGATAAGTCACAACTTCCGCGAACGATGATTGGTGAAAGATATGGTAAACAATGAAAAATGCTTAGTTTTCTCTATTTTATCTATCTGTTTAAAGAAAATCAATGATTGTAATGATATAGTTATAAAGTTACTGTCACCAGAATTGTGATAGATTAGATGACTACCAATCTCAAGTCGCATGCATTATACGCATGCAATTAAAATTCTAAAAATTTTGATACGTCAGTTTAACACCGTTTTATATATTAATGCAGCGGATTGCATTCCATATAGGTTATTAATTCGCTTCCTTTTCCAAAACATATGGACAATGAAGTTAATTAATAATGCGTTAAATATCGGCTTGGAATATTTAATAGATATTATATGAAAAACAACAAGGTTTATTTAATTAATTGTCGGAAAACATGTGGATATATTGTTTTTTAGACATTGCCTTTTGTTAGCTGTCAGTATTATATAGATACGCTTAACATATTATAATGCAAGCATAAAATTGTTCTCTTTTTCGTTGATATTTTTACTATTACTGTTATGAAATCAAGTATTTTAGATTTGATACTTCTATTTCTTTAATAACTAATCATATTACCGGACTTCTCTCCATAATTCAGCGGAACCATTATGGGAGTAAACTAGGCATAGAGTAAAGGCTTCCAGTGTGTGTAGAGCGGTTCTACCAAAGTGATGCTAATGTAAATGTAGAAAGAATGTACGATGATATTTACGAAAAAAAATAATGTTTTGCGTATTTCTTATTTTCGGGGTGGGTCAGTTATTGTTACTCTGTTGAAATCTCGTATTTGCAATACACATTCCGGAGATATCAACACCATCGGTATGTTATCAAGTACTATATATTTTGTATATAGACCGAATGGAAAAATAAAAGGAAAATATGATGTTTTTGAAAGAGTATGTCTGTATTTCTTTCATGCACATTTGTAGTAGCAATATACATCCTCTGCATGCGGTTACGAAGAAAAAATACATATGTTAAAGTGAGTTTGCAATGTTATCTTTATACATTTTCATTCCGGCTCGGTTGCTTCAATAAGTCGCATATTTCTAGTTATTTTATATACAAAACACTTTACAGTTCATTGACAAATTGAAACACAAAATGGAATCCAAATGATCGTTTTACTATTATGACTTACATTCTAAACATTGAAAAACATACATATACCATAATCTCGTTTTAAAAAGCAAACAGAACTTAAGTATAGGACTATGTGTAAGGACAAATTTCAAGTGTTAATGAATAACTGCGGATGGCCAAACCCCTGATCCCCCTACCCCCACGCACTACCACTTACTCAAATTGAGCAACTTGAATAAATCCTAGACGTCCCAGTGCTAGGATTTATTCTTTATTGCAACTTTGTACGACTGTTCCGGTACTTATCAACGTGCACACTATAATAGAATCAATTTGCTTATAGGGAAAATACCAAAATGGTACAAGGTTATATTCTTCATTTGTTTCATATAAACAATTAAGGTAGTTCTGCACGTTTGGATTGAAATTTTTTCTACAATGTAGAATTTGATTAAACTCTGATTTTTCAAAACTTCAGAATATACCTAGAAAATTCAGCAAATAAAAAGGATAGGAACGTGTGCTTGATTTTTTGATCGACTGATTTGAAAAATTCGGACTTCGCGCAAGTTTTCATAATGGGAGTCTATGGGAAAATAGCAACTTTCATAACATTTTCGCGAATAGAAAATTTTCCACAATGTAGATTTTAATGAAACTTCTCACAATCGTAAATAAACATATGGCGTATAATATAGTGATATAAAATGTATAGGTCCGTGTGCTTATTTCTGCGATATTTGGCCATAATTAAAGCGAACCGCCTATTTGAAGCTGATTTTAAGACATTATTTTGAATTATTTAACGTGTCAGATGTTTAATATCATATTTTAACTTTAGAAAGATAGGGACTGTTACAATCTAATAAATTTATTCACAAGTTGCCTTTAATTCATAAACTGATTTTCATTTCCGTACGCCGAATCCAGGCTTTATTCTACGTTTTCCGGATAAATGACGTTACGCCATCACGTCCGGTTTATCAAACGTGCAGAACTACCTTAAATCTTGACATCTCATTTTCAGTGCTTTACAGGGTTTCAATGATACAAAAACACATATATAGCCATTAAATATAACATGTCTTCTCATCAAAAATGAAAAATATATATATTGAGATCTTAGGTTACATATATTAAAGAAACATTATCTGTCTGAAAAACATCACCATCTGAAAATACTCCCAAGAAATTTGTGATTTAGTGATAACCAGTATACACGTAGACATGGAAATTCACAGTGAAGGTGATCTAGATCTTTTCTCAATACAATAAGCAATACAGCTAAGCCAAAGCTATAACTGTCACATCCTTATCTGACTCATATACAAGATCTCATCAACAACATGGAACTACATTTTGAATTGCAAAAACAGATCATCTAACATCATTTTACATGTTTGGCGAACTTCTCTTTTCGTAACACTGGGGCTCATTGTCCCTGCGCAGTTAGTGGGGACCGATGCGCTATGCTAACTGCCAAATGCTAAATAAGAAGTTGTTAATACTAAATGTCAATAGCTTAATGTTAATGTCACATACTTAATGCTAAATGCTACATACAAAATACTAAATACCGTATACAAAACGCTAAATGTCATAAAAATTCTACATGCAGCCACAGGAAAACAGTGCAGCAATTACAAGGCAGAGACTAAAGCACTCATGAAGGCCGTCTCAGTGGTTGAAAACTCGGCAGAAGAAAGCTCCACAGTCGTCCTTCTCACATATGCACTATCTGTTATGGAAGTTCTGATCAACAATAAAGCTCCGCACTTGCCAGGAGAATGCAGAGCCTGAGTATAACCTGCAAAGTAGCACTTCAGTTGATTACATCCATTGTGGACTTGCAGGCAATGAAGAGGCAGAACAACTGGCTAAGCTAGAAGCTCAGTCAGAACAACCAACAAAACCTGTGAGTTACAAGAAGAAAGTCACCATCATAAAGGCACTAGCGAGACCAAGATAGAGAAAGATACTTTTCATCTCCTTGAACAAGTGATGTTGGCCAGGCTTCGCTCGGGGCACATCAAGCTCAATGCTCAAATGTACAAGAAATACAGACTGGCACCATCGACAACTTGTTCATGTGGTGAGGAAGATCAGACTGCGGAGCATATACTTCGGAGATGTAAAAAGGCATGACCATGAGCGAGCTGCGACTTGGCCGATGGATACCTCAATGCACCAGAAACTGTATGGGGGCATTGAGGATCTGCGGCAAACCAGAAGTTTCGTCAAGGCTACTGGTCTGACAATGTATTTGCGAACGAGAAGATGAAGATAAAAACAAATTCTTTTTGTCAAATGATAAATGGTAATTCTCAAATTATCAATCTTTTTGATCTTTATCTCTTCAACTTATGAATGTAACTTTTACGTATTTTGGAAAAATGTGCTGCCTGTCTAATTTAAAGCAGTAACGTTGCAGATGTTACAGGGACATGGAACCGAAACATTTTGCTGTAAAATGTTTATTATATAATAGACTATGTAACAGAGAAAAATGTTATGAAACGAAGGGCAATGATTATATAACTGATATATTCAGCGCTTTATTTCAATAGAGCAATGAGTATTTTGACATTTGTAGTTTTATCAAAAAGCATTTATCATTGACAATTGCCGTTCGAAAGCCAATATTTGAAGTTGAGCAGTTTGGAAATAGCATTTTTTATTTTTGCATTAACATTTTTGCTGTTACCATTGCGCATTGACCTTCCATAGGCATATCGCATTTGGTATGTTGCATTTTATATAAAGTACATGTGTATTTGGCATTTTGCATTAAGTGATTGGCATTTTAGCATTAAGTATTTGGTGTTTAGCATTAAGTTATTAGCATTTTGCATTAAATAATTGTCATTTAACATTTGGCAATATTCATGGCGCACTGGCCTTCAATACATATCAAATGCCATATGCCATATGCCATATCCTTTATGCTAAATGCCTAAAATTATTGCCAAATGACAAATAATACTCGTCAAATGCTTTAACTTTGTGAGTTAATAATCTGTATCCCTTATACTAATGACTGTTACTTTTAATCACGTGAAACCATATGAAGTTCTATCAACCTGATTTGAAGCAATAACATGTTCTTAGGGTTATGAAATGACATGATCGAAACTTTTCACTCTAAAATATTAAGAAATATTTTTAATAGAGACAAAGTTATGTTACAAAGGCCAATGACTATTTAGGGGATGCATTTATACACTAATATATTCAGCTCTTTCATGAATAAGTACTTAGCAATACGCATTTGGCATTTATTGTTTCGTATTTGCAAGTAACAATTATCATTTATTGTTTGACAATTACAAATGTACCATTTCATAGGCAATATTTGACATTAAGCATATAGCAAATAGCAGTTTGCAATAACTGGTTGTCATTTAGCATTTGGCAGTTAGCATGGCACACCGGCTTTCCAGCCTTCCATGGTACTTAATAAATGTCATTTTGTTTTCAAAACATTTTGCATAAGGTGTTTAGCATCTAGCATTGTTATCTGATATTTAGCAATTGACAAATAACATGGCGTACCAGGTTTCCATATAAGCATGTACGTTAGCATCACTTTGGTAGAACCGTTCTACAAACACTGGAAGTCTTTACTCTAGGCTTAGTTTACTCCCATTATTGTACCGCTAAATTATGGAGAGAAGTCCGGTTATATGATTAATTATTAAAGTGATAGAAGTATGAAATCTAAAATACTTGAATTCTTACAGTAATAGTAAAAATATCAACAACAATACAAACAATTTTATGCATGCATTATATGTTAAGCGTATCTATACAATACTGACAGGTAACAATGTCACAAAAAACAACATAATTTATTCACATGTTTTCCAACAATTAATTTGATAATCATTTTTTTTTCATATTATATATGTTAAATATTCCAAGCCGAGATTCAACGAGTTTTTCCCTAACTTCATTGTTCATGTGTATTGAAAAAGGAAGCGAATGAATAACGTATATGGCATGCAATCCGCTGCATTAATATATGAAATGGTGTTAAATTGACGTATCAAAAATTTTAGAATTTTAATTGCATGCGTATTATACAACATTTTCAAGCAAAAAATCAGCCATAGTTGTAATTAAGTCCAGAAAACATTTTCTGATTAAAAGAGGCACCTTGTTGGTTCACAACTGAATGCACATGCTATTAACTAAAATTGCACGTGCTGACGACAATTAAGAATTTAATAAGATATTTAGAATATAATCACTCCAAACAATAGGCCTTTTATAACTTAATAAAAATATGAAAAAATCAAGTTTCTAATACCATTGCTTTTTGAAATATGACAAAAGAAAGTTTTTTAGTTTCCGCGATTATCAGCTTCTGTAGCGATTTCCATGGTTACGGCACACCGCTAGATTTCTACATCCGATCTTAAAACCTCCATTTGTTGCCGAACTGTATTCTTATATAGGTGAAAAAGTTTTGTATGTTGGGTAAATTAAAATCCTTACGGAGGGCCCATACACACGAAAGCTTCTTCAGATAAATGGTTTACTATGACAGGACAAATAATTCGGATAATAACTATTGCAAACTTATGCAATTCAATGCGTTATACGTTATATCTTTAGAGCTAAATTGTCACCATTAAATGCATAAGTCTTGGGACCAATTTTACTAATTGTACTAAGAATGTTTGACATTTTAATTACCCTGTTACATTCTTAACATTTGGTTTGAAAAGTGAGAAAAAAATAAGTTTGATACAGAAAACAGAAAGAAATAATGATACACAGTGGTTATAATGTAACGGAAATATATAATACAGGTAAATGGTACGCAGCAAAATATAACTCATATTTGCAACCAATTTTTATAGTGGATGTACGGCTGTAATTCTGTCCTTTGCTTCAATTTTCCTCATGGCTTTCTTGTAGAGGCATAAAGCGAGGCAGGTGTTATACAAAAACAGGAGAGCAACTGTTACTGCGACAACGATCCACCACAGTAAAGGAAAGCCTTCTTTTCTTTCTGTTTCATTTTTGGTTACTGTAGTATTCTCTTTTCCTTGAAAAGAAATTGAAAACAGTTTGATTGTTTTAAATATGTATATTTAAAGTAGTACGTACATAAATTTATATTACACTGAGCATTGTAAACTCTAAAATCTTCCGGTAACCTAATATACATTTAGTCTTAACGTTCTCGCTAGGTAGATAAGTATCAGAAAAATGTTTGATTGTTTTGCAAAAGATTAACTTTAGCTTCATATAGTTCGACATTCGTAAAAAGTCACCTTTTGCCGGTGCAAGTGTTGAAGTAGTTGTTACACCTGTCGAAGTGGGACAGCTGCAGTAGTACCTCAGTGACATATCCGGGCAATGGTCTTTTGTTGCATTAAGCGCAATGCATTTGACTCCCATATTGATATCATAGCACAAAATATAAAACTGGCCTTTAAGTCCACGAAGAGTTTTGTTGCCATGAAACGCTTCGCCCTTATCATCTTTGCATTCAAATTTACTGATATTTCCACCGACAGCTACAGGACAGAAGGAATTTCGTGTCTTCAGTGGTACAAACTCTGTGTCCGTTTTATTTGAAAACGATGGGTGGTTGTCATTGATCCACTGAGACCAAGTGTTGCAGTTTCTTCTAGGAACCAAACGAATCATTCTCTTTATGATTTGGTAATGTTGAAGAGTCGTGGAATTAACTCTTTCGACAGGATTTAGTTCTGACGTGGAGTCGACTTTATTCTTTTCACTGGAAATGCTGAAACAGGAGAGAAAAGTTAGTTTTCCGAAAGTAATTTGCTCTTCCGTATTTCGATAAAAGTTTGTTTATAAACAACGAAAAAGGCCGAACCCTTCGAATCTCATGGATGCTTTTTTCCCTTGCTTTTTGAGCGTGTGGTTACAAATGCATTGTCAAGCCGAGGGTCAGACGTTGCAATATATAGACCCAAAGAGACGCTTTCTAAATTAAAGGTGTTTTGGCCGATATAATATATCAGTGTACCCTTCAGTCTCAGGTAATTTGATCATAAGGGCTAGTAACTTTTACAAAAAGATACGCGACATAACTACTCAATTTAAAGAAATACATAGGAATTTAGGAAACGACTAATGACTGGTTTTTAAATATGACATTGACGTTTGTTGAAAGTTTTGAATGTTTGATAACGACAGCTGCATTTGCAAAATACTTTTTACCCAGAAATTATCATTCGAATATATATATTTCAAAATCGTTTACAGTGTACGTAACGTTGAATGACGAGAGGAATAAGGTTATTCACTCTTGATATAGGCAAGACAACTAACTGAAATAAGTAGTTCATATCAATATCGACATATTTATGTCTCTTGGATTTTTGGTTTAGTATAACTAAAAATTATAAAATTGCTCTATCATATTTAATGTATTTGTATTAATGAAAATTAACTGAAACACTGAGATTTGCAATTCAGTAATTATTTCAATATTTATATATGATTGTTACGAACAAAAAATTAATGTTATAAATTATCTAAATGTACCGAATATGTTTAAACATGTTCTACATATACATAGCCGACCAATCAATGACTTTCCATATTAGTCGGAAAATGCCGAATGCATACGAAGAATACGAAATAGAAACGGAAATTACCTATTTACATTACGGGTCTACTACCCTAAAACCACCATTAAGATGGTATTATACATGTTAGCTCTCAATATCATTTCGTGTCCTATTGTTCTGTAGTCTGTTTGACTGTTTCAATGTTTGTGCCTTGCTGACTAAAGCTTTTGTTTGTTCGCTTTAAAAGATATCACATTCAAAACTTACATATGATTTCGCTAGTTGATATGTTACCCTATCCTTATACTTTTATTTATTTATATATGTCTTCTTAATTAAAATGGTTTATGTTTTAGTGGGAGAGGGGGTTAACGTCGCAGACCCCAGATGCTCCTCAGTGCATTATTTCATCACGATCGGGCACCTAGGTAGAACACCGACTTTCCGTAAGCCAGATAGATGGCTTCGTCGCATGAACAATTCAACGACACGAATGAGACTCGAACCAACATCGGTGTGAGACAAGTGATTTAAAGTCAGCGACCTTTACCACTCGGCCACGGAGGCCCCTTTGAAATGGTTTATAGATGTTCGTATACCAAACAGCCTTGTAATAAAAACACAGTTACGTACAAATGAAGTGGAATCAAGTATAAAAGTCTTTTATTTTAATTGTTTCATTCACTATGTCAGATTTTAAATAAGGAGACAATACATTATATGAAAAAAATAGCTAATCAGTTAGCAATGTTGTACACCCTGGGCATTATATCAAAAATGACATGCTACTTATTTGATTTTCAATTTTAAATTGTTATCATTTCTATTGAATAGCAGCATATTTATAAATAAGCCAGTATAATACCTTATAACATAATACATATGTCGTTAAGATTTGCATTTCATAACAAGTAAAGATAGCTTTTCAAGTCTGAGTTGATTTTACATTGCGAAATATGTTCGTATGCGACGTTCGTATGGTTGAAAACATTGAGTGCTTTGCGCTAGATTTTAGACATGTCAGATGGTGCTTAATGCGTTTGCAACCGACTTCAACAATTGAAAACATTTAATTTTTGTAAATGCAAGCTATAGATTTTGTTTGGCATGAATTACAACACAAGATCAACATGCACAGGTGACAACGCTTCAAGTATCACAAAAGAAATCACATTTAATGGATATCAAAATAATTCCGTTGTTGCAGTTACTGAAACTTGTTCTACAGAATATGAGTACTAAATCCAATCAAGACATGTTAGCCAACTGTTCTTGGGAATCTCTGGTGCAGTTATCAACTTAAAACACGTTACGTTGCATTCTGTATATTTATGCTTTTTACAGAATTTATAATTTTAATGAGTTTACCTGAAAACACATCCAGTCACCAAGGCAAGGCAGAGAGCAACGCCTGAAAGTGAACAAATGAACCACAAATGTATATCGCAAACATCGAACTGTTCAGCAAGTGTTTAAAAAATAATTATAAATAAACATGAGAGTCTGTCCTAAAGAAGGAGGTATAAATTTTATACTAAGCACTTCACGTACTAATATATTCTTATATTTCTCCCTTTTTGCCATTTAATTAAACTGTCATTTTAACATTTTAACATTTTAACATATTTTGCAGTACCACATTTGTGCAGATAGCTATGTTTCAAAAGTATCTACTAGCCAAAATGATTTATTTATTTATTTATTTACATTGTTAAAACTATAAATATTCCATATATCTTTTTCATGAACATACAGTGTCGCACTCTTTTGCAAAATTGCCGACATGTAAAATAGAACAAAAATAGTTTGCCAGTTGCAATATATAGAGAGATATTTACATTTTATATGTCCATTACATGGAAAATAACAAAATATCAAAAACTAATCGATACAGTTATTTTTTAATACCTGTATGTAATATCATTTTACATTATTAGCAGATATACACTTACGATGAAATTCTGTTTTATACATCACAAGCAGTATCTCAGATAGAACACTAGTAATTCAAAGATGTCTCTGAATATATTACGAGCGCTCCACCGTGTATGTCTTTTAACTTAGCTAAATCAAATATGATATGTAAACATACCTTTACCAAGGTAACCTAGACACTATTAAAGAATTAGATGTTCCTTCAGTTATTCTGTATAAGGTACTGTTGCCTATGCAGTTTAGTGTCAAGAGTTGTTGATGTCTTATAGATATAGATTAATGACTATGTATGACCGTTTTTATAAAATCCTGTGATCTATTTTTTCTGAAGGATATAGAAAAAATAAAGACATGGGTAATGTGAAGATATAGGTATTGTAAATCTAATAGGTAATATTCTAGGATAAGCTTCGTCGAACATTGTTCAGTCAACATTTCGCTGAGTTGAATTATAACAATAGATCTATACAGGTAATTAAATTTCCAAAACTCCAGTAATTTATTTCGCGATACAATTGGCGAGTTGGTCACTTGCAGATGTAAGCTTAAGAAATTGATGATTCCGCTATGACGCTAATAGATCAAAACAGATAAAAAAAAGTTGTGCTAGCCGCTGTCGTCGTGACGATGTAAACTCGAATCAGACAGAATGCCGGAAAGAAGGATAAAGATTATTAACGCATGACGTAAGAAGACATTTTACTTCAATGGTATAGTTCATTACTTCTATATCAATTTTAAATACCATTTATTCTCAGCAATGGTCTAACTAAAGTCAACACGTCAATCAGCGTTGTGATCTTCAACTTCAAGTTTTTCTAGTTCACTTAACCTATAGATATGCAGCTAGATAAGACCGTTATGTTAAATCTGTTAAGCAGGCATCAAATAAAACGGCATTAAGATTATCTTACAGAGGGATTTTGGTTAATTGCATTTAATCTACCAAGTTTTCCGGAAGGGTCGTTTTAAAACGCATATAACTGCTTATTGTTGCAATTATTCTGTAACTTAGAATATATTTCTGTTGAGAGAGAATATGGTGATGTTGAATTAAAACGCAAAAAAAAACAACACAACGTTTTAGGCTGCTTTTATGCGTTTAATATAATTATTATAAGCTGAGAATTGATCACAGCACTCTATAATAAGTAGGAGCTTCTAAAATGTTTTATGGAACACAAAAGAATACAATCATTGATTTACAAGAATCCATTAAAATCCTTAGCTGAAAGGAGCTTTTCCCATATACTCTTCTTCTTCTTTTTCTTCGTATGCAACTACACTGTCAGACAAGTAGCCTCGATGAAACTTTTGGTTTGTCGCAGATCCTCAATGCCTCCATACAGTTTCTGATGGACTGAGGTATCTAGCTCGCTCCTGGTCATGCCTTTTACATTTCTGAAGTATATGCTCCGTAGTCTGATCTTCCTCACCACATAGACAGGTTGGTGATGATGCAGTCTGTATTTCTTGTACATGTGAGCCTGTTGTACCCTGAACGAAGCCTACCAGCGTAACTTGTTCAGACCGATCAAGGAGATGAAAAGCATATTCTTCTATCCTTGGTCTCGATAGTGCCTTGATGATGGTGACTTTCTTCTTGTAGCTCATAGGTGTATTTGATTGTTCTGACTGAGATCCTAGCTTAGCCAGATGGTCTGCCTCTTCATTGCCTGCAAGTCCACAATGGTATGGAATCCACTGTTCAAAGTGCTACTTTGCAGGTTATACTCAGGCCCTGCATCCTCCTGGCTAGCTGTGGAGCTTTATTGTTGATCAAAGCTTCCATCACAGACAGTGCATCTGTGAGAAAGACGACTTTAATCTTTAAATCTTTAATCATTGAGACGGCCTTCTTGAGTGCTTCAGTCTCCGCCTTGTAATTGCTGCAGTGTTTTCCTGTGGCTGCATGTAGTGTTTTCTCTTTCCAGATGGGTATAGAATGAAAACTCCTGCTCCTCCATCTTTGATGGCGCATGTGGCTGATCCATCTGTATAGACATGAGTCCATGTTTCCGGAGGATAGTCTTCATTGATCATAGCCAGTGTGAGGCTCTTCCGAATACCTTCATACTCTTGTTTCCCGGGGTCAAGATGAGGAACAGCAAGTCTCACAGTCACTGAAGACAGATCATTCGCTACAGGGTTTATAATGTCTTCTCTACCTTGGGAAGTCGTTGGTATGTTCAGTTCAGTTTCGAACTCTCGATTGAGTTTCTTTGCCTCGTGAACGAACCTGCTACGTTTGAGCCGATTGTTGGTGTAACCATCCAACTTGGCTTTCATGTGATGGTCTTGAAAAAACCTGAACTTCTCAGCTTGAAGCCGGACCTTTGCATGTCTCCTGTCTTGTAACGGCTGTGTACCGGTTAGCTTCTCCATAAAGGAGATTGGTGTAGACTTTGTAGCACCTGTCATGATCTGTATTGCTTGGTTTTGAACATTGTCTAGAACCTGTTTGTTATTTCTGGCAGTAACGGTCCAGGCAGTTGAGCTATACTCTAAAAGGGTCTCACTGTTCTTTGATATACTGTCTTGGGTATGCGCTCATTTGTTCTTCACGTTGTTCCAGCAGGTTTACGCATCATGGCAAGCTTCCTACGGGCCTTCTCATCTGCTTTACTAATATGGGGTCTCCAGGTTAGCCGTTTGTCAATGGTCACTCCAAGGTATGTTGCCTCGTCTGCTTCAGTCAGAGAAGTATTTCCCATCTTGATTTTACCCGCCCTCTGTTTTGACGACAGGGAGAATAGTGTGGTGGACGATTTTTCTGCATTGATTGCGACACACCAATCCTCAACCCAAGCTGAAAGCTTGTTGATGGCTTCTTGCATCCTGTATGTAGCTGTTGCACCATAACACCAGGTCGTCAGCGTAAACTGCAGCCTTACCTCCTTTCGGTAGTTTAGACACCAGGTCATTAATGAAAAGCAGGAAGACTGTAGGGGATAAGACTCCGTCTTGTGGGACAACATGACGCAATAGGAACTTCTTACTGCTGGCATGTTCTAAGCTGACTCTTGCTGTCCTGTTGTAGAGGTATGACTTAAACCACCTCAGCATGTGACCTCCTACTCCACTCCTCAACAGTTTAACGAGGAGTCCATCAGTCCAGACCTTGTCGAACGCTCGCTGCAGATCATGCTGTAAGCACGACTTTCTGTTCTTAGAAGGCATCCTCTATCTCTTGCGATAGGTAAGTGGTCTGGTCCTCAGTGGAGCGGAATTGTCCGAAGCCAGCTTGTTGTGTTCCGAGTAGGTTATTAGCCTCCATGTACCACTTCAGACGTGCATTTACAATTCTTTCCATGGTCTTTCCAACACAACTGGTTAGACTGATTGAACGGTAGCTTGCAGTCTCCTTTGAATCATTCCTTTTTTATGGATGGGGATCACGACTGCCTCCTTACATATCTGTGGAAGTAGTCCATGTGTCCAGCTGTAGTTGTAAATTTCCAGGAGTTTGCAAATTGCTGCGGTGCCTAAGTGGGTCAGCATTTCATCTGTGACTCCATCTGGTCCAGGAGACTTCTTTGTCTTCAACTGCCTGAGAGCTGTCTGTAGAAGTTTAAGACTCTGTTTCATGCATTCTGATGTCACTTGACTTGTCTGCCTTTGCCGTTCCCTGTTGATGGGGATGTTGGAAACACCTTTGAATTTCGAGGCAAAAGTATATACTCTAAAGACACTCTCCGGTAGAAAAGTAGTTCATTCGTGGTAATTTCTCCTTCCCCCATGCTATAAAAAGCTAAATGCCTAGCCAAGTTATACGAATATCATTTTTCCAACGGCTCTACTTGTCTGCTACTTTGACTCCCAGGCTTTTGAAAATCCTTCTCAAAAACCGAGCAAATGGGTAAATTAAAATTCGCCTAAAATGGTTAAACTTATAAAAGTCAAAACTTATACTTAAAATGCTTTATGAATACGGCCCCTGGTCTTGTTCGCTTGAATTATTAACTAGATTCAAAAAAGCATAAACAGTAGTCATCCATCCTCTCAAACTGAGCCCAGGAAATGAGCACGAAATGATGGCTTTTAAGTCTTGGCAAAAACTGCAGAAAATATCAGATTCTCTCTAGCAATGGAGGCTGGGGCAGTACCTATTGTAGTTTTATGTAATATAGTACTTGGACCCGAACAGATGCTTATGCAGGTATGGTACATGCTCTTTTCTTGGTGATGTAGCTTTGATTGCTTTCCTTCCATTGTTGTCTGGCTTGCCTGTCGAAGATTTTGATGTGACTAAGTGTTCCTTTATCTGTTCATAGATATGTTGTTGCTGATGTTTTGTTTGGCATAGGTTTCCTATACACCGCCTTCCTCGATGGTTTTGCTGACCTTTGCTTCTTTAAGATTGAAATATCTTTCACAGAGTGAACACCAGGAGAATATGTAAAATACGATGTTCACGAGATTGGTTACTTGCTGCGAATACTATTTCCACCGTCAATCTTAGTGATCGCCATGCATTTCACTTTTCTTAGTAAGGTATTCATAACTTTGGTACTTTCCATGTGAATATATGTGAATGATAAAAAATTTAGAAAAAAAAAACAGTTTGCAAGAATCTATTTCCATTTCAATTTTGGTATCAAAGGGGGCGATAGTTAATGTTCATTCTTCACTACAATATTTATGTCTACAGTAGTCAGTTACGTTTCGTGGTACAATGTAGGAGAATGTTACTTGTTTATAACTAGGCGGGAAAATGGCTATTAATATATATTACATTCGGCTGGACCTAGGAGCACATTTGGTAAATTATTACGTGCAAACGTTCATACATAGTGTCGGTTAATTAGTTATTATGTTATAATGTACATGAAAGGGAGGGACATATGTGAAAGGCATTGTACATTGTTTGGCTCGCTGTGATATCTTGCTAAACTTACATGGCAGGTTTTGAAACATTTATTTATAATATTGGGTAATGAAAATGAAAACATATCCAGTATAATCAAAATAACCACAAACACTTTTCTATATAGAAGTCAAAGTTTGCTAAATCTCTTTTTTGAAAATTCGAATCTCAGCATTAAAACATGACTAAACCGTTTAGGAAAGCCTAACAATATTCAATTTCTTGAGATCACTCATTCCATTTATTACTTACCACATGTTCCATCATAGAAGCACATAGTTTCCTCAGAAATAACAAAGCTTTTCCAGATTCGATTTTCACAGTTTTATGACGAATCAAAGCTACTTTATAACTATTTCATACTTTTATGTGAAGTATTAGTTTTCAAAAGTCTACATGCACGCTAAGTTCTTCAATTTGGCACCTACTTACAACATTTTTTTCGAATCAAAGCGCATGTATCCAGTAAGATATTGTAGATGACAATGTAAAGAATATACAATGTATTTCGAAATGTCCGTGCATATCTCTTTGAGATTTAAACTTCAAAACACCTGTTGATTCAAACTTCAATCCATGTATTCAAATTGTTTTAAATCTGTGCCACGAGTGGATGCAATAACGTGAAGAGTAAAGACAGTTTCATATATGAGAGCCACACTCCTCCAATGCCACACAGTACAACATGTTTTACTAAATAACCATCTGCATGTCACAAATTGACATACGGGCCTTATTTTATCTGTAGTGTAAATGCAGGTATTGCATCATCTTTTTGTAAATTTTTGAGTTATTGAGGTAAATGTCAGATTTCACGCATGAAATACCCCTCATGTTTTTCTGTATTTCATAACTTAAATTTCCATGTAAATTTCATTAAATTCTGTTCAGTAATAAGAAAGTTGATATTTTATAAACTTCAGTAATTTATGTTTTTATCCCCAAAACCACTATAATGGGCCTCAAATTGTCAATTTAAATTCGCGCCAAAGTAGTTAGATTTCCCGGCTATATCGTGAATCCCGTGAAAATGACAATAGTCATAGCTCACGGCTTAGCCGTGAATCCCATGAAATTTAGTATTTGGCGGGACATTATCCTTTAAATAGACTGGACTAGATATGCCTTGCGCACACCACCTTCCGACATTATAGACGAATCTATGTCTGAATTATTTTCTTGCTAGAAATTTATGCTCGATCGAGGTAAGAAATTTATTTGTTAGATTTTTGTATGATTTTTGCATTACGATTTTTTTTGGGTAAATTTTTGTTCATTCTACAGAATTCTGTAACATTTACTTTTCGGCATATGATTTTAGCTAGTTTCGGTATGTCAGGATGATTTATTAAATTTTTCAGACTTTTGTAAATTATTTCGAAAGAGGAATCTAAAATGTTTCATTTATATAAGATGTAAAATTTGTACTGAAATTTGTAACATGATATTTATAAAATACTTTGTTTCAAAAAATTATGTCAAACAGTTCGTTATTATGGAACGCCATTACTGCATTGTATTGTTATGTATAAATTTATATGGCAAGTCTAGTACCATGTATATATTATTGTAATATGAAATTGTGTGACAGTCTATTGCATACACATACAATGTCCGTTTTAGTGTATGGCATTAGATATTATATGGATGCCAACTACATATAACGTTTGATTTACATTGAATTTTGTTAATTTGTAGTTGTAAATAATAGCTGCAGTTTATCATGTCCGTATCTATAATGTTTCATCATATACTTTTCATATCATTTCATACTTTAACTTTAGTCTTTTAAGTAAGTAATCTTTGTAATATGGAAGTAAATAAGTGACGTATTTTAATCATGTGACGTTTGAACTTAGTAGCACATATGTTTTGTATAAGTAGCACGTATTATTTATGGGAGCCTACGGAGGTATGGTGTACCCAAAGGAGCAGTTTTATGCCCTGACTTTTTTGTTTTGCTATGGTGCTTACCATATGTTATATATTTTAGCTTCTTCCGCCAGACGATTTTACCTGGTGATGTCATAACCCGGAAGTACAATGCCCGAGGTTCACTTGTCTTCACTCGCCTGGATGTGATATTCCCAGCGCAGAGCTTTCGTCCCTGGTTGTGCCGTAAACCGCAAAGACGATGATTTTTGTTATCCTCTGAAGTCAGCTCAGGGATGCAATCACCTACCACCATAGGAGCCAATACGGAATCAACGTATTCACGGTTTAAAGGGACTGGATTTTGAGATATGTTTTGTTTGTGCTACTTAAAGTTCACAATTACATTAAAGACCTGTGTCACGTCAGATTAGAATGGACTATAAGAACTTTTGTATCTAGAGATACTGAACTTTTTTTTTTCTTTCTTATCAGTTTTTTTTTTCTTTTCATATCTATTCATTGTTAATAATCATCTTATGTAAATAAATTTGTAAATATTGTAAAGGGTGTTGATTTGTTCTGATGGTTACTGTCGCCGGTACGGCCTTTCCTGTCACACTGCAATATACGTTTCATCCAGGTTAATTCCCAGCCGAGTTCAATGGGGGCTACAAACCCAAAATCATTCACATAGGAAATTGTATTTTTTTTGACAGGTCTTGTATTGAAACTACATAAACGAATATTCTTCTCACCTCATCCTATAAAATTTAATGGAATGATATTTAATGTGATCATATGTTTTGGTGTCATATTGCCTAATTTCAAGATTTCTGCCAATCTTACACTTTGGAATGTTTATAAAAGTTTCATTTCGTTGTCATGCTGCAAAACTTGTAAATTATTCAAATCGACCCCTTCGCTGGCATCCGATATTTACTTAACTCTATACTTACTCACTTTTGCACTAAACACTATAATTCCTAACAGTTTTCTTATAATTTGGCCGTCCACGTATATTGTATTGCTGTTTGATATGAAAGCTACAGAGGTTAGTTGGTATATAAGGAGAAATCATTTGCGGATATTCAAGTTATAGTTATTCTCAAAAAAAAAAAAAAAAAAAACGAAAAATCATTGTAAATAAAATAAAATACCAGAAAAGATGTAAATATTTACAAAAATTTATATACCAATCTCCCCACTATCAGCTAACAAACACTCAAGACAACGTCCACATATATAGGCCCCCTAATGAAAAAAAGTCATAACGATCAAAGCGAAATGAAATACAGCCTACACCTAGCACAATAAAGCAATAAGATGATTAACTAATTTTTAAATATCATTGCTTGTATGCATGTTTTGTGTGAAAGTGAAGAGAGAGCACCGCTGGTTGCTTCGTACATGGCTTTGGCATATTTATTAAAACAACATCTTTCAAAATTCCGCTCAAAATTGGCCCCATTATCATATTTTATTAATTTAACCAAACATTATAAAACCAAAATACATCCACCAACATCCAGGCGTGTTCCACTTTGAATAAAAATCACATACTCAAAAACAATCTTGTGTTATTGTATTCAGGCTTTGGCCTGAAATCAAAATCAGGTCTGAGAATAGAATTTCGACTGATTAGCTCAAACTTTGCGCATATGGTCATCCGCATTAAGTATCAATGTTGAAAATTACATAAACAATAGAGCATGAACAACAAAAAGATTCAGCTTTTTAAAACATAATATAGATAACTACAACTTTTCAATTACTGACTGAGATGGCTAGGAATAATGTGTGTAATTCAATGTAGGGCTAATGGATTAACACTCGGACAATTAAAAACAAGATTTGATTTCTGTCTCCTGACCTGTTTCGTCGGGCCCTTAATGGTGTTTCTCTTGATGCTCTGTCTTCTGCAAAGGTTTGAATACATGCGTTTTTGGTTCTTAATGTTTGCTTTTTATATAATTATGCAGGAGCATTTCTGTGTTTTAAGCCATGGTTTTTTTGGGGGGTTTAGAGATTCCCTGTGGGGATAACTTTTATTTTACACTGTCCCGTGACTTTGGAACATGGGGGGGGAAGAAGGGGTTTGGGTGCGCCCCATCAACGGTTTAAGCACCCAGGGGTATTTTTCCCACTGCCCCTTTCCAAAAGCCGTGCCCTCTGTTTTCCTGTTTTTCTTCGTTTTGTCCTTTTTTTTGCTTGTAGATGACTGGGTTGTTGGTAGTGTGGCCCTCTTCGTGCTTTGACTTTCGCTTAAGAGGGGCTGCGTTTTTGGAACGTGGCATTCCCACTTTTTACCATAAGTTTACTCTAGAAATTGATTTCCGGAGAATATCTTTGTTTAAAAAAAACAGATTGAACAGAAAAGTTCTGGCACTACTTTGCATTATTTGCTGTAAAAGTCTTCTTAAATCAGTGGCTAAAAAAATCTACGACTATCATTAAAATAAGAACGCTCAAATATAAAACGAAACTCATTACCTAGCTGACATAGCATTATTTGGACAGTATGTCCGTCGACAGGAAAAGGCTCTTTCCGCGGCTAACATAATCGGAAAATGCCTGCCATATTATCATCTTTGGAAATTATTGATTTTTTTTTCATATTTTATTTTGTCATTAAAAAAGAAAATGATCATCATTTTGCATTTAAAAAGAAGAATACATTTTCAAAAAAGATTTACCAATTTTCGATTTTTACATGAATTTTTAAAGATAAAAATTGATATCTTTTCATACTTTTCATAAGTTATTTTCTTTTTATTTGCTCAATGAAATATGAAGCAACATTTCAATAATTTCTAGTTATAAACATATGGCAGGCCCTTTCCGATCATGTTAGGCTCTTTCCAGGCATACAGACACTGAAAAGAAAAATGGCGCGAAAAAAAATATTGATATCTTTTCATACTTTTCATAAGTTATTTTCTTTTTTATTTGCTCAATGAAATATGAAGCAACATTTCAATAATTTCTAGTTATGAACATATGGCAGGCCCTTTCCGATCATGTTAGGCTCTTTCCAGGCATATACAGACACTAAAAAGAAAAATGGCGCGAAAAAAATGGTAGTCGCATAATGGCGGATACAAATAGTCTTCAGTTTTTTTGCTCTGTAGAGCTATTTTCCCTTTCTTTGCAATTTTTGGCTAAAATCACATGACAGATCTATACTTGACATGTAGGTAGCATTTTCATAATGAAATAACAACATTACAAAAATTTTCATGGAAACGTAGATCATACACCACCAGTATAATTTGGGGTCTCATTTTTTAGCTGATTTTGCAGTTTGTGTGTTTGACTGAAATTATTTTTCTTGCATCAAACATGATCCCCACTTTTCTTTTGATTTTTAGTTAGTACTGACAATATTCTTCGAGAAAATGTAGGTTATAGAAATTTAAAATGGGTCCTGATGTGTGCTGCGGTCATTGGAATTAAGTTAATTTTATATAGAATAAAGAACAACAACTATTTAGTGTGTTATAACCTTCAACGGAAAGGGCCCCGCTTTCCGGCATCTAGTCAAAACATTTTAGGACATAAATATCCAATTCTCGAATTAATGATTTATAAAAACGTCCTTTTTCAATAGAAAATTTACAGTTACCATATCTAAAATGTTCTGTGCCACCGTAAAAATGTCAAAGAGGTGTGGCAAGAGCCTTTGATAAAAGTTTGAGAAATATTATTTAGAGGTCTGTTATCGAGAGCGAAATATTTTACAAATAAATTATGTTACGTTACACCGCCGGTAAAGAATTTCCGTTTCCGGTTCAACAACAACAACAACAAACTTGTGTTTCGTGCATGATTTTTTCTTCTATTTTAACGCAAGAACGTAAAGAAAAACTGTACTCATAATGCCAGTCTGGTTCAATATCGATCATAGATATTTTGTTTTCGGCACTTTCGGTGTCACTGCCGGAATCGCTATTTATTCAACTTACAAACTTCGGAGTGAAAGACGAAGGAGAAAGGAGGACAATGTGTATGAATCAGAAAAACTTCTGAATGAATACCTGGTTTTTCATTATGGATCACCATCAGAAATTCTTAAGGTTCTTCCGCAAATTGAAATTAGAAATTCATGTGAAAAATCAGAATCCTCGAAACAGCTTTCGAAATGCAATAACACAAAAAAATAATGAAAAAAATTTGGGAAAAAAATTTCTGTAGAAAAAATTTTGCGGCAATGAAAGCTAGTTAAACCCCTATCCCCCAGTGCTTTGGAAAAAAAATTTTGCCCGTAAAACTTTTTTTGGTTTTGCAAAATTTCGGGTTTTTTTTAAAAAAAATGACAACCAAATTTTGCTATAAAATATTTCCCTTTCAAATCAAAAAAAAAAAGAAATTCCCAAAAAAATAGTCCCAACAGAAGCGTTATTTTTTTTCAAAAAAAATGTCTTTTTTTAAAAATTCTAATGCGAAAAAAACACGTGACGGGTTTTTTTCTAAAATATTTTCCCCGCCATGTTTTAAATTTTCCGGGAAATTAAAATATATAAATTGGGTTCTTTTCCCTCAGTTTTCCCTTACTAAAATTTAAAATATGCCCCCTTTTTTTTTTTTGTTAGAGATATCCATTTAGTAATTTTAGCATGCCCGTCTCCTTGATTGTTACCAAACCCTTTACATTTAAAGAAAATAAACGAAAATGTTTTAATGATATTTTTTCCCCTTTACACCCCAAATTTTTGGACAAAAAAGGGGTTTCATTTAAAAAAGGGTGTAAGCATCCCCCGGGCCCCAAAATATTATTGAAAAAAATGGAACTTTTTCAAAAAATTAAGTTAAATTTTTAAATCTTTTTCAAAAACTGGAAAAAAAAAAATTTGCACATTGTGTTGGGAAAACCCTAAAAAAAAAAAAATCCCCAAAAAAAAAACCCCTTTCAGAACTTTTCCGGGGAAAATAAGTTTCAGGCCCCGAAACCCAACGCCCTTTCAGGGGTGACACAAAACTGGTTTTCTTTTTAAAGTTTGGTAAACAAATGTCAAAGTTCACCCGAGGGAAAATTGCTGGAAAAAAAAAATTTAAAAGTGCTTACTTTTTTTTCAGTTTTCCATCCTGTTTGAAAAAAGATCAACGTTCAACTTTTTAAAAGCATAATGTTCTAAAAATTATTCCAATATCAAAAAAACCTTTCCGAAACTTTTCCGGGGATAAATAAAAAAAGAAGCAAAATTTTAAATATTTGTTTCCCCTTTTAAAAATGGGGGAAATTAAAGGGGTTTTCTATCACGAGACTCCCGTGGCATTTTTTGGGAAACCCCGGGTGAAAAAATTTTTAAAATGAATTTACTTTAAAGTATGGGGGTCTAGTTTTTAGCCAAAATTAAATTTTTTAATTTCAGAAAAAACATACATTAAGAAGTGTTTATGGATTTTATTTCATTTTTATGGAAAATTTTCTGTCTGCTTTATATTAAAAGACGATAGAAAAAAAAAGTGTGCACTCGGGGAAAAGCAAGGGATAATACTAGTATAAATGAAATGGTCCCAATGTTCGTAAAATTTTAGAATGATTTTTAAAAAGGGTCGTTTTTTTTTCCTTGGTTTCGTTGGGGCCCGTGTTTAGTACTTGGGGCCGCTGCTTCCCTGTCAAACCCCCAGCAAATAAACAATAATGTTTTAAAATCAGTGTCCATTTCTATGCCGAATTTCAATTTTCACATTTAATTTTCAGTTTTTTAAAACTATATAAAATGTTTAAAAAATATCGGGTTTTTTTTTTTAACGGGAAAAAAAACCAAAGGGAAAAAGAAAGGTTACTTTTTAGTACTGCGATTTTTAATCATCAGGTTTTTGCGTGAGAAATTAACTGGGGGCATTTTTGTAAAAAGTTTGTAGTTATCTACCAAATTTTATAAAAATTGTATTACCTCCTAAAAATATTTGGCTGTACATTTTTTTTCTTTTTCGATTTATTCTAAATAGTTTTTTAAAAACATGCTGCCCTAAAAATTCCCCATTTTTGTTTTTAAAAAGCCCGGGGAAAAATCAAAATTGGTTTAGTTTCGACGCAAAGAAACATCTAATAAGGAAACAATATCACATCGAACTTGGGCCCCGGGCCAGTTTTGCGGAAATTACTGGGCCAAAAGTTTCCCCAAAATTGTCTAAAATATTTTATCAAAAATATCATGATAAAGCAAAATTTTGATTGTTTTTTAAAATTTATAATATACAAAAAAGTTTTTGGGGGGGGGAAGTTACGTTAAGTAATTTCGGTAGTTTTTACAGAGGGGGGTGCCGAAAAAAAAATTCTATTTTTTTTCCCCCAAAAAATTTTTTTGTGAGATAAGCAGGGGCGCCCGGGGATAAGTACATAAATTCCGCTATAATAAAAAATTTAAAACCCTTTTTTGATACCTTTCACCCAAACCCTTTAAAAAAAATTTTTGGGGTCGTTGCTAAATCTTGTTTCATTAAGTCTGAGGTTGTCTTACCCAATTTTAGGCCCGGGCTGGTAAACCATACGTTTAAAAAAATCATTTTCACGCACATTGCAATACTTTTATGTTTTGTGAAAAATTTGCAATTTTGTACAGATTTATTTTCGTTTTTAAAACATGAGGGGTCAGATTTTGAAAACAGAATTTTTTACTAAGTTTTTGTTTATTCAGTTTAAAACCCAAAATTTTCCTATGGCCCCTAATTGAAACTTTGAACTAAATTTTGCCTTCATGGGAAATTTTTTTTAAAAAAAAGTATTTTGAAAAAGGTTTATAAAGCAACCAAAAATTTGGAAAAATGCGGAAAAAAAACTTCTTTTTTTATTTCCCAAAAAAAAAGTTTTTTTTTTTATCACCTTCTTTTAGTTCAAGTCTTTTCAAAACTGAGCTGTTTTTTTACTCTGGGAAAAAGCTGCAAATTTTAAAGCTTTTGTTTTTCCCCCTAATTTTTTTTTTCACACCTCAAAAAGAAGGTCACTTCCCAAATTTCAAGATGGCGGAAAGTACCTTAAGTTAATTGGGGCTTTCGGGGCCCAAAAGGATGCTTTAGATTTCCCAAAAAGGGGGTTTTTGAAAACTGTGCCTAAAAAATTTTTTAAAGACTCGGTGTTTTTTTTTTTTTCCCCCTTTATTTACAAAGTAAACAACTGTTTAAAACAGTAATAACAATTTTGGGTTTTTTTATAATCCCCTAATTTCTTATGTGCACAAATGGCAAAGCCTTTGATGAATTAAAGTCGGTTTTTTCTAGATTTTGGGGGCCCCTTTTCCCTTTAGTTATATTTAAAATTTATGTAACCTTTTTGGCACCCCCCCCCCCCCCCCCCCCCCCCCCCCCCCCCCCCCCCCCCCCCCCCCCCCCCCCCCCCCCCCCTTTCCTCCTTTAACGAAAGTATACTTTCACACTTAGTGGTTGATTTTAAAACTTTCTCCCTCCAGAAGTTACCAAGGCGCCCCTAGTGGAGTGCTGTCCGCAGTAAATACAGAACTTCATTTGATTACTGAAAATTATTTATTACTCAAAAATCATGCAAGAAAGCTTTCCAGTTAGTTAAAACAAAATGATTATTTTCTATTATAAGCTGAAACATTGGAAAGAAATTGGAAAATGTTGTCATAAAAAAATTAAAGCCATGCAGTGCTAGAACGCGGCGAATAGGAAATGACATCACTGTGACACCGGCTTTCTGAAAATTTGCGAAGTATGATATTGGCTGTGATAGGTGTAATGACACTAAACGTAAACTGGCTGTTTTCAAGTGAATTGGTTCTTGCACATTTTCACTTTCTTTTGAGTGGTAAATATTCCTTGTAATATTTTTTTTAAAGTTAAATCCGATTTCTTTGAGCTCGTTTTGAGGCTTTGCCTTACTTCATATTAATTAGTTTACTTTGAGCATCATTCTTCCAAAAATAATATGAACGTGATGAAATTAGACAAAGTTTCAAAGCGGGCTAAAAGAGATCAGGAAAATGAAAATGAAAATTCATGACAACCTAATCACTTAAAAAAAGTTAACATTTAGTGTCATCTTACCTATGACAGCGAATATCATACTTTGCAAATTTTACGGGAAGCCAATGTCACCGTGTCGTCATTTCCAATTCACTGCATTTTCTTACTGGCTTTTGGAATACTAATGACAATATTTTCCAATTTCTGTCTGATATTTTATCTTTAAAAAAAAAAGAATCATTTTTTCAACTAAGGGAAACCTCTCTTGCATGATTCTTGAGTGATTAGTAATTTTAAGCAATTCTCGGCTTCACACATCCGGGTATTTTGGTCGATAAGAGTTACGCGCCCCTTGACGACTGGGGCAAACAAAGCCATTTACGCTATATAATTTATTGTTAAAACTGGAAGAAATCGAACGTTAATCTTAAAATATAAAGGACAATTTTGAAATAATAATGATGCCAAATGCACAGTCATTTAATTATACGTTACATACTGGAAGATGATACGGATGTTATTCTTAATATACATCATAACATAATAATGATGCCAAATACAAAGCCATTTACGCCATATAGTTTATTGCTAAAACTGGAAGATAACGAACGTTGTTCTTATAAATATATAAGGCAGTTTTGAAATAGTAAAGTTACCAAATACTTCCTGAGTCATTGGGTGTAGAAACCAAGGCAGAATACTAAAGAAATTATTTTTCACTTTTCCAAATGATTTGTAGGATGTTTCAATGTCTACTGTTTGCAATATATTTTGGAAGTGGATAAACTTAGAAGAATCTACTCTGATTAAAAGAAACACAGCAAAGTTAAAGTGTTTATTTCATGTAACAAAACAGTGATATTTTTTTCCTTTCATGTGCGTGGGCGGTGGGGTCTCTGAAGTTGAAATCGTCATCATTTTATTGATAGAAAGTACCACTTACCCAATGATCAGATTTTAGCCGACATTTTACCACAGCTTGCTGCGCAGAACTAATTATACGAAAAAAATTGTCAGCCCAAGAAGTTGAGACTTCAAGAAAATAAGTAGTGTCAGAAAAAATATAGAGAGGGTAAAAGGTCTGATGAAATACAAATTTGAAATATTACAAGGAACACTTAGAACTGTCTCAAAAGTATACTATTATTAGACGCATCTCGAACTTTAGCTTGTTTTAATTTAACTCTCTTAAGAATAAAATATTTGTTTGCATATCTTTTAAAATGAATGTCATTAACTTTTAGATAATCTTTTCTTTTACTCAGAGTCAAATCTCACCAATTATTGATTTAATCTTTCATGTGATATTTTGTGATTGCTCGTTAATCCGGCAGCACATAGGGGGTGTTACTGTTTGTCATTTCCTTTGTTCATTTGAGCTACTCCACGTGCTGTATGACATGTGTTAAAACAACACAAAAATTAACCACAGCTGTCATTAAATGGCAATTTATGCGATAGAATATGATAAAGATCAAGTTAATATCAAAGGAATGTCTTTTAGTAGACAAGAGACTTCTTTAATTCCATACCATTATATTCTTATACAATAGCATCACCAAGATCAGTCATGATGCGTTATGTATATTTATTCACCGCTTCACTTTTCTGTGCTCTCGAGTGACAATTGAAAATAAACTAAATGAACAATTACTTCGTCATACTGATGTTGATAGATTTTCTGACATCTAAGAACTAAAAATATTTAGAAATATTAATAGTTTAGTAGCTTTAATAGCGCGATGCTTTTACACTGAAAGCTAAAGTTAAAAAAATTCTACTGGAGCATATTTTTATAGATCTAGATCTACAATAAATAAAAGTTTACTGTAACAGTAAATTTTTCTTTTCAATTATGATTAATAGTTTGTTTTTAAAATTCTTAACAGGTGTTTCGATCAAATAATTTTGTATATTTCCATATTCCACGGAAGGCAACTTAGGATTGTTTTCCCAAGTAGGCCTACCGGTTTCTATATATATGACCATTAAATTCAATTAATCATTATATCTAGCTTTGACACTGAATCAAGATCAGCATAATACTTAAAAGACATGATTAATTTGCGAAAAACAACCTTCACACCTGTTTTAACGGTAATAATCGCTAGAAATTTTGGCGTTTGGCAGTTCATATCATTATATGGTATACGTAACTAAGCCGTTGTATGACCCGTAACTAGGCATCCATTTTGTTTGTGACGTCATGCTGAACCCGAGAATAGAATGACATTCTGTATTTGCTGTGGACATGGTGGAGATAACTGCTTCCTCACTGCTAGGTGTAAAATGTACCACCAAGTGTGAAACTATACTTGTGTTACCATAAAGTATAATTTTCAAGCAGGTCCTTAGGGCCAGCTCTTCAAGCTTGCTGTAACAGAATTCAAAAATGTTCAGATAACATGTTAGCTAGCAAGCCTCATTTTGAAACCACTATATTTTCTGTTGACTCTGTTCTGACATGAAAAAAAATTAGTACTTATTGGATAACCAAGAGGAAAAAGCATTGATCATTCACACTGTTAATTCATGATATTTGATTTTTATTTTGTAATGACATTTTCCATACATAAATTAAGTTGCGCATGCCCACAAGATGGGAAATAAGTATAAAGGCCATGTTTGCATTTGCCTTGAAACTAAAGAGCCAAATTTCATTAGAAATGCAAGTTTGTAAAATTATTGTTCCCACCAAAGCTATTTCTGTTTTAAAACTTGTCTTTTTGTTCAGATTGTTGAATTAATGTCCCAGTATGTAACAAAACTAGAAGTTATATTGAAATCAAAAGAAGAACTTCCATACTAAACTGATGTTATTAAAACTTTCCTAAAAAAGCAATAAAGTAAAGATTTGTTATAGGGATCCAACACTTTGTGATGGGTCTTTCGTTTCATTAAATAAATCTTTGACAGAATGTATGAGAGGTATCTAAAATGGTGCTTAGATATTTAAATCTGTGATCAGTGGATATAAATCAGTGTAAATGATTTGATGATCCGACTTTTAACGATTATTGTTCTGAAGAAATCCATTAAATAACCAAAATCAGGTTGATTACAATTTAGAACTGCCAAGATATGTTCTAAAGAATAGAAATGCCTTCCAGACATATATATCATAGTGTAACATTGCTTTTTTAGACATGTTTATAAAAGTAGGACATAATGCTAACAGGTAGTGAAAATGTTTTTGATTTTTGGAACTATTCTAAGACCTCATTTTTTTAACCCTCTGTGCTGTGCCAGCAATGATGAAAGTTGGGTCTTCACCGCAGCCTGCAGACCCCCCCCCCCCCACCACCACCACCTCCACCCAAAAAAAAAACAAAAACAAAAAACATTTACTTAAACATTTATCATGTTAGAAACTTGACAGATGAGAACTTCAGCATTTATTTTTTAAAAACTGTGACTGATGAGAACTTTGAAGAATGTGCTAGCTGTTGCTCACATTGTCAACATGGAATATTATTTCATGTTTTTCGGTAGTTCATTAGATATGACAGTGGATAATATCTATAACTTTCACTGTTTGAACAGTGCCATTTTTGTTTTATGACTTTCACTGTTGTAACAGACATGTACTTGAATGCAAAAGAAAAAGAAGTATAAATAATTAGATATTCTCTGCCAAATATGCATTAATAAAATATTAAAATTATCTAGTATTCTACCAGCATAAATGATGTGACTGGTTCATCGAATTAAAGTGTAAAAGAAATCTAAAAATATCAAAGAATTATTTTATATTTTCACTATTATTTACTTTGTGATGTCATTTTTTATGCCCCCGCCAAAATGGGGGTAGGGGCCATATAGTGTTACTCCTGTCCGTGTGTGTTTGTTCGTGTGAGTGTTTGTGTGTTCGGGAAAGGGAGATGTTTATGTCCTGTCCATAACTTTGACATGCATGGTCCGATTTCAAAATAATTTGCCACAAATAATAAGCATGGATAGACCATATGTCCTGCGCAAGAAACAGGTCCGTAGCCCAAAGGTAAAGGTCACACTTAGAGGCCAAAGGTCACATACAAGAATGACTTTGTCCTGAAAGGGTGATGTTCATGTCCGGTCCATAACTATGATATGCATGGTCCAATTTCAAAATAATTTGACATAAGTAATAAGCTTGGATAGACAATGTGTCTTGTGCAATGACCAGGTCCCTATATCTAAGGTCAAGGTCACACTTAGAGGCCAAAGGTCACATACAAGAATGACTTTGTCCTGAGCATTTCTTCTTCATGCATGGAGGGATTTTGATGTAAGTTGGCTCATTTGTACACCATCATGAGACAGAATGTCATACACAAGACCCAGGTCCCAATTTTAGAATTACTTCCCTTTGTTGTTACTATAAATGAGTTCTATTGTAACTTTTTTATTACTAGTCGTAGGGAAAAATCAAGACCACTTTTCTGTAGTACAACATGCATGTTACATCCAATTTTGAGAAGTATTTTGACCTGTCTCTACCTGGTAAGAATTTTTGTGTGAACCAGGAAGGTCTAATACGTATCAGTTGTTCCAGTGTGAACTTAGAATTATTTATTTTCTTTTTTAAAGATTAACTTCCCTTAGTTGTTACTATAAATAACTTATGCCTGTGATCTTTCTCATGTTGTGGGGGCATCCGTGTCTGTGACACATTTCTAGTTGCATGTGACTTTGCCGAATGTGCATGACGTTGCATGGGTAAAACTAGTATAATTTGGTTTTTAAAAAAACGACGCGAAATAAAAAGAACATTGTTTGTTTGACAAGTCGTGTAAGATCGAAATGTCTTTCACTCGTGCACACAAGATTTTAAATTTTCACTAGTGCCTCTGCCACCCATATTTTATCTAATGTTTACTCAATGAATGATAGTTCAGTCTTTTACTGAAACAAAACTATATCCTCTATTTGATTCAATGATTAATTTTTTGCAGGATTCAACCCCACTTCGAGCCTTTGACATTGGTTGTGCAGTTGGTCGTTCATCGTTTGAGTTGACTCAGAAGTTTACAGAAGTTATTGGACTAGATTATAGTCAAGCTTTTGTTGATGCCTGTAACTCATTGAAGCAGGATAGAGAGATGCCGTACTTCATTCAGGATGAAGGCGATCTTGTTACTCATCTCAAAGCAGTTGTTCCTCATTCTCTGGTAAATGGAATAGATACAGATAAAAATGATTATATTCGAGTGCGGGAGGTCGTGGGTTCGATCCCCGGCTGCGTCATACCAAAGACGTAAAAAATGGTACTAGCAGCTTCCTCGCTTGGTGCTCAGCATTAAGAGGGTAGTGCTAGGACCGGTCAGCCCGGTGTCAGTATAATGTGACTGGGTTGGGTATCATGTCACGTGTCTACGGCGTGATATTCCAGTGAGGCAGCACTATAAAGTTGGGCAATGTGCTCACTGCTACAAGTAGACACCGTTGTTTATATGACTGAAAAATTGTTGAAAAAGACGTTAAACCCGAACACACACACACAAAAATGATTATATAGATGAACTTAATGAAAAATTAATTGTGCTCAGTTCACTGTTACTTTTGAAACAAAAAAATTTATTGGTACTTGTTTTGGAACTGCTTTAAGTTAAGGGTTCAATTTGAAAAGCTAAATACCATTTATACCCTGGGGACCTTAGGCTTGAATTTTGTTTATTTTTAAAAAAGGATTTTTTCCAGGGTACTTGTTAAGATCTTTTTTAAAAACTGACAGTCCCGGGTATAATTTACTACTTAAAAGGTTCCCAATCAAAGACCCCTTGGCTCTGGGCTTATATTCTAACGTTTAAAGCTTAAAAATTTAAGACTTTAAAATGCGATTTTCTTTTTTTTCTGGATTGTCAAAATGTTTAGATTACAAAGAAACTTTGCGGGAATCTTTCTTCTGCTTAATGATGGCAAAGAAATTTCAGAGTAGAAAATGCTAACAAATTTAAATAGTTGAATACTTGCCGTCGTAAGTCTTATGTCTGTTTTTTTAAAACCCTTAATCTTTTGGGTCCTTGCTGCTGTCGTGTTTTTTAGTGCATTTTAAATAGCTAACATTTAAGTGAAAAATCGAAATATTTAAGAGTAATATAAAAACCTTAATCTTTTTTTTTCAAAGAAATTGTAGTCAAATTATTTCTGCCCTTTTTTTCTGTATATGAAACATCATAAAAAATTTTTATTCTGTAAAAGAAAGATGAGAAATTTCCCCAAAACAACGGGAATGAGGTATTGTCTATTTGAAAATTTAGTTTTTTTCAAATTTTTCTCTAAATTTTGGCAGAAGTAGACTTCATTTTTAAAAGGTGCGCATGTAATCTACCAACAAATTTGGGGGAAAATTTTGGATGTATTTTACGCAAATTAACGGCCGACGCACACCCATTCCAGTTCTTAAATCGCTGGCAGGTCAGTTGCCCCTGGGGGAATACTTGTGATAACATCACCCATATCATGGTTCACATTTTCCAGATGGTATTATTTTTTCTAAAATGAACTTTAATAAAAAGCTCTCATCTGGGCAAAACCCTGTCTTGTTTGTTTTTTAAAGATTAAAGAACCAGATGCTAATTTTTTTAACTGTCTATCCACCATTATTCCATCTCTTTTAAATTTGAACCCTACCCGGTTTTCCATCTAAGAAAACAAATTTGGTAACATGTTTATCAAAAACATGAATTGGATATACCCACATTGTAAGGATTGTCAATCTATTATGAAGCCAGATTTTAGCCCCCGAAGAGAGCATATAGTTTTTGAACCCTCTGTCGGGCCCCGTCCGCAATTTTCGTGTCCCCTCCATTCTTTTTCATCGATGGTGGATTTCAAAAAACTTGGCATGATGTGTACCACAGTAAAGACGACATGTGCGCGAAAACCCCCGGCCGTAGCTCAAAGGGCCAAATTAGACGTTTAAAGGTGATTTTTAATGTTCATTCGTACCGGTCCAATCTTTTTCATGATGGATGGATTTTCAAAAAACTTGGGATGAATGGTCCCCAAATAAGACGACGTGTCGCTGCAAGACCCAGGTCCTAGCTCAAAGGGCAAGGGGCACACTTAGACGTTAAAGGATTTTTTCATGATATCATTTTGGGCCGGTCCAAATTTTTTTGTCACCATGGATGGTTTTTAAATAACTTGGCATGAAAGTGTACCCCCAGTAAGACGATTTTGCTGCAAAACCCTCCGTAGCCAAAAGGGCAAAGGGCCATTTAGACGTTTAAAAGGGCAAATTTTAATGTGCATTTAGGCGTGTCCGGTCCATATCTTTGTCATTCGCATGGTTTTAAAATTATTGGGCAGAATGGTACCCCATAAAACGACGTGTCCGCCGCAAAACCCCGGTCCTAGGTCAAAAGGGCCTAAAACCAACATCGGCCCCTAACTATTCATTTAAATGCCCGGGGGGTTTGCATCCATGGAGACACTCTTGTTTTTTTTAATTTTTTAAGAATAACTCTTGTTGTCCCCTTTTGTTAGTGCTTTATTAGAAAAAAAAGAATATAACAGTTTCCGGCTACTACAAAAAATGCTTTCAAAGTTCACACTTGCTTGGCATCAGGAAGACCACACAGGGCAAATTACATACATGTACTTTAGCTTTTATTAGCTCGCTTTCAAAAAATGTCTATCTATTTTCCACCCTGGCGTCGGCGTCCACCTTTTAAGCAAGTACATAGGGTATCATTTTAAAGGGTATAGCTTTTAAACTTATTTCAAGTCCCTAATGGCCTGCATTTTGGCCAAATTTTACCCCCTTTTGGAGTTAAAATCCTGGGTTAAGTTTACATGCAAAATTACTTGCTTTACTTAAATAGTTCTGCACGTTTTATAAAACCCAAAGTGATGGCAAACGCTTTATCCGGGAAAACGTAATTAACGCCTATTCTGCGTACGGAAATGAAAAACATTTATTAATTAACCAACCTGTAGTTAATTTTTTAAAAAAAACACAGTTTTCAGTTTTTCTAAAGTTTTTATATTTTTCTAAAACGTGAAACGTTAAATAATTCAAAATAATGTCTTAAAATTAGCTTAAAAGGTCGGTCCACTTCAATCATGGTCAAATATCTCAAAAATAAGCACATGGACATACACATTTTATTTCACCATATTATAGGCCGTATATTAATGTACCATTGTGAGAAGTTTCATTAAAATCTACATTTTAGAAAAAATTCTAATCGCGAGAATGTTATGAAAGTTGCGATTTTGAAAATTTGCGTAAGGTCCAAATTTTTCAAATAAGTCTAGCAAAAAATCAAGCACACGACCCTACCTTTCTTATTTGCTGAATTTTCTTAGTATAGTCCGAAGTTTTGAAAAATAACAGTTTAATAAAATTCTACATTGTAGATAAAATTTCTATCCAAAAGTGCAGACCTACCTTAAAGGCATATAGATTTGAAACTTTTTTTTATTTAGATCAATTACCAACCTCACTGGGTCAAGTCCCATAACTCTGACATGTATTTTGAGCAAATTATGCCCCCTTTTGGACTTAGAAAATCATGGTTAAAGTTTTACATGAATGTTACAGCCACCAAAACTAATGCAGATATTGAATTGAAACTTCACTTGTGTCTTCAGGGTTATAAAACTAGTTGATAGCGTCAAGTCCCATAACTCTGACCTGCATATTGGCCAAATTATGCCCCCTTTTGGACTTAGAAAATCCTGGTTAAAGTTTTGCATGCAAGTACATACAGCTATTACTTAAAGGCATAGGTATAGATTTGAAACTTATTTTTTCTTTTCCTAGATCAATTACCAACCTCACTGTGTCAAGTCCCATCTGACATGTATTTTTGGCAAATTATGCCCCAATTGGACTTCTGGTTAAAGTTTTGCGTGTAAGTTACTATCTGCAGAACAAATGCAGATATTAAATTGAAACTTCACATGTGCCTTCGGGGTTATAAAAACTAGATCAAATCCCATAACTCTGACATGCATTTTGGTCAAATTATGTCCCCTTTTGAACTTAAAACATTGGTTAAAGTTTTGCATGCATATTACTATCACCAAAACTAATGCAGATAATAGATTGAAACTCTATAGATATTTTAACATTTAGGGTAATATTTTCCTGCTTCTGGGACAATCATTCGAATAGTCGAACATTGGCTGTCTTACAGATAGCTCTTGTTTTGTCAATATTATGCCCCTTTGTAACATCGAAAATTTGGTGAAAGTTTTGCAGCATGTAAGACTATTATAATGGATGTTTTCAAAGCCTTCAGCATCATGAAATAAGCTCTCTGAGCCAGGTTCCATAACTCGGACAGTTTGCAAAATTATGCCCCTTTTCACATTAAAAACTGTTTATGGAAGAGTTTCAAATAGTTGAGTGTGCTGTCATTAGACACCTCTTGTTTTTATGTGTACCCCTTTTCGGACTTTATAGTAGTATTCTGTCAAGCATTTTCAGTGGGCACGGGTCATATAAACACCCAGAAAGGGCCAAATTCCTAAAAAAAACTTTCTTTTTTTTTAATTATCCCTATTTTTTTTTTGTTGTAATTTCTGTCTGAACTTAAATTTGTTTTGCACAAAGTCATGCCTGATTAACATTATAATGAACCAATTAATTTATTGAAGTTAATATTCTTTAAGATTTTAAGATTCATTTACAGAGGATGATTCTGTGCTCCCCCACCCCCAAATTAGCTGAGTGACCTAAAATCATCTAAGTTGCACCCAGCTATATATTTTCTCAAAATTTAGGTCCAGAAAACGCACCAGAGGCCACCATTGCACACTACTTTAATTATTTTAAAAATTTTCAGGGTAAAATCCCCATGACCCCCCTCAAATGAGGGGAGTTTCCAGTATCTCAAAATCTAGATAAAAAATGCACCAGATACCACGATTACACCCTCCTATGTTTACCTCAAAATTTTTGATTAAAAAATACACCAGCACCCGCCATTTCATACCTGTATTTCAAAAGTTTCCAGGGGGAGAGCCCCCTGACCCCCTAAATTAAGAGGAGTACCCCTCCAGTACCTCAACATTTAGTCCAAACAATGCACCAGTGCCCACCAGTTCATACCTGTATATCAAAAGTTTTCAGAGGGAGATCCCCGCTCTTCCCAACATGGACAAAAAGGCCTTACTCCAATCCGTACCCTCTCTCGGTGCTATGTACCTCGCCCTAATTTTTTGCCAGTTAGTGCTTGAAAGCCTGTACATAGCACCTTGAATTGTATAAAGCATCTGAAACAGTATCTGCATACATATCACCTGAAACTGTACATATCACCTAAAACTGTACATAGCACCTAAAACTGTACATATCACCTAAAACTGTACATAACACCTAAAACTGTACATAGCACCAAAAACTGTACATATCACCTAAAACTGTACATAGCACCTAAAACTGTACATATCACCTAAAACTGTACATATCACCTAAAACTGTACATAACATTGAAAAATGCACCTAAAACTGTACATTATAGCACCTAGAACTGTGTCTGCTTACATATCATCTGATACTGTGTCTGTGTGACAAAACAGACAAAAAACAAATTTAGTTTTATTTTTCGTAATAAGACAGTCAAAACAAACAAACATTTTGAGACATTTTTATTACACAACTTATATATTGTGGAATATTATATTTGTAGAAAATTTTTCGTTGCACATTAAATTAATTGCAAGGATATTTATCCAACAGACTGTAGTATATCATAAGATTCTTTCACTGCCTGGTGGTTGTAGTCTGGGATATCCAGCTTGAGGGTTACTGTTTTGGCGGGAATGATGCTCTGCCAAGTCTCTGCGTAAACAATTACCTGAGAGCTGGAGACTTCCACTTGCATCTACCATCAGTGATTGAATCTTTTTCTTGCGTGCCATACAAATAATAGTAAAAATAAATTCAAACAAATGACTTTCTTAGAATGCAGGAACTTTTATGTCTGTAAATAGGAAGTACCTTATGACGTTGCAAAGACACAATAAACGGTTTTGTTTTATCTTCTGCAATGGAATTACTTGTAGTTGTTTTTTTTTCTGTAAAATCGGGAAATATATTGTAAGGAACTATATATATCAAGGTATTTGATTTTATCCGGTAAACCGAAAATTGTTATAATTATTATGGGAATCTGCTACACAGATGTAGCTTGTTATACACCATTTAGAGCACGAGAGTCATGCCGGTGGTGTAAGATGGAGTTTCCACACACCAGTGTAATCTACAGAAATCCAAGTCTAGTAAGCAAATAATTGCTTAGCCTTGGAAGGAATTCCTGTGAAATGTTTTATTTATTAAATGTTTTAAAATCTTTGAAGATAGATACCTTACCATTTCAGAGTACTTGGCTTGGGGGCTACATTGGTGATAATGGAAGGCCAGTGTATGGGTTTGACACATTGAAGAAAACTCTTGGACCAGACTTTGATCTCATTGAGGATGTGAACATGCCGTTCTTCATCAGAGAAACTGCACATAAAAACCAGTGGTCTGTGGCACATGCCACAGTCTGGAGAAGAAAGTCATAAATTGTGCAATATATTTACTTGCTATAATTTGAAATATTTACCTTCTTAAACATGGTCATGGATAATAATAAAAAAGAATTGTATATAGTAAAACAGACTGCAAAACAATATATTGCTTGTTTTTTGACACATTCCAAACTATTTTCTGTATCCCATTTTTAGCTCAACTATTTAATGCATCAAAATCTGTGTTAACTAAGGCTCCCATGTTACATTTAAACAATTTTATGTCATGTTTGACTGTGAAATGTTTATAAAATTTCTATCTAGGTAAACAAAACGGTCACCCTGCCGACCATGAAAGACTTATTATGCTCATTAAACTGAACAACGCATTGTTTTCTTCCCTGTTAATAATATTGGATGTATTACCACTTTCTGTCAACAGTAAGCGGCCATTTTTATGCACTTTTTTGATATCATAAGGCCAGAATTCCATTATTGGAACACTATACATTGAATCAACATTATTACTTAAGAACCCTCCTAAACACAACTGTTTCTTGATGAGTAAAATGTTCACTGTTGAGAAGATTACAGTTAACAAAGGTTTAGAGAGGTTAAGGGGGTTTACAGTTTAGAGAAGTTTTGAGAGGTTATATTAGAGGGAGTTTTACAATTTTGAGAGGTTTATCATTAAGATGGGTTTACAATTAAGAGAAGTTTTGAGAGGTTATATTTTAGAGAGGTTTACAATTTAGAGTGGTTATTTTTTAGTAGAAGAAACGTGTTCTAGATCAAGAGGGGTTCAGCTGTACCATCTCTCTGATAATAAAGAAATAAGGAAGGTGCTTGAAATGATTTTACAAATCACTTATGTAATTGTTTCATTTGTGCAATAACATTGTTTACTACAACATTTAATATTCTCTCATTTTGGAGAATTGGCATTTCTTGTTTATGATATACCGGTAGGTAATTTTTAAATAAACTATAGGCACAGTATATATCTGATAACCTTTCACAATTATGCCCCTTTACTTGAATAACTCTAAAACAAATCTGCGTAAGAAGTGTTGATTACTAAAAAATATATGTAGAGAATCTGATGTCAGATCTTTATTTATACCTCTGATTTAGTGCAGATTTGTGTTATAAATTTTACAGCTGTGATACAAATAATCTAAATGTTGGCCATTGTACAGTAGGCAGGGTGCAAGACAACCAGAAAGTCAACGCAGGACTGCTACTAGTCAATAGGTTTTCAGTGCAATCCTCTGCTGAGGTGACGCATGATAATTTGACAAGATTTAGCATCTCCTCCACCCTATGTGGAGAAGTTATTGGTTACTTTCAATGGACATGAGAGCACTGGTTAACAGAATCTGTGAAAACTGATTGTAGTCACATATCTGTATTAGATGTCTACCATGGTTTTCTGGTCTGTCTCTAGACTATTTCAAATCTATGATGTACGAGAATGCATAACTGATATACTTTTAGAAATATAAATAATGATGAATCCAAAAAACAAGATAACTGTGATAATGAATATGTTTATAACCTTGTTGCTAATTAACCCGTACCCTGCTAAATTTCTAAAATGGACTGGTCCATCATTCAATTTAGGCAATACCATTTAATTTTCGAAGGGGTGTTCACTGAAAATTATTGACTGAATGGCGAACAGTGCAGACCATGATCAGACTGCACGGATGTGCAGGCTGATCTTGGTCTGCACTGGTCGCATAGGCAGAATCACTTGCCGCCAGCAGGCTAAGGGTTAATTCTTGTTAAGAAAACATGATAATGGTTTTGAGATGTATTATATTAGTAAAAAGTTGTTATAATTATTATTGTGATCTTTTTTACTTCTGTCTATTCTTGTGTTAATGTTTAAATAGTAACAAAATTTATGATATAACAGCCTGCCAACAGATTTTAGTTTAATTTATGTAGTCAAGAGTTTCTTTTTCTATGAACTATTAGAGATTTACAGTGTAAAATCCATCTGTCTTTTGACAAAAATATTTTAACTGCACCATGAGAAATCCAACATAGTGCATTTGTAACCAGATGGATAAACATAGTGCATTTGCAACCAGAGTGATCCAGACTAACCTGCGCATCTGCGCAGTCTGGTCAGGATCCATGCTGTTCGCTAATGGTTTCTCTAATTGCAATAGGCTTTGAAAGCAAACAGCATGGATCCTGGCCAGACTGTACGGATGAGCAGGCTGGTCTGGATCCATGCTGGTCGCAAATGCACTATGTTGGTTTTCTCATGGTGCGGCTCATTTATTAATTGAATAATGTTGCTCAAACCTAGCTGTTACAGTTGTTTCTGTTAAAGTGTTCTTTGATAGAGATACTGTCACAAACCTTATATTATTTTGTTAAGGGCATAATTATATTTGCTTTCTCTACTTCAATTTTCATAAACTGTACACACAAATATATTGGTGGTTTGTTGCCTCCCTTGTTACTGTCCCATTCAGTCATTCTGATTACCTAGCCCAATATGTACCTAGCTTGATAACAGTTTTCACTTAAATCACTTTTGGGAGCGTTTTTCTTCAGTTAAAAAAGCTATTTTCTCAATCAGAATGGGCCGTTTTCTCTAAAGTTGCACATAAACTGATTTGAAATATGTAGAAAGAAGTTCAGTACCCACAAAAAGGAGCAATTCTTTTTTTACACTTGTCGGTTAATTCAGCATTTCATGTGCTTGTTAAAAATATTTGCAAAGAATTGTAATAAAAACATTTTCTGTTTTGGAAGACAATTAGGTATATATATATATATATATATATATATATATATATATATATATATATATATATATATATATATATATGTAAAGTTTTCCTTTCAAAAAAGTGGGAAGTAGTTTTTGTCTTGACGTTTAGTTTAAACATTTATTTTATTTTGTAATGTACATCTTTGAAAAACTATTGAAAAACATACATACAATAGGGAAAACAATTGGTATGGTGCAATTAACTTAAATAGTTCCTCTCCCTATGGATGAATTACATACAATGGGAGGCATAGATAATCATGATTGTATTACCTTCAAATAAACTTGTTATTATATTCAGAAATTATAGACGGTAGAAAATTTCTTACTACATGTATTTAATACTGTTGCAACTGATATATTTTATGCTTTTTTCATCATTATTTACTATTATTATTATATTATTATTATTATTATTATCATATTATTATATTATTATTATTACTAGCTCGTGATTCTGTTACGGTAATGCAGTATTAAAAGTAATGCAACATGTTGGCAACTTTATTTTTGAGTTGTTTCCCTTGTATCGATACATTGCTTTAATACACCACAGAATTTAAAGTGGTTGGAGGACCTCTTTTACCTCTAGCTAATATGATTTATGGTTGATGGCCTCTGTCCAATCCTGGATCTTTTTACCACAGACTAACAAAATTCCTCTTGTCAGCAGGGATCGAATTAGTTGAATTGTATAATGTTTTACACAATATATGGCTACTTTTTAGCTGGCCGGCCCTTTAAGCTTGACTTACAACCAAGAGATTATGTGATTGATCTCCAGTAAAAGTGGATATTCTCCGGAACAAACCATTTTTCCATCACACCTAATTCATGCGAGAAGTTGTTGGTCTCTTGCAGGGAATAACTAGATACTGGTACATAAGCCAGGCACACTAGTTGGATCAGAGAGCTATACAATATAATAACAATGCACTATTTAAAATGTATGTCATTGCACATGACTGCAAAATTTTGTCTTCCAACAAAAGTCTATAATAATTGAGCCGCACCATGAAAAACCAACATAGTGCATTTGCGACCAGCATGGATCCAGACTAGCCTGCGCATCCGCGCAGTCTGGTCAGGATCCATGCTATTCGCTAACAGTTTCTTTAATTGCAATAGGCTTTAAAAGCAAACAGCATGGATCCTGACCAGACTGTGCGGATGCGCAGGCTGGTCTGGATCCATGCTGGTCGCAAATGCACTATGTTGGTTTTCTTATGGTGCGGCTCGTATATCAAACAATGTTTTTCTGTGACCATCAGCTAGCATGGAGTTCTATTTCCTGATTTTAGTGACACTAAAATTGTTTGATAAAACACAGCACAAAGGGAGCACTACTTGCTATTTGGACAACATAATTATTAAAGATATTATTCTCCAACTAAGATCAGAAAGTCGTTAAAGAATACATTCTTCCTTGATTGTGTGGTTCTTTATAAATTCCTTTGCAATCTAATATGCACTTGAATGTTAACCACTGATTATACTAGGAATATACAAATAACTTTTTTTCTCCCATCAATAGCAATTTGAAATGTATAGCATACTTGAGGCCGCTTAGGTGAAGTGATATTCATTTGCACATATTTGCAGTTGCATTCATAATAATAAATGAAAACAGTCGCGTCTTTGTGTCGCATTTCCAAGGTCCTTTTTTAGTGTTTCACCGAGGTGTATTTCCATACACAAGATACCATTGTGTGTTTTCCCTAATTGTACGGCACTAAAATCCTATATTTAGTACTTCACCGAAAATGACCTTCGATGGAATGTCTAGTGTTTGTGATTCATGTGTTAGTACAAACACTTAGGAGGACATCAAGAAGTTGGCAATGAGGCAATTAAATATGAAGAGGTACCCTTGTTTTCTATAGACATTGTTATGATCTTTGTTTGACCTCTGCTCTACATACTGTTCAAGTGTTCTTTGATATATTATTTTCCAGTATTAAGCTTCCTTATATTAGATAGGCATTTTACATATTTCTGGAAATGCACGACAAATGATTAGCTTGGTTTAACACCGGAAATGTCCCACGTACGATTTTTTCCAGTTGCTTACAATGAAATAGGAACTGTACCATACTGACGGTCTATAACCAAACCCAAAGACAGTTGAGGTCAGCAGTGACATTATTTCCAAACAAGCCAAGCTTTTACCTTAACCTTTAGCATGCTAGATAAACTGTCGTCTGCTGGGAATGTCGTCTGCTTAGATTGTAAAGTTCATTCAATTTGCTCCAAAACTGGAAGAAATATTGTCAGAGTAGCAAACAGCTTGGAACCTGATCAGACGCCGATTTAATCTGGTTCCAAGCTGTTTGCAAAGGCTGTTAAATTCGCCTGCAGCAGGCTAAGGGTTAAATTAAAGTTAAATATATATCTACTTAAAGTCCCAAAGGTGAAATTATATATTGTTGCTTTGATAAAACGCGGATGCTTCTTTCGGCCGCTCTAGGAGAACTGCGTTTGAAAGTCGTTATACATGTATATACCTCTACAGTCTCTGTGAGCAATTTAGTGACATTAAAATTTCGAGCCCATTGCCCTTTAAAGATCTCAAAAATACGTGTTTAAAAGTACATACTTTAAAAGTTTTCACTTTGCTCTAAGATTATATGTTAAACCAACATTAAGCAGACTTGATTAAAAACAACATTGTAGGGGACTAGTAATTATAACCATACTGTTGTAAATAAAATGTTGAAATCTTGGCTGTGGCAGAAAATCTCGGACTTTTAAAAATCTTAACACAAATGCACCTATTAGAAAGTCAAATAAATGTCCATATTACAAGCGAAGAAAAAAAGAAGTCGTGTGATTTAAGGAGAGTGTAGGGGTTTTTCAGGGACTATCCTAGAATTTTCTTCAAAGTCAAAATTACAGGAACTATCTGATAGTGCAGCCGGCTTTTTAGTCACACTCGCAGTTTTGTCATACGGTGACATTATAACTTAAATAATGGAATTACACATCAAACGATGAAATAACTGAACATCACGTGCGAGCTAAGCTAAACCACAACGTACCATAGTTATAGGTTATTAGCTTTGTATCGGGAAATATGCACGAGTTCTTCAGCGGAAATATTGCGCGACTTTAGGAGCGCAATATTCTTCCGCTGAAGAACGAGTGCATATTTCCCGATGCAAAGATAATAACCTTTTTATTACAAACGCATCTACACGTATAAATATAATGTAAATATCATAAATTTGTTCAATAGCCTGAATAGGACTAACAATACTGAACTAAATAGAAAAAAAAGTGCAACAACACACACTGAATTACGTCACGCACCCGATATGAAATTCAGGCGTCAGTGTATGGAAAAATATTCACGTTTCCGGTACCAGTGTAACTAAATGGGGAATAGAAACGAGTATGTAATAATCACTCGTGCACGCGCGACCCTCTGCAGTATATAAGAAGCCTAATTCTATATGCTTTTGAATGCCTTTGTTTCAAATAGTTCTGAAAAACACTATTGAAGGAAGAACTTAAATACTATTTAAGCAGGATGGGGACTTGATCTGTACGTGTAGTTTTTCACTAAAAGGAACATTATATTTGCTATGAATTGGGTACTAGGCTCCTAGTATTTGTGCTGTGTAACATTATGACAATTTATTTTCATTTTGTTTTTCAGCAATGATTTATTACATTCTGTCATGAATATTAAAAATTACCGCATTAAATCTATTCTGACTTCGTTCCTACATATTTTTGTTCGGTCGTAATTGCATAAATGCAAATTACCATGTTTTTAGTTATTTTAAGCGTTATTTGGAAGGAGGTAATTGAAAAAAGCCATGGTTTGACCTCCACATTGCGTGATTTTCATTGTAAACAGAACTATTATAACACTATAGGAGAGGATTGAAAAATTAACACATACCTTTGGTTGCTTAATTTGTCTATTTTTGAGACGAAACCATTGACAACAAAAGTGCTGTCTCAATGACTGTTTGACTTCATCCTTGTATTTCAACGAATTTAGAATTTAATTGAATAATTGCATTATTTTCATGAACATTTAATTGTATTTGCTATTTACTGCTGTTTGAATTGCGTCATAAGTGTCTCTTTAACGTTGCTTCCACCCAGAACTTTTGAATTAAAAGTTAAATATAGGGATATATTAGATCTAACGTTCTCACCAGTCCTGGCTTTTTGTAAGTTTAAATGACTCAGATGTTCTGTTGTATAAGTGAAATATTGTTAATAAAACGACGTTCCTTATAGGAACATTTCTACGCAGACGTTAACAAGAACTGCAGGAAAACATGTTCCGCTGTAATATTTACGTAACGCCATTAGTAATCCAGGTATGAGGAAAACAGTAGTTATGGGTATGGGGACATGAAAAGACGAGTTATGATTTGCTGGTTCTGGTGTAGCAGCACTGGAAAACTTTTGAGAATGTTGATGATTTATTTTTGCACGATTGTAACCAAGGATTGATCCTTATCAGATGAATACTGTAGCTGAATGATTGAACGACTAACCTCTTTTCCACTAGAATTTTAAAGTACGTTTGTAGAACTGAATAGCAACAGTATGTATACATATAAGGTAGATGTTTCATATCACAAATATTTAATGTTCGATTAAAAAAGTTACGACAATTTTTGTTAAGCAGATCTACCAAATTGGATTATATTCAACTGATTTAGATTATATCCAAAACAAACATTACGCTTCCGTAGCAATATATAAAAAGCTCTGTATCGTATTTTCTTATAGCGTTATTTTTATATCTTTACTGTTTCACTTTGACCAAAAAATTAAAGTAATTCGCCAAAACCTTAATGATAATATCTTATAGTTACGTGAACAATTGAAAATGATAAATTGAATGATAAATATTTCACGGCAGATTTGTGGTCAGTTTCATGCCTGATATAGTTCCGTATTGTCCAGTGATCTCACTGTTTGTACCACTGGTGATTCAGTTACATATGCCCCTAATGCGATGACCATTTGGCGGAAATTTGCCCAGTGGTCATTTTTGGCACAAATAATTACGATGTGACAAAATGATTAAAGAAGGTGATGTGTAGACCGCCCAACTTGATATGTTTAATATTTTTGCCACAAAAATTTAGTTATCTATGAAAAACAGTCAATATTACTAATATACATTTTTCAGATAAATGTAGCCTTTTGTGGTGTGTGTAACTGGCATCCCGCATAACCAGCGTTCAACGTCCCGATTTGCTGAAAACATGAGCTACAAGGGAGCCAAGACAAAACTCACGGTTTTTAGTCCGCAGTTTTGTGTTTTTTGCCGCTTTCTCAGAATGTATTTGAGTGTTTTGCGTATCAATAGTGTACATGTATATACGTGCACATTTTTAATTGGCTGATCTTGAAAAAAAAAAAGTGGCGTTCAAAAATTTATATCTCTTTCAGGGATTTTTGTTTTTGTTTTTTTAAACATGTAGTATAAATTCTAGTACTTTTGTGAAAGAATGACATCAAGCCCATATTCATTACCACTGTGGACCATAACTTAAGACATATACTCTACAAGCTCCTTTGTTTTGCTCCAGATTCAACAGACATCTTTCAAACCAGACAATACAAATGCTGTATATATGTATAGTTATCAACATGTGTATGTAATATTACACGAACGACAATTTGAAAGTCAAAGTTGACATGCAACTTTTATACATACTGTCTGCATGGTGGTTTCAATTCAGTGTTTTAAAGCCCCGAAACAACAATTGAATGAATTACCACACAATGAATGGTAATTCCCATAAGTTGGCCAACTGGGAAATCGAAAAGCATGTCAATATATGAGCCGTTCCATGAGAAAACCAACATAGTGGCTTTGCGACCAGCATGGATCCAGACCAGCCTGCGCACCCGCGCAGTCTGGTCAGGATCCATGCTGTTCGCTAACGGTTTCTCTAATTGCAATAGGCTTTGAAAGCGAACAGCACAGTCCGCGCAGTCTGGTCAGGATCCATGCTGTTCGCTTTTATAAGCCTACTACGCGGCTCAAATATCGTTGACAATCAATGTATACCTTTGGCGTCTCGATGCTATTTATTTTCAATAGAAAATCCTAAAGTCTTGAAAAACTCAGGTTGGTCTTCTGAGTCATAAGTACAACTGGGCCAATACGGCAATCTAATTAAAACTTTTGTTATATAAGAAAACAATCGTAATGTTCTTATACCTTGCCTATCAGCTGATAATAAGGTAAAAATACTACCGTATTAAAAGATCAAAGTGCCGCAAAACATCCTAATCCGCTTATATTTGGTCAAATCAGGGTGAAAAGAGCAGGGAAACACCCCAAGTGGGTTCAACGCTCATCGTCTGCTTTTGTTCATTTGATCATTACCGAATTGGTCCGATTTGTTATCTCATAAGCTGTCGCCAGGATCTGTTCTTTTGTTGATTTCAAGTAGGTTTAAAGAATAAAAAAAGTGATAACACCTTCATTTTGCCTTCTTGCAAGAGGGTTGCAGATTTTCTCACGACCTTTATCCACAAACAACATTTTATGCGAAATATCTAAACAGCAAAGTTCCAAAACTAGAAAGACTTGTATCGTATTAAACTGAAAAGGTTGTTTCGGTAGACATGCAGCGACAAGTAAATTATTTGCAGAATTGTCAAAGACAGAAATAGCGCTTTCGCCCAATTTTCTTGTACCGTTAAAGACACAACACACCGCAAAAGATATTCACCTTTATTTAGTTCTAAACATTTTGTAGAACAGAGTGCTTTAAGAAATGCTAACAGTGTCTTATGTCCTTACATGTCAAATTTAAGTTGCGACGAAATACAGTGCAATTCGGAAATGTTTGTGATTTATTTCGTCATCGGCATTTGAATGTATGCCACATTTTGCATAAATTAGTTTCAACTCTTGAAAGATTTTATTATGAAACACAACAATAAAACCTATTTTGAGATACATATGAAAACTAGTATGTCGTGAACTGCAGCTTCAATGTGACAGACAAACAGTGCGTCACCTCAGCGTAACATCGCTGACGTGACGACTTTTTCATTTGCGCATCATGGCAGGTTGTACCATACCTGTTCGCATTAGCCATAGTTCCTAGGTTGCAATAGGCTTTGAAAGCGAACAGCATGGATCCTGACCAGACTGCGCGGATGCGCAGGCTGGTCTGTTCCATACTGGTCGCAAAAGCACTATGTTGGTTTTCACATGGCGCGGCTCATTTATATTGTTGCTGAAACGATTTATGTCACCTGAAGCTTCAGCACTGACCACTATTTTTAGTAGTCAAAGATCACACGTCAGAGACGTCAAAATGCATACAAAATATTAAACTTATATAATTACATTTTTAATTGTGAACGTCTTCCGAATGACTTTATTTTCCGTTGTCTGCAAGGAAGCGGCGCATGCTACTTTGTGAGTGCTTCACTTCCAGTCAACAACCAGAGGCCAACTTGAGGGTAAGAACCTTTCATGAATTTTGTAACCCCAAAATATATTTGCTGTCAACTTCTTCTGTCATAGATGTCGACCTCCCAAAATTATTATTGGACATAAATCGAGTATGTGAAAAGTAAATATTATTTCGCATTCGAAATTAATTCCTAATGTAAATTTCAGATAAACGACATATTAAACCAGTCTTCTTTAAGAAAGTCCCGGTTATGTTTTTGTAATAGCCTTATACAAGGGGTCACCTCAAGTTTGTGTACGAAAATTTATCAATTTTTATGATCCGGGTAATACTAAAACCACACCAACCACAAAACATAAATAATTAATTATTTTGTTGTTATTTTTTGACAGTTCACTTAAAAGTCATGATACAAAAAATAATTGTCTTGTTTATATTTCATTTACATCTACATTCTTTACGCAATAAAGTATATTTGGATACCTTTGATAAAATTCTTTTGATTATTACCTGCCACATTACAGAATCTCAAATATATCAGACTGCTTGTCATCTAGGCCGTAGAGCTTTTGGCGGACTCAAGACGTTCCTTCTTTATATTTTTTTCGTTTTGTGGCTTTCATTAAAGTTCTGAAAAATTACATAAAGAAAGAATTACTAGTAAAAGTAGCTACACAAACATCATATATTAAGGTATCCGATCCACAAATAGATAATATTACGATGCCTGTTGACCCCAAATTTTTGGGGTATCATTTGAAAGAGTTGTTTGTGTCTGCTGAACAAGAATTAGTAAATAAGATGACCATAATGACATGCACGAATCGTTAGTCATGCTTTTTGACTTCGAGATGATAAATCTTACGCTGTATTAACTGGATTTCTGTTGAAGTATCATTGAAGACTATAAAGTAAAAAAAAATCTGTAACATATTTTGTCATGTAATTTATATTTTCTTTTTCAGTAGATAATACACTTTTAAATGATACCAAAATTTTATTAGCTTACCAGGCATCAATATTTGATATATTTTAATAGCACTGTTATATAGACCGGATACCTTAAATTAAGCTACAAAATACAATGCAACTTCTGAAGAGCAATATTATAGGGAAGCTTCACTGCAGTAGGTGGATTTTTTTAGGATTTCGTTTCAGTATAAAATAATGAAAAACAAACTGCGTAATCAGCATTAGCCCAGGGGTAACCAGCAATACTACAAAACTCGTTTCATCTTTTAATTCAGTTTTGTTCGATTCCGGACAAAAATATACAGACATATATGTTGAACTGTTGACCTTGTTGGCCTGTTATGTGTAGATTAATATATGATAAAATCTTGATGCTGAATCATTTTATTGGAGCCGTCATTGCCAATATTATGTTTTGACCATTCCGTCCGATAAACCACATATATAATCATGTTGCATCTTCCCATGGTAATATTTATATTTTCAAAAAGACTAACTCCGGATATGTGATCCATTTGAATCCCTGTTGGTATATCAAGTTAGTTATTTTTATTCTAACTGATATGTAAATTGTGTGCTATAACTAGAATGGGTAAAAATAATTCATAATGTGTTTACAACTGAATATATTAACGAAATGAATTGTACAATCTTGAAAGTCGGGAACTTTTCACACTAAAGGTGATGTTCTCTTTAAGCATTGAATAATGACAAAAATAGTTGATGCCAGGGTAGTATTTCTTATAATTATTTGCAGAAGAGTCAAGGTATAAGAATTAAAAATAAAAAACTTCATTTCTCATACTTTTAGTTCATACCCTCGTGGCGATCAGGAATGAGGTGTCGGGAGTGATTGATTAAGTTATAGAACTTCCTTCAAAAATCGACCTAAAATAGATTATGTATAAACTAAGAATTAAAAGGAATGTTGAGGCCAATTGCCTCTGATCCGTGCATACATTGTTAAACCATTAGCGGACAAAATACGGCGCCAGTACGCGCAAAATTCCCGAAATCGGCATCTGAAACACGCGACAGAACTGAATTACACAACAGAAATCAGAATTCCCTAAGTAGGTATACCACTAAGTACGAAAAAAAAGTACGATATCTTTTCACGGAAGGTCTTTTCCTGGATGAGGAAATAACGACCTGACAGAAATTAGTCATTTTATTTTTCCTTGTATTGCATTCCATAAAATGTTTCTGTGGAGTGTTGCTTTATTTCTAAATCATCACACACGGTCCATTAACAAAATAACAGCAGAAGCACAATTATGTTCAAAGAAACAACTGACCCGAAATGACAGTAATTTGTGCCAATTTGCACATCAAAAATACATTTTGAACATTCTCCAAGTAAGTATCAACGCAGTAGGTCGATAGAACATAAATTATAATTAGCATGCGGTTTACTTTCAGCCTTCAAACACCATTATTCAAATGACACATTGATATTTATACCGTTTCTCTTTGAAGTACCTTAATCAGTAACTACAACCGAGTGTGACCTGGTGAACGATGGTGAAATTAGTAAATAAAGTTGTTAAAGATGATATCTTTAATAGGGTTTACAATTTTCCCATGAAATCTTAAAATGGTCTTTTAGTTGCAGGTCAGACGGGACAGAGGACAAAGCAAATGTATTGAATAAGGTATAAGTGCAATCCATGGATCTAGTAATCGCCTCCCTTTAGAAGCTGTTAAAAGGAGAAAAACTACATACTTTAATGCTTGCACAATCTGTCAAATTTATGTCTTTCTTTATGATACTAACTAGACAAATTACTCGCCTTACACAGCCAAAGGAAAAGGCCACTTTATTTCTTTAACCAGTCTTTAAAAAACGAGTACAAATTTCCACAGAATTTGCAAAGATAAATGTTGTATATGTAGTTTTGCACGAATATATTTTCAGTTTTTTTAAGTCGCATGATGTAACTAGTTGAAGTGCCTATATTATGTGGATGGAAGAAAATTATTGAATATCATTTAAAACAAGAAAGGAAGGTTTGCGTCCGACGGGTGTCTCACATGATAACCGATTTGGATTTCACGACTGCGGGAAGTGCGTGGAAGTCAATGGCGAATACTTCGAAGCAGCGAAAAACTAAATTTGAAGTCTGTACACAGACTGTTTTTACCATATTCCAGCACGATTGTCATTATTTTTAGAATGGCCCTCGTATTAGCAAGAAAACATTTTGCATTTGACAGATTTCATATTGTTTGTTTTGGTTTGACATTATGCTCTTAACATGTATATATTGCTACTTTTCCAGCACGTGCTTAACCAGTATTTGTAAATCAGTATGGCAATTAAACGTATTGTTGCATAATTGTAATAACGTAACGTAACACGTGTTTGTCTTCTTCTTCTAAATACGCTGCTCTCAAATGAAAATATGAGTCTGAAAGTGGTAAGTTACTTAACTCAAAGTGATCGTTATGTAAGGAGTTAATGTCGTCGCCAATTCCGAATGCGTCAGCTATAAGTACAATGGCGTAAGTGAATCTGTCTTGGTAATTAGATTAACAATCGGTGTATAATTAGTACTAATATCTCTGACGTCATTCCTTGCACTATTGTTCCTTCGAAATGCCATTGGTTTAACATAACTGTGTCTTGTCTTGATGTCAATATTTCCTAGACTAATTCATTAATTGAGACAAAAAAAGAAATAATAACCGTCGTCGTCAACATCTCTAATTTAAGTACTGAAAGCCAGCATCATTCTTGCGCGAGTTTTCCATTGGTTTAACTTACCTTGGAATTGTTTCATTTTCAAGTTCAGACAAATATTTACTTTATATAGAATATCGCTTATACGATGCCTAACGACATTATTGTAGCAAAAAGATATAGTTATTTAACGCTTTCAAAGTTATTACAAATATGATAACAAATAATTATAAATTTTGTATATTGACAATACGAGTATATATTCTAAAAAATCCAATCAAACATTTGCCGTAGAATGATAAAGAACGGATTTTAATTGTGCACTGACGCCACCTGCACCACATGGAGGACTACATTGGTAACCCTCCCTTTCTGCAGAACATACATCCGTCAATACTAGTACTAGCATTTCTATTACGTCCAAACGAGTAAAATATGAGTAAAGCAGTGTCAGTACCTCTCTCGCGTCGGCAACTTCTACGAAGCTGTTCTTGCTCCATGGCTGCTTTACGCATCACCTTATTGTACGAGTTTAGACGATTCATTTATACTATATAATACAGGCAAGATCTTCAGTGGGTTCTTCTCAAAAAAGTGTTCATGTCCTTTATAATACCTTCCTCAAGTTGTTTCTTTAGACTGCGCTTGTACCGACCTACCTCTTTATTGCACTTGAGTTATATAAAGTCCAAAGGAGTTTATGTTTAGGTAATGTGTTTGTGTGTATTTTGTTTCCTTGTAGTGTAATATTAAACTTGTTAAAACAGTAAACATTTCGATGCGGTGTGGATTTAATGGTATTTAACTAATTCACCCGGTAAGTGATAACTTAACGCCTTAGAAGTGTTGGCGAGGTTGCATGTCGGTCGGCAATGTGTCGGCATTACAAAGGTAAACAGATACTAAGTATGTTTGTTAAGAGATTGATGTGAGAGTAACTTTTGACTCTGAATTTCAACAACAGTACGATTTCACAAGCTACTCCAGCTACTAATCGTATAATTGAAGAACAACACAAATATCTTCCAACTGCAAATACCTTACGCCGGGAAAAATAATCCACGGATACTTGGGATTTAGTGGCTCCTTTGTGCTTGTTGTTTTCTTATCAAGACATTCCGTTCGAACTTGGTCAGTCAATTTATGTCACTAATTGATAATACATCTTTGTCATTTCTCTTTCAAAACAATCATGCCGTATTAATTGTCTTCTTTTAACAAGCGCTATTAGATCTCACAATATGTGATATTTGCTACCTACGTTCGTAAAAGTGCACGATATTTGATCAAAATCTGTCAGAACCTGTTGTTTTGTCAACACGTTTACAAGAAATTAGCTCAAGATCTTTGTCAACATGGTGTCTTTTCTGCAATTGCATGTGTTTCTTTCGCACCAACAACTCCGGTGACATTACGATTTTGCCGGCTCGCTTCAGAGGTAAAGCGTTAGGAATGCACGACGGGGATAAGTAAAACTTCAAAATATTTCCATAAAGAGGAAGTACATGGTTTGTTGGTACTTTAAATATGAAGAAGGCACGGAAAGGAAAAGAAATTAACAAAATGTGTTCAATGGAAAAATGCGTGTTATTCCTGCCTTTCTTCTTACAGTCCCGTATTCCTTTAACAGTGTTGTTATATTTTCTCGTACTTTGGGATCATGGAGAACATTCCGTTTTAGTTTTACTATAATATAATTCTGCAAAGCATCAGGAGTGTGACAAACCGTGACGTCACTTCCTATTATGAATATGCTAAGTTAAACCGAGCCTGCTGTGTTGCTTAGTTGCGTTCCATGCTTTCAGAGGATCTTTTCAAGGATTTTATTAGGCTTTAACAGCTGTCTTTTTTTCTTTTTCTCTTATTTAAGTGACACAGATTATGATGAATCTTTGCAGGAAATGTGAATTTTTCAGCTACAAACAGCTCTGCAAAATTGAGTAAGTATAAATTTGCAATAATCAGTGACACGACAATCGAACATTTAGAAACATCACCTTAACTGACCACTGAACATGTTATCGAACTGAATGTGTTTAATCTGTCTGAACAAATCTGTGAGATGCAAATAATTTCTCATGCCATATCATCTAGAATATAAACCAGTTCGCATAACTGCTTGAATAAATTAGGATATAAAATGACTTCTGTACTTGTCAGGGTATTCGGGAACAGATTTATTCGTTTTCAACGTAAATGTATACATTTCATGCAATTTCAAACTTACTTATCAAGTGCTAAACAAAAGTCAACACTATTAACATTATAATTAGGTTTTTCGGCTTCTCCTCGCTTAGATATTCGGCAATGTGTCAACGAACAGTCGCATCCACCGCAGTGTGGACAGCACTTACAGTGATAAGTATGACAAGGGCTATATAAATATGTATGGTTTACCAGCCGAGAAAGGAATGCGTGCATGTCGTGTCTGACTGCCCGGTAGTGGTACAGATAGTCTGGTCCTCCCACAATAGATTAATAGCCGCTTGATTGCTTCAAAGACAATACAGGTACATTCGTGCATGTCAGCGGATCTTCCATCATACGCGTTAGAGATAACACCATAGACTGAGCATTTATTTTAGACTTTCACCTTTGTAACAAAGAAAGTCTTCACGGTGAAAAAATACCTCGGATTTCCCCAAACTTTCATTTTTTGTACGGTTGCAGACAGAATTCCTAGGTTGAACATACAGATCACTGCGACATTGATTCATGTGTTTTGTTAAAGAAATGAAAATGTAATTAATTTACATTTCGTGGTAAAAACAAACTTACTGGAACGATTGATCTAGGAGAAAGGGGATTTCATCCTCAAAGAGTATTGAAACATTATGGTCCATCAAAATGAACAACATGCATTATAATAGAACACGGAATATGTTGGCCTTGATCTAAACTGGGTGTACCTTGATCTGGGTTAACCAGAAACGACCTTTTAAAAAGGTGTAAAACATGAAAATATCTTTCACAATTGCAGTTGCGCAAACATGGTAGACACAGTATGTCTAGTCTTAAAAAAGATTGAAGAGAAAGTTTCTTACTACAGAAGTAATGTTGTCTGTTGTCAATGTAATTCAGACACTTCGCTGTTGAAAGAGTCATTTTGGCGGAGAGCTTTCTATCTGAGCTACTTCTTTAAAGAGACTACAGTATAAAATGCTATTTCAGGGGGTCGTGTCAGTGTCATTGTCGAGTGGAAAACCCACCAGGGGGCCATCGTCTGTATATATTTGTTTAGGAACGCTCGAACTCTTCAGACCTAAACTGAATAATTGTTTATGCAAAAAACATTGTTTTGAACGAAAGGAATATTGCTTTTGACAATACATGTTAATAAGGGGGATTGCTTGTGTTTATATTGAATAACACCTATATCACGTCCGAAATGAATTAGGCTGACAAGCATGCAGTCCAAATACATTCAATTCAATTCAATTTATTTAGGTATATGATCAATAATGCAAATTACATAAAAGGTGGACAACAACATAGAAGTTACACGAAAACAATACATATTCATACTAACAAGATAGTTTTGCTAGTCAATTAATTGCACAAAAGTCTTTTCGGATGATATATAGTAGTGATCACGTATACCTGGGATAGCCCAATAAAGTACAAGTACTTATGTCCATTGAGGTCCCTGGATATATGTGGAGATGTCATGTTTCAAAATCACTGGAATCATTGACTCATAATATCAAGGTCTTGCCCTGGCGCATAAGTCCCGGTTGTTTTTGTTGTTGCTTTTTGATCAAATATGGTAAATCCTAGTGAGAAAGTGGATAATTCATACAATTTAGAATGCCGTTGGTGCATAAACCATACGGAGCAGACTGCAAATCTGTAAAAATAAATAGTGGCGAATAATACTGTCTAGTTATCCTCTTATTTCTGATAGAAATGACGATAAATAATGACCTGCTCAATGAAAAACAACATAGTGGTTGCGACCCTGCAATGATCCAGATCTACCTGCGCATCCCAGATCTGGTCAAAAGGTGAATCTATTCTGCTTCGCTTTAAACCAATTGGATTGAAAAACGATGTTGACGAAATCAGACATGGATCTCACCAGACTGTGCGGCAATACGCAGGCTGTCTGGATCCATTGTCGCACACCCACTATGTTGGTTTTCTCATGGCACGGCTCAAATGTAAATTAACTATACAATATCATCTGCAATGACAATACCAACGATGTTGTTACCTCTTGCAAATAACTTTTCCAGATTTCTATAAAGATCTTCACTAGATTCGGAAAAAAGGTAGAATCTATATACAATCAAAATTGATGTTAAAATACACAAAAATACATCTGATAAAGAATGCGATGTGCATCGAAAATTCAAAAGACACTGAAGTTTATGTATTCATACGCACTGAACTGATTATTAGCGGCAAATTACAACCACTTTTCATATTTTTAAATCATTCATTTCTGATATTTGCTGTCGATGTGTTTTCTGATAATGTCCCCTCAATAAAAGAGGATTTAAACGTAATAATTCAGTTAGGGGAGGGGAAGAATAATAAATTTGCAAACGGTTGGGATTAAATTTCTATCAAAATGGTATTTTGAAGAGACTTGAGGCAATTGGGAAAAACAGTAAAAGTTGCACGATAATAGACGGGTCACATTTTTAGACAGACAATTACTTATCTAACAATCTCTTAGCAAATCTATCGTATTTATCCTTTCATTTAAATGGAAAGTTTGCGATTAAGTTTTAAAATTGTTCAAGGTTGAAATCCAGTTTGAAAAAAAAAAAAACAACGTTCACCAAACTCGTTATAGGTCAGACTGGAAAATTCTTCCATGTTCTATGTAAAAAAACTGAAGCAACATAAAATGCATTGAATTAATCTTTTTATCATACTTGTTCTGTTTTAATGCGGCTATGTTTACTTTAGATAATAACAGAACAAACGGCGAATAGAGACAGCGTAACTATGAAGGAATCTTTTTTTTACGGGAAGATTTTGTTCAGATACCTCGAAGTAATCACAGTTCAGAAATAATGGTAGATCCCAAAAGTTCTAAGTTTGTTACAAACGGCTCCTTTCTTCACTTTCAATGCTATTGTCTTCTTAAACTTACGTGACAGGTCCATGACTGGCTTTTAGTTTTGTTATATACCGATCATAATAATTATACATCAAAAGTCTATTATAAAGTGGTCTCAATATCAGGTCTGTTTTATAATACAATAATGAGTATGTGACTAGAAATATTATCCTCGTTTGATTCATTTAGAGTGTGGTACATAATTTAGTCCAGTTAAAGTTCTTTTTACATATTTATGTATTGCTTTTGCAAGTCAAGCATTATATATTTTTTTTTATTTTGAAATTTATATGTATTTAACTAATGTTCTTTATGAGGCATTGTTGAATATGCAGTAAAATTTATCACTTCAATAATTACGTTTGGTTTAAAAGAATTCGTCAAATCTTTTCAATATAATGATCAATTACAAAAATGAAAATTGAAATGAAACATATCAAAAATGCAATTAAAAAAGCTTTTTATACCAATTCTGCGTGCACTTGATCATAATAACGCTGCCACACAAAAGTCAAAACATGACTGTAATGAAATTAACAGGCAATAAAACGCAACATTTAGCGGCGTTCTTGCTGTGATTTTGGCGACGGTGAAAGAACACAAAGCGGGCAGGCTTTGTCGTCTGCTTTATAGGCAGTTTTTCACTTATCAAAGAATTTTGATAAAAATCGATAAGTTAATAAAGGACTTTGAAAATTTTCATTTGAATTTGTTAAGGGAATAAGTTCCTAGCTGAAAACTGTGTACTTGGCGGACAAACGATTTTTGGGTGTGTATTTACTAAAAAATTTGAATATTGCATTAAAGTGACATTCAACTGCATCCTCAAATTTTCCTAAGCATTTTGCATCCAACCAGACCAAACAAAAAAGAATATTCCCTTTTGAAATAACAACAGTTAATGTTGTGATAGCTCATAGTAAATCTATATAGACTGTGGTGACACCTTATACCTTTTAAACCTGAAGTATACGAAGATAGACAACAACGCGGTCTATTGTAAAAAGTAAAAGTGAACGATTTGTCTTTTGGAAAGCCAGACGTCGTTCTCATTCGTGTTTGGCCTTTAAAGTGTTCTTCTGTATGAATCAGGGTGTTTTCTTGGGAGAAATTATTTTATGTGTTAGAATTTCGAAAGCTTGGACAAGGTGCCCCTTTTCACCATACAGCAGAATATGATATAGCTCTTTAAATTCACCAAAAGACAGTTATGTTCGTTTATGAGACACAATGACTCAAAGTGAATTGCTAACAGCTGTACCATCGCAAGTTTGTTCCTAAACTACCAGTTTTGTTAACAAACAAACACTGATAAGAGATAAAATACTCACTATTCAATCACATTTAAAACGCACGAACAAGAAATTAATCAACAAAGTGACGTTTATGTTCAATAAACTATACATAAGACTGTGTTTTCTGTAAACATTTTAATTGTTTGAACTTTGTACCATATATTCTGATATACCATGGCAATGAATATTATGTTAAGTTGTTAACCTTTTCAATTTTGTGTAATGAAATGGTTTAACATTATTTGTTACTTTCACTAGAATTCAAGCTAAACAATCGTTTTCTACAAAATGCATCGCTGGGAGGACATTAATTACAACTACGAAGATGCAGCGCCAAACTTTAACGCTACTATGCTACTACTTTGCATAAAATCGTTTGAAATAAAACGTAAGTTGGCGAGATAACAAACTTAAAAGTGAAAGCCAGTATGACATATTTTCTACATAAACATTAACATACCACACAAGTGAACATACAAAGCATTTGTTTTTATTCATAACATTTTTTAAAAAAACTCCAAGAATCTCTTCACCTTGCAAAATATTATTTTTTTAAATAATTTCTAAGATAACATTTCAATTTATAAAGATGTAATAGCGTTCCTTTATAGACCGCCATTACTCTCGAAAGAGAAAAAGAAAAAAAGTTTCTTGCGAAAACTATAGCTTTGACAGAAATTCGTTTGGATTTACAACATACTTCCACAGATTTAAAGTAAAATATAAATAAGTTTTACTATTCGTGTAATTCTATATAGAATTCATTTAGAAGTGAAAAAGGTTGACTTGCAAGAACATATATTGTCATTGGGATGGTGAAAGATAATGGATGCGTCATGGCAGAGAAACTTTCGCCTACTATGACGTCGTTATGTTCACATTGTTGCTGAACATTGTCTAACAATGTACAAGATGTCATGTTACATACCAGTGAGACAGAGTAAGTGTCAATACGAACCAATTCAAGGCCTGTTTTGTATGTCTTGGATCCTTCAAATTATTCATGATCTGTCCTTGAACTTATAAATTATGTCCTTAAGCGTTTTCCTTCTTATCGCCGCTTTTCTATCATCTATGGTCATTTGCGATGTTTTCTCCTCTCAATTAAATGATCATAATTGCTAAAAAACAGGTTCATCAACCCATTTTGAAAGAGGATTGCTTTTATATGTGTTTTGATGATCGAGTATTCAAATTTAGGAAATCATCAATTACGATTTTATCGATCAGCTTTGACCTGTTCAACAACACTGTTCAACTCAACCTTTGAAAAAAAGATGATTAGTTTAAAGACATATCTATGATAAAGATGTTATCAAAGAAACAGTTATACTCAAAATATATTTGATATTCATTCGTTATACAGACCATAGGTCGCTACAAGAGCAGTTTTAAAACATAATGAAATTGTAACAAAACATTGCATACGCTCTTCATCTATGTTCGGTTTGCTTTAAATGCTAGACATATTCTGTAACAGTTTGGTGCTGGAAGAAGTGCAAGAATCCTTTCAAAAAGTCCATTAAATCTGTACATATATACATGTATATCTTGGCTACAACACAAGTTATAAAATTAGTATTAAGTGTAATGTGACAAACTAATCATGTGAAAAAAAAAACATTTATTTATGAAGCTGATAGTGTATTTCTCCACGTCCCGGGTACCCCGGGGGCGACACCATGTAAACTATAGAGGTTAAAGTATTCATGCCTGCAATGTTTATATGACCTTACCTGCTTAACCTGGTTAGAGAGGTGATGTTTTGAAAGTTTTATAATCATATGCGGTTTGATTAAGTACGGGTTGGTGAATCTGAATAAAATTAAATAAATAGGTGAAGGTAAAAATGTGTGCATCGTATAACCACATAGTCAAATATTTATAGTCAAAATAACGGAACGACAGTTTTCGTTTATTGTTGTTGTTGTTTTTCTGAATTTTTAGTCAGTGAATATGCGACAGGTTGACTTTTTTCTCATAGATTATCTTCTCGATTTGAATACACACCCAGCAAAAGTTCTACAATACAGTGTATAGATCACATTAAAAAGTTCATAGAACGGAAACTTTTAGAACAGAGCCAAATAGTCAGTAATTCTTTTCCCTTTGAATCATGTACATTTTTTGAAAAAAGTTTCTCAACAAGGATATGTATAGGGCTAACATGACCTATTGCAAGAAAAATCATTTTTATTGATCATTATATAATCATCATGAGGCATATAATTTTGTGTTTGAACAGTCTCTTACTCATCTAAGTTTTTTTTTGTCTGAAATGATATCCTTGTGAATGAATCATAATTCGCTCTTAAAATACAAATTCGATTATGAATTTACTTCTGTATTGAAAATGGTTTTGGTGTATTGATTTTCATCTAGATCTTAAGCAATGAGATGCTATAAAACAAAATTTCTTGCCAAGATAAAAGTTTTCGATTGACTTCGTGAGCATGAATAAATAAACACATAAAACTGTGTTTGTTGGTAATTTAAAATACATTTACATTGAAGCAATTATATTTCAAATATAAAATAATTTCCCACGACCAAGATTGTAAATGTTATTCATCTTCTGTATTTTGTCATCAACTTTTAAAAACAAATGACTTAGGCTGTAATGCCAATGAAAAATAGTCAGATAGCATGCACTAAGCCAGGTATGGGAGTTAAACTTAGTGCTGCTTAACTGATAGTCAAGACGACATCCATCATCCTGTCACCCTCTCACACTGAACTATCAAGTGCAAAAATAAACGGTACTTTAAAGTAGTTTACAGTTAACAAGATAGCGCCCCCGCCCCCACTGATGTTTTAAGAAATAAGAAATTTAGGGAATTGTCACCTTATTTCCATGTAAACATTTGCTTCATTTTCATGATCTGCAAGAAAACAGTTAGTTCAAGAGAAAGTTGTGACTATGTGTAACAAACTTTTTTGGTCTCTACAGAGAACTGATTATAAACATAAATTAACACGACCAGCAATAACCATACTATAGAGCAAAATCTATCCCGGTTATTCTGCAATAAACCATCGCGTGCAAATGACTCATCCGATCAAGTGCTTAAAAACGCGGTGTCGTTAAAAATTAGTTACGCTTTTTCTACACTGTTGATAGTAATATGTCGTGTTAGAATTCGAATAATAAGTTCCCAAGTGTGATTATCGCAGAATAACCAGTTTTCGTTCTAATGCCGAACAATGTATCACTCAGGCCTACCGGAATTTTCGTGCATATTTCTTTCACCATAAGACTCAGACCCACAATCCTGGTTATCATACGTATAAACCACGTCTGAAACTTTATTCTTAAACAATAAGACCAACAAGTCCGTTGTACTCTTACAAATATATTCTACGTGGATGAAGAGGTTTTATTGCCATTTAAATAGGGTTTGAGAGGTGTTGCACATTTCATTACTCTCATAAACAGACTCATCAAACCAAGTCTGCTATTATTCTTTTTGATTGTATTATTTGCTTCCAAGGGATCTTTTTACAGATTTTATTTCCGTTATTCCTGGCGTATCTTCCCTTAAATCAAAATTATGATAGTTTAATATTAATTAAAGTATATCCTCTCGTAACATCTCAAATATTCAGGTCAGCTCTTTACCTATGAGGAAATTATTAGCTGGAAAATAGTTTGACATATTTCGTGTTGTTTTGGTTTGATATTATAGTCTTATTATGCATATCTTGCTACTTTTTCCGCAAGTGCCTAATCAATATTTATTTATGAGCCGTGCCATGAGAAAACCAACATAGTGGCTTTGCGACCAGCATGGATCCAGACCAGACTGCGCGTCTGGTCAGGATCCATGCAGTTCGCTTTAAAAGTCTATTGCAATTAGAGAAACTGTTAGCGAACAGCATGGATTCTGACCAGACTGCGCGGATGCGCAGGCTGGTCTGGATCCATGCTGGTCGCAAAGCCACTATGATGGTTTTTTCATGGCGCGGCTGATTTATATATTCATATTTCTAATTATCCTATGCTTCAAGTAATTGATGAAATAAAATACGTCATATGTCTGGAAGACGTATGTCACTAAAGTCCAACTGATCATTATATAAGTATTATTACAACGTCGATTAAACATCGTCATCAATTTGGAATTGCGTAAACTTAAAGAATGTAAGCCAGCAAATGCCAATAGTTCCAGAAACTATGACGTCATATGTTAACTTAATATCGTCTCTGCTGCTGACAACTGATGTTATCCCTGCGCTAGTGCTCCTTTAAAAGGTTCAATTAACTTGGTCTCGTTTCGGTGTGACTTATTTATTAAAGGTGGCCTACCACAATTAGGCATCATTTTACGATATTTTTTAAGTTTTCATATATTCTCTTAGAGATTTACATAAGGAAGAAAACTACCCATTTCATAAAGTAAGATTCCTGTTAGAAATGTATGTTTTGGATTCAGTGTTGTTATATTTTCTGGTCCTTTGGGATCATGGAGTCCATTCAACATATGTGTAATAGAGTTCCGCTTAAGCCAGTGCTAGGAGGCGTGAGAGGTGTTGCACATTTCATGACCTCTCATGAACAGACTCAGTCAAAGCGAGTATGCTACTATTCTTCGTGGTTGCATTCTATGCTTCCAAAGGATCTTTTTACAGATTTTATTATTTACTTTTTTGACAAATTTTGTAAGTTTCTACCATTTAAAAAGCGGACTATTCTTTTCTATTTCAAAGTAATATTCAGATTTACGTTTGCATTTCATAAATATTGAGATATTTTTATAACATGTATCTGAAACTATAGAGGCGAGTATTCTATATTTAATCTATCTTGGTTGCGCAACCAAGACAGACAAATGGAGGCAATAATTTCTTATGAATTTTAGCAAAATAGATACTTTTCAATGCAAATCTTTCACATTTTTTATATTTATATCATTCCGAGGCAAAGTATACTTATGCTAAAATAATGTTATCTTTGTCGGCAACCAGGATAAGAAAATATATTTTTAAGTACATCCACTGAAATTCTAATATGTATTTAAGAACTGGGTGAGTACAATTAATAGTAATAGTTATCTACGGGAATATAAAGTCATTATAAAAACTGTTGAGGAAGTGGATTTTATATGAAATAAAGAATTTTTCTCAATGAATATAACTATAACCTGAAAATGCACAAATCTTTTCTCTATACAGTAAGCAATAAAACTAAGTCAAAAATATAACTGCCACATTCTCACATGATTCATTATACCAAATTTCATCGACAGCATGGAACGACATTCTGGACTACTGAGTAGTCACTTCCTGTCCTAAAGAACAGCCGGATTAAGTGGTGCTCAGCCTTGAATTCTACATTGTTACCGCCTGCATGTGAATTTTCTGTGACGCTGAAAGAATCTGTTTTCAGTGATGTAAGAGCTTCTGTTTCGTCAAATATACACTGCGTTCGTTCAGAAATTCAAGTGCATGAAACGTGTTGATACAAAGCAAACGGTTTCTGGGATACCCTTTATCGTACATGAGGTATAGCATCATAGTATTTTCAACTGAATTTATAGTAGCTGAGTAGAGTGGTCTCCCAACTTCATTTATCTGTTTTAAACTGTGTCTTTAGATTGCGCTAGTATCGACCTACCTCTTTATTGCACTTGAGTTTCATAATGTCCAAAGAAGTTTATGTTTAGGTAATGTGTTTGTGTGTGTTTTGTTTCCTTGTAGTGTAATATTAAACTTGTTAAAACAGTAAACATTTCGATGCGGTGTGGATTTAATGATTATTTAACTAATTCACCCGGTAAATGATAACTTAACGCCTTAGAAGTGTTGGCGAGGTTGCATGTCGGTCGGCAATGTGTCGGCATTTCAAAGGTAAACAGATACTAAGTATGTTTGTTAAGTGATTGACGTGAGAGTAGCTTTTGACTCTGAATTTCAACATCAGCATAATGTGGCAAGTAGCCATATATTTTTATACTTAAAGGCCAACACAGACATTTTACAATTGAAAAGACTTTACATTAGTTTATAATGTTTATGAGCATATGGAATTCAGTGGCTCCTTGTAACGTCATCAAGGTTGTGAAAATCAATACATTTACAAATGAGTGCAATTTTTGTCACACAACAAGTATTTTTTATCGTTTTTCAATAAATCAATACAATACAATATAATTTTTATTGACTAAAAATAAACAATGCCTAAAGCAAAATAAATCAAAGCCGTTGATTGGATGTTTGTAAATGTAACGCTTTCTGATTGGCTGTGCGTTTATGTTGCTTCCCTATGTAGATATTCTGTCCAAACGATGTCAATCACTGTTTTTTGGCTAATTGATTATTTGTGTTTGCCTTTTTCTTTTTTTGACATTTATACAATATTACGTGAATTTGTTTTGACAGGCCTATTAGATATCACAGTATGTACCTTTTTTAGCTTCTGAAGTTTGCAATATTGCACAATATTTGATCGAAAAGTGTCAGAACCTGCTGTTTAACCAACACGTACATAACAAAAGAGTTCAAGGTCTTTCTGCCCTTTAAACCTATGGCCGGTGCTTTGGGGGTATATTCGCACCAACAAATACAAATGTATAAAAAAAATTATGTACGGTTTATGTACTTTTGCTGCAAGCACTTGCAGTTGCTGCCCTTCAGTTATCCCAGGCATTAGCATGTTATAAAGATACTTATTTAAGCTGAACAGTGAATATATAAGATCTAATTGAACTAAACACGTTCAAATTATGTTTGGCCTGGAAGAACTCCATGAAGAGTAAATAATTTTTCATGCCATATCATCTGGAATATTTTCATTTCGACTGGTAAAACTTCTATTGAATGCAGATATAAAATTAATTGTCACTGCATTTTTTCTGTATTTTGCGGGTATCCGAAAAAAAATATACGTTTGAGGCAGTCTAAAAATTATTTATCAAGTGCTGAACAAAAGTCAACATCATTAATGCTATAATTAGGTTTTTCGGCTTTTCCTCGCTTAGATATTCGGCAATGTGTCAACGAACAGCCGCATCCACCGCGGTGTGGACAGCACTTACAGTGATAAGTATGACAAGGGCTATATAAATATGTATGGTCTACCAGCCGAGAAAGGAATGCGTGCATGTCGTGCATGACTCCCCGGTAGTGGTACAGATAGTCCGGTCCGCCCACAATAGATTAATAGCCGCTTGATTGCTTCAAAGACAGAACAGGTACATTTGTGCATGTCAGCGGATCTTCCATCATACGCGTTAGAGATAACACCACAGACTGAGCATTTATTTTAGACTTTCACCTTTTTAACAAAGAAAGTCTTCACGGTGAAAAAATACCTCGGATTTCCCCAAACTTCTGTTTTTTGTACGGTTTCAGACAGAATTCCTAGGTTGAACATACAGATCACTGCGACATTGATTCATGTGTTTTGTCAAAGAAATGAAAATGTAATTAATTTACATTTCGTGGTAAAAACAAACTTACTTGAATGATTGATCAAGAAGAGAGGGGATTTTATCCTCAAAGCGAATTGAAACACTGGTCCATCAAAATGAACAACATGGATAAAAATAGTTCACGGAAGATGTTGGCTTTGATCTAAACTTGGTGCAATCTTGATCTGGATCAACCAGAAACGACCTTACAAAAATGTGTAAAACATGACAATATCTTTCACATTTGCAGTTGCGCACACATGGTAGAAGCAGTATAACAAATCTTTAAAGAGGTTTGCGTGTTTCGAAGAAGGTAAATTAATAGCATGCATCTCCAATAAAGTGCATGAATAGGTTCAATCAAACGAGCCTGCAACATTTTCATTTTCGACATGTGGTGTTGCCACTTTTTTTCTATTTTGGTACTACAATTACATGTCTGTAGTCAATGTAATCTAGACGCTAGACTGTTGTCAATGTAATTTGCTAGAGAACTTTCTGTCTAAGCTACTGTTGTCAGTAGAGCATTGTATCTGTGCTTAATTAAGAACCTGTTACTCCTGAGTGACGTGTCATTGCCATTGTCGGGTGGTAAACCCAACTAGGGGGCATCGCCTGTATATATTTGTTGAGGAATGCTCATACTTAAAACGTCAATTCAAGAAATATGCATGTAAAATATATTTTCAGTTTTAATCATTTGTTTAAAAGGAATATTCGCCATAACCATACACGTGAAAAGTGAATATTGCTTGTTTGTGCTTTAGGAATATTAGAGTATGTAAACAATCTCAATAAATTAAGTTTCCAGCGTGCAGTTCAAATATTACATATAAAACGTTTTATACGTTTAAATTTCAGGAAAAGTATTTGAGCCGTGCCATGAGAAACCAACATAGTGGCTTTGCGACCAGCATGGATCCAGACCAGCCTGCGCATCCGCGCAGTCTGGTCAGGATCCATGCTGTTCGCTAATAGTTTCTCCAATTCCAATAGGCTTTAAAAGCGAACAGCATGGATCCTGACCAGACTGCGCGGATGCGCAGGCTGGTCTGGATCCATGCTGGTCGCATACCCACTATGTTGGTTTTCCCATGGCACGGCTCATTTGTGTTTCAAAATCTCGTTATATCAAGGTCTTGCCCTTTTCATACATCTCAATGTATAATTATTATGTGCAAATGTATTTGTAAGAAACTGTCAACTATTCAACATAGCTTTGTATCTAATTTCAATGAAAACAATGATCCCTTCCAATTTCACAGGTGTTTCACAATGATATATATTTGCAGGTATTTGGATATCTCGGTATATCAACTGTATTGACAACTTGAATGGTATAAAGTTTTAAGGCTTATAATATGTCATTTTCAACCTTCGAAATTCTTTTTGACACTGTGACATTACCTTAAATGTTAAAGAATAATGATCTGGAAATGCTGAATTATGCAATATGTTATAAGCTGTCATTTTCCTTACATTTTTTACAGTTTTTACTGCTGTTTAATATCTACAGTTCCTGCTTGGAGACATCAAAGTATGTTATACTGGCAGAATATGGTAGTTTACCATTTCCCGTTGTTATTGTTGTCGTTTTTTTAATCAGATAGGAGGAAATTTAGTGAGAAAATGACTAATTTTGTGTAATTGAGAATGTCATTGGTGCGTACACCTAACAGATTGAACGATCCCTAAGAATAAATATTGCTAAAATCTGATTAATGTCAAAAATGACAACAGTTTATTGTAGTACCAACAATTCTGTTCCTTTGGTTTTATCAGATTTGTTTTCCTGTATTGCGAAATGAAGAGTCAAATGAGATTTTGACTAGATTCAGAAAAAATCAAATCTTTACAATAAAATTGAATGTTAAACATACAAAAATATATACATCGGTTTGATGTAAATGTGCCCTGCAACGAGAATTGGAAAAGACACTGAAATTTATGCATTCGTACGCACTGAACTGATTATTAGCGGCAAATTACAATCGCTTGTCATATATTTAATTTATTCTTTTCTGATATTTGCTGTGGATGTGTTTTCTGATAATGTTCTCTCAATAAAAAGAGGACTTAAACGTAATAATTCAGCTAGGGGAGGGGAAGAATAATAAATCTGCAAACGGTTTGAATTGAATGTCTGTCAAAATTGTATTTTAAAGAGAATGAAAGCAATTAGGAAAACTGTAAAAGTTGCACGGGTCGCATTTTTAGACAGACAGTGATTTCTCTGACAGTCTCTTAGCATATGCATTTACTGTTTATCCTAAAGTGTGTGATATCTTAAGTTTTAAAATTGTTCATATTTGACAGAAACCCAATTTTGAACAATCTATATATATATATATATATATATTATATAGGCCTAGAGACAAAATTCACCAACATCATCCTAGTTCAGATTGAAAAGAAATTAAAGATTACAGACACAAATGTAATCTAGCGTCCGTCTATGACAGGTAATAAGGAAGGGGTCTTCTGTACGGGACCATTTTGTCCGAGTTTTCCTAGTGGTACCTGTAAAACGGTATGCAAACTCTAAGTAGCTAAAAAAAAATCACAGTTAAAAATAATTGTAGAACATTGTTCTCAACGTTTGTTTTCGATTGTTTTAACCCTTACCTTGCTAAATTACTATAATGACGGATGTGCAGGCTGATCTTGATCTGTACTAGTCGCAAAGGCAGAATCACTCGTGTTCAGCATGATAAGGGTTAAGAGTTGTTCTCTTCAACTTCAGTGTTATTGTTTTCGTGAAGTCACGTGACAGGTCAGTCATACAGAACAAAATAATTCTGGATGAGAAATCATTATGCTGCTAAATGTGTGGTCACATTTGCTGAAACATACGGTATGCCAAAGTAAACGTGACTGAAAATATTATTTTCATTAGCAAACATGAGTTCCTACTTTTCTTTTTGATTTAGCTTTACTAGGTTTTGCTCTTAAATATTTAGAGAAACCGGCAAGTGTAGGAATTTTAGCTCTGGGAACTTTTTTCATTCCGTAAGGAAACTAGAAGACTTCTATTTTAGTGTTTTGTACTACACATGTGTTGTCAAGTTAAAAAAAAGAAATTGTAAAAAAACACAGAGCGGAACTTTATCAACAAATTTCACTTATCATGGTTTTTTTAAATAATCTTAATGAAGAAGTTCTATGGATGTTTTCGTTGGTTTGCAAAAGAGAATAATTTCCAATCTGAAAATTGCATACGTTTTGTAAAGGTTAGGAGGGAAAATGGGTTCTTGGTTGTATTTAAATCAAATGTTGGATATAGCATTAAAATGTGCTGTATTGACCTCTTCAGATCCTTCTTTTGTATCTAACTACAAAAGATAGCTATAGACTCTGGTTCCACCTTGATTTTAATACATATTTCTTGTTTCAAGATAATAATAATAATAATAATAATATGATTAGAGGTAGCAACAAGGTATTTACCTGTCGATATAAATGTTTGTGGATTTATGTAACGAAAAGTACACAGAGATAGAAATCGTGACATTTTATAAACAAAGACGATGGTTTTGTTTAACCAATATAATGTGTTCAACTGTCACTTAAAATTAAATCAATATGTATCAAGATATATTTTCTTGGACATGTTATGTTTTATCTCGGAATTAAAAAAAAAAATTCGGACAAACTTGCCTTTTCACCATACACCAAGATGTAATTTATCTCTTTAAATTCATCCGACGGACGACGTGGTCGATCGTTTATATGACAAAGTGGCTGAAAATGACTTTTAAATGAATTGCTGCCAACTGAAGACCTTAGCTACCATGTTAACTGAACAAACAAATACCGATAACGGACAAAACACTCACTATTCAATCACATTTAAAAATTAAGAACAAGAAATTAATCAACAGTATGACACTAATGCTGCAATAAACTATGCATAAAACCGTTTTTCTATGTCTGTTTTATTGTGTCTATGGTAATGTCCTTTTTAGTCTTATTTTTTTTGTCAAAGTTTTCTAGATTATAATTAATATAATTATGATGTAAAACATGTGTTCTGTAAAATATGTTGTACATAAAAACATGACAATTTTACTATAAAAACTAAATTTTGTTTTGCTTTATAGATACCCGATCGTATGTAAAAGGTGCAGAGTGTATGCACGTTTTCGTTGCTTGAAGTGTGCAGATACTTCTTGTTTTCTTTTCTCCTACTGTAACTATCATTAGGTGACGAAAACGGGTTCATAAAGCCACGTTGTAAGGGGATTGACTTTGTTTCTGTTTTGTTGATGGAGTACTCAAATTTAGGAAATCATCAATTACGATTTTATCTATCAACTTTAACCTGTTCATCAATACGGTTCGATTCAATCCTTGAAAAAAAAGTGATTAATAGCACTTAAAGCTTTAAAGGCACACCTAAGATAAAAAAATGTTAAACTTAAATTTTTATTTGAAGTTCGTATAAAAGGTGTTTTCCACTCAATGATACTGATAAATAGTAATAAATGAAGATGTAAGAATTTCCCTATAATTATTTTTTAAGTACGTGTTTCATTTCTTATCAAGTAAGTCAGTCAGTTGTTATATAAACATATGCTTCCTTTGTCTATTTATTAACATATTTGTCACTGCAGCACCTTTTAAAACAATATGGATTTTCATGATAAATAGCGATGATAAAATAAATAAAAAGCTGCATTTAAGGTCCCTATTTTAACGGGAACTGTAATGTTCTTAAAGCCGAAAGGTACGCTTACCTTCAACAATGACAGGGAGAATTTGATTTAAAAATTGTCATAATGCATAAAAATGACAACTGGACAAATGTAAAGCAATTTATCATTTTAATTTCTTATTTGTTCCATTCTTCTAGTTTCTTGAGAAATTAGTCAAATATGTCAAAACATTTCAGGCAAGGTCAGCTTAAATTGTTATGTGATGTAAATTCAGATGTATGCATTATTTAATCCATCAAGTCTGTATATATACATGTTAAATACGATACGCATCTTTGACCTGGGGTTTTAAGCACATTAAGTTATAAAAGTATTCCCAAAGTGTAATGTGACAAACTAATCAATTGAAAAAAATCAAAAATCAACATTTATTCATGAAGCTGATAGCGTATTCTCCACGTCCCGGGTGCCCCGGGGGTAACACCATGTAAGCTATAGTGGTTAATGTATTCATACATTTCATTTGCAATGTTTACATGACCTTACCTGCTTAACCTGGTTAGAGAGGTGATGTTTTGAAAGTTTTACAATCATATGCGGTTTGATTAAATACGGGCTGGTGAATCTGAATAAAATTAAATAAATAGGTGAAGGTAAAACTGTGGACATTGTATAACCACACAGTTAAAGTTTATAGTCAAAATAACGTAATGACAGTTTTCAGTATTCACTGTTCAAATTTTTGCTTTGGGTCATTGAATATACTTTTAACCACCCGACACCTCCACCGCTCCCCCGCTCCCTCACTTCGTTCAAAACACTTTGATTTTCCTCTTAGATTATTCTCTCCATCAACAATAATTTTAAAAGTTACATCGAAAAAACATAGTATCATACTTTAGAACTAAAATATTCCCGAGAAAGATAAGTACTGACAGTTCAAAACATTTCAGTTTCGCTCCAGACTTCTGGTTCTTTTCATCGTTTATTCAAATGATTCACAATAATTTCGAGGCTTATGTTTTTTGTGTGTTTGAACAGTGAGATCATTTTCTGTGTTTGTACTGATATCCTTGCGAATGAATCATAATTCTCCCTTAAAATAAAAATTCGGCTTGCTTATTGATGTTGTATGCAAATTGGTATATGCGAATTGATTTCCATCTAGATTTCATGCAACGCATGACAATAAACAAAATTACCAGTCAAGATAAAAGCTTGTAATTGAGTTTGTGCATGAGCATGAGTCACAAAACACATCAAGTTGCGTTTGCTGGTATTATAAAATATATTTACGGTAAATCAATAATATTTCTCATTATTTACAATCAAGATTTTCAATTTAGTTTATACTAATTTGTTTTAGCTCGATTGTGATGAAAACTTTAAGCTTATTCAAGTTATTGGAACCGCTCTCGAGTCCGCTTTCTGGAAAAAACCAGTACTGGTGTCATATGGGAAGTGGGGCTCGAACCCATGATCCCTGAACTGAGCGACCGACACCTTATCCACTAGACCACCGCTCCTCTTGTGGTGTTGGTCGCTGACTATAGGCTCGACCAGAAATGGGAGTTAAATTTTTACTGATTAACTATAGTAGATGCCAGTCATCAGCCGCCTCACTCAGAAATACCATACGAATTTGTATATATGATTTAGAAAATCAACATAAAATAACATGGAAATAAGCTACTATGATATTATTTGTTAACTAACTTGAATTTAAGGCAGAATGTTTTATAAAATCATGTGTTTGTGATGTTTCATATATAAAGCTTGAATCACACTGCCCCGGATGGGCTTGCGGATGAGTTCCGGATAGCATCCGTACTTCTAACTCTTTCGTAAGTCATCCGGTCAAGGGTGCGAAGTTTTAAACATGCTCAAAATTTTGCCACGGATAATATATCCGTAAGGAATCCGTAATAGATCCGTAACAGTTGTGAAAAGATCGTAATAGTCCGGAAGACAATAACTGCGGTAAAAAAATACGAGCCATTACGGTTTTATTCCGGTTCTAATAAGGTTAATTTAGGTTTTTTATGGTTGTATTAGAGATTTATGATGTAACAAATCCGCAAAACCTTTTTTCTTTCTTACACACCCGAAGCAATCCGGAGATGGGAATCCGGAACACATCAGCAAGCCCATCCGGGTCGGTGTGATTCTTTTTTATCTCTAAAACCCTTATTCCCAATAATTTTGAAAATTGAAAAATAACTTCTTTACAGACAATTTTAAAATACCATACAAGGCTGATAAATTAACCGAATTTTCACAATTCAAAAATACGATATCTTATGACACTGTTCGCATTTCTTTAGAGACTGTGACATTTGTCCTCAAATATGACAGAAACATTTATTACATATCTCACAAGCCCACAGTTTCTCATATCACAAAATTGCAATAATATACAACTGTCATATTTAAATATTTTGGTTATTATTTTGCACTTGACTATGAAATATGTGTGTTTTTCATAGGGAACGGAACAGTATGACAAAAATCTCAAGCTTGCCAAATATTCCATTTTTGTGAATTCACCTGTGATCGCACCGCTTTTGTTTTACTTAAAGGGATTATATATCTTTAAATGAACAGTAACATTTTTCATTTATTTCTGAAAGAATGCCAATTGAAAACAATTTCATTTAATTCTAAACGTGAAAATATTTTTAAAATGCACTTACGATTGAAGAGAAGATATGATATGAAGATATGATATATTGAAAATTTCAGCTGTACTATCCTAAACTGATATAACCGCATCTAGCATAGAATGCCTCAAAAATCACAAAAACAAACACCAACAAAGAACATAGGACGTAGTTCGTTCAAAGTATGTGTGAACATAGGTACTAAATTTGTTCAAAAAGTCATGCATTACTGTGCTCTTGATCTTGCTTTGTAAACAAAGGCCAAAAAAGAGGAAAAATGTATTTCATTAAATAAAACTGTTTCAGCTATTAGCCTGTAAGGTAAAAGGTCTTAAAATTTACCGTTGTCAGGTTCATCAAGGACCTTGGTAAATATGGAATTTTCAAACCACATAGACTGTAGAATATTTTTGTGGAATCTACAAGAAAAAATGAAACCTTCCCATCTCTCTTGCAGCCCTTTTATGACTTGAATATTTTTTTTTATATCCTTTCAATGATTTATATGAGGGATTGCAGGTATGAAATATTAGCATGGTCTGTTTAAAAACATCACATCTAGTGCAGAAAGAGAAAAACAAAACTCGATGTTATTCTTATTGACATTTATGCCAGGTCTAACATTTTTATCTATTTCAATTAAGTTTATGACCGTCAGTTATTATGACCTAGACGCGTTTTAAATGCTATTGGTCATCTAACCTGTCACGACTCTTGTTTATTAGTTATTAAATTCATCCCTGACCGCTATTTCAACCAGGCATTAAATTACGAATATGACATGTTTATTGTGCAAAAGATGGGGTTATTATGCATACTAATCTATCACTGAATTCCCACCCAGTCATGAAAAATGCACTACGTCAGACTGCTAACCTATTTCAATCTATGGGGAAAACAATTATTTGTCTTCCTAAACTTCCAGGAATACAATCAAGAGGAAATAAAAACAACTAATGGTGTGACATTATAATATGCGTAAACTAACGGAAACTCAAGCAGTATAACACTAGAGGAAAAACACCATGCAATGGTCGCTGCAGAGTTGCTGTAGCTTCAGATGGTTTGAAACAACCGCGAGAAAACAAAACACTATTCTTCTGTTACAGTGTAACAAATTGACAATAATGAGAGGGAAGCACTGTTAACAAAGTGATATGAACTTTCAATCGCATGTTTTTTTCTTAATTTAGGTGTTGAACTACAGTACCTTTTTCGATTAAAACTAATTATGCGAAGCTTTGTATAATTTAGTTTTTTCTTTTCAAAACAAATTTAAATTTATTCCTAACGACGGTTGTAAACAACATTAAGAGAGCGCTGGGTTCATGTGAGGTATATAAGTCATCCATCCATTCAGCTTACTACGATAGTGTGTTGTAGCCGTTTTCCTTTTCAGTTTCTTATTTCTTAATTATACGAAGACCTATTTCTACTTTCAAGATTCGCGCATAACAGGCGGGCAAGAACTTGATCACGACTCTTCTTGATTATGAAGACGTATAGGACTGTGATGATATCAATTTTTCTGCAATTCGACATCATTGCACATCCAAGGGCTATCTAACTTGGTGTGCTCTTAATACTGTTCTATATCAATGTATATGTTCCTGTACATAATGTTTCTATAATATTGTGCTACCTATGTTATCATTTCTGACAATTGCGCGTGTATATATTGTGTATATAATGTTTCTTTCCTGCTCTCTTATATATCTATGTTATTTATCATGTAAATGCTCTTCAGCTATGGAGGAAATGAAGATAATAATGATATTACTGCACATTCTATCTGTCTATATATATATGAGAGAAATATGTAAACAATACAGACTGAGTCTACATAGGTTGTTTATATATTATGTCAAAATTACATAAAAATGGTAATTTTTCCCATAGGCTCCCATTTCGAAAACTTGATAAAATATAGGGTTTTTTTGCATATTAATGGAAATCAGTTGTGTAAAATTGATGTTCGTATTTTGTAAACAATACCAGGATATAATATTTAGTATCACTTTTTGTTGGAAGTAATATGACTGTATTTACTAGTATGTATTTTGTTCTTTTCGATGTATGTATTTTCTCTTAACTCTTCAGTTGTTAAAGTTGTGAAAAGTAATGCTGCTGTGAACTTAATTATAACGATAGTGCCAGTGAAAACACCTCTACCCCTCAACAAAAAGTGCTCCATATAATTATCTAGCAGTCACGGTGTGTGTATATATTTATAGACTCTAGGTGTTACATGTTTGACATTGCTCATTTTTACATTTATCTTATTGATATGAAATATCATACCTTCACTCCCTTCTGCGAAAGTCAAGCCCACACAAAGACTAAAGTTATGAAATATATCACTTCTTTTTTGATAAGAACAGAACATTTCAAATTTTGTGTTTTTTGCGTTGGTGCTAGTAATTTGAATGAAACTCGTCTACCGGAAACAGAGAGTGTAGTTTACAATCACGAGCATGAAAACAACAAATGGGATAGACTGTAACACAGTCATATCAATAGGAAATAATACATTTGCTTTACTTTCAGAAAAATTCAATTTTGCTAATGGAAGTATAGCCGATACATACCATTCGATAACAGCATGTTCCCTGTTAGCATTGTATGCGAACAAATGAATGTATTCTTGTAGGAACAGAACAACAATAGTACATACTAATTAAATTGAAGATATTTCCGTTATGTTACAGGAAATGTTCAAACGGCAATATATGCTGATGTAGCTTATTGGTACAATGCTGTGAACATGCTTGTGTTCAAGACCGAGAAACCAGACGTTCTGTGATTTCAAGTATTTCAGATGTTGCTTCTCCGGCAGATGCTATTGAAGTGTCGCTACCGTTTCATACTGCCACAGATCATGCAGATTGCACATTCAGCTGCATAAGTAATAGCAACATGTGCAAACATTTCTTGCAGCTGTTGAGCGGCCTCATTAATCTATGAGAATGTGTCGTTGCCTTATTTTGCTACGCTTTCTGGCGTGTATTACTATTTCGTTGTAAATGAATGTGTCGCGAGCCGCCCCGCCTTGCCGTGAATTCTAGCGTGTGTCGTTATTTCATTGCAAATAAGTGTGTCGCACCCGGCCTACCTCGCCGCGAATTCTGGCGTGTGTCGCTATTTCGTTGTAATTGAGTGTGTCGCGACCGGCCTACCTCGCCGTGAATTCTGGCGTATGTTGCTATTTCGTTGTAAATGAGTGTGTCGCGCCCGACCTACCTAGCCGTGAATTCTTGAGTGTGTCGCTACTTCGTTGTAAATGAATGTGTCGAACCCGATCCGCCTCGCACTGAAATCTAGCGAGCATGCATTTTGACATTACATTTCAAGTCTTTAGTCGCTTTGAAAACATTTTCGAATCACTTCGCCATCAAAACATTATATAACAGCAGTATTGTAATTTTTAAAGTGTGTGTGTGGTGGCGGGGGGGGGGGGGGTGGGGCGGCAGTCATAATTGAAGACTATAAGTTTTTAATGAAAATTTACAAATTGTGTGAAGTATTTATTCCGTCGGATACGGTCAAAACGTTTGACACCACGACTTAAAATGGAACCTATCCTGGACCTGCTCTTGAATTGGTGAACTGCAATTATTAAAGATGTAATCAGGGTGATAACTGGATAATAAATATGTCAAAGGGCTCATATTGCTGTGGTCGAGACTGTTTGGGATGTTCTAATACATGTATTTACATACTGCGATCACACGTGCAGCTATCTCACGTGAAGCAACTGCATGCGACTTTCGTAGGGTGCAATTTATTCTGCATCGTTAGGTGGAAAACAACTTATCATATCTAGATGGGTTTTTTTCTCATGATAAACATGCATATTCCCAAATTTTATTTCAGAAGCACACTTAAATGCAAATAGCAGACATTCAAACAAATTATCGGGTCAAATATGTTACTATTTTCTCGGAGAACATCAAAGAGCTTTCTCCAAGGTTTGCGATAATTAGATAATCATAACACGGAAACTGTGCGCAGGTGGTTTCTTGTATTTCAGATTTATTCCTCTATAATAGATGGTAAGTATGTGTTTTATTACACAATACTCCTGTGATGCATTCTTAAATACACCACCCTACCTTGTTACAATTGTCATAAATTATAAAATTGTATGTAAAAATCTCATTATTCAAAATTTGTGAAATTTCTCACCCTGTATATTTGTTACTATTTTCACTTTCTACCGATACATGCGGTCAACATTAAAGAAATTTGTATTATATAAATACATATCAAATTTATTGCAAATGAATCATAACATTCGATCAAAGGCGATCATTTTGACATGAAATTTTATAAATATGTGTCAAACCGTCAATGGAGATTATTGCATCACTTATTCCTTTGTAAAATTCGGTCAAATGGTATATAAAAAGAATAGTAATAATTCAAGAATATGTATGCATCACTCTTTTCTTTGTAAAATTTGGTTGAAATCGTAAATAAAATGGTAATCATTCAACAATATATACGAGAACCACCGTATTGAATCACCTTTATCTTTTATACCTTTATTGTAAGTCCTTAGTGTATAACAATTAAGCTCGAATAGGCTTTCCTTGCTTGTTTCACCCTCAAATCCGATTCTTTGAAAAGAAAAAAAAAAAAAAAAAAAAAAAAAAAACAGTACTGGTGTCAAATGAGAAGGTGCAGCCGTGACCCAAAATGTTGCTCTTTTTTTTTTTTCGTATTACTGTCTGATAGCTAGACTAGCTCCAAGACTGTGATATATCTTTTTACAATTTTATGATTGAATGTAGTGAACTGAGCCAGTCTATATCCTATGTCCAATATCATAATTTCAACATCAGTCCTGTGTGAAAATCTCTAAAATAGACTGGCTTTTGTCTCTATGAAATTGAATTTGTCAAAAAAGGGAAAAATATAGAAATATAGTTATTATCGGTCTAGTGGCTAGTCTATCTGATAGCCGACAGATATCGGAGAGATGATGTCGCGTGCCCAAATAGTGTCACTTAGTTTGTATGTAGCTACACATTAAATTTTCATTACTAAATTTAAGTCAAGCAAAAAGTCCTTAATGTGTTCGATTTCTAGCTAAACATGCTACGGAAGACATTAGTAAGTGGGAATTTTGGCCATAGGGAAATACTTAAACTCTGACGAACATCTCCGTCGAAATCATGGTCATCGTTAAGTTATCAAAATTATGTGAAACATATAAAAATCATAAAATTTATATGCTAACCACACCCATAACACAATCTAATAAAACACATACCTTAGTAAATGGCGACCTCTGTACCGCAGATATTGTATTTTTTGCAATAAAAGATATATTGGCCGGCGTTTAATGTGTCGTATTGGCGGGACTCGTACAATATCCCGCAATAAACAATAACAAATAGTCTATATATCAATATGCTTTTTGTGAGATCATAACCACAGGTCCGCAAAAGGTCATGACTCAAACAGATAATGGTCATAACTGTTATCATTATAAGTCATCAAAACTAAGGCCAAGCATTTCTTCATATTAGTTCACTTCGCATTGTAAAACTGTCACTTCAACGGTTGCTGCTGGGGCATTGCTAAAAGCCGCTTCCGCAACTTATACATGCTGCTGCTGGGACATTGCTAAAAGCCGCTTCCGCAAGTTATACATGCTGCTGCTGGGGTATTGCTATAAGCTGCTTCGACGTTACATAATACAAAGTTGCCGCTGGGGCCGAATGTACTGTACAGCTCAGTAGTTAAGGCGCTAGCTTCATGAGAAGGAAGTCATGGGTTCAGACCCACCGGATGTTGAGCTCTCCACAGCAAGTTTAGCGGTCGATGCCTTAACAACTGGACCGACAACCACTCCCTTTTTATTTGCATCTTTACGATTCATTGGCACCGGCTATCAAAATCTGAAAGGAATGTCGTAGTACGCACTGTCTGTAGCAATTTGGAGTTGACCGTATATCAAATCGTTCTTAACTGGTACCAACTATATTGAAATCGGACATGCAAAACCAAATCAAAATATGAGCGGCATCATGAGAAAACCAACATAGTGCAATTGCGACCAGCATGCGTCAAGACCAGCCTGCGCATCCGCTCCATACTGTTCGCTAACGGTTTCTCGAATTACAATAGGGTTTCAAAGCGAACTGTATGGATCCTGACCAGACTGCACGGATGCGCAGGCTGGACTGGATCCATGCTGGTCGCAAATGCACTATGTTGGTGTTCTCATGGTGCGGCTCATATATACATTTTAGGGAAAAGATCACATTCAAGGGACCTGGCTCTACATAAATTTAATTTGCGGTTATTGGCCTCATTTTTAAAGCAGTTCATCAGTACCATTAATTGTACTTTAATTGTTCTCACTTACATATTTATTGCTCGACCGGCATGAAAACCTCAAAACCGCAGTGATACATCTAGCCCAGGTGTGAGTACAGACACATGATGGACAGTCTCCCCTGTATGTAACCTGCCTGCTTAAACGATTACCTACCTGTTTTACAGTTTTACTATTTAGACAGGTGCTTACATTTGTTAAGGCCAAGAAAATCGTTGTGTTTTGTCCCGAGTCTCCCCTACCTTTGGTACATTATGTACCGACTTTATTTTCACTTTTGAGGAAACAGATTCTCAGATAAAAAATCTCTGTTAAAACATATTCTCAGATAAAGTTTTTTAACTCCGGATTCAAATTTGTGTCTAACTCTACACCTTAATTTCAGCTGTTTAAATGCAGTCAGATTTAGGTGTATAAGTGTTCAATAGTTAGCACCCTATCAGTTCTTCACCACGACCTACTTTCTTGTTGTTTTTTTCTAAAAGCTCACCGCATATTCAAGCATTTTTTTTTCAAAAGTCCCACCAAACATAAAAGCGAATTGCGTCTCGAATAATGCTTAAGTGTAAAAAAAACATGCTTTTTCTAACGTTCAAAGCACAATTATTTATACAGAAATTCCTTTTTATTAAAAGATATTCTTTAGATATCGATTCTAGTTTGTAAGCGTATAATTTAATAACAACAATACATATTAAATATTGAAATTTGTAAAACACTGGACTTTTTTTCGTTTTGTACAGGCGACAGGAAACAGAACGACAAACGTAATTCTTTGCTAACTTACTATACTTACGAAAGCCTTCCGCCATTTTTAAAACATCAAAAAGGGCCATTATTACGTTTTTGACATTATTATTACCTCTTACGAAGAAGTTTAGTATTTCTATGTCAATCTCGGAGCGGGGGTATTTCAAAAGGCGATAATAACGCCATATTTATTATCATCTAATATATGATTAAAACACCTCTTTTATCTATGTTTGACCTAGTTTTATTTAGATTTATGATCATCATATTTCATGATAGTTTTATGACTATTTTGGTACTTACGGCCTCGTTTGCATTTCTTCTTTCAGTCCACTTTAACCTTTCCTTTCTATATCAAACGTTATTATTGTAAGTTGTCAGGTAAAAATGGACCATTTAGGTTTCAGAACCTGCATGTTTACATATTAAACGCCACATCTTATTCATCCGCATTATAAAAGAAAAAAAAAAACATTGCTAAATTTGCCTCTCTGCAAAACGACGTCATTTGTAAAACTTAGATTCTAGCCCTGTCTAAAACATTTTTAAAATCTTAATAAACTGTAAGTACGCTAATTCATTTTTTAATGAGTTATTTTGTTCCCATCAAAATGTTTCATGTAGTTACCTGTTTCTCGAGCATTTGTGTACGCAATTACTTAAAAAGATGCCGCATTACTTGTACTAGTTATTACGGTGTCCCGTTAGGGTCATCGCCGGATATAATTACACCCAAAAGTCGAAACCACGATGCTAAAAGGCGAAACAACGATTGTGAAAATTCGAAACTGCAATAGTGAAAACTCGAAACAACGAAGCTATGATGATGAAAACTCGATATTATTTCGTGTTTTCATCATAGTTGATGATTCTGCTTTTTACCAGCGTGGTTTCGTTGTTTTGGCTTTTCACCATTGTTGTTTCGACTTATCACCATCGTTGTTTCGACTTTTCACCATCGTGGTTTCGACTTTTCATCACAACGACTTTTCACCATCGTGGTTTCGACTTTTCACCATCGTTTCGTTTTTTTCGTTTCGACTTTTCACCGTCGTGTTTCGACTTTTTAACATTGTTGTTTCGACTTTTCATCACTGTTGTTTCGACTTTTCAACAGGTCTGCAGCTCTCAAATACGGAAATATCTTACATCCGAGGCATATACTGACACTTTCAGACAACATCAGAAAGGACCTTTTGAACAATTTGACGAAGTTCCAAAAATCTCCATATACTTTATCTCCGTTACGGACCCCTGTTGGATTTGTGTAAATATTTTCTCGTAGATGAAAAGGTGACATGTCGTGATAAAGTCTCGGTATTTTCAAATCGTTAGAAAGTGCTGAAAATTGACTCCCCATTAGCCAAACAAACAAAAAAAGTCAACACGCATACATTTAGACGGGGTGACCCCTGCGCGTAACCCCTGACTATCGACCAATGCAAATGCGACTTTCGTTTTCAAATTTAGCCTGTCTACTCTCATTTTCTATACTTCCGGAAATAGCTGAAGGTCGAGTGACGTCATTTTCTGCGTTGTCAAAACATCTGAAACCGAAACTATTACCTACCTTGAAAAGTCGCTGTTTTCTTTTCTTCTTAACGAGAACAGCAGAATCTCTCGTGTGATTAGAGACGCACTGCTTGCTAGAGCTAGGGAGCTTGAGGGGTGGTGCAGTTACCTCTAAAGAAACTTGATCAAACCACGTCTGCTACTTTTTTGTTTGGGTGATCTACATTCAGCTTTGATAGTGAATCAGGTAAAAACAAGTTTATGAAGAAAGTTTAGGATAAAAAACTGTAGGAGCAAATTTAATTTATAGATAAAACAGACAGATTTTGGAATATAGCCATATTTTTTATTTTATGCTGGATGTTTCAGGCACATGCTTAGGACATTTGTAAATTTACAAGAAATAAACTGATGGTGTTTTAATAAGAATGTATCTGACTGTTTGTTAACCATCCTAACAATTATATTGAATGAGCTCTCTTTCTCTTCGAACACGCCTTGAATATTCAGACCCTATCCAGTTTAAGTTTTAAAAAAGGCGTTGTTCCAATAAAAATTCAAGGAAGTAAAATTTACGTCGACGATGCGAAAGTAATGCAAAAGTTTATTTCGACAAGTGTCTTTGGTTAAAAAGTCCAAACAATACAATTTTCAAATAATTTAGCCGTACTGCATTAAAACGTTCTTGTCAATAAAACCTGTAAGATTATCCCCCGGAAGAATAGAACCAGGCAAACAGGCAAACTCGGTTTCATTGTCTGTTAATGATAGGTAATGAAATTTGAAACATCCCTCAAGCCTCCTCCGCCCCCATCCCCCCCCCACCCCCCACCCAATCCACACCCCTCCACCAGCACCGGCTTAAGCTCAATTCTGTCATAGTGCATTGAATGTTTCCCATGATCCCAAAAGACCTGAACACTGAGCTCAAAATCCTAAACTTAAAGTGTTGCCTGTAAACCTCAAACACACACATAACAACGTCTTAAAATCCCGTCCTCTCTTGTTTCCGGGCTGACTATGTCTATATACGGGTCTGTAGAAGATCCTACAATGCTAAAATCACTAAATTTTCACGTATCCTAAGATATATTTTGCAAGTAAACTAAATAAGACTCAAACATTATCCTTTTTACATTGATATTTTGGGGCTTTCAAAAATCGCGGATGGATACACAATAATATCAAAAAGTTGACCCTTATTCTATCTTAGAAAATGAAATGTGCCCACGTTAGATAGCATGACAGTTTGAAAACATACATTACAAGGCATAAAACCGAATATATATATAGATATATATCCTCAAAATTTAATAGGCTAATCCTACGCAAAATGGTATCAGTCGCATGAATTATAAAATGTACCGTAACACACAAACTTATTCGCAGCGACGTTATGTTTACGATATATATTTTTGGTCAAGATATTGAAATAAAGGGTAATCTTTTCTGCAATGCTACCCTGGTCATTAATTTCTGTCAGTATGTCAGTATTAAGAGGGACAATAGGGCAACATGCCTGTCGAGAAATTTTTAACACGCCTATCTGTTCAACTGTACAGTACAAAATGAAATGTGCACACTCACACTTTCACTGTACGAAATCTTTTTCATGTCGTTTTTAAATGAAATGCAATCGTTTAAAGAGGTATCAAAGGATAAGTATATAAAGTTCATAAAACAGATGTTTTCACATGATACTATTTTAAAGAGTTTTATACAATGCTTTCGAATAATTCTATAAAAATTGCAGTTTCAAATGCAAAGAAGTAGTATAAAAAAATAAGCAATTTGTAAGTGCATGTTATCTTTTAATTATATCCGATTAGCCGAGGATACTTGAACACTGTGTTCCTGAAACCCGTGCATATGACGGTAACACGTGCGATGGACGTATATATAGGTGAATTATATATAAAAAATATGTTAAGTTACTAATTATATATAAAAAAATCTGGCATTTACATTATACTGGACTATGAAATATTCCTTTCTTTTTCAATTGGTATTTTCCAACAAAAACACCAGACATTGACAAAGAACATGCCGGATGAGCATAAAGCCACTTGATTGACATCTATGTTCTATTTTTAAGCACTTGAGCTCTCATCCATGAAGTGCAATATATTGCATATATCAAAACTGACGTTTAACTGCATCACTTTGTCTTCTTTTTATCACAGTTTAAGATATAATTGGGTGTCAGGGAACATTTTCATTTTACTTCTGACAATTTTTTTTCCAGAAAGAAAAGCTCGTTTGTCAGTGCAAACATCTCTCACTAAATGCCAGGTTTTCTTTTTGTTCTAGTTCCTTATCTCAGTCGACACAGCGTGAGAATTTTAGTTGTTTCGTGGAATTTTGTAATAATATCAAGTGTGTTTAAGCTCCACAATATTTAGTTTCATTCTTTTAAACGTTATTAAGTGCGTCCGGCTTGTGAAGAAACGTTCTAGTTGTATATCAAGTGATGTGCAGATGTTTTACATGCATAATGATGTTAAAGGGAAGAGTACAAAGGAAACAAAGATGTTTTGAGAGTGATATTAGCATCATGACGCAAAATCGTAACAAATAGAGTCCTTTTGCAGCGATGGCGAAATTCTAACTTACGTAATTTTGGTGCAGAGATGCGAAGACGCAAGATGCCAAAAACACAAAATTCTGACACAAAGCCTGACTAGATCTAAGGCAAAGACCTTTATGACAGATGCGAATGCAACAAGTCCTAATACCAAAATGCGAAGGTGACAATTCCTAAAACCAAGATGCGAAGACGCCATTCCAAGTATCAAAATGCAAAGGTGACAAGTCCAAATACTAAGATACGAATGCGACAAGTCCTAATACCAAACTGCGAAGAGGCAAAGTCCTAATACGATAAGTCCTAGTACCAAAATGCGACGACAAGTCCAAGTTCCAAGATGCGAAGACGACAAGTCTCAGTACCATGATGCAAAGACGACAAGTCCAAGTTCCAAGATGCGAAGACGATAAGTCTCAGTACCAAGATGCAAAGACGACAAGTCCCAGTACCAAGATGCGAAGACGACAAGTCCAAGTTCCAGGATGTGAAGATGACAAGTCCAAGTTCCAAGATGTGAAGATGACAAGTCCCAGTACCAAGATGCGAAGAAGACAAGTCCAAGTTCCAGGATGTGAAGATGACAAATCCAAGTTCCAAGATGTGAAGATGACAAGTCCCAGTACCAAGATATGAAGACGACAAGTCCTAGAACCAAAATGCGAAGACGACAAGTCCCAGTACCAAGATGCGAAGTACAAAAGTCCTAGTACCAAATGCGATCACGCAAAGTCTTATTTACACAAAAATCTAGTACCAAAATACGAAGACGTCCTTATTTTTGCAAGTGTGTCAGGATTTAGTTTCTTTTTATTTGGGTTTGTGTCATTGTATCGAGACTACGTGTGTGTGGGTTTGTTTGTTTTGGGGTTTTTTTTTGCAAAAGAATTCTTTGACTTTGTATGAGGACTTTGTGCATTTGTATCTTGGTAATTGCGTCTTTCCATCGGTTCCACGACTTTGTACACATACACACCATTTGTTTTGTAATCTTACAAGTAGTATGCCAGTAAATAATAATTGTTGAAAAACTGAAGGACCTACTTGAGGTTTGAGTCATTTTTCATTCATGAAATTGAATTAATCTCTTCCGATAAAGCTCCCGATTTTTCAATACTGGTATCAGTAAGCCCCAGACATCTACCGGTTAAGGCGACGGGATCAATTGTTCTCTATTTGTTCAAATGACATTGACGACTCTTGTCACTATATTGTTATCGTCTACCCCTTCCACTACTCCCTTCATCAGTTTATCGTTTAACATTTCCTTATCTCGGCCAATTATACCCGGTGTTTACCCAGTCCTTATATAAATTACACTTGTCTTTCGGACCTTCATTCATAAAAATACAAAAATGTACAATTGTATTGATAAAGCCTTTATTATCCCACGTTAGCAAGGTCCCGGGGATTCTGTAACAGAGAAGTATTTGAGCCGCGCCATGGGAAAACCAACATAGCAGCTTTGCGACCAGCATGGATCCAGACCAGCCTGCGCATCCGCGCAGTCTGGTCAGAATCCATGCTGTTCGCTAACAGTTTCTCTAATTATAATAGGCTTTGAAAGCCAACAGCATGGATCCTGACCAGACTGCGCGGATGCGCAGGCTGGTCTGGATCCATGCTGGTCGCAAAGCCACTATGTTGGTTTTCTCATGGCACGGCTCATTTGTTCAAAGTTCATTCATATTTCCCATTATTTATCTACAAACCGAACTGTATTGACATTCTAGTTTCATTGACTTTAACCTCATACATAAGAAAACCTAATTTTAATGTTTGAACTATACAGATCGATCGGTTTCCCAAGACGAATGTCTATACTTCTTTTAAAATCTTTTCACTAAAGGATTTATACTTCAAAAGACAAATATTTATTTTTCGACTCATTCTTGAGGTATAGTATCTAACTCATTAATATTAATTTACGTTTTAAAAATCCACAGGATTAAATGTGCACTCAATAAAAAGCAGGTTTCTTTCAAAAGCTCGACATAACAACGCGCCCATGGCGATAACCAATTGACGGATTTCTGTAACCAAGTTCTGAATCATTCGCGACTGCCTAGGTCAGCTATATCTAAATATTAAAATATTTACTTACATGTATATTCAAATTTGAGTTGTTAAATTAGAAATTTGTTTTAACGAAAGAATGGGTAAAAATAAATAAAATTGAATTGAAATAAACACACAGTGGCAGCTGAAACAGTAAAAAAAAAGGAGCCGACAGCATATTCAGTAAAACAAATAAATTGATTCTACATCTAACCCTCTTCTATTTAATAAAATAGTCATGTATGGCAATTGTCTATGGCAAGCCAATTGTCCAATAATTACGTGAACCCTAGTTCACGGTCGAAAAACTAGGATTAACGATCGATAAACTAGGTTTTTCGAACGTAAAACTAGGTTTTTCGAATACTAACTTATATTTTCGAGCGAAAACATAGGATAATGCCGTGAACCATAGTTCACGCTCGTAAACGTAGGTTCACGATTGTAAACCCCAGTTCACGGTCGTAAACATAGGTTCACGTTCGTAAACTATGGTTTACAAGCGTGAACCGGGGTTTACGAGCGTAAACATAGGATAACGATCGTAAACATAGGATAACGACCGAAATTCATAGTTCAATCGAGAAACCTAGTTTATCGAACGTAAACCATGGTTTACGATTGATATACTAGGATTATGAAATCAACTAACAATTTCGGCCGTAAACCTATATTTACGAGCGTGAACCTAGGTTTACGGCCGTGAACTACAGTTTACCTTCGTAAAACCGTGTTTATCGATTTGTAATTATATGGCAAGCCAATTGTCCAATAATTACGTGAACCCTAGTTCACGGTCGAAAAACTAGCATTAACGATCGATAAACTAGGTTTTTCGAATACTAGCCTATATTTTCGAGCGAAAACATAGGATAACGCCGTGAACCATAGTTCACGCTCGTAAATGTAGGTTAACGATTGTAAACCCCAGTTCACGGTCGTAAACATAGGTTCACGTTCGTAAACTATGGTTTACGAGCGTGAACCGGGGTTTACGAGCGTAAACATAGGATAACGATCGTAAACATAGGATAACGACCGAAACTCAAGTTCAGTCGAGATATAAAAAACGTAAATAATCGCTTTAAGTCTATTATTTTCATTAGTTCATTAACCTTTCGTTAAAAGTGATGAAATTACCAGATGTCAAAAAGCCATAAAGGTCGATGATTTAAACAATCATTTGTAATTTACCAACATGACAAGGGTTAAACTCTTTTCAGACACACCAATTTGACTTTTCGATTGTTTTGACTAACCTTTATTTACTATTTCATCTGAAAGATATGACATGTATACACACCGTTGGGAAATGTAGTATGTACCAGGTACGACTTCTATTTGGCGATAGTTGTGGTGATTTTAATCTTGCACCAGTTGAATGACCGATAGGGTACGTTTAAGTGATGGGCAGGCAAACGCCATTAAGTCATTGAAGTAGATTATTTTTGACTATAGGCTTACATGGAGATTAGCATAAATTGGTTGTTCTCTTACATTAAAAGTTCGTTTGTTATGCACCAGTTCAAATGACATTTCCGTTGAGATGCATATTAATGACATCTTTTCGATAAAATGGAATGTCTGTTTTTTACCTACATCTTCATGAGAAAGGTGCAGCGTCCTCCCTTTTTGCGTGTTCCATCTTGTGATTTTAGTAAATGCATAAATATTGACATTTGGAAAGTTATAACGAAATTTTCTAAAGTCAGTCTTCAAATAAAGTTCAAAAATATGGCTTTAGAATTACTTTTTGCTGAATATTTCAACTACATTAGATCACTTCACTGGTCTTGTCCCTTGGTATTTCTTAGTGACGATACTCGAAATTATGGAACAAAATATCGTTAAGGTCCATTTACCTTTAAGCCTTTATGACATAGAAATGAAAATAATTATATTCTTAGATTCTTGCCTCTTTAATATATCACTGTTAAATAACAATGATAGACAATGATACATATTCCTTTAATTTCCCTGGTAAACCCCTTGTCTACAGGTATACATCTGAGTAACTACAATAATGTTATAAACTATATACATCAGTAAAAGATCAATTATATTCTTGCCTATACCAGGCAAGAGAAGCCCGCCCGCTTAGCTCAGTAGGGAGAGCGTTGGTCTACGGATCGCGGGATCGTGAGTTCGATCCCCGGGGGGCGTATGTTCTCCGTGACGATTTGATAAAAGACATTGTGTCTGAAATCACTCGTCCTCCACCTCTGAATCATGTGTGGAAGTGGAGAACATGTTTGTACTGGTACAGAATCCAGGAACACTGGTTAGGTTAGCTGCCCGCCGTTACATGACTGGAATACTATTGAAAAAATGGCGTTAAACCTAAAACAAACAAACAATACCCGGCAAGAGAAGTGTTAAACTGTTCGCTCACGTGCCGGTGATAGATAAACCTCCACGCAGGAATGGTACCAATAAGGCTACTACAAATTTATTAATGGTTCTTCGGAAAATTTTAATAAAAGACTGAGCGAGCAATTTTTTTAATCGTTTTTTTTCTCTTAAGTTTGATATTTGAGAGGCGGTACATTTTTCATGGAGCTAGCGGAATATTTTTCGTATTTATCTATTTTAATGACGTTTCCAAATAATACCACTACGTAACATACACATGTCTATGAATGTAGATATTTTATCGATAATCTAAAAAAGTATTTACATAGTTTTAAATACATTAATTTACAAATTTGAGTGTACAAAATCTGCTAAAACTATATCTAGTCTCAAAATCCCAGATTGAAATTGTCTTGTACATAATTAATTAAATTGTGAGTTTAAGCCATGTTTGGCGACTACGATTTTTGCATTTACAGGTAAAATCATAGTCAACAAAAATACACACTCATGGCGTACACTGTTACTTTCAAAAATGCAACTATTCTAATGCAAAACATAATTGTCATTTTGTCAAATGCAAGACCAATGATTCTGTTTGCATATGCGCAACTTAATATAACTAAGTTTCCATTTCACCAAAGTCAAGACTTATAATTTAGCTCTTAAATAAGCTAAGGTTGAATATTCAGGTGCAGTTATTCTTTCCTAACAAATATTTTCACTAAAGTTGTTGTTACGTTAGGGTATGTTTTCAAGAGACCTGTAAACACAGTTCTAGTTCTTAGGTGACAAAGTTATCTGTACAAAGTGATTATTTCTGAAAAATTATGATAATATCTAACATCTGGTTCTAATGAACAATGTGGTATGAAAGATAAATCAAGGTAAATAGATCTACTACACTGACTTTTCAGGTTCAAAATCAGATATTGTTAACTTTTGAGAGAATAGAAATAGCCACAACTCCAGTGAGAGCCATATTTTTATCAGGTTGGCTTGTCCCTGTACATTCAGTCAGGGCTCTTATATTTCGGTTTTCTCAGATCGTTCAGCATGACTTTTATGTTCTGTCACTCACAGGAGGAACATATGGTGCCGACATGGAAGACCGAAAGAAAAGGGTAATGAACACTATATGGAATACAAATCGGCCAAACGCGAATTTAGAAGATACCACAGATATTGCACGGCACAATACATGACAGAACTAGACAGGGAAATCGACCAAACTGCAGAGCTTGACTCGCGCATGTTTTTGGAAATTAGTTAATAATAGACGTAAACAGTCATACCGTAAATTAGGCGCCGGTATGAAATTTAATGACACGGTATTTTGGGACCAACAGGAAATTACAGAACAATGGGGACACTACTTTAAGAAACTATATACACCTACTGTTGACTCCACGTATGACCCCAGCTGGAAGACAACTGTCGAAGAGAAAGTACGCGAAACATTAAACAGGTCTGTACCGGATCAAAATGTCAAGATTGTGCCGGAATCGATTACAAGTATGTTGCAAACATGCCCGTTGGGAAAAGCATCTGGAGCTGATGACATTGCATATGAGCATCTAATATATGGCTGTGCGTTTGCAATAACTATACTGACTTCCTTGTTTACCGGTATGCTTCGAAATGCATATATACCAGACGTAATGAAACGTGGAATTATTGTGACAATGCACAAGGGTGGGAATAAGAGCAGGGACGATCCTAACAACTACCGTGCAATAACACTTACATCAACTGTTCTTAAATTATTTGAAATGGTCCTCGTAGAAAGAACAAAACCTTTTATTTTACAAAGCTTAAGTCCACAACAAGGTGGCTTCCAGGAAAAGATTGGCTGCTTAATGACATCTTTTGTGTTAAGAGAATCCATTTGGTTTATCAAAGAAAATTCTAGCAAACTTCATATCTGCTTTCTAGACGCAAAGCAAGCGTTTGATCGAGTGTGACACTCTTCACTCCTCTACAAACTCACCCAAAGTGGGCTAGATTCTACAACACTTTTAGCATTTTCTGAACTGTACACAAATATGACCAGTTGTGTAAAAAATCAACACTTTGCATCGGAATGGTTCAAAGTAGAAGAAGGCACTCGCCAGGGGGGCAAAAGCTAGCCACTACTCTAACTTCTTTTCATAAATGATTTAATCATAAAGCTGCAAGAACTTGGTTGCGGAATGTGCATGTATAACATGAATATATCATCACCAACCGTGGCAGATGACATGACGCTCATATCATATTCAAGTAGGGCCTTAAGCATTATGCTTGACATCTGTTATACATATTCCCGTCAGTGGCGCTACGAATATAATGCCAGTAAATGTGCAGTTATGGTATTCAATGCAAGCCCAAGTTTCTACTCAAAACCGGAAGTATGGTCCATAGGCGGAAGCGAAATAAAAATGACACTAGATTATACGCATTTAGGCATTAAGACAGACAGATATTTAAGCACTAGACAATGTATGAGGCTGGTGTGAAATTGAGAGGTACACTTTTAGGAATTTCTAATAGTGGATTGCACCCAGAGGGATTGAACTGTATCACATTGTATAAAATTTACAAAGCGGTGGTTTTACCAAAAGGCTTATATGGGTGTGAGCTGTGGAATAATATGTCGTCTACAGATTTACTTCAACTTGAGAGATCCCACAGATTTTGCCTAAGGTTTATCCAGAAATTACCAAATAGTACCAGCACAGACTTTACTTTAAGTGCTATCGGCTCAACGTCAATTGAAAGTGAAATTGATTTATAAGAAATTACAATTTTTTGGCCAACTGTGCAGACTACCTATACATTACCTTGCGAAACTAGTGTTTACTAACAGGTTAATTCGCTTTCTTAACTATGATACACAGACACAGGGGTATATACCAGATATTTATAGGCTTATACAGAAATATAATCTAATCCACGTTTTGGTAAGATATGTTTCTCTTGGATTATTTCCGTCGAAACAAAAGTGGAAACAAATGCTTAAACAGAACATTATTCTACGTTCAGGACTTGACACTATAAACAGTTTGTGTAACGATGAAGAAGAGCATCGAGCCGACTGTCTTCTTAAGGTGAATGAGCCATGTGCTTTATGGAAAATAAGTAAAATAATACCGAGTATGTATATTTATTGTGCTTCCGCCGTTAAAGCTATAGGAAGGTTCTATTCACGAACATTCCCTCAGACTTGTTTAAAATGCAATAGTTTAGTAAATGATCTTTTGACTCACATGCTTTGCCATTGTCAGGGAAACATAGGCGACACTATGAAATTATGGAGTATTATAGTAGATGATTATGGGTTGAGCTTTTTCCGAGAATTCGTCTGACAAACCCCGTCAAAACAAGTTCAAATAATTCTGTTTGACCTTATTAATACTGACGTTGTAGATGATGAATGCATGATTTCACCTAAAAGTATTAGAATTTTGAAAGTCTTGCATAAGGTTTTAGAGGATTTAAGATGAAGGTTGCAGCATTGATAGGAGAAGAACTTGTTAGCATTCTGGCCTCTTGTGTTTCGTTTCGGCAAGTGGTTAAATGGTAGTGCTACATACAAGTTGCTTTTTTAAAATTAAGTTCAAAAATGCTTCTCAGTTAAGTATGATATAAATTTGTCGTAAGATATTCAGAAAGCAGTTATAAAAGAACAAAAGTTCTCTTAATATATAACTTTTGGTATACATGACTGTATGTCTTATTAGCTTTATTTATTAGCATAAAGAATAGAGCTGTAATGAGAATTGTACAAGTTTACATAAACAATCATGTAGACATAATTATGTTAAAATTCGTTGTGCGGGCATATCTGAAAGTATTTTGTTGGCTTCTTACCAATTTTTATTTGAATACTCGCATCCTAAATCACATATGTGTTCATGTTTAGGTTTATTTCAGTATAGGTTTAGGTCAGTATAAGTCATTTTTGAACCTCTTATACAGACTCTTTTTTATATTATGCATATTTGTATCTGCATTTGTTTGCAGAATGATCGTTTAATAATGTATTTGATTTATATGTGTTGATATGACTTGAAGTTTGTACTTTGTACTGTTTCTTTATCTTGTTATACTTTTGTATACTTCTTCTATATGTAATCTTCACATTGTGGAGGATATTAAATAAATAATAATAATAATAATAGCTTGAACATTTCGGCCTGAGTGGTCCCAATATTCCTGCTTTCATAGCTTTCGGTATTGTATACACCAATGCATGGTTATTTTGTCTATTGACAGTTCCTGATATGCAGGCTATATAACCTCAGATCCCCTTTCTAAATTCCAGTCCATTGTTTTCTCGTTTAGGGAAAACTCATTATTTTAAAGTTAACTGCGTTATTTTCACTGGGGACCATATGCCACTTTTCATGGAGTTACATGCTAGTGTATCATTCAAGGTTCCATGTGCACCGCCGTATGAACATACCTGCGGATGTCTCTTAATTGTTTTTTTTTGTACTTTTAGCATGTGTAAATGTTGAGTTCTGCTCAAGCCGGGGCTAGAGGACGTGGGCAGTAGCATCCATTTCCACTACCGTCATGACAGGCTCATTCAAATCGAGCCTGCAACATTTTCGTTTTTGTCGTGTTGGGCGACATGTGGAGTTTCCACTTTTTCTATTTTAAGTTAAAGAAATGTTTAAATTCCATTTACTGTTATTGATCAGCAGCACAATCAGAAAACATTTTTTTTAATTCGTTTTCTGTACATCAGAGCGAGTGAATTTATTTATTTTTCTTATTTACCTTTCAAACTTGTTAATCAATTGCTAAAAACATTAGGCAGGCTACATAATCCACCACAAGCAATGTATTTGCAGATTGGGTTGATTTACCCTCACAGGATCAGTGTAGGCAACTCCATTCCAAAGACAGTGATTTATCTCAGGCTCCCACATGGTTTTGATTGATACTGGGTCTAGTGATGTAACTAGACAGTCTTATTCACTGGAACAACTTGGTTTAGACATTATGAGCTATGCATCTTTTTTGACCATAGGTTTAAATGTCAAGAAAGTAGTTATTTTACAAGACTTTGTGCTACATAGAAACTGTGTAACTTACATGGAGTACATAGAGGCGTGTGGAATTGTTTTGTAGTGAAGGCATTCACCTGTCAAATGACATTGGATACCCCAAATACATGTGGAGTATACGGGATTGTATTATCCGAGCGAATCAGTGGAGTCCGAAGGAAGCATTTGACAAAAATTTGTAATATACACATATTAAGTGTGTTCATCAAAATACGTTTAGGTGTACATTGTTTATGTAAGGTGCATGTTACACTACTAATTTATAGCTCCACATGTGGAATACGTAAGGGTATTAAAATTCGGTGTTGTATTTATTTGTAGTGTGGTTTACAATTTAAATTAAAGTATTAATGGATTGAGTATATATATATAAATCACGATTTTAAAGACTTGATTCTTGAATATGCACCGGCTATACTTTGCGGTAAGCTGCATTTATTTGCAATTTTTCTCTTTCTGGATGGTTGTATTATTTCTTCAGTAGAAACAATGAACCATGCAGTCAAAGTATAAAGCCAGCTTTAAAGAAACAGAAAGAAAGCAGAAGATGCATGAAGGATTAACAAATATTATGGATGAAGCTTTTGAATTTTTTTTGTATATTGCAAGATACTGCTGTAAAGTTTACGACATGAGACACTGATCAAAGGAAGTAAGTATTTATATAGATATGAACTGAAGAATCTTATTGGCAACTCGGAGTTACTGGAATGCTTCATTAAAAAATTTCTATATCAGTTTCAAAATTTAATGAAAAAGACAGTAACGACTTCTTCATACAAGAACTTTGTGACAGTTTAGTAAAAGTATGCAGACATATATTGGAAGTTATATGAAGCAATTGGGAAACATTTTATTACAGTACCTTTCTCCCAGTTTAGAAAGGATTACTTAAGATTTGTGAAAAGGGAGAAGGCTAAAGCATTATGGAAGAAGGTAATTGGACAAAAGGATATGAAAGTCTGAAAATGTGACCATGTCTTTTATAATGAAAGGTAAAGCATTGAGAAACGGGTGTCTCATTTGAAACTGAAAGCAAGTGCATTATGTGACAATATGTTTTATACATTTTTTTTTTTTTAAGTGAAATATTGCTCACTTTACAGTCTTATGATTGTAATGTTTCATTGAAAATTAAAAAAAAAATAATAATAGGAGACAGGCTCAGAGATATTTTGATTGAAGATGAATGTGTCAGGTATATTGATTCAAGTGTGTTGAATGACAAAGCAGATTTAAACAATAATGAAGTTACAAATGGATGTGTACCTTTGTTGCACACTGAAGATAGTGGTTTAAATAATGAAAATATAACATCAACTGTAGATGAAAAACATGATGATGTAATTCAAACAGTTAGTGAACAAGTTATTGAAGACAGCACTGAACCGCATACTAGAACTGTCACAGGAGTGGCGAATTATACCCCCACAATACGGCCTTGTCACAGAAGTAAGCCAGTGTCAAAGTTGCACGTCTTGTCCTGTATTTGATAATGTTACACCTGTGTATCAAAAATGATTTAAATCTGTCAACACTGCAAAAACAGTTCTACTGTTCTGGGTCAATGTGACCTAGACCTTTGACCTACTGACCTCAAAATCAATAGGGCTGGGGTCATATGATGGTCAACTTTCATGATCCTAGGCCCAATTAGTTTAAAGTGATTATTCTTTTTCAGATGTTGTCAGCTGTAGCCTGAAAGGATTGCAAGCTATGTGGATATTACAGTTCCAGAATACACACTAGACATGTTCAAGACATTTTTCAGAACATTATTTTGAAAAAAATTTGACAGTATTTCTAGTTTTCCTGGAAGGCCTCAGGTAACACTAGAAAAGGACTTAATGATGTTCCTTTGGTATATGGGTACATTAGAAACTGTAAGATGAATTGCAGACAGATTTGACGTTTCCGAGTCAAAATTAATTTTGTTTCCCATAATAGGAGAATGCTGGATATTTTCTGTCGGGGGTGTAGCACTAGTACACTTTTTCCCAGAAAGTCAAAAAAATAGCAAGAGGGCCATGATGGCCCTGTGTCGCTCACCTGAGTACTATTGCTCAAAATGATATGATCGTTTCAAACCAATCTCATTAGAAGCTGCTAAGGTGTATTCATTTAGATAAATAATAAAGGAGGTAATCTGTCATAAATTCAGTCAATATGTATCTTCACTGATTGTCCAAGTCCATCTGTTGACATAAATGAAATTTCAGATCAGTATCTTCATTAGTTACAGAGATATACCCATTTTAATTTGAAATAAAGGGAGGTAATTTGACATAAAATCAGTCCATAGTTATCTACCCTGATTGTCTCAGTCCAACTAATGACAATAATGAAATTTCAAATAAGTCCTATAAGTACTTACTGATATAAATCCTTTTTGATTACAATCAGGGGAGGTAATAAGATATAAAATAACTCTGGAACCTACAATTGGATCTGACAGGTTCGTCATGGAATCCAAGATTTATTGTTGTTGAAGATATTTTGGAAGTTTGTATCAAATCAAACCATAAATGAAGTCTCTATATGGCTGCAAAAGCCAAAATAGCCAATTTTGGATATTTAAGGGGCTATAACTCTGGAACCCATGATGGAATCTGGCCAGTTCAAAAAAGGAACAAAGATCTTGTGGTGATACAAGTTGTGTGCTAGTTTGGTTAAAATCAAATCATAAATAAAGCTGCTATTATGCAGACAAGGTCAAAATAGCTAATTTTGGCTCTTTCAGGGGCCATAACTCTGGAACCCATAATGGGATCTGGCCAGTTCAAGAAAGGAACCAAGATCTTATAGTGACACAAGTTTTGTGCAAGTTTGATTAAATTCAAATCATAAATGAAGCTGCTATTGTGCAGACAAGATCAAATAGCTAATTCTGGCCCTTTCAGGGACCATAGCTCTGGAACCCATGATGGAATCTGGCCAGTTTAAGAAAGGAACCAAGATCTTACGGTGATACAAGTTGTGTGCAAGTTTGGTAAAAATCAAATCATAAATAAAGCTGCTATTGTGCAGACAAGGTCAAAATAGCTAATTTTGGCCCTTTCAGGGGCCATAACTCTGGAACCCATAAAGGGATCTGGCCAGTTCAAGAAAGGACCCGAGATCTTATGGTGATACAAGTTGTGTGCAAGTTTGGTTAAAATAAAATCATAAATGAAACCACTTTCGTGCAGACAAGAAATTGTTGATGCACGCACGCACAGACGAAGGACGACGGATGATCACAAAAGCTCACCTTGTCACTATGTGGAGGGTTTTGCAGTAGGGTTAAATAGAAAAGAAGAAACAAGATATGCCAAGAATATAACATTCAAGCAGTCACTGTCAATTTGATTTGACTGGCTTTTTTGTTCGGAATCTACATGAAATCGTTTATAGTTTATGATATAGTCTGGTTGATTTTTTCTTTATTTCTTTGTCTTACCTGTAATGTATATTTTAAATACCATTATTTAAAATTGTAGTTATAGGCCTATATATTCTTTTCCAGGGCATTTGGAACCAGAAGTAAGCTGCGAAAACTCAGCAGAAAATGATTAATGGAAACACACTGGTTGAGGTACTCCATGACAAAGGATGCCGTGTTTTGTGTGAACTGCTGTTTGTTCAGAGGCATAGACTAACTGGAGAAAACTGTTACAGCTGGTATGTGGATTTGGAAGAATATTTTCATGCTGATAAAACATCATGCAGGTGAAAAATACCATCTGGACATGTCTGTTTGTGCCAGAAGCTTCATGGATATCTTGTCTGGGAAATGTGTGAATCGATTAACAAAACAGAGCGAAGGAATTGGTAAACAAAAATCGATATATATTGTCAAGAATTATTGAAGTTACTGTACTTTGTGCAAAGCAGAATATACCATTGCATGGACACAACAAAAATAACAGCAATTTCACGGCTGTACTAAGGACCTTTACATACAAGAGCTGTCACAGGAGACAGCGTGCTCGACTATTTCGATGCTGGATAGTGAAACTGGGCATATCTGAGGAAACTAGAGCTATCACTGGAGTGTTTATGACTCCAATTGTGGATGAAGATATTGCACAATAGCCTGAGTCTATGTCAAAAATATCAACTTAAAGTAATAAGAGAGGTAAAGATAAAATGTATCAAAACACTATATAAGTATATCCTAAGCAAAAAGGGGCATAATTCATTAAATATTGGTGCCAGAGTTATGCAGCTTGTGTAATACAGTGTGGGTGATGATGTTGAACAAATGTTTTAAGGATAACATGGTGTAATAGCCATATTTCATATCTTGTAACTGGGTGGTAATATTTAAATGAAATTTGGTCACTTTAAAGACATACAAAATTAAAAACGTTTCACCGAGAGATTTTTCATAATTTATCATTTTTGGGGGAGATAATCGGTATTGAAGTTAATATTGATGCCTATGGGAAATATATAATTTCTTTGATTATAAGAATCTGAACTTGAGTTTCGAGAAAATTTTGCGGTAGAAAGCTGCATTATATTATTCTGATACAAATATCAAAAAGAAATCTAAAATTCACCGTAGGGAAAAGGAGAAAATCATTTTTTCTAGTTTTCAGGGGAGATTACTCATGAAAAACTAAAATTATCAGGGGAGGTAATCTAAAGGAATTTTTTGAGAACTCCTGTCACTATATAACTTGTCAATATGCACCTTATTTCTATCGTTTGACATTTTCAAAGCTTACATTATCAAGTTTTATCTACGCTTTTGGTGAAATTGAGGCCTATTACGGGTAGTCATCCTTAAGTTTGAATCAAATTCATTCAGTTATAACAAAGACAGAGTGAAAGTGCATCAAAACTTTAACCTAAAATTCTAAGTAAAAAGGGGGAATAATTAATAAAAGATTGGTGCCAGAGTTATGCATGATAAGGGTAATGATGTTGAACAATTGTTTAAGTTTGAATCAGATCCATTCAGTAATAACAGAGATAGAGTGAAAGTGCACCAAAACTTTAACCTGAAATTCTAAGTAAAAAGGGGAATAATTCATGAAAAATTGTGCCAGAGTTATGCATCTTGTGTCATATGATGTGGGTGATGATGTTGAACAACTATTTTAAGTTTGAATCAAATCCATTCAGTAATAACAGAGGTAGAGTGAAAGTGCACCAAAACTTTAACCTGAAATTCTAAGTAAAAAGGGGAATAATTCATGAAAAATTGTGCCAGAGTTATGCATCTTGTGTCATATGATGTGGGTGATGATGCTGAACAACTATTTTACGTTTGGATCAAATCCATTCAGTAATAACAGAGGTAGAGTGAAAGTGCACCAAAACTTTAACCTGAAATTCTAAGTAAAAAGGGGGAATAATTCATGAAAAAATGGTGCCAGAGTTATGCACCTTGTGTCATATGATGTGGGTGATGATGCCGAACAACTATTTTAAGTTTGAATCAAATCCATTCAGTAATAACAGAGGTAGAGTGAAAGTGCACCAAAACTTTAACCTGAAATTCTAAGTAAAAAGGGGGAATAATTCATGAAAAAATGGTGCCAGAGTTATGCACCTTGTGTCATATGATGTGGGTGATGATGCTGAACAACTATTTTAAGTTTGAATCAAATCCATTCAGTAATAACAGAGGTAGAGTGAAAGTGCACCAAAACTTTAACCTGAAATTCTAGGTAAAAAGGGGGAATAATTCATGAAAAAATGGTGCCAGAGTTATGCACCTTGTGTCATATGATGTGGGTGATGATGTTGAACAACTATTTTAAGTTTGAATCAAATCCATTCAGTAATAACAGAGATAGAGTGAAAGTGCATCAAAACTTTAACCTGAAAATCTAAGTGAAAAGGGGGGATAATTCATGAAATATTGGTACCAGAGTTATGGCCCTTATGTCAGATGATGTGGATGATGATGAGGAATAAGTATTTCAAGTTTGAATCAAATCCATCAAGTAATTACAGAGATAAGTTGAAAAAAGAGAAAGTGCACCAAAACTTTAACCAAGGTGGGGACGCGGAAAGACGCCGACGCCGACGCCGGGGCGAGTAGGATAGCTCTCCTTATACTTCGTATAGTCGAGCTAAAAATGACAAAATTCTAGAGCAAATCATTTAGACAATGCACAATATAACAGTTAATACACTTCACCAGAAATCCAAAATGAATTGATTGGTATTTGCACAAGTAAAGGTAAAGAAGCAACTTTTGGAAGACTATGGCTCGTGCCCCTGGTACTAAGCCATCATGGTTGATAAAGCAACTGACAAATCTACAAAAGAACAACTGTCTTTTTGTGTGTGTTTCGTCAATGGGAGTTGCGCAGTCAGAGAAGAATTTCTTGGATCTGTCGTGTGAATCAAAGGAGTCGCACTTTGCGCGTTCATGCAAGAAGTCTTGGTTGAACTTTAAACTATATACATGGTTAGCACAGCCTTGAAAAGGTCCGGAATTTTGGGTGTTGTCCTAAATAGTCCCTAATTTGCATTAAAAGCCCTAAAAAGCCCTAAAAATCCCTAATTCTGCCTATCTTCAGCCCTAAATTTCCGCGCCCGCAGATTGCCTGATTTGTAAGTTGTAGTATTTCATTCTATTTTAAAATCGTTCTATTTAAAGAACAGTAACATTGATATCGGCGATAAAATCCGAAGACATCCAATTATTGAATGATGGGTATTTGTTTTAAAAGCAACGTATGAGTGGCGTACATTGAGGAACAGAGCATCAAATTTGGTAGTCGGGTATGCGCATGTACCTGGCATACATTGCCTGCAGCCTGTTTTTCCGAGATAGGCTGACTGACAAACAATAGTGGAAAGTTGAGGTAAAATGAGTTCATTGGTAATTTTTATGATATGAAACCATGCATAAAACAAATATCTTGAGGACAGGATCCTTCGAGAACATCGAAATTATAAGGCTAGAGAAGTGTATTAATTAGTCCTAAATGAAATATTTAGTCGAACTGAAACAGTATTCAAGTGAAATTATTGGTAGTATGGGATATTGATGATGTTGTAGTACTGATGTGCTGGTAAATCTGTTCGAAGTAAATATCAGTGTACACCATTCATATTAGCAGCTGTGTCACAAACAAATCCGCCCTTATTAATGGCGTCGAATCGTCGTTTGCATCGCTTTTCAGAAATTATAATAAGAGGGTCATGATGACCCTGGATCGCTCACCTGAGTAATATGAGCTACATGTTTCAAATGTCAAACTGATGATAAAATATAACGAAAGTCAGTGGGTCACATTCATGGTCAATGAAATTCAGTTTTACGACTGATGTGCAAAACTGTGTATGTCATCAAAATTTCAAGGCTGTATCTTAAACAAGAGGGCCATGATCATGGCCCTATATCGCTCACCTGGTTAAATGGTTGCTATGAAGATTTGTATTTAAGCTTGACCCCGGGGTCATGATTTGAAAAACTTGGTAGAGATCCACTAGGCAATGCTACACGCCAAATATCTATATTTATTTATTTATTTGGGTTTTATGGCCCACCAACACAGTACAGGTTATATGGCGCCAAATTTTATTTCTAGACATTTTTTGGAATATTTTCCTATGTACAATCAAGTAACCCCTGGGGCGGGGTCAATTTGATACCGGGGGGGGGGGGGAGGTCATGATTTGAACAATTTTTGTAGAGGTCCTCTAGGCAATGCTACATGTCAAATATCTAAGCTCTAGGCCTTCTGGTTTATTTTTAGAAATTTTTTGAAGATTTTCCGATGTACAATTAAGTTACTGCTGGGGCGGGGGTCAATTTTACCCTGGGGGTCATGATTTGAACAAAGTTTGTAGAAGTCTACTAGGCAATGTTACATGTTAAATATCTAAGCCTTCTGGTTTATTTTTAGCAAATTTTGAAGATTTTTCTATATACAATCAAGTAACCCCTTATGGCGGGGTCAATTTGACCCTGGGGGTCATGATTTGAATAAATTTTGTAGAAGTCTACTAGGCAATACTACTTTGAAGATATCATATTTTGAAGGTACATTTGTACATATTTTGAAACAGATTTTGCAAATACATATTGCAAATAGTGAATACTTTACTTGCTACTATTGCTTCTTACAATTTCATAAATTGGCGGTGTATATGATTTTAGTTAAGACAGCGCAACCTTTGCTGCAAACTCAATGTTAATGTGTATTACATTTTCAGTGGTATTTGTTTCTGAGACTTAAATTATAGTATCCAATATACAGCCAGTTTACTCTCATTTTTGATCAATAACTTGTATGGGGTTTATGACCAATGAATTTCAGAATTCATACCGAACCACTACATTTACCAAAAGGGAATACCTAGAATGTTTATCAGTGGCAAAGATGAGAATGTTTATCAGTGGCCAAGATGTATGACATATGTTGTTCAATATGCCAATAGAATGGATTAAACCTACTGAAAAAACGTACAAAAACATATTTAAAATAGAATATTAAATAGATTTCAATATATCTAAGAAAGACAAATGTGACACATGTGAAGAGATAAAGATGGTTGATGACTTAGAGCATATAGATGAAAGCATTAAACATTATGAACAACACTTCGAGGACAAAATCGATACAATAGGTGAACGAGATGCTGATAGAAATTATACAAATGATTTGGTTATATATTTTTATCTAGATAATGTCCTTTAAGTTACTTAGGGCAAATTTTTCAGACTTTTTCTGCAAAAGAAAACTGAACAATTTCAATCTGACAGGCCCATTTTTCTATCGATAAAACTGCATATCATGCTGACGGCTGGCCGAAGAAGCAAAGAGATAGCCAGTGCTTTATAGTATTAGTATTACATTTAGTTAACAAGAGCATCCAACCAATATGTTGAACTTACTTTGGTCCCCAAATAGGAATTCCATAATTACATTTGCACATTACATCATGACCCAAACAGCTGTGTACTCCGATAACATTTTCCTTAGTACATGCGGGTAGCTAATAGCGCAATATACAATGGTTCGGCACGCTGCTTAATATGTGCCTGCTTTTAAATTAAAAGTTATTAAAACTGCCGAAGAAAAGGGTAAACACTTTGCCGCAAATTTGTTTAAAGTCAACAGGAAGCGTGTGCGCGAGTGGTGCAAAAACAAATCAAAAATGTTTTTTTCGGAGATGTTTCTACAAGATTTTCTTTGTTAGCATCTCTGCCACATTTCAAATCTGCCTGGTCCATTTCTTCTCTTCATTGTGTTGTTCCATGAAGTCTTGCTAGGAGTGTATGAAACTGACTTCTGTGGACAGACACCATTTCAGCCAACAATACAAGCTACTTATTCTATTGCAGAGACAATAACAAAATTAAAGCAGATAATTGCTGCTGAAGACGTAAACAAACTGTGTTTAAAGCATGGATTGCATACAAGTACTGCTGATGAATGTGATATGAAACGTGCACCCTGTCCCACCACTGTTAGTATTGAGACTACAACAGGGGATGAGCACAGATGGGCAAGAAGCTGTAATTAGTATAAAGATATGCATGAAGATGGCCTTGAAGTCAGCTTTTTGACTACTGATGCAGATACCAGAGCCCACTGGCAGTGGCTCAGTACAAAAAAAAATTACGACTACAGAGCCATGTCATCAGTTTAATACCAGGCATCTTGCGTAAAATCATAGAAAGCAAATGTGTAATTGCCCAAGGATTTTGATGCCTGGACATGATTCTGTATACAGGAACTATCTTTGCTGCAACAGATTATCACCGTCTTAATTTGAGCAAGAAACTTGTCGACATGTTTTTCTTAAGGGAGCATGGTGATATTGCAAAAATTATTGACAAAATGAAATCCTGTGTCAATATTGTCAAACCTGTCCTCTGCAAGTAACTGCCAACTTCCCCACATGCATCGGAGTGGAGGACTAATAATTTCAGACACAACGTCATTTATCAAATAGTCACAGAGAACATATACCCAGCATGAGGATTGAATTCACAACCCTGGGATCCGCAGACTAACGCTCTACCTCCTATATTTATACTAAAATTTAGAGTAGCATAGAAATAGAATATAAAACTTAATAGATTTCAAGTTTAATCATTTCAATAGGAAAGACCTAATTATCATGCTTACTGTCCTACCAGAATTTGAAAACCAACTGTTGAACTTTGGAATCTTTACCTCAGTTGAAATCTTTATACTTTCAGTCAAGCTACATTCAGAACAAAAGATATAAGAGATGGTCATACTCTGGCCAATGCCTTATCGGCATCTTTTGAATTTCAAGGGAAAGCAAAGACAGTACTTTTCATAAACCTAAAGAAGAATGATTTCTTAAATCTCCTGAATGAGCAGTTTAGATCTTTCATAGACAACTTCCCCAATGCAGCCATGTGTCTTGTTACAAGAGTCGGCCTGCAAGAAGACATGATAACAGTGCTATGTCCAAATGAGGCTGTTAACAGACTAGGAGAAAAGGTAACAATAAGAAATTGGTGCGAGAATGATGTAAACATTGTACAACACATGCCCCTGAACAGTAAATAATGAAAGGGGCAAAACAAACTAAACATCTAAAATCATCAGATAACAGGACTAGGATTTTGAATGCAACTGTAGGTGGAGTTGAGTACAGAATATTCTAAGTATAATTCTGATGGAGATGCTTAAAAATAGGGTAGACTTTATAGTTCTAAACCCTACAGTTTATCTCTCTTTTCAGACACAAGGTTTTTTTCTTGATTTCTGTTTTAATAAAAGATGATACAATTTATATTACACCACATAGGTATAGGAAATCATTAGGCACCAATTTTAAGAACAAGAGGGCCATGATGGCCCTATATTGCTCACCTGTTATCATTGCACTTGAGGACAAGAAGGTCCTCAGAAAAAATATCTAAGTCCAAAGGACAGGAACAACAAAGGGAAGAAATTTAACCAAAAAGAAAAAAAATCTTACAAGGTATAGATATGTTAAAATACACCTAAAACTTGGAGGTACCATCCATGTTGTACCACAGACAACTGGTCTTGTGATTTCCCAACGGCCAAAAATAAAAAAGTTACTAAAAATAAGCTATTTATAGTAACGTAAAAGGAAAGTAATAAAAAAAAAATATTGTAAGTGGACAAAAGAAGAATCTACCAAATAAATCTGTTGACATAAATGAAATTTCAAATCAGTATCTTCATTAGTTATGGAGATATAACAATTTTAATTTGAAATAAAGGGAGGTAATTTGACATATAATCAGTCCACAGTCATCTACCCTGATTGTCTCAATCAAACTAATAATAATAACGAAATTTCAAATAAGTCCTGTAAGTACTTACTGAGATAACTCAATTTTTATTAAAATCAGGGGAGGTAATCAGATATAAAATAACTGGAACCTATGATTGGATCTGATTTGTCATGGAATCCAAGATTTATTGTTGTTGAAGATATTTTGGAAGTTTGTATCAAATAAAACCATAAATGAAGTCTCTACCCTGCAAAAGCCAAAATAGCCAATTTTGGACCTTTAAGGGGCCATAACTCTGGAACCCATGAGGGAATCTGGCCAGTTGAAGAAAGGAAGCAAGATCTTGTGGTGATACAAGTTGTGTGCAAGTTTGGTTAAAATCAAATCATAAATGAAGCTGCTATTGTGCAGACAAGGTCAAAATAGCTAATTTTGGCCCTTTCAGGGTCCATAACTCTGGAACCCATTAAGGGATCTGGCCGGTTTAAGAAAGAAACCGAGATCTTATGGTGACACAAGTTTTGTGCAAGTTTGATTAAATTCAAATCATAAATGAAGCTGCTATTGTGCAGACAAGGTCAAAATAGCTAATTTTGGCCCTATCAGGGGCCATAACTCTGGAACCCATAATGGGATCTGGCCAGTTAAAGAAAGGAACCGAGATCCTATGGTGATACAAGTTGTGTGCAAGTTTGATAAAAATCAAATCATAAATAAAGCTGCTATTGTGCAGACAAGGTCAAAATAGCTAATTTTGGCCCTTTCAGGGGCCATAACTCTGGAACCCATAATGGGATCTGGCCAGTTCAAGAAAGGAACCGTGATCTTATGGTGATACAAGTTGTGTGCAAGTTTGGTTAAAATAAAATCATAAATAAAGCTGCTATTGTGCAGACAAGATCAAAATAGCTAATTTTGGCCCTTTCAGGGGCCATAACTCTGGAACCCATAATGGGATCTGGCCAGTTCAAGAAAGGAACCGTGATCTTATGGTGATACAAGTTGTGTGCAAGTTTGATTAAAATAAAATCATAAATGAAACCACTATCGTGCAGACAAGAAATTGTTGACGCACGCACGCACAGACGGACTGACAACGGACGAAGGGTGATCACAAAAGCTCACCTTGTCACTATGTGACAGGTGAGCTAAAAAGTCTATTTTGACTGTATTTGTGACAAAGTTAATATTAAACTGCCAGGACAGATACCTTAGTTAGTGGAAAAGCAACATTATCATGTAAACATGGAGCTACAATTCCCTGACCCCTGGCCCCAACATGTTGCTTTTTGGAGGTTTGAAGTATGAAGGTGAAGATCATAGGTCAAGGTCATTTATATATTAGTCTTTCTAAAAGGTTCGTTGAATGTGAATATGAACTCAATCGGGTATTAAATGTTGGCTAAAGGAACAAGAGGCCCAAGTGGCCCTAAGTCGCTCACCTGAGAAAGACTGATCTAATTAGATCCTGCTTGTGACAAAGTTTTAAATTCTAAAAAAAGAATTTAATTTTTTTCGTTAATTCAAATAAAACAATTCTTTTCAAAGTATTTCTATTTTTAGATCCAGCGGCCCCAAAAAGTGGCGAAGTGCCCACATTTGAACAAACTTGGGAGAAAACCGCTTGTTCAAAGCATGGATTGCATACAAGTACTGCTGATGAATGTGATACGAAATGTCCCTCCACTGTTAGTATTGAGACTACAACAGGGGATGAGCACAGAAGGACAAGAAGCTGTCCTAAAGATCAAGAGGTGTTATGCCAGTGACCACTCTGGCTGCTGATTGTTGGTTTTATTGACACAAGTTGTCTACAATATATGATAATTTCATGCTGCCGGTGATTTTGAGAGGTGATTTTCTCAATAACTTTCATGTGGATGTCATAAATTTGAATTTTGTCTGATTTCCTTGGATTGTTGTTTTTTCGTGTGTGATAATAATTTATTATCGCATTTATATACTACACTCCATAAGTATAAGCTGGGAGAAAGTTTTTGAGTGTATGTATATACATTTTATGTATTTATATGCATTTTGACGGTGTTTTTTCATTTTAATGAATTTCTAGATTGTCATTCGGTATATTTTGCAAAAACATCAAATGAGCATAAATATTTTTGCATTTTCAAGTGTTAATTTGAAAAGTATTCAAATAACTTAAATACTTTCGAAGTCAGGAGTGATTTAATGCAGATGGGAGAAATTTTTTTATATTTACAAGTAGCAGGAGGTATTTATACTATATATTCATGTCAATATTTAATTTGAATGTTTCTAGCTATTTTAGGATCAAAATTACTTTATTTTAAAAATCTTAACCCTTCTCTTGCTAATCGCGTATATTGACGCGACGGCCAGTCTATTTCCAGACTGCTAATCGCGTATATTGACGTTTTCCGACCTGGTTTAAAAATAGTGATCACATGTCTACCCAGAATGCCTAACTATACCAAAGCGATATTTCACTGGATCGTAGGATGATAATTCCCTCTAAAAATAGCAATTAGTCATAAAATTTCCAACTTTAGGCCGTAATTTACTATTTATAAATCGATTACTGGAAACCACAATTCCTTGCGCAAAATCCAGCACGGCTGCGCCAAGTGTCACACTGACGATGAGGCTGAAATACGGGCAATTTTTGCCGATTCTTCATCAGATAGCGACTTTGAAGGCTTTGAAGTTGATGATTTATATAACGATACGGAACTGCTAATTGACATTCATAATGGCTGGTTGAGAGAAGATTCCCCACCACTGAATTCACCATTCGTTGGAAACACGGGTTAAACGTTGAATTACCTGATGGTCCCACTGTATTGGACTTTTTTGATTTACTTTTTAGTGATGAAATGTGGAATATATTGGTTGACCAGACAAACTATTATGGTGATAGACATGCACAAAATATTTTGAGCCCATTTTCAAGACAAAGAAAATGGGAACCGGTGACAGTTGATGAAATGAAAGTTTTTATCGCGTTGGTTCAGCTATGGGTTTGACACTAAAACCTGACTTGATAGACTACTTGTCTAAAGATGAAACTTGCAGTACACCATTTTTTGGCAACAATATGACCAAAGATCGTTTTCTACTTATACTAAGCAATTTGCATTTAGTCGACAACAACCTTGCAAGCACGGATAGACAAAATATGTCCATTCATAAATATGTGTCAAGAAAAATTTCAAGTGTATGATCTTGAGCAGAAACTGTCTATGGATGAGGCTACATGTCCTTTCAAGGGAAGAGTGGTATTTAGAGTTTATATAACCCACTAAAGCCAAATAAATTTGGCATAAAGATATACCAGAGCTGTGAAAGTTCGAGCAGATACTGTATTTGTTTCGATGTGTATGATGGCACACAAGGTGCTGCTTTATATTCAGAACTCGTAGATACAAATCCCGACCACGGACAGACCACGAAATTTGTTGTAGGGCTATTAGCACGACGGGGACTCTTGCACAAAGGGCATATCATATATGTTGTTAATTATTATAATAGCCCTACACTTGCCAAGGAACTTGATGCTCACGACACTTACATTTGCGGCACAGTTTGTGTAAACAGACAAGGGATGCCTAAAGCTTTTCCAACTGTGAAGCTACAGCCTAATGAAACAGTGTTCAGAAGAAAATGTAATGTTCTGGTTCTAAAATATCACGAGAAAAGAGATGTTCATATGCTTTTTACATGTCACAGTGCAACACACACTGTGCTAAACAAATGAAACCGGAGAACTGGGGACCCAATCTTCAAACCGACTCCGATAGTCGACTACTGCAAGAATATGGGAGGAGTGGATCTGTCCGACCAAATGTTACAATATTATGATTGCCTAAGATGCACAGTGAAATGGTGGAAGAAAGTTTTCTTCCATTTGTTGAATTTGTTGACACTGAATGCTTACAAACTTTATGTGAAGTTCTGCAGTCCGAGTGCTAAATGGTCTCACCAGAATTTCCGGTCATCACTTGTCACAGAACTTGTAAAATCAGCACCCAATGCTCCAAAGCCAGAAAGTACTGCAGGCAGGAAGCCAATGAACCTATGGACAGACTTGTGCCGGAAGGACATTACTCAATATACATTCCAGCAAAACCTGGAGCAAAGCGTGCTCATCCACAACATGATTGTATTGCCTGCAATGTCGGTGTGACGGTCACAAGCGTAGGCAAACAATTTACATGTGTTGAAAATGTGAAAGAGCATTGTGCATTCCAGACTGTTTTAGACTGTACCACACTCGCAAACATTACAAAAGGTATCTCAATCCGCAGTCAGTTCAGGACAGCTCAAGTTTGGACAGTGAATAGTTATATTCGTCTGAGGTCAAACTTATAAGGTCATGCATATTGTGTTTCACTGGTTCCTAGATCTATAATGTGTCAAAACTTTAAAGAATAACAAACACAAGACAACTTGTTGAATTTGCTTTATTCAATGTCTATAAATGAATTACAAATACAAGTGCAAACATAAACATGTGAAAAAAAATAACGTGAATAACAGTTTTACAGACATCTAACAGTGTTCATTATGATTCACCTGTACAGGTGAAGAATTACAAATACATGAAAAAGGTATCAAATAAATTGTAAAATTTAAATAATTATATCCTTCAACAACAAAATTTGATATATTGGAGACAATACTGCGTCATTTTATATAGAGTATATGAGTTACAACAAATTTTGAGAATTTTACAGGTAAATCTAATTAACACCTGTAATTTCACATTTTTAAAAATGAAATAATTTTCAAAGTAATCATTATATGCTTCATTTAATGTAGATGCATTTACATACAGGTTTTATGCCTGTATCTTGAATAGTAAAAGATCTGTTATAATTTGAAAATCATATGTGTATTTCTTTTGTTTTCCAATTAAATATTCAGCACTGTTGCATAATAGAGTGCAATTAGTGAATAGCGGGAGAAGGGCTAATATGATAATGTAATAGACATATTTATGAATAAATAATGGAAGGGTTTGGAAAATCAAAGTACCAGAAATATACCAATAAAAAATTCCCAATATGGGAAACACTACATTTTGATTACTGATGTAATATAATATAGTAAGTACATAATTGAAACAGACTTTGCAGAAAGACTTTTTAGTGCAAAATATCTTGTTAACAAGAGCTGACATCTTACAGCAAAATTTAAGTTGCTTTCTATCAGTACTAGAATACAGAAATAAGATAATCAGGATGCTGATACTGTTTTTTTTTTATAATTGTAATTTGCCTTCCAATATAGTTCTGGATTCTTAAAAATATCCTGATGTGAAAGGAAAAATCATAGTTTCATAATCAAGTTTTGATCTTAACCATCAGGAGAAATAGTTTAAGCTATAGATTAATGTTCCTTTTGAAATCTTGATGTCAGATTTTGCACGAGTGTTTCAAACAAGAGCTGTCGGAGGACAGCAACGCTCGACTATTCAACAGCCTTGTCAATTGAATGAATACAAAAGTTGAAAAAGGGGCATAACTTTGTAAAATGCAAAGTAGAGGTATTGAACCTCTGTACTGCATGTCATATCATGACAGTGAACAAGTGTGTGAAGTTTCAATCCTTTCCAATTTGTGGATACTGAGATACCAGCTTACATACAAAAACTTAACAAAAAACTGCTAAGTCAAAGGGGCATAATTTTGTAAAAATGCCAAGTAGAGTTATGGGACCTTCACAGTGCATGTTAGATCATGACAGTGAACATGTGTGTGAAGTTTCAATCCATTCCAATTAGTGGATATTGAGATATCAGATTACATACAAAAAATTAACCAAAAACTGCTAAGTCGAAAAAGGGGCATAATTTTGAAAAAAAAGAGAGTACAGTTATGGGACTTGCTTAGTGCATGTCAGATCATGGTAGTGAACAAGTATGTGAAGTTTCAATCCATTCCCATTAGTAAGTACTGAGATACCAGCTTACATACAAAACCTTAACCAAAAATTTCTAAGTCGAAAAAGGGGCATAATTTTGTAAAAAAGCAAAATAGAGTTATGGAACCTGTGCAATGTAGATCAGTTCATCACAGTGAATAAGTGTGTGAAGTTTCAATCCATTCCCACAAGTGGTTACTGAGTTACCAGCTTACATACAAAACCTTAACCAAAAATTTCTAAGTCGAAAAAGGGGCATAATTTTGTAAAAAAGCAAAATAGAGTTATGGAACCTGTGCAATGTAAGTCAGTTTGTCACAGTGAATAAGTGTGTGAAGTTTCAATCCATTCCCACAAGTGGTTACTGAGATACCAGCTTACATACAAAACCTTAACCAAAATCGGGACGCGGACGCGGACGCGGACGCCGACGCCGACGCATGGGCGAGTGCAATAGCTCACTATTCTATGAATAGTCGAGCTAAAAATGCCATTATTGCTCGTTTTTATGTGAATGATATCAAATCATGTTTGTGGTCTTATAAAATCATGTGTGCAGTCTCATTGGAAGGGCCACCCTTTACATTCTTGGTGTAGTGTTACTTTAATGTTTATTTTCTTTGTCTGTAAAATAGAATTTATTAAACTGATGAATAGTGAATAAATATGAATCTATTTAAAAACCTTTCAGCAAATGAATTCTACATCTATGCAGTCACCAGGTGCAGAAATCTCACCAGCAGTTCAGCTCCCCTCAACCTCTACGCCAATTCTAGCACAGTCTGAAGCATACCTGGTACCAGCATCAGCAGCCTCTGCAGTAACATATAGGGGATTTACCAAGGTACACTTTCTTAAGTCTAATCTAAAGATATACAGTCTAAGAAATACATTGTATTAAATCTCTTAACAGTTTTTACAAACGATTGTTTATTGTTAAAAAGACAACAGCGACTGTTATAACCAAAATAAAAGATTGTATCAACAGAATTACTAATTGCTGAACAAAGTTTATAACTGCCTCGATAGCCTTGTGGAAGAGCGTCCGCTTCAAGTGCAGGAGGTTGTGGGTTCGACCCCCGGCCGCGTCATACCAAAGACATGAAAAATGGTATTAGCTCCCTTGCTTGGTGCTCAGCATTAATTGGGAAACTGGCCTCTTCTCTCATACCCACATAGCAATGGATTCCATCAGAAATGAGGTGTCGAGAGTGATTAATATAAGTTGTAGAACATTTCACAACTGACCTAAAATAATATATGTATAAACTAAAGTTTAAAAAAAATTTCTCATTTAGTATTTATGCATAGTGTATTAATATGAAATCATACCTGAATATTCATCCATGGCTTGGTTGATATATTTCATCATTTAATTTACATCATTGACTATTCAGGAACAAGTGATGGTGGAACTCAGTCATTTCAGAAAGATTACAAAAAAGGCACGTCCAGAGCATTTCGGATGCTCTTCTCTGAAGAAGAGAGGATTGGCAGTTCGCTGAATGGGCAAAAGGGGTGCAATAATGAAGTGAGGCCAGCCCTAGAAAATAGGGAAAAACTAAAATTTTTGGAAAGTGCTAATTTACCTAAATTTTGTTGGTAATAATAACATGGAATTCTCATTTTCCTTCTTTGTAATAAAAAGAGTTTCAGCCAGTAGATTTATCAGTATCTACATTATGTATATACACTCTACCATGGCTCAACAAGAAAAAATTCAAGCTTTGTATAAATTATGTTCTGCAACAAACAACTGTTGACAGCAAGAGAGCATTATGACATTAAATTGCCACTTGGCATCCAGTTCTTTACTGCTCTGATAAATGTAATCCAGCACAATTTTTACTAAAATATTTCAATGAACATGTGAAAATGAAAACATTCTAGGGGTTCTTGTGGTAAATCATAAAATATACCAAGGTTCATTGTTCAGATACTTGAATGTTATAACTTTTGGGTTAATACCATAGTGGTAATCCATCCTTGCACATATGAACTAAGAAAATTGATAAATTATGTAACTAATCACCTGAAAGCCTTATTTTTTAATTATGATATTGTAAGATTTATATGATGAAAGTACTTATAATTTTTTATAGATTGTGTGAAAGAGCAATGGCGGGATTGTTCCATGGATGATATAAGGACTGTTATCAGGCACATCCTAAAGCCATCTGGAAACACAAAAAAGTTGGGACAAATGAACAATACAGTGTAATTTTTGAAAAGAAAGAAGTGTAAATATTTGGATTGGAAAAAGAGATAGCAAACAGGAGAATGGTTATTTTGTTGTATTTTATTCCATGTTAAGGTTTACCTTGTTTTTTTTTTAAGCTACCTACAGGATCAAAAACAGTGGCATTTAGTGGCAATTAATGGCAAAAGTCATCAAGGATACCATGGCAAAGGCTGGCATTCAGTGGAAAATGTTCCAGTATGCCAATGACAGTGGCATATGCTGGAAACCTGTGCCACTGTCATATTGATGGCAAACTGTGAGTGGCAACTTTGCAGTGGCGAAAGGTGGAAAGTGTTCCAATACTCCATTGATAGTGGCAATCACTGTAAAACAGTGGAACTTTTTTACACCAAATGCCATGGTAATACTGATGGCAAATGCTGGCAATTTCGCAGTGGCAAACAGTGGAAAGTGTTCCAATACTCCAGTGATAGTGGCATGCAGTCACTGTAAAACAGGGGATTTTTTTTTACATCAAATGCTGCAATAATATTGGTGGCAACTGATGGCAATATTGAACTGACGTTTTGTGGAAAACTGTTCCAATACTCCATCAGTAGTGTCATTCAGTGGAAATTTGTGAATTTTTTAAAGATCACATTTTTCAATCCCCCATTTTTTTCAATGTTTTTCACTGATTTCCACAAAGATGCTTGTTCCAATACTCCACTGTTTGCCACTGATTTTTAAGTGGCCAATAGTGGCATATTTACAGAAGGGAAGTTTTATGAAAATACTTCAATTGGTTTAGGAGATACAGAGCTCAAACCCTTGACCTTGACTTGTGACCTTGATCTTTAGTTGACATGGCTGACTCTGAGTTCTTGATGAGGTGATCATTTGACCAAAGTTTCATGAAAATCCTTCAAGGGGTTAAGGAGATACAGAGCGGACACAAAATGGAAGGCTAAAACATTTGACCCTAAGTTGTGGCTTTGACCTTGAGCCAGCATGCACATCGTCCTGATGAGGTGATCATTTCATCCAGGTTAAATAAAAATCCTTCAAGGGGATTAGGAGATACAGAGCGGACACAAAATGGAAGGCTCAAACCTTTGACCCAGAGTTGTGACCTTGACCAATGTGTAGGACCAAGAGGTTCTCCCTTGCACAACATTTACCTCTCAGCTGGGTTATTGTTGCAGAAGTCTGTATAGGTGATTCTCTCGTCACTAATAGTGTCAGTGTAGATAAGACCTTCCTGGTGGGTGATGGGCGAGCTTCACTTTTGCCTCCATGCAGAGTAAATTCCAGGTGTCAGAGAAAAGCAATTTAAATGATTGTGAACATGATTGCAATAGTATGTATGAATAAGACAATCATTTATGGTAGATATACACTATTCAAACCTTGTAGCAATGTGTTGACTTCTGATTGTACCTTCATGTACAATAAGGCCTATGTGTTCACTACTGATGTCCATGATGATCATGAGTTCTATAGACTAAGCTCTCTATATTCCTCAAATAGTCAAGCTCAAAATAAGATTGATGGAGAGAGAGAAACTGAAATCCAAGTAAAACCAACGTGATAGTTTTATTGCATTATGTCTTGACTTACATGAAGTTTAGGCTTAGAGTCTGCCCTATATTACAAGCATAGACTTAATACTTTAGTGTCTATAATCTTGGGACAAGCGAAGCACACTGTTATGTTTGGAATGAGTCTGTGTCTGGGAGAGGTGCATGTGACATTTCAAGTTGTATATTTAGTAATATTCAAGACAACGCAGTAAAGGATAAAAAGAACTTTGTATTTTTTTCTGATAACTGCAGATCACAGAATAAAAATAAATATTATATGTCTCCATGCTTTGGTATGCTCTGTAAAAATTCAATTTAACTTCAACTGAACTTAAGTACCTTGAAAAGGGCTGCACTTTTAATGAAAATGATGCAGTGTAGACTGCAATTGAAACAGCCAGTCGTCATGTCTCTGTGTACACTCCATCTCAATGGACTGCCATCATAAGAACAGCAAGGCCATAAAAACCATATAAACTTAAAGAAATGGATATTTAAAAAATTTTCAATTTTAAACAAATAGCAAGTGCTTTGAAAAATTTTGATCTCAATGACACAGACAGAGAGAAAGTTTACTGGCCTGAAGTGAGAAGGTTTTGTATAAATGCTAGAGATCCCAATACTATTATGCTACAGTATGACTATGATGAACCTGTCCATTTCCTCAATCTGGCCCATCATTTACACAGAGTAGAATTACTGAAAATCCCAACAACGTAGCTTTAGACAGGCAGAAATACTATGATTTGCTATCCCAACCATTTCTGGTATATCTTTGCAGCAATATCATCACAGTACATTGCAACATGTTTCTAGCCCCTGAATGATTAGTCCATACAGTGTCAACACAATCTAGTGCAGGAACCAGTTTTTCCATGCCTGTGTCTGGTACCAGTTTTTCCACGCCTGTGTCTGGTAAGCCTTTACAGCCTCATCATTACACTGCAGTGCCATAATTATGTTTCTCAACCCCTGAATGTTGATTTTCTGTCTCAGTCTATCCATTCTGAAAGTCCTGCTTTGGTGTCAGCTCCGTCTATTGAGGGTGCAGCAGATTCAAGTTTTTCCACCCAAAGGACTACTTGGCAGCCACATCATTACAATCCAGCTTTGTTTTACAGTCCACAGGAATGAATCTATATATCAAAGATATATCTGCCCACTTCTATCGCATAGTAATAATATATTCATTCCGTAAAGACTGTAAAAGTTGGCAGATGGATCAGGGTTTGCTGATTTATATGGTAAGAATTTATAAGAAGGATAAATTGATTTATGAACACTATAGTCTTGTGTATTTTGCAATTGATGAAGAGGCTTTAGGCACTGTTATATAATAGATTTACAAGCTAAAATGCCTCAGCGTATCTGCTGGTGACATGTATGTTTATCTGAAAAGTTTGGCATCCACGCCCAAATTATGTAATTTTGTGCAGTGGAGGCAATGATTAGAACACTCAATATCTCACTAGCAAATCAGCAGAAGAGGTAGCCAGTCTGTTAATTGCTACAACAACTGACTTACAATCTCGGTACCGGCTGAAGCACATTGTATATTTGTTTGTTTTGGGTTTAATGTTGTTTTTCAACAGTATTTCAGTCATGTAACTGCGGGCAGTTAATCTAACCAGTGTTCCTGGATTCTGTACCAGTACAATCCTGTTCTCTGCAAGTAACTGCCAACTTCCCCACATGAATTATCAGAGGTGTAGGACGAATGATTTCAGACACAATGTCTTTTAACAAATCTTTACATAGAACATACGCCCCGCCCAAGGATCGAACTCCTGACCCCGCGATCCGTAGACCAATGCTCTCCCTACTGTCAGAGCTAAGCGGGCAGGCTCCAAGCACGCTGTTGTTGAGCAGCTCTTACAAAGACAAAGGACGAGACACGTGTATACGACATTCAACAATGAAAAGACTACACAGTATAACGAAATCTCTACATCTACCATTATTTACAGGGTGCCATTATCCGATGTGTTTAACATATAAAGTGTAGTTTATACAATTCCTTATGAAGAAGGGTTTTCATAAGTGTGGTTACATAATGTATTTGAGAAAGAATGACAGCTCTTGTCACTTTATTTATGAATTGAATTATTCTTTCATGATAGATAATTTCCAGTTCAGGTTCAACTACCGACAATCCACCACAAGAGATGTCGGTACCCAGCAACCTGACAAACTTGAGAGGTATTGAACTAAGTATGGGCATTGACCCCATTTCAAGTTCAACCACAAGTTTCACTACTCCTGCCATGAGCACACTCACAACCACGCCTTCCACCAGCATTATAGCTGCAGCAGCAGATCCAAACCAGTCTGCCTCATCCTCTAACAACAGGACAAATGGAAGATATACAAAAGTAATTATTATAAAACAAGCAAATAACTCAAAGAACTGGAGTAAGCCGGTGGCAAGCGAAGGCATCAGTTATGGCTTTCTGAAATCAACTTTTAACAGATTCAAGTAATTCTATCTTTTCTCTACAAAATGATAATTATGTATGTCTAATTAGGTAATGAAAAAGGAACAGTGACAGCTCGCATTTTCTTCGAAAAGTCGCTAAACATTAAGAATTTCTATCTTTATGTAATTTAATGTAAAACTTGTTACAAAAACTATTTCAGGCCCAGCTATTGTCCGACATTGCATAAATGATACAAGCAAGGCCGACAAGAAGCTATTGCAGCACGTCTACACTGAGCAAGAGAGGTTAGGCAGAAGTCTCTCTGGGGGCAGGACTTCCAAACGACCAGGTTTGGAGGACTAATCAAAACTACAAATTGTCTTTGGTAAGAATTAGACAATATCTTTTGCCTAACATTGAAACCAAGACAATGTTGTAGTTGACAGATTTTATTAGCAAGGCCAGCGTTAGTTGGTTCTCTGAAATAGCAGACAACTTTGCAGCGGCCATTATTTTTGTTTACATTCTTCCTTGACAACTGATATGAGCGGAAATGCACGGAAATGATGCGCAAAGTACGGGGACTGCTATTCTGGAATCTATCCCAATACAGTGAAACACCGCTCGCTAGAGCATCGATGACTCAAGCACCCGGGCTCGCTCGAGCAATTCATGTGGTCCCGGCCTATTTCCTTCTATTTTCTATGTGAAATTACCACGACTGGGTCGAGCATCGATAACTCGATCGCTCAAGCATGACACCTAGTCCCTGTGTATTAATTTACTCTTTGTTGCTTATGGCAAACTTGAGCAGAGGTATCATAATTTTTCACACCTTCGGCGATCAGAATGTATCAGTTAATTTAAAATTTTCGCACGTCGTGAGAATTGCATGGTCTATTCCCCGACTATCTTAAATACAATATCTTTTGCCTAACATTGAAACCAAGACAATGTTGTAGTTGACAGATTTTATTAGCAAGGCCAGCGTTAGTTGGTTCTCTGAAATAGCAGACAACTTTGCAGCGGCCATTATTTTTGTTTACATTCTTCCTTGACAACTGATATGAGCGGAAATGCACGGAAATGATGCGCAAAGTACGGGGACTGCTATTCTGGAATCTATCCCAATACAGTGAAACACCGCTCGCTTGAGCATCGATGACTCAAGCACCCGGGCTCGCTCGAGCAATTCATGTGGTCCCGGCCTATTTCCTTCTATTTTCTATGTGAAATTACCACGACTGGGTCGACCATCGATAACTCGATCGCTCAAGCATGACACCTAGTCCCTGTGTATTAATTTACTCTTTGTTGCTTATGGCAAACTTGAGCAGAGGTATCATAATTTTTCACACCTTCGGCTATCAGAATGTATCAGTTAATTTAAAATTTTCGCACGTCGTGAGAATTGCATGGTCTATTCCCCGACTATCTTAAATGTTTGTTTGCCGGTATATTTGATCTGATAATGAGATCAATTATTGATGAAAGGTGGAAGAAAAATTTTACTGATCAAAATTGTTATTAATTATTACTTTTTTCTGCGGGATCGAGATGATAATTATGAGATCTTAATATTTTAATCAACAGTTGTTTGCATGCAAATAAAGGAAATAAGATAGCCTTTTCATAAAATTGAAACGATAACTAGAAAATGCTTTTGTAAAAAAGCGCATGTCTCCCCAAATGCAAAGTCCTATAGGCAAGAAGTCAATAGGGGTCAGGAGCGAAAGTCAAAGAGACACTGATGGTTGGCTGCAATAGGGATCATCTACTTGGCATGTCCAGTCATCCCGCTAAATTTCAACACTCTTGGCCTAGTGGTTCTCAAGTCACTGTTCAGGCTCCTGTGACCTTGACCTTTGATCAATGACCTCAAAATAAATAGGGGTCATCTACTCTGCATGTCCAATCATCCTATTAAGTTTCAACATTGTAGGTCAAGTGGTTCTCAAGTTATTTCCAAAAAATGATTTTACATGAACAGGCCACTGTGACCTTGACCTTTAATTGACTGACTCCAAAATCAATAGGGGTCATCTACTCTGCATGTTCAATCATCCTATGAAGTTTCAACATTCTGGGTCAAGTGGTTCTCAAGTTATTGATCGGAACTGGTTATCAATGTTCAGGCACCTGTGACCTTGACCTTCAACAGAGTGACCCAAAAAAAAATAGGGGTAATTTACTCTGTATGAACAATCATCCTATGAAGTTTCAACATTCTGGGTCGAGAGGTTCTCAAGTTATTGATTGGAAATGGTTTTCCATGTTCAGGCCCCTGTGACCTTGACCTTTGATGGAGTGACCCCAAAATCAGTAGGGGTCATCTACTCTTCATGATCAATCATCCTACGAAGTTTCAACATTCTGGGTCAAGTGGTTCTCTAGTTATTGATCGGAAATGGTTTTCCATGTTCAGGCCCCTGTGACCTTGACCTTTGACGGAGTGACCCCAAAATCAATAAGGGTCATCTACTCTTCATGACCAATCATCCTATGAAGTTTCAACATACTGGGTCAAGTGGTTCTCTAGTTATTGATCGGAAATGGTTTTCAATGTTCAGGCCCCTGTGGCCTTGACCTTTGACGGAGTGACCCCAAAATCAAAAGGCGTCATCTACTCTTCATGACCAATCATCCTATGAAGTTTCAACATTCTGGGTCAAGTGGTTCTCTAGTTATTGATCGGAAATGGTTTTCAGTGTTCAGGCCCCTGTGACCTTGACCTTTGACGGAGTGACCCCAAAATCAATAGGGGTCATCTACTCTTCATGACCAATCATCCTATGAAGTTTCAACATTCTGGGTCAAGTGGTTCTCTAGTTATTGATTGGAAATGGTTTTCAATGTTCAGGCCCCTGTGACCTTGACCTTTGACGGAGTGACCCCAAAATCAATAGGGGTCATCTACTCTTCATGAACAATCATCCTATGAAGTTCCAACATTCTGGGTCAAGTGGTTCTCTAGTTATTGATCGGAAATGGTTTTCAATGTTCAGGCCCCTGTGACCTTGACCTTTGACAGAGTGACCCCAAAAACAAAAGGGGTCGTCTACTCCAGCAGCCCTACAACCCTATAAAGTTTGAAGGTTCTAGGTCAAATGGTTCTCCTGTTATTGCTCGGAAATGAAGTGTGACGTACGGACGGATGGACGGACAGGGCAAAAACAATATGTCTCCTGGGGGAGACATAATTATGAGATCTTAATTTGGAGAAGAAAATTGCGAATTCGATTACAGTATTTCAAATAAAAAAAAAAAAAAATAAAATGTCTTAGCTGTTTCTTCACATGTGCCATTTACGATCTATCATAAGTAACGTTTGTAATACGTTTTTTTTTAAATGTCACAAGTGTGTTATTATTACGCATCACCGTTTCCTCTGCAAATGGTCTCGATGACAACTGGTAAAACAAACTTCAATTTTCTTCGTATGTTGGTCAATGTTTGGGTCGCTCGAAACCATGGATAACTCGAGCAGTTTGCTCAGCGGGCAGTGTTTTACTGTACAACTAATAATTGTTTATCTCTCCTTTTTGTTATCGAAAAAACAATTATTAAGTTTGAAGACGCGTTAAGTGAATATTGCCTAATGGAAAACAAGAGATGTACCTTAGTTTTCGCATGTTTCTGATAAGAGTGGGGAGGGGGGGGGGGGGTATTTATGTATGTTTTTGTACACCACCTTTTTCGAAGAAAACAGCTAGAAATAGGCTGTGTGCTTCCATCCGTCCGTCACACTTAAAATCATTTGGCATAAATATTCCCCATAGGGAGACGATATATGCCATGAGTAAGACCCAAGTCCCTCTCTCAAAGGTCAGTCTTATACTTAGAGGTCAATCATAATAGGTATTGTTTGGTCAGTAACTTTACATTGCATGTATGAATCTTCGAGTAACTTGTCGCTAATAATCAACATAAGAAATTGATTTGTTTCATGTAAGACTCGGACATCTAACACTGTACAAGATCAGCTCAACATCTTTGTGAATTACATTAACTATAGGTAGCATTTACATGCATTGTTGCCCTATTACATTGTTTTTGTAGGCAATGTTTTGTGAGAATAAAAATGTCGCTAGGTTGGGGACGCTGGTTACTCTGTTTCAAAATAGTGTTAAACCTCACGAACGAAAAAAAAATACTTCTGTAAAAAGGAATATTTCAGTATAATTGCTGACCATTTTTTATCATAAATTAATCATTAAAATCGTATTTAAAAGGTTTCGATATTTAGCCAATATAAATGAAAATAACATTGACAACTTTTGAATAACTTTTCAGAATGATGCATTTATTACACATTCCGGAACAGGAAATTCAAGTCCCATCTCAAACGTAATAGGTAAGAATTAGTTTAAAGTAAAATACCATGCTAGTTTTATATACATAAATGAAAATAAGTAGTAATGCGTTATTAGTCAATTCAGATATAGATGAATCTTCAGCAACAGTTGCATGTAAGAAGCAATTGTACTACCTGTCGGTTAGCTGCCTTCAAAAACTAATTTCAAGGCAACCAGCCAAATTCCTAGCTCCTAAAGTATGCGGTTAAGCTTGTTTGTTAGGGATATGAATAATATCTTTAAAGGATTCCTTTAAAGCACACACACACACACACACACACAAATAACGGAGTCCTTTTCAGAGGCATAGTTATAGCTCTCATGTGCCCTGGTACCCACTGAAACTGTAATCTGTTTTACTGACACTTGATTGTAAATAACCAAACATCAATCATATATCAAAAGAAAATACGCATTGGACAATATCATGTAATTGTGACTCAAATTTGTAATGTATGCTTGTTTTTATGTTGTTCTTTTCTTCATAGAATATTATCTATTAATCAATTATAAAATGCATTTTAATATCCGTAACAGGTAGAAGCATTTTGGTGCCTATCGAAAACTTGACAGCTCCCGCTCATTGTAGACAAGTGCGGGACCTAGATCAAAATCATGTCAAAAATCTAGAACACCAATTGATGAAAAGCAAATGCACATTTGGTGTGTTAATCGGCTATGTTGGAGAATATGTGGGCCGTATCGACATTGAAACACCAGGCCGACGTAAAATTGAAGTTATAAGAGGAAATCACACCCGTCAGGCAATTCAAAATTTGAGAGACCAGAGACTTGACCATATTACCCATGTTACAATGGACATATATACTAAGCTGACCGATAACGAAGCGTTTAAAATCGGAATGCTATATAATGAACAACATGAGCACTTGATGGCAACATCATTTGAGGATAAGGTAAAACTATTCAGACGGCAACATCATTTGAGGATAAGGTAAAACTATTCAGACGGCAACATCATTTGAGGATAAGGTAAAACTATTCAGACGGCAACATCATTTGAGGATAAGGTAAAACTATTCAGACGGCAACATCATTTGAGGATAAGGTAAAACTATTCAGACGGCAACATCATTTGAGGATAAGGTAAAACTATTCAGACGGCAACATCATTTGAGGATAAATTAAAACTATTCAGACGGCAACATCATTTGAGGATAAGGTAAAACTATTCAGACGGCAACATCATTTGAGGATAAAGTAAAACTATTCAGACGACTGTACACTACATCAAAAGCAATGTATCCGCACAATGAGAAAAAGTGTGCAACTCACCTTCGGGACACGTCTGCTGAAGTAATGGGCGTCGACGTAAGTAATTCAACGTAGTATACCATATATACATGTATAATTATACAGAAGTAACGTCTTCTTGAAACTGATTGTAGTTGTACTGCAAAGGGTAATCTAATATACGACAATTAGATTAAAAACAAGAGAAGTCTTATCAGAACAACGCATTTGTTTACATATTAAAGATCAGATCTCCGAGTTTAATAAAAATTGCATTTTTAACAATGAATAATTCAAATCAACTGTTGTTTAGCACCATGTATTTGGTGGATATCAGAGTATCAAAAATGTTGATCGAGTTGAAAATCTCATGAACTTATAATAAATTCAATGAATACTTATTATAATACTCCAGATATTTGAAAAACCAAACTTGTTTCTTTGCAGAGAGCCAAGACCAAAAATGTACTTGAGGTTGAATTACAATGTGCCGTACTGAACGATGAAGTCTGGGGCGTTTTTCTTAAATTCACAGAAGCGTGGAAAAGACGGGAGATATTGGGGTAACCTGACACGCCATTAAGACAAACGCACGTGAAGAAGTTACTTCGAATTAAGAGTATAGAGGAAAGAAAGACATACCTAGAGGATACCTAGATAGATACCTAGATTTTTTAGATAATAGTATGTAATGTTAAAATTTATTTTATTGCGAACATTGCTTAATAACAAGAGGACCATGATGGTCCTGAATCGCTCACCTCTTCCCACATGACCCAGTTTTGAGTACGACGTCGTTTTTTCTATTATTTGACATAGTGACCTAGTTTTTGAGCTCATGTGACCCAGTTTTGAACTTGACCTAGATATTATCAAGATAAAAATTCTGACCAATTTTCATGAAGATCCATTGAAAAATATGGTCTCTAGAGAGGTCACAAGGTTTTTCTATTATTTGACCTATTGACCTAGTTTTCGAAGGTACGTGACCCTGTTTTGAACTTTACCTAGATATCATCAAGGTGAACATTCTCACTAATTTTCATGAAGATCTCATGAAAAATATGGCCTCTAGAGAGGTCACAAGGTTTTTCTATTTTTATACCTACTGGCCTAGTTTTTGACCGCACGTGACCCAGTTTCGAAATTGACCAAGATATCATCAAGGTTAACATTCAGATCAATTTTCATGAAGATCCATTGAAAAATATGGCCTCTAGAGAAGTCAAAAGATTTTAATAATTTTAGACCTACTGACCTAGTTTTTGACCGCAGTTGACCCAGTTTCGAACTTGACCTAGATATCATCAAGATGAACATTCAGACCAACTTTCATACAGATCCCATGAAAAGTATGGCCTCTAGAGAGGTCACAAGGTTTTTTAATTATTTGACCTACTGACCTAGTTTTTTAAGGCACGTGACCCAGTTTCAAATGTGACCAATAAATATCATCAAGGTGAACATTCTGACCAATTTTTATGGAGATCCATTCACAAGTATGGCCTCTAGAGAGGTAACAAGGTTTTTCTATTTTTAGACCTACTGACCTAGTTTTTGACCGCACATGACCTTGTTTCGAACTTGACCTAGATATCATCAAGATGAACACTCAGACCAATTTTCATACAGATCCCATGAAAAATATGGCCTTTAGAGAGGTCACAAGGTTTTTCTATTGTTTGACCTACTGACCTAGTTTTTGAAGGCATGTGACCCACTTTTGAACTTGACCTAGATATCATCAAGATAAACATTCAGACCAACTTTCATACAGATCCCATAAAAAATATGGCCTCTAGAGAGGTGACAAGGTTTTTCTATTATTTGACCTACTGACCTAGTTTTTGATGGCACGTGACCCACTTTTAAACTTGACCTAGATATCATCAAGGTGAACATTCTGACCAATTTTCATAAAGATCTCATGAATTATGTGGCCTCTAGAGAGGTCACAAGGTTTTTCTATTTTTAGACCTACTGACCTAGTTTTTGACCGCACGTGGCCCAGTTTCGAACTTGACCTAGATATCATTAAGGTGAACATTCTGACCAATTTACATGAAGATCTTATGAAATATATGGCCTCTAGAGAGGTCACAAGGTTTTTCTATTTTTAGACCTACTGACCTAGTTTTTGAAGGCACGTGACCCAGTTTCGAACTTGACCTAGATATCATCAAGGTGAACATTCTGACCAATTTTTATGAAGATCTTGTGAAATATATGGCCTCTAGAGAGGTCACAAGGTTTTTCTATTTTTAGACCTACTGACCTAGTTTTTGAAGGCAAGTGACCCAGTTTCGAACTTGACCTAGATATCATCAAGATGAACATTCTGACCAACTTTCATAAAGATCCCATGAAAAATGTGACCTCTAGAGTGGTCACAAGCAAAAGTTTACGGACGGACGCACGCACGCACGGACGACGGACACCGCACGATCACAAAAGCTCACCTTGTCACTTTGTGACAGGTGAGCTAATAAGAAAATGTACAGAAATTGAAAGCTTTTCCTTCATAACAATATTTCACTATATAAGTTATTTCTCCATGAGCAGATGTTTGTGAGTTACAGCCCATTAAAAAAGAGCAAGACCTGATGGATGAGATATAGAAACAAAATGCTGAAAAGAATATCCTAGACAAGATCACAATAGACGACAACAACAACCTGACTGAACAGCAGAATAGACGGATCAGAGCCTTGCTTCAGAAGTACATTGATTCATATTTATAAGATGACACTGATATAGGAAAGTGCACAAAGTTCAAACACCAAACAGATTTAGTTGACGATGTTCCATTTAAACAACTTCATCTTAAATCTGTCAACCCTTTCATGTGTCCAGAAACCATGAGTTTGGCGTTTTTTAAGTTGGAAAGAAGCCATAACTATTTCAACAAGCAAATTCGATGAATTGGTATCCCCCACTGAAAGGGCTTGAGGTGAGGAATGGCAAAAAAATGTCTCTGGCAAAAATTCAAGGACGTTACTAAGAAGCAAATCATTTCATTAGTCAAAATCAATTTAACAGAAAAATTTTTTGGTTGGGGGGCGGGCGGCGAGGGGGTAGCGGGGGTGACCGGGTGAGGGTACAAAATTTCACATGTTGATTAAAAATATTGATGGAAAATTAAAAATTAAAACAAATAATAAGGAATGATTTTTTGTGTGTGTGTGGGGTGGGGGAGGGGGAGGGGGAGGGGGTGTTATCAAGGCAAGATGGTGACCAGGTGTGGGTACAAAACTTCACATGTTTATAATAAATGTTCATGGAAAAGAATGAAAGAAGTTTAATGAAATTCTACCAATTGGTTGCTTTGTTATGTACAAATCTGTAGATTTTAAACAATTAAAGGGCAATAACTCTAAGGAAAATTGACCAATTGAAAAAAAAAAATGACAGGCATCATCGAAGTATAATGGTTTACATTTGTACCAAAAATTGTTTAAATATGTCCAGTCTTTCAAGAGTTATTGTCCGGAAACCATGAACACCAACGGATGGATGGACCAACCAACAAGCTCACTCCATTATTACCCCCCAAACTTATTTGTGGGGGTATAATGACACTGCTGTAGATCATTACTTTAACATTAACAGTCACTGAGACCCCTGTAGAAAGATGGACACTGGAAATGTAGGCAGCTGGATGCGAGAATCTCGAGGTGGAGCTGTTCCTTGTGGATGGTAGCTCCTACAACTTGCCAATAGGCATTGGGCAAAGATAGAGAGCCTGCTCATAATGAAATGGCCTTTTAATGGCCCAATAACCTTAGTAGTACCATCAAAAAGGGTTTTAATTTGCTTATTTTAACTTTGTTATTGTCATAAAGGTGAAGGAATCACAGACAGAAGTGAAACCATATCTATATAATCAATATGCATAAATAATAGCATGTGCTATCCAAAGATATGCACATGAAAATAACATCTTTCTCCTCCAAATTTTCTAACCTTCTTAAATCTGGAAACCACATATTACTATACTATTAAATAGCAGTTTGGGCCCAAATCATAATATCATACCAACAAAATACATCAACTTTTAAGGTTCTAATACACTTCTTATGTACCTAAATTTGTCAATTAATACAGTCATTCCCTTACACCACCGAGCTCACTGTTTAAGTTTCCCTTAATGACAAAATACCATCTATGCATCATCTTATTTTAATATAAGACACCTATACACCACAACTCTTGAAATGTTCAAATGATTAGAAAATCTATTAGCTTCCTATAGTGGTCTGTAATTTATAATTTAATGAAAAATGATTGATTTAATTATAAATAACTGCATTTGTTATAATAAGCTCTGAACTCTTTTCTCCATATTATAGTTTTCCTGACTTGTATGATTAATATCTACATAATGCCATTCCTAGAAATGAAGTGCTTTCTTAAGCTGCATAAAAAATACAAAGAAGTCACAAAGGCATTGCCAAGTTGGTACATGTTGAATTTTGTTTAACCAATGTCCAATGATGCACAATTACTTTGTCCACATTAACAGATGATGAAGTACTTATTTATAACATATAAATGAGCCATGCCATGAGAAAATCAACATAGTGGGTTTGCAACCAGCATGGATCCAGACCAGCCTGCACATCCACTCAGTCTGGTCAGGATCCATGCTGTTCACTAACAGTTTCTCTAATTGCAGTAGGCTTTAAAAGCGAACAGCATGGATCCTGACCAGACTGCGCGGATGCGCAGGCTGGTCTGGATCCATGCTGGTCGCAAACCCATTATGTTGGTTTTCTCATGGCACAGCTCAAATATTTATCTAACTTCTAAATTAAATGTGAATCAACACATTCACATCTATAACAGCTAATATGTATGTCTAAGCCACAGTTCAAGATTAAATATTTTGTGATAGGAATTTTTTCAAATGACTGTAACATTATGTACTTTCTGTAACCTATATCTTGGATACACTTTTTAAGACTCTATATGACTTCTAATTTCTCCCTTAAGTATGAAAACTCCCAACTTGAAATTTGTGTGTTTTCTACTACTTTATTCTTTTTTCTTCACTTGACAGAAAGCAATAAAACTACAAATACTGCATAGTATAGTCAATTAGAATTCAGAACATGGTTTTTGTCCATATCACGGGTGGTAAACGCGCAATCCAATTCCCACTGGGAATACGCTTAAAATGGGTTGCGCAACGTCCGGTGCTGGTGTTGCGCGTAAAAAAAGACGAAATTGAGGTATGTGAAGTTATGATTTTGCTTAGTATGAGACAATAATGAATTTTCTTGATCAAAAAGCAAAATGCTGTTCGACACAAATATGATAATACATCATATGTGTAAAATATCTGGTTTGTAAGTTATGATTCGGCTCTATTATCACAAAAACTCAGGGGACAAGAAGCGTGAAAAAAGTATGAAATCAACAAAGATGGATGTTTCTGACCTCATATGCCTAATCTGAGGATATTTGATGCTTTTTATGATAACTCAACTGTTATAAAGTAATGAATATCAAAATTATTTGCTTCAAATCCTGCTTACGGGGACATAATTGACAAAAAAATAATCGGGAATGGGGTTGCACACCGGGAATGGAGTTGCTCGTATACATCATAATGTATATAATGTATACACGCAACTCCATTCCCGGGGCGCAACCCCATTCCACACAACTCCATTCCCGGGGCGCAACCCCATTCCGGGAATGGAGTTGCTCGTATACATCATAATGTATATAATGTATACACGCAACTCCATTCCCGGGGTGCAACCCCATTCCCGATTATTTTTTTGCCAATCTTTCCCCCAAAAGCATTAAAGTGTATGTAATATTCATGACTGTTTTGCACGTGTTTGATCATTAGAAGCGTCACATTTCCAGAAAGAAGGCACAAGAGTTAGAAAATTGGCATTTTTCATGATTTCATGCTTTTTTGACAGTTCGAGCCAGCAGAGTTTTTGTGATAACAGAGCTGATTCTTAAATTAATAAGTTGGTATTTCACACATATGATCTTTATTCATTTTTGTGTCGAATAGCATTTTGCTTTTTTCGAAAACACTCGTAAATGTGTCATTATTTACAAAAACAAAAACCCACCTACCTCGATTTTGTATATATTGATGCGCAACACCAGCACCGGAAGTCGCGCAACCCATTTTTAGCATATTCCCAGTGGGAATTGGATTGCGCGTTTACCACCCATGCATATGCTGAATTCTCATTTTAATTTGCTTATTTTAACTTTGTTATTGTCATAAAGGTGAAGAAGTTACATGAAACAAACACAAAAAGCTATCTAGAATACTATTTTCCGATATGTATTTATCAGTTTTTGCAGTGTGTATGCTCTCCAGAAAATGCAGAATCATAACTTAAAAACACGTGTTCCTATTTTCCTTTCAAAACCAAGTACTTTCTAGGCTAATCAATTTATGATATGTGATAATTCTCCTTTGAGATAAAATGATATTCAAAGGTTACAAAAGTTGAACCTGATGACCAGTCTCAATATACCCCAGAATTTGATTGGTTGATTCTGAGCTCAATGTTGAAACTGACCAATGAAAAGTCTTAAATCTTAGAATAGTCTCAAAATTCAAGTTTTGTAACATTAGAGCCAGATCTTAGCATAGATTAAATGTAACAAATACAGAAATGCAAGGAAATGAAGCATTTCATTTATATAAATGCTTACAGTAAACACTTAATAACAAGCATGCAACAATAAATGAATATATCACAGATGGGTAATGACAAGCCTGTCAGTGCAATCTTCACGTTTTCACATCTTGAGGCGGAGTGTATTTCAGTGTGACATGGTCTGTAAGTCCTAATTCTTTATGGCCTTCTCTGAAATATCAATTATACAGATTGTACGGCAGGTTACATGAGAAAAATCCATTCAAAATGGCTGTACAATTTCTGAAACTGCAAATTGCTTAAAGAACTTTCCCCCAAATTAACTAGTCCAAGAGCTATCAAGTGATTCAGAACCCCATAAAATAGTTCTGTCCTAGAAGGACCGTCATGATTTCTTGAAATATAATCAGTAATGGTAATTGATCAAAATGAAGTTTTTAATACTAGAAAATGCTTTTGTAAAAAAGCGCATGTCTCCCCCAATGCAAAGTCCTATAGGCAAGAAGTCAATAGGGGTCAGGAGCGAAAAGTCAAAGAGACACTGATGGTTGGCTGCAATAGGGATCATCTACTTGGCATGTCCAGTCATCCCGCTAAATTTCAACACTCTTGGCCTAGTGGTTCTCAAGTCACTGTTCAGGCTCCTGTGACCTTGACCTTTGATCAAGTGACCTCAAAATAAATAGGTGTCATCTACTCTGCATGTCCAATCATCCTATTAAGTTTCAACATTGTAGGTCAAGTGGTTCTCAAGTTATTTCCAAAAAATGATTTTACATGAACAGGCCACTGTGACCTTGACCTTTAATAGACTGACCCCAAAATCAATAGGGGTCATCTACTCTGCATGTTCAATCATCCTATGAAGTTTCAACATTCTGGGTCAAGTGGTTCTCAAGTTATTGATCGGAACTGGTTATCAATGTTCTGGCCTCTGTGACCTTGACCTTTAATGGACTGACCCCAAAAATAATAGGGGTCGTTCACTCTGCATGAACAATCATCTTATGAAGTTTCAACATTCTGGGTTGAGAGATTCTCAAGTTATTGATTGGAAATGGTTTTCCACGTTCAGGCCCCTGTGGCCTTGACCTTTAACAGAGTGACCCTAAAATCATTAGGGGTCATCTACTCTGCATGACCAATCATCCTACGAAGTTTCATCATTCCGGGTCAAGTGGTTCTCAAGTTACTGACCGGAAATGGTTTTCAATCAGCCCTTTTTTTGTAAATTTGGGGAAGGGTACCAGGTCCCTTTTGGAGGGGAAATTTACGTCGCGAAATCATTGTCTGGAGGAATATATTTGCTGAAAAGTTGTTAAAATCAGGACTGAAAATCAAAACTAATTTCATTTTTTTTTTGCATGGGGAATTTTTGGCCAAGGTGGGGAAAAAAGTATACTTTTTAGATTGGGGAATGGGGCCGAATTTCGGCCCTAAAATCAGCATAAAGAAAGGCCTGTCAATGTTCAGGCCCCTGTGACCTTGACCTTTCACAGAGTGACCCCAAAATCGTTAGGGGTCATCTACTCTGCATGACCAATCACCCTATTAAGTTTCAACATTCTGGGTCAAGTGGTTCTCAAGTTACTGACCGGAAATGGTTTTCAATGTTCAGGCACCTGTGACCTTGACCTTTAATGGAGTGACCCCAAAATCAATAGGGGTCATCTACTTTGCATGTACAATCATCCTATGAAGTTTCAACATTCTGGGTCAAGTGGTTCTCTAGTTATTGATCGGAAATGGTTTTCCATGTTCAGGCCCCTGTGACCTTGACCTTTGATGGAGTGACCCCAAAATCAATAGGGGTCATCTACTCTTCATGACCAATCATCCTATGAAGTTTCAACATTCTGGGTCAAGTGGTTCTCTAGTTATTGATCGGAAATGGTTTTCCATGTTCAGGCCCCTGTGACCTTGACCTTTGACGGAGTGACCCCAAAATCAATAGGGGTCATCTACTCTTCATGAACAATCATCCTATGAAGTTTCAACATTCTGGGTCAAGTGGTTCTCTAGTTATTGATCGGAAATGGTTTTCAATGTTCAGGCACCTGTGACCTTGACCTTTGACGGAGTGACCCCAATAACAATAGGGGTCGTCTACTCCAGCAGCCCTACAACCCTATGAAGTTTGGAGGTTCTAGGTCAAATGGTTCTCCAGTTATTGCTCGGAAATGAAGTGTGACGTACGGACGGACGGACGGACAGGGCAAAAACAATGTCTCCTGGGGGAGACATAATAAACAAATTCACACCCCAGCATCCAGCAAATTCTCCCTGACTAACATCTTAAAGCTTAAAGTCAACGTAAAATTCTCATCCCTGTAGAACATTTTATCATAATTTTGGTGCCACCTTTTCACAATTTTAACAGTGTTTTTTCATCCTTATATATGCACTAAGATTCAGGAATACACTGTTACTACTGTATAATGGGTCGCAACAATAAAGTACGTAACAATTCATGAATGCTGTCCATTAATTTCTAAATTTTTTTTAAACCTTCGCACACATCCATCTCAAAAATGAACCAGGGATCCTTCAAATCTGGATTTCCAGAATAATCCAGAATTTTACCACCACTGGTACCCAATGAACTTTTGTTTTAGTTAAATGTGTATCAATTCACTGGTTTGCAGTATAGATCTCTATCACATCAAAAACATCACACAATGGCATCATCACTAAAGATACTTACTTGAAACACTGGTTACAGTACAGATCTCTATCACATCCTAAACATCGCACAGTGGCATCCTCAGTACAAATACAACAGTATGGCAGCTCATCTGGGTCATACCACTGAAAAAATTATATAACTATTAAAATTCTTGTAATATTAAAATGTTTCTGAAGTTTCATCCATAAATCCAAACTGCAGTAGTAGGTTTTTCCTTTAGATTCTGTCTGCTTCATGCAACTTTTATATACATTTTTGTTGATTTAGTTTTAATTTTATTGAACTATAAGCCACAACTATTTCTGTAGCTTTCAGCTGTAATGGTGCAGGATTTGTTTTGTTCTGAATCATTCTGTTTGAAGTCTAACATAGTTCAGGCCACATGGCTATTTTCAAGCTTTAAAGGTGGGTCTCATTTTGCGCTGTTATTTCAGCCACAAGTACACACTAATGTTTATTTCTTTTTGTTTTCTTTTTGTTTTTCAACAGTATTTCAGTTATGTAACGGCGGGCAGTTAACCTAACCATTGTTCCTGGATTCTGTACCAGTACAAACCTGTTCTCCGCAAGTAACTGCCAACTTCCCCACATGAATCAGAGCTGGAGGACTAATGATTTCAGACACAATGTTGTTTATCAAATAGTCACGGAGAACACACGCCCCGCTCGAGGATTGAACTCGCGACCCCGCGATCCATAGACCGACGCTCTACCTACTGAGCTAAGCGGGCCGGCTACACTAATGTTTATGCAAGCCTGATTTCTCATAATGCAACCTAAGAAAGATGACCAGCAAGACATATAAAGTCTGCAACTTTTAGCTTCTTGGCCATATAAGCCCAGAACCATGCCCCTCCAGCACTTTGCATTTTTTCATTAAAGCCATTAGCTGGAATCCGGATAGCACCACCATTATTCTGAATGTCAACTGGATGGCATCTTCATAACAAATACAACCAAATATTGAAGGAACCACTAGCAGCTAAAGGTGTGTGATTTGACTAAATATAATCTGTAATCAACTGTAAACAATAAAGCTTGAAAATTGTATCAAACTGTTGTGTTTTTGTTTTACATTTTCAATTACTTCATCAAAAGTCTTGTTTTTCAGAACATATGCATGCAAACTGATCTTCATGAAATTAAATCTGTTACCAATACTGTGAAGTCATTTACGAGTTCTTGCCACTTTCTTACATTAATCAAGCAAAAAACAAAGGTCTAAAGATGTTTAGAAGAATTTTATAAAACTAAGGAAACATTTTTTTGTTATGACAGTTTCAACCTCAGCTGTAAAATTTTTGAATACCTCTTCATCAGTATTCATTATTTTTTTGGCAGTTTTTGAAGACTCTTCAGAGATTTTACTTGTATCATGACCATCTCTAGCAGCAGCCTCATCCAGCCTGTTCTCTTCTATAGCCTGGCGTATTATTGACTGTGCTACAATCTCATCCTCCTCATTCTCACTGCCAGAGACTGCCTCTTCTTCATCTGTTGAAGAATAAAAACAATTATCCATTTGATGAGCATTTAATACGAACAGGTCCTTTAAAATTAATTCATGAAATGGGAACTGGGGTAGCAAGCTGTGTATAATAAATAAATTTCAATTTTCCAAGTCCTAACAGCTCTGCAGAGGTTGCAATGCCATCTATCCAAAGCAACAAGGTAACAATTCCATTTTTTCAAAAAACTAGATGCCCACAGGCAACATGTCAAGCCCATCATTTGACCCCCAACTGTGACCTTGACCTTGGAGATAGGAACCTGGGGTTTGCACAAGACACTCAGTCTCACTGTGTTAAACACTCATGCCAAATATAAACTAGAGCTATCACTAAAGGTGATGAATGTACCCCCCGCATGCACTGACACAGTACATTGCAATTTGATGCACACAAGATTGCATAATTATGTGGACTGTATGTATATAGACTGTATGTATACAGTATGGTAACAAAAAACAAAGTCCCATAACTATGCAGAATATTTATCTAAAAGAATATAACATGCACCATGCACAACTAGGGTTGGTACTGATCACTTGTGTGCAGTTTCATTAAATTGTGTGCAAGGGTTTGGTAGATTAGGCATGCGCAAGTTTGAATATGCAGACTGTATGTACATAGTATGTTAACAAGAAACAAAGTCCCATAACTCTGCAATTTTTGTCGCTGAAAGAACCTAACATGCCCCATGCACAACTACTGTTGTTACTGATCACTTGTGTGAAGTTTCATTAAATTGTGTCAAGGGGATGAGGAGAGATGGTGCGCACAAGATTGTGTCTTTGTATATAGTATACCGGTAGTAACAAAAAAACAAAGTCCCATAACTCTGCAAATTTTTTTTCTAAAAGAACCTAACATGCACCATGCACAACTACTGTTGGTACTGATCACTTGTGTGAAGTTTCATTAAATTCTGTCCAGGGGATAAGGAGAGATGGTGCGCACAAGACTGCGTCTACGGACAGACAACCTGAAACCAGTATACCCCCCCCTTAAAATTTTGTTGTCAGGGGGGGGGGGGGGTACAACTAGAAATACATTCTGCATGTACAGGGGCAGAATGTTGAGCTCGCCAGCACTTTTGGTCTCTAAGTGTGACCTCGCATGACACTCTGCCTCATAATGGTGAACATTCATGCCAAGTTACATCAAAATCCCACCATGCATGAAAAAGAAATGCCCCGGACAAACTTCAATTTGACATTTGACCTCCGTGACCTTGACCTTTGAGAGAGGAAAATCGGATTTGCGCATTACTCTCCTTCTCATTGAGGTTAACATTCATGCCAAATATACACAAGATTGCTCCATGCATGTCAATTTTATGGTCAGGACAAACAAATCCAGATGAACACACGCACGCACATACCCTGAAGGTGAGCTTTAAGTCAAAGAACATACATTTTGTGAGGAGACTAATGTTTCAGTACCTTTGTTCACATCTGAAGAACTTTCTTTTCTCCGTTGTTTGATTTCCTGTAATTTTTTCATAATCTCCTTATCCTCCTGTAGGTCCTTAAGAGCTTTCTGAGCATCCTGTTCCAGCTCCAGTGCTGCCTCATTGAGGATCCTACTCACATCCTCTGGACTCACTGCCTCCCCTTCCTCATCACCAGCAGGTTTCTGTTCGCCCTGTGACTGTGATGTTTTCTGCTCTGCTTTGGCATTGGGAGTCTGAGAGCCAGATGTTGAAATGTTGTGAGAAAATGTCTGCGAATCTCTCATTGATGGCTTATTTAAATTGTTCTCATCTTTTTCTGTAAAAGTTAAAGCATGCAAGTGATGTCATGATTCAAAAATGAAGTTCAGATCTGTCTAAAATATAATGTTTTGGGGTTTTTTTTGTTGGGTTTAATGTCGTACAAACACAATCACTTGTCATAAAACAACTTTCCAGCTTTATGGTGGAGGAAGACCCCAGTTGCCCCTCCATGCATTATTTCATCATGGACAGGAGTTGGGTAGAACCACCAACATTCTGTAAGCCAGCTAGATGGCTTCCTCATATGAGGAATTCACTGCTTTGAGTGAGGCTTGAACCCGCATCGGTGTGGGGCAAAAGGCTGGAAGTCAGCAACTTAAACCATTTGGCCAGGGAGGCCCCTAAATACTGATGTGCTTATAATAGAAAGCTTCATTACAAAATATCAGTCCTAGATTTTCAGTAGAATTATAAAAAGCATACCTGAAGTGCCTGCTTGCAAGTTACCTGGCACAGGCTCAGGCTGTTTCAATTTAGCCAGTCTAGCAGCAATCTCCTGTGCCGGATCTGGAAGATGGGAGTCAAGTTCTACTTCATTGCTTATTTCATCTAAAAGGTCATTCATTTGTTCTTGCTGTGTCCTTCTATCTGGTGGATGATAAACCTAGACAAGAAGAATCATGTCAACACTGTAGGACACATGCCCCATGAAAATGCTTGATAAAACAATATTTTATTTGTTTGTTTTGGGTTTAACGCCGTTTTTCAACAGTATTTCAGTCATGTAACGGCGGGCAGTTAACCCAACCAGTCTTCCTGGATTCTGTACCAGTACAGACCTGTTCTCCGCAAGTAACTGCCAACTTCCCCACATGAATCAGAGGTGGAGGACTAATGATTTCAGACACAATGTCGTTTATCAAATAGTCACGGAGAACATACTCCCAGCCTGAGGATCGAATTCACGACCCCGAGATCCATAGACCGACGCTCTACCTACTGAGCTAAGCGGCAGGTAAAAATTTAAAAGTCCTAAAAAGGGGCAAGACTGGAAAAAAAATCAAACAGACACAAAACTCCAAACATAAAATGTGCATGTCTACTTCATGTTTATGATGTATATCAAGTTTCATCTTCATTAAATGGAAACTGTAGGAGTACACAATGTTCTAATGTAGTTGTAATATTTCAATGTCAAACAAGAGGACCATGATGGTCCTGAATCGCTCACCTATCCCCACATGACCCAGAGTTGAACTGAGTATGACCTAGTTATTTCTATTATTTGACATAGTGACCTAGTTTTTGAGCACATGTGACCTAGATATCATCAAGATAAAACATTCTGACCAATTTTCATGAAGATCCATCGAAAAATATGACCTCTAGAGAGGTCACAAGGTTTTTCTATTATTTGACCTAATGACCTAGTTTTTGAAGGCATGTGACCCACCTTTAAACCTGACCTAGATATCATCAAGGTGAACATTCTCACCAATTTTCATGAAGATCTCGTGAAAAATATGGCCTCTAGAGAGGTCACAAGGTTTTTCTATTTTTAGACCTACTGACCTAGTTTTTGACCGCACATGACCAAGTTATGAACTTGACCTAGATATCATCAAGCTGAACATTCTCACCAATTTTCATGAAGATCTCATGAAAAATATGGCCTCTAGAGACATCACAAGATTTTTCTATTTTTAGACCTACTGACCTTGTTTTTGACCGCACGTAACCCAGTTTCGAACTTGACCTAGATATCATCAAGGTCAACATTCTGACCAATTTTCATGAAGATCTCTTGAAAAATATGGCCTCTAAAGAGGTCACAAGGTTTTTCTATTTTTAGATCTACTGACCTAGTTATTGACCGCACGTGACCCAGTTTCGAACATGACCTAGATATCATCAAGATGAACATTCTGACCAATTTTTATAAAGATCCCATGAAAAATATGACCTCTAGAGAGGTCACAAAGTTTTTCTATTTTCAGACCTACTGACCTAGTTTTTGACCGTACGTGACCCAGTTTCAAACTTGACCTAGATATCATCAAGGTGAACATTCTGAGAATTTTTCATGAAGATCCATTGAGAAATATGGCCTCTAGAGAGGTCACAAGGTTTTTCTATTTTTAGACCTACTGACCTAGTTTTTGACCCCACGTGACCCAGTTTCGAATCTGACCTAGATATCATCAAGGTGAACATTCTGACCAATATTCATGAAGATCTCATGAAAAAAATGGCCTCTAGAGAGGTCACAAGGTTTTTCTATTTTTAGACCTAGTGACCTAGTTTTTGACCCCACGTGACCCAGTTTCGAACTTGATCTAGATATCATCAAGGTAAACATTCTGACCAACTTTCCTGAAGATCCATTGAAAAATATGGCCTCTAGAGAGGTCACAAGGTTTTTCTATTTTCAGACCTACTGACCTAGTTTTTGACCGCACGTGACCCAGTTTCGAATATGACCTAGATATCATCAAGGTGAACATTCTGACCAATTTTCATGAAGATCCATTGAGAAATATGGTCTCTAGAGAGGTCACAAGGTTTTTCTATTTTTAGACCTACTGACCTAGTTTTTGATCCCACATGACCCAGTATCGAACTTGACCTAGATATCATCAAGGTGAACATTCTGACCAATATTCATGAAGATCTCATGAAAAATATGGCCTCTAGAGAGGTCACAAGGTTTTTCTAATTTTAGATCTACTGACCTAGTTTTTACCCCCACGTGACCCAGTTACGTACTTGACCTAGATATCATGAAGCTGAACATTCTGACCAATTTTCATGAAGATCCATTGAGGAATATGGCCTCTAGAGAGGTCACAAGGTTTTTCTATTTTTAGACCTAATGACCTAGTTTTTGACCCCACGAGACCCAGTTTCGAACTTGACCTAGATATCATCAAGGTGAACATTCTGACCAATATTCATTAAGATCTCATGAAAAATATGGCCTCTAGAGAGGTCACAAGGTTTTTCTATTTTTAGACCTACTGACCTAGTTTTTGACTCCACGTGACCCAGTTTCGAACTTGACCTAGATATCATCAAGGTGAACATTCTGACCAATTTTCATGAAGATCTTGTGAAATATATGGCCTCTAGAGAGGTCACAAGGTTTTTCTATTTTTAGACCTACTGACCTAGTTTTTGATGGCACGTGACCCAGTTTCGAACTTGACCTAGATATCATCAAGGTAAACATTCTGACCAACTTTCATAAAGATCCAATGAAAAATGTGACCTCTAGAGTGGTCACAAGCAAAAGTTTACGGACGCACGCACGCACAGACGGACGGACGGACGACGGACGACGGACGCCGCGCAATCACAAAAGCTCACCTTGTCACTTTGTGACAGGTGAGCTAAAAAGGGCCATAACTCCAGAAGAAAGAACTTTCAATTATATGGGCATGTCCACTTCATGTTAATGAAGTATACCAAGATTCATTTCAACTGGATGGGCTGTAGGAGGAGTTGAATAAACAATGTTCCAATGCAGTTGTAATACTTCAAATTCCAAATAACTTGGAAGTTTCAAGAATATGTGCATATCCTTTTCATCCTGATGAGGCTTACCAAATTATACTGGATGGAAACTGTAGGAACTTAGTACCAAAGAAAGTGTGATGGAATAAAGAATCAATGGACAGGCGGATGTCCAGAGATGGACAGTTCAAACACTATATACCTCCTGGGTCTTTCGTATTGAGGGAATAAAAATTTCAAGTCAATGTCTGTTAAATGCAATTTGAATCAAAACATGACTTCTAACCTTTTAAATACTCTACAAATACTTACCATAGCTAAAAACAATCATAATTTATTTTGTACTAATATGAACAAAACCTACAGTATTTTATATCTTTGTATAAGAAGAGAAAGGTCCTAACACTAATATTTTCACCAAAATGATTCTAAAACTAACAAGGAACATACATGTTTATTAGAAGTGTTGTATCTTGAAGGATCCATGCCTTTCATTTTTGCCAATCTGTTGTCTAGTTCGTGTGTTGTCACCTTGGAAGCTGCAACTGTAACAACAAGAGCTGTCCGTAAAACAGTGCGCTCGACTTTTCTCAGTGCTTGACACTGAATTAGAGCTTTGCCAGTAAAAAAAAAAAATCCAAGTTAAAAAGGGACATAATTCTGTCAAAATTCAAATCAGAGTTATGGGAATTGTGTCTCCTGGTGTAGATTTTGATAGTAAATAACTATTTTGAGTTTCAAGTCAAAAGCTTTAATAGAAACAGAGACAATTGACTTTATCAAAAATTTTAACAAAAAATTCTAAGTTAAAAAGGGACATAATTCTGTCAAAATTCAAATCAGAGTTATGGGGATTGTTTCTCGGGGTGTATACTTTAATAGTAAAAAACTATTTTAAGTTTCAAGTCAATAGCTTTGATAGTAACAGAGATATTTGACTTTATAAAAAACTTTTAACAAAAAATTCTATGTTAAAAAGGGGCATAATTCTGTCAAAATTCAAACCAGAGTTATGGGGATTGTTTCTCCTAGTGTAGACTTTGATAGTAAATAACTACTTTAAGTTGCAAGACAATAGCTTTGATAGTAACAGAGATATTGGACTTTATCAAAAACTTTAACCAACAGTGACGGCGACGCCTGGGCGAGTACAATAGCTCTACTTTTTCTTCGAAAAGTCGAGCTAAAAACAGAAATCAGTTAGTTTCAAATGTATATAGTAAAACACTGACCGATGCTGGAGGCTACAACGTGATGACCACAATGCTCTTTTCCAGAGTTTTAAGTGATCCAAACATTGAAAATATGAGAAAAACGGCTGGGTATCACATAATCATCTCATCAAGCCTGGATACATCACTGTATATATTGATTGTGATGGAAGCTTAAAGCCTTTCTGAGCCATTCTCGAGTTCACTTTCATGACAGTCCAGTACTAACCAGTGTCCTAACAGGAGACAGGAGTTCAAACCAAAGACCTGAGGGCTTAGCACCAACAGATTTTTTTCTAAACAATGTAAAGAAAATACATGATATCAACTTATGATTTCATTAAGTGTATGCAAAACTTTTTACCCTGAAGGAATATTTGTTTGTATTTAGTGTAAAATGTGCCTTTTTTCAGGGCTTTTCATCAAGGATTTACATAGAAATCCTTGCCTTTCGACTTGAAAAATTCATCTGCTATTAGCACCCATCTTGGAATTAGGGCATTTTAATGAATTGTCCATTTGCCCTTTCATATTAGAGGTCTGTAATAGGCTGTAAGTTGACAGCTCCGCAATCCAAAATTTGCTCATTATTCTCTATGTTGAGAAATATAACTTTTATAACATTTTTTCTTTTTTATTTATGGGAATTTTTCTACCACAATCGTGTAAAAGATTTTTTTCCAATTGGACACAATATTAGCCTCTGTGGTATATTTAAGGGTGAATGCCCTGTTCCAAATAGAAACAAAGTAATTCACCAAACTGACACGTTCTAGTCAAAACTCCCTTCGATCTGTTTATGCTAACATGCCTGCAGCAGAGCATATGTAGACTGTAAGACTGAATCACTCGGATCTCTAAAACAGCACTCTTTGCTAACAAAATTTCTTCTGATGCAATACATGTATAAGATCCACCTGTCCTAAAATAACGTTGTGTTTGTTAGATATAATTTGAGGGGGTATGCAGAGCATGGATGCCCCCAAACCATTATCCATTCCTGAAATAACATAACTTGTAACTCAAACCTGTAACAGGATTAACAAGCTCTCCACAACTTCTCCACAAGAAACAGAGGAGGAGAACAAATTACTTCAGATGAACTGTATCCTGTTAAATGTTCACTGAAAATATTTTTCTCCATTGTTAGCAATAATGAAAAAGTGAGTGTTAGCAATAACGAGAAAAGTGAGAAAGAACTTACTCTCCTGTGGTGTTTTTTCTCTCAGTTTCTCCAATCTCTCCTGTATTTCTACATCTGCTTTTGACATGCCCTTGGTCTGGGTTTTGTGAGTCCCTACCCCATGTCCACCATGTGGTTTGCTCCCTGTGGCCCCTGACCTGTGACCCCCAGCTTCTCTCTCTTCTAATGCCGCCATTCTCCTTGATGATTAAAGAACATATCAATGGCTTAATGCAAAAATAATCTCGTTCTGACAGAGGGAAGATGACACTTTTGGGGTTAAGTTGCCTACCCCTCACCCATCCCAATCCCATTCCCCTATCTTCTCAAGAGAACAACAGGCCTGGCTATTTGAGACCCTTCTACATGTTTATTAAGCAAGGAAAAATATGTCACACACAACTAAATTTCATAGTGACTCAACATATATGATGTTTCAACGGAATCCCTTTAACACTTTTTGCAGCAGACAGACCGATCAATAAAAACAAGAGCTGTCGGAGGACAGCAACGCTTGACTATTCAACAGCCTTGTAAACTGAATGACAACAACAGTCGAAAAAGAGGCATAATTTTGTAAAACTGAAAAAGAGGGTTATGGAACCTGCACAGTGCTTATCAGCTCATGACAGTGGACAAGTGTGTGAAGATTCAATCCATTCCCATTAGTGGGTACTGAGATACCCTGAAATCCAGAAAATAAGCCGCGGCTTATTTTAAAATTTCGTAAGGATTAGGTGGCTTACTATCGAGACCAGCTTATTTTTGAGTCCGGCGAACTTTTGAGTACATATATTCAGTAATGGATTAAAAACCGGCGTATTTTCGAGTACCGAAATACCAAAGATATGGATGTCATATATTTTGCTTTTTAGTAAAAACACTGACGTCGGTAAATACTTATACTTCTCACATACCAGTTTTGTTACAATTTGTTACAATTTCTTAATAAAAATAATCCGATGATAGAAGATAACTAGAAAATGCTTTTGTAAAAAAGCGCATGTCTCCCCCAATGCAAAGTCCTATAGGCAAGAAGTCAAAAGGGGTCAGGAGCGAAAGTCAAAGAGACAATGATGGTTGGCTGCAATAGGGATTATCTACTTGGCATGTCCAGTCATCCCGCTAAATTTCAACACTCTTGGCCTAGTGGTTCTCAAGTCACTGTCCAGGCTTCTGTGACCTTGACCTTTGATCAAGTGACCTCAAAATAAATAGGGGTCATCTAATCTGCATGTCCAATCATCCTATTAAGTTTCAACATTGTAGGTCAAGTGGTTCTCAAGTTATTTCCAAAAAATAATTTTACATGAACAGGCCACTGTGACCTTGACCTTTAATAGACTGACCCCAAAATCAACAGGGGTCATCTACTCTGCATGTTCAATCATCCTATGAAGTTTCAACATTCTGGGTCAAGTGGTTCTCAAGTTATTGATCGGAACTGGTTATCAATGTTCAGGCCCCTGTGACCTTGACCTTTAACGGAGTGACCCCAAAAACAACAGGGGTCATCTACTCTGCATGACCAATCATCCTATGAAGTTTCATCATTCTGGGTCAAGTGGTTCTCAAGTTACTGACCAGAAATGGTTTTCAATGTTCAGGCCCCTGTGACCTTGACCTTTCACAGAGTGACCCCAAAATCGTAAGGGGTCATCTACTCTGCATGACCAATCATCCTATTAAGTTTCAACATTCTGGGACAAGTGGTTCTCAAGTTACTGACTGGAAATGGTTTTCAATGGTCAGGCCCCTGTGACCTTGACCTTTAGTGGAGTGACCCCAAAATCAATAGGGGTCATCTACTTTGCATGTACAATCATCCTATGAAGTTTCAACATTCTGGGTCAAGTGGTTCTCTAGTTATTGATCGGAAATGGTTTTCCATGTTCAGGCCCCTGTGACCTTGACCTTTGACGGAGTGACCCCAAAAACAATAGGGGTCATCTACTCTTTATGACCAATCATCCTGTGAAGTTTCAACATTCTGGGTCAAGTGGTTCTCTAGTTATTGATCGGAAATGGTTTTCAATGTTCAGGCCCCTGTGACCTTGACCTTTGACGGAGTGACCCCAAAAACAATAGGGGTCTTCTACTCCAGCAGCCCTACAACCCTATGAAGTTTGAAGGTTCTAGGTCAAATGGTTCTCCAGTTATTGCTCGGAAATGAAGTGTGACGTACGGACGGACGGACGGACGGAAGGACAGACGGACGGACGGACAGGGCAAAAACAATATGTCTCCTGGGGGAGACATAATTACCCATTAAAAGTTTTGTCTGGCCTAACAAACAAATATACCTAATAGGTATTACCTATGATTTATATCGGCCAAGGGTATGAACAAGCAAATTCGATGAATTGGAATCCCACGCCGAAAGGGTCAGAGTTGAGGAACGGCAAAAAAATATATCCAGCAAAAAGTTAAGAATGTTACCAAGAAGCAAATAATTTCATTAGTCAAAATCAAATTAAAAGAAAATGAATGGTTTGTCTGGGTGGGTGGTGGGGCGAGGATACAACAGTTTACATGTTGATTATAAATATTGATAGAAAACGAAAAATGAAAATAAAAAAAAATAAATAAATAAATTGGGGGGGGGGGGGTGACCAAGGTAAGGTGGTGACCAGGTGTACACAACATGTTTATAATAAATGTTCATGGAAAAGAATGAAAGAAGTTTAATGAAATTCTTCCAATTGGTTGGTTTGTTATGTACAGATCTGTGGATTTTAAACAATTAAAGGGCAATAACTATATGGAAAATTGACCAATCGAAAAAAAACTTGAAGGGCATCGTCGCAGTATCTTGGTTCATGTCTATTTCAAGTTTGATGAAATTCTACCTGCTAGTTACTGAGAAATGGCTGCAGACGGACATTTTTCATTAAATCAAGGGCAGTAACTCTGACGGAAATTGACCTATCAAAAAAAAAACTTGACGGGCATCAGGGCAGTATCTTGGTTCATGTCTATTTCAAATTTGATGAAATTCTACCAGTTAGTTACTGAGAAATGGCTGCAGACTGACATTTTTAATTAAATCAAGGGCAATAACTCTGAGGGAAATTGACCAATCAAAAAAAAAACTTGACGGGCATCATCGCAGTATGTTGGTTCATGTTTATTTCAAGTTTCATGAAATTCTACCAGGTAGTTACTGAGAAATGGCTGCGGACGGACGGACGGACTGACAACGCCATTTCAATACCCCCCTCCCGATTTCATCGGCGGGGGATAATAACTTACACAATACGTGATAAACACTGCATTATGTTATAAAGACCGGGCATGTTAATTAGTAGGAAGTGTTTGAGACTGTAAATTTTTTGCTTTTTAAGTTTTAATTTGTCAGAGGTTTTAAAATCAGCACAACTTGCATTTTTTTTAAGAGTTTTTATTCCAAAGTATGTTTAATTGCTATTACATGTGGAAATAAATCTGCTATGTACACGTTGGTAACTTTTGCTATCTCATATGGTGTCCTAACAAAGTCATTGATACTATTACTGATACAAAAAACTGAATGGCTTATTTTTGAGTGCGGCTTATTTATGAGCCCTTTCTGCCTGTAGTGAAATGGTGGCTTATTTTCGAGACCGGCTTATTTTCAGGATTTCAGGGTATCAGCTTACATATAAGAATTGAACCAAAAACTTCTAAGTTGAAAAAGGGGCATAATTTTGTAAAATGCAAAGTAGAGTAATTGAACCTTTGCACTGCAAGTCATATCATGACAGTGAACAAGTGTGTGAAGTTTCAATCCTTTCCCACTAGTGGATACTGAGATAAACTTACTAAAAACTGCTAAGTCGAAAAAGGGGCATAATTTTGAAAAAAATGCTAAGTAGAGTTATGGGACCTGCTTAGTGCATGTCAGATCATGACTGTGAATGAGTGTGTGAAGTTTCAATCTATTCCCATTAGTGAGCACTGAGATACCAGCTTACATACAAAACCTTAACCAAAAATTTCTAAGTCAAAAAAGGGGCATAATATTGTAAAAAAGCAAAATAGAGTTATGGAACCTGTGCAATGTAAGTCAGTTTATTACAGTGAATAAATGTGTGAAGTTTCAATCCATTCCCACATGTGGTTATTGAGATACCAGCTTACATACAAAAACTTTACCAAATCGGGACGCGGACGCCCACACCGAAGCACGGGCGAGTCCAATAGCTCTACTATTCTATGAATAGTCAAGCTAACGACTCCTATATACCCACCTAAACTTCCGATTTCAGGAGTATAATCAAAAGCCTTCTTTATCCATTTAAAATGACAGCTTTGAATCCAGCTGGGGTAACAAACAAGCCTAATGTATACTGTTTTCACTTTGCTAAATTTACTTATTTGTCAATTTTCATTTGGTATAATGATACATAAGCTCCTAGTATCATCATTTAACCAGCTTTAAGTAATTCTTATTTCTTCCATAATTATATCTCTTTCTTCAAGTTTATATGAAAACTTTCTCCAAAATAAATCACTCTGAAGAGGTAATAATTTCACATTTGCTTTATTAACCTTTGAAAAGATAGCCATGAGCTGCAACTGCATAATCTGTGATTTTATAGATACCTATGAATACTGGATATAGTGTCCAAGGTATTTCCACTAAAACAAAATAGAACAGGAGCTTAAACCAAACCAAAAGGCTATAGGTGTTGCAAAACAAGACATAAAACATAGAGCTAAGAACAACTTTCATCTTAACCTTACAAAAAAAAAACAAGAGCTGTCCATAAGACAGACAATGCTTGTCTATTCGAAATGTTGTCCCAGAAGCAGGAATATTACCCTAAAACTTAAAATATCTATAGAGCTTCAATCCAGTATTTGCAATAGTTCTGCACGCAAAACTTTAACCAAGAATTTCTAAGTCTAAGAAGGGGCATAATTTGGCCAAAATGCATGTCAGGGTTATGGGACTTGATACTGTCACCTAGTTTTATAACTCCGAAGACACAAGTCATGTGAAGTTTCAATTCAAAATCTGTATTAGTTTTGGAGATAGTAACTTGCATGCAAAACTTTAACCAGGATTTTCTAAGTCCAAATGGGGGCATAATTTGCCCAAAATTCATGTCAGAGTTATGGGACTTGACCAAATGAGGTTGGTAATTGACCTAGAAAAAGAAACAATAAGTTTCAATGCTATATATGCCTTAAAGTAATAGCTATATGTACTTGCAGGCAAAACTTTAACCAGGATTTTCTAAGTCCAAAGGGGGGCATAATTTGGCCAAAATGCAAGTAAGAGTTTGGGACTTGATGCTATCACCTAGTTTTATTAACCCCGAAGAGACATGTGAAGTTTCAATTCAATATCTGCATTAGTTTTGAAGATAGTAACTTGCATGTATAACTTTAACCAAGATTTTCCAAGTCCAAAAGGGGGCATAATTTGGCCAAACTACATGTCAGAGTTATGGGACTTGACCCAGTGAAGTTGGTAATAGACCTAGAAAAAGTAAAATAAGTTTCAAAGCTATATGCTTTTAAATGATAGCCATATGTACTTGCATGTAAAACTTTAACCAAAGTATGACGCCAAAGCCAGGGTGAGTAGAATAGCCAGACTATTTTTCGAATAGTCGAGCTAAAAATCTTACACTTACTTCTTGTAATTTTCTGGTGGGGAGTATTTTGCAGGATTCTCCTCCTTTGGCTTAACTTTTCTGTAAACACATCAAAATGTATAGATTGATATGGACATGTATATCAAATTCACATCAAACAAATCACAAAGTTACCGTATTATCAATACTTTATTTATTTCAATCTGATCATAGCAAAACTTAGACTGCAGAAATTATTCATATACATGTATAATCTGATCTGTCACAACTTGCAAAGAATACATTATAAAGTATAGTCTGAGTATAAACAGGTTACATGTGTTCAACGACAAGTGCCCAGAATGTAGTTAGGATTCATCCGCAAAGTCTCTCGGAAGAATTAACGTACTGCACATATCTTATTCGGGTCATTTAAAATAAAGCTGTCATAATTTAATTTCATTGATGTGGTAAACTCTTTGATAAGAGACATTCCAATGCTTTCAGAGGTACCCAACTCAACTATAATAATAATAATAATAACAAGAGCACCACCTTGCGGGTGCTGACGCTCATCTGATTTTTTTTGTATAATAGAAATATTGTCCTACCCATGATTTTCTAAGTCTAAAAAGGGCCATCACTCTTGCAAAAAGCAGGATAGAGTTATGTTTCTTGATGTACAGTGTCCACTTATGATGGTGAAAAACTGTTGCAAGTTTTAAAGCAATAGCTTTGATAGTTTATGAGAAAAGTTGACTTAAACATAATATTCAACCAAGAAAATGATTTTTCTAAGTCCAAAAGGGGCAATTATTATTGCAAAAAGCAGGATGGAGTTATGTTGCTTGCTGTACAGGGTCAGCTTATGATGGTGAACAAGTGTTGCAAGTTTTAAAGCAATAGCTTTGATAGTTTAAGAGAAAAAGTTGACCTAAACATAAAACTTAACCAAGAAATCTGATATTTTCTAAGTCCAAAAGGGGCCATAAATCTTGCAAAAAGCAGGATGGAGTTATGTCTCTTGCTGTACAGGGTCAGCTTATGATGGTGAACAAGTGTTGCAAGTTTTAAAGGAATAGCTTTGATAGTTTCGGATAAAAGCTGACCTAAACATAAAACTTAACCAAGAAAACTGATTTTCTAAGTCCAAAAGGGACAATAATTCTTGCAAAAAGCAAGATGGAGTTATGTTTCTTGATGTACAGGGTCTGCTTATGATGGTGAACAAGTATTCCAAGTTTCAAAGCAAAAGCTTTAATAGTTAAGGAGAAAAGTTGACCTAAACATAAAACTTAACCAAGAAATCTGATATTTTCTAAGTACAAAAGGGGCCATAAATCTTGCAAAAAGCAAGATGGAGTTATGTTTCTTGCTATACAGGGTCAGCTTATGATGGTGAACAAGTATTCCAAGTTTCAAAGCAATAGCTTTGATAGTTTAGGAGAAAAGCTGACCTAAACATAAAACTTAACCAGGCAACGCCGTCGCAGACGCCGACGCCGACAACCGCTCAAGTGATGACAATAACTCATCATTTTTTTTCAAAAAATCAGATGAGCTAATAACGACTTTATTTATGAGGCTACATTTGGATTACCCAATCTTCCATGTGGGCTTCCAGATACTTAATATGTTACAATATTTACAAAGGATGTATATACAATGAGAAATGCAGTAACACAGAACAATATTGAAAGGTATTAAGAAAGATATAACATAGAATAGAACTATTTCAAAGACAACTCTACAGTAAAGCACTATCATTCAGTTCCACCAGAGAACTTCCAGGTTAAATACATCTTCTTAAATGAAGTTAAGTTTTCTGCTGTTCGCACCTGAATTAGATATTGTTCCAAATCTTCGGCCCAGCATATGCCAGGGACTTCCTAAAGAATTCAAGTTTGGGCTTAGGTAAATACAGTAGTTGGTTTGTTGTTGATCTAAGAGCTGTATGGTACTTCTTCTAAATTTATCTGTCATATATTGTGGGCTTAAGTTATTAATAGATTTGTATACCAAAATTGCTTTTAATACTAGCAGTATTTTCTGGAACTATATTTTGTCTTTCGCTGGATGTTACGCAAGCTTGGTAAGCCTGTGCAATTCATGAAATGCACAGCGCAATAAATTTGTTATTTGCGCAATGATTTTAAAGATTATTTTTTTAAACGGACAGGGTAACAAATGAATAATTTGGCTAATAAGTTAATATGCAGTTTTTATTTGAATTTGTGAACATCATATTTGCTATTTTGTGACAAAAGGGCAGGGCATAAAATTAGTCACCATAATCATATGCGCAAATGTATTACCAAATCCTGCAGAATCGTTATGCCTGTTTATGCTCTTAATGAGTTACCGCGGAAGAAAATACGTGGCTTTATTCGAGTATTGCACAGTTACACTTCATAAATGTGACAGATTACATCGTATATTGGTCATAGCAAATGGGATTGACATAACTGAACTTCATCCGATCAATGAACTCTTTGAAATTAAAGACAATCTAATGGAACTACATCAATTTGCTGTGTTGTGAGGCCATTTAATGTGAATGAGAAATCGGGCAATAGCAAGGACTCGTCAAACGCTTTCAGCTCAATAATGTTACTTAGCATACACACTCATAATTTATGATGTCAGTTTTACAAACTGAACAATAGTTTCACACATGCCTAAAATAATGCCCACACAGGCACTGGGTGTTTTTCTCTCTCTACATAACTGAAATATTGCCTGCATTGGCACCTTGGATCTTCCCCTCTAGACTCATGTGAAATGTCTCCGTCAGGAAAAATAGGACAGTTGCCATGAGACATAAATTGTGTCAATTTGATTCAAAACCCAGTAAAATAAGTTGAACAAATATAGCGTAGGTCCTACACACAAAAATATATGTTACACAATCTACTAGCATTAAATTTCTCACCCAGTTAGAATATTGTAGCATTTCATGCAAACTCTGTGTTTTTCGTTGTTCATCTTTGCTATAGGGTACTTGTTTGGCAAGCATTTCATACAGAATGAAAATCCACAGTTCTTACAACCATGCTGAAAGCAGAATGAGTAAACATATACAATTTATTATTTGTAAATGCCACATAGTTTAAACAGCAAACACCTAAAACGACATTTTGCTTCTGTTTAGGTAAGATTCTGATCAATTTCTAGATTACAGTGACAAACTCCATAAAACAACAAGAGCTCGAAGGACACGAAATGCCCCCTTGATGCATTCAGTAACTGCACAAGGAACAGAAACCACTTGCTCACTGTGCACTGGACGTTTGACATACTGACCTCAAATCAATAATTAGGGGTCATTTACCAGTCATAAGTGACATCGCTTAGACCAAAGCATTCTCTAGTTATTTGGCAAAAAAATTCAACTGTTCCGGGTCCTTGACCTTGACCTTAGACCTACAGACCTCAAAATCAATAGGGGTCATCTGCTGGTCATGATCAACCTCCTATTAAGTTTCATGATCCTAGGCCCAAGCATTCTTCAATAATCGTCCAGAAACAATTAAACTGTTCTGGGTCAATGTGACCTTGACCTTTGACCTACTGATCTCAAAAGGCCATCTGCTGAACATGACCAACCTCCCTATCAAATTCCATGATCAACTTTCCCAGGCCCAAGCATTCTTGAGTTATCATCCAGAAAGCGATTCGTCTATGGGCCGACGGACCAACATCTGCAAAACAATTCAAATGGGGGCATAATAACAGACATGTCAGTGCTTCATATAAGACAATATGCTGGAAAAGTTATGGTTATTGACCTTCTTACTCATCTACTGATAATGGAAATTTCAAATATACTTAATTAATATTGACGACATCACAATATTTGCTTTGTGTACACATAGCCTATGCACGGCACTTTGGCTAGAGAACCGATTCCAGACAAATAAGTTTGCTGTCTAGGTAGCCGCTGCCAAAAAAAAATATACATTCAAAAATGCACCGAGGCAATTTCATGCTTGAATGTCAACATAAACTCATTATTTATAAGAGATGTAATCATTACAAATACATTGTAAATGCACCAGAAACGTTCCCAACAGATTTCATTTGGGATTTCCTAACAGAAATATGCAGAATAAGTTTTGACGCAACGGGACAGCGAATGCAGCGATAGTCAAAAGTTATTATACTGCCCTGAAAAGTTCAATTATTTGGACTAATAAAAATGTAATCAGGCTTAAAAAATCTTTCAAGTTTGTTTCCAGTAACATGCTCAAAAAAATTAGGGTAGGTAAGTCGGAATTTTTTTTTTTGACTTTTTTTTTGACTTTTCGGAAAATATTTATTATATGTCAAACAAGAGCACCGCCTTGCGGGTGCTGACGCTCATCTGATTTTTTTTGTATAATAGAAATATTGTCCTACCCATGATTTTCTAAGTCTAAAAAGGGCCATCATTCTTGCAAAAAGCAGGATAGAGTTATGTTTCTTGATGTACAGTGTCCACTTATGATGGTGAAAAACTGTTGCAAGTTTTAAAGCAATAGCTTTGATAGTTTATGAGAAAAGTTGACTTAAACATAATATTCAACCAAGAAAATGATTTTTCTAAGTCCAAAAGGGGCAATAATTATTGCAAAAAGCAGGATGGAGTTATGTTGCTTGCTGTACAGGGTCAGCTTATGATGGTGAACAAGTGTTGCAAGTTTCAAAGCAATAGCTTTGATAGTTTAAGAGAAAAAGTTGACCTAAACATAAAACTTAACCAAGAAATCTGATATTTTCTAAGTCCAAAAGGGGCCATAAATCTTGCAAAAAGCAGGATGGAGTTATGTTTCTTGCTGTACAGGGTCAGCCTATGATGGTGACCAAGTGTTGCAAGTTTTAAAGCAATAGCTTTGATAGTTTAGGATTAAAGCTGACCTAAACATAAAACTTAACCAAGAAAACTGATTTTCTAAGTCCAAAAGGGGCAATAATTCTTGCAAAAAGCAAGATGGAGTTATGTTTCTTGATGTACAGGGTCTGCTTATGATGGTGAACAAGTATTCCAAGTTTCAAAGCAATAGCTTTGATAGTTTAGGAGAAAAATTGACCTAAACATAAAACTTAACCAAGAAATCTGATATTTTCTAAGTACAAAAGGGGCCATAAATCTTGCAAAAAGCAAGATGGAGTTATGTTTCTTGCTATACAGGGTCAGCTTATGATGGTGAACAAGTATTCCAAGTTTCAAAGCAATAGCTTTGATAGTTTAGGAGAAAAGCTGACCTAAACATAAAACTTAACCAGGCAACGCCGACGCAGACGCCGACGCCGACAACCGCTCAAGTGATGACAATAACTCATCATTTTTTTTCAAAAAATCAGATGAGCTAAAAATGAATACAAATAAGGGGTTTATGTCTTTAAAGCATCAGTAAGTTGATTTCTAACATCACTGACCATGTTTAAAGCATAAAAAAAGCAGTTTTGCAACTTTTGTTAAAAAGTTGAAAAAAATATTATCCAAGCCTTGGAGAATATTTTTTTCAACTTTTGAAGGTCATGAAAACATTTAGGTTCGGGCCAAAATTTTAGGGTAGGTCGTAGTTCTGGCTAACATAACTTAACTGAAGCTGTTTTTATTTTCTGATGGTCAGCGTCCATTAAGTTATGGCGAAACCCAATTTGATAAACTAATCAGTGTCAAACTGCAACATCTTGCACAGTCCCTCATGAAAAACTGATGATATCATGCAAAAAGTTCAGAGCACATGGTTAATTTTTGAAAATCAAGATCAAAATTTTGCATATTTATGAATCTAATTTAATCATAAACGTAACCATTTTTGATAAAGTTCATAAAAAACATCATCATAACCTTAGAAGGTTTAAGTTCTAAGATAAGGTCAATAAATAACAATTCTATACTGCCTATTGGTTTTCAAAAATTAGGTGACAACTGCAATGGCAGACAAAATATTGCAGACAGGGGTACCCATCGGAAACTTGTGTGTATAACTTGTGTTCAAATTATGTTGCATAGATCAAAAGAAAAATGGATTAGAAATATTTTAAAATAAAAGGCGAGTCTATTGCATTTCATTTGTTGAAAATATAGCGTGACAGACTTTTGGCACGATTCTTGGTTAGGTTTCAGGTAACGGTAAATTTTATTTACCGTTGATTTATGAAACAATTAACATAAACTCTGCAGTGCTTTTGAGAGACCCTATTTTAAGAACAGTTAAAACCAATTATGCCATTTTCTCGTTATTCCGAGCCCCTTAACCGGTATTTCAGTTCTTGCCAGTAACAGATTTAACTTTCAAAAGATTTTTTGCCATAGTTTGATACTACAACATCTTAACTTAAAAAATCCCCATGAAGAAAAATTCTAAGGACTGCTGTCAATGAATAATCCAGGCTTTCACACAATGACCCTCACCCTCTGAAACAGCCAGATACTTTCTCGTTGAACCGAGACTTGTGATCATTTGCACTAGCTCTCAAAAACTTAGGGTTTAAAATTAAGAACAGATATATAATTGTGTTTGCAGATAAAAAAGTTAACACAATGAGTGATTTCTGTTTCCTGTAAGAAGGTTATATATTACCCCAGTGATTTTAGATAAGCAAATTTTGTGCCAAAATTTTCTGATGTGTATATTTCTATTTTAAAGTGAGTAATACTATTTTCTTTTTGTTCTTGTTTAACTGTCATATGATTTGCCACAACATGCATAAAATAGCTGCTAGTGCAAAATTTCTAAAGGCTCGGATCAATGAGAAGGCTCGGAATTACGAGAAAGAGGCATATACTTTGTATACCAATTACCAGGATATACATATTACCGTTAATGTCCTGTTTTGACACTTAACATGAAAAGTGGTTTACATTTTTTCTCTCATTATTTATGCTCAATGTGCTTAGAATTTTAGAAAAATTATTTTTAAAAATTAGAGTGTCTTTCTTTTTATTTCACACTGATTCCAGAAATTAAGGAATTCAGCTAAGTGACTTGTCGTTATGGTTAATCTTTGCCAGTTTTTTTCACTAATTTTCATTGAAGTTGCTTATTTCTGCCATATATGTTTCATATTTAGTTTAACCCATTGTAAAATAGAAATGCTTTCTTTGCCTTAGATCAATTTAACAACTTCTTTAGACTGAAAGTTGAAATTCACGGTAATAGGTATATGCCAGAAAATGCTTAAATTCCCCACCTCTGTTCTTTGAACGACAGAACTAAAACTTTCATCTGATGTTTTGATGAATTTTTTGCCAAAAGTCTAAAGCTAAAATATAACTTAATTAAACAGAATAAGATTTATTCTTTCATACAATCATTTTGTTATAAATAAGAGTCCAATGAATACTGGACTCACGGTAATTGGTGTAACCAGTATGGAAGTGTCTAGGGGTACGGATCCGTACATCTAGACAAGCCTGTTAGGGGTTTTCTAGGGGTACGGACCTCCAATTTACTAGAGATTAAGGGTCATCTACATTTCAAATTTTGTTAAAAATGAAATAACAAATAAGAATTCATCAGAATTCACCTTAAACTTGGATCTAAAATGGTTTACTGATGACAACGTTCACCCGATTTGTTACATTTTCTTTCGAAATGTAAATAACCGAGGAACACCGAATAAATCATGATGATTCGAACTGGCAAAAAAAAAATATATATATATATATATATATATATATATATAAAGATTAAACAAAAAAAAAAGTTAAATATCTTTGGGGAAAAACTATTTTTACGATAATTAACCCCTAGGGTATTTATGTTTTCCACACATTTGGTAGCCGTGGACGTTTTCACAAACAGTTTCTTTTACTTAATGTCGGTTAATTGATTATAAAACAATCAGTTCCATGCCGATTATCATTATATCTTGTTAAATAACAAAATAAATAGGTGCATATTACTATGCTTAATTTATTTTTTTCTGCTGAATTTCAAATAGAATTCATTAAAGAGTTTAAAACACTCATTTATCTGTTATCAACAGTTTATTTTACAACAAACTTATCCGCACGGAACAGTGTATTCATTTGGAGTTCCTCGGTTATTTAGGTTTTGAAAGAGAAGGTAAACATCGGGTAAACGCTGGTATCTGTAAACCATTTAGATCCAAGTTTTAAGTGAACACTGGTTAAGTCTTATTTTTTATTTCATTTTCAACAAAATTTAAGATATATATAACCCTACATATCTAGAAAAAGGAGGTCCGTACCCCTAGACACTTCCAACCAGTATATACCTTGCCCCCAGCAATTTGCTGGTACCCATTAACAGCTGGGTCGGCTGAAGTGATCGTGATAAAGTGCCTTGCCTAAGGACACAACGCAATGGGAGTAGCCAGGATTCAACTCCGTAGGATTCTAGGAAAGCGTCTTTGCCCTCTCGACCACCGAGTCCACTAGGATGAAATTTATGAAAATACTAGCTAAGAAATAAATACAGCTAATGTCATGCTGTATATTTTATGATTAAAGGTATTTACTTTAAAATTCATGAAAATCTCAGTAAATATAATAGGGGGCACCAAAAGTCCCAAAGGCCAAACTGGCACTAGGCAGTCCCGGGACTCGGAATGTGACTGTCTCCCATCTGGAAAATCCCTGCGAAACCCCTGCCTTTTTTGGTTTATGTTGTAGTAAGTCCGTCTACCTCTTTTTTAAATGCACTAAATGTACTGCCACACCCATAACATGACATCTTGGTGCTACAAGTCTTTTTCGCAAATTCTCCAAATTCTCAGCTTCTGCAATGCAATTAACACGCAGTGATAATCACATTGGACAGCTCTATTCTGCGACCATGTGGCAAATTTGCGGTCATACTTGCGCTGCAGATTAAGGAGGAAAGTTATAGTTATTTATACAAGTCATGCAAATTAAAATTTGTGAAATTACGTATTTACTTCAATACAGAGCTTTGGGGTATAGCAGATTTAGCTTATATACGATAGGTTGGTAATTTTTAGAGAAAGAATATAGTGATAAAAACTTAGAGTGGAAGAAACTAAAAATAACTTTGGTGATATAAAAAGATTAAAACTTGAGATTGCAGGATAACTAGGGCGAGACATGTTCAAGGCTGCAAACTGCAGCACTGAACTGCTCTAGGGTAGGGAGGTGGGCAACACCGGGGGGAAGTTGGTTCCAATGGTACACTGTTCTCGGGAAATAAGAAAACTTGTAGTAGTCAGTGGTTGCAGTAATTAACCTATAACTTAGGGAATGGCCATAGCGGACACAACGGGTCATTGGGGTCAGGTAATCTATGATTGGGATAGCAACCAGATTATGATGAATCTTATAGAAGATTGATAACCTAGAATCTATAAGCCTTAAATCCAGTCGACGAAGGTTTAGGGAGTGTAGCATAACTGTTACACTGGAAGTACGGCCGTAGTCGGTCTTGATCCAATGGGTGGCTCTCCTTTGGACGAATTCAATTTGGCCGATTTGAGTTTGTGTGGGGCTACCATACCTCGGAGGCATATTCGAGCTGGGGTCGGACTAGAGTCTGGTAAGCAATGGTCTAATGGGTTCGGATTTGGCCTTAATGTTTCTCCGTAAGAACCCTAGGGCTTGGTTAGCTTTATTGGTTGACCTGTTTATGTGGGTCATTAGAGATATCCACGCCTAGGTATTTAGCTGAGCTGACCGATTCAAGTTGGACTCCATGTAGGTAATATTGGGTAGGGATAGGATGTTTCGTTCTAGTGGCGTGGATCGCTTGACACTTGGAGGGGTTGAACTCCATATCCCACTCCAACTCCCACTTTTCTAGAAGTTTTAGGTCATTTTTCATACTGATTTTTAGAAGAAAATTAAACCATTTCTTACTAATAAGGGTACTACTTGTCAAAAGAATCTTGTACTCAGTGGAAATGATTGTCTTATCAATGATTAAGTGGAGATTAGAAATAGTTTTAATAACTTTTATATTAATGTTGCCAAAAATATTGGTGATGGTAATGTCTCATGTAACGACAGTCATGTTAGTATAAATGAAATAAAGGAAACAACCAGCAGTAATAATAAGTTAAATTTTAAACCTGTCTGAGAAGTCTTTGTAAACAAACAAATTAAATATACGGGTATAAAGAAGGCAACCGGATGTGACAAAATTTCAGTGAAAATGTTAAAATATGCTTCCCCTGTAATTGCAGAACCACTAACAGATATGATAAAAAGATGTTTTGAGGAGTCTACATTTCCAGATAATAAAAAAGCTCAGGCTGTTCCCATACATAAGAAAAATAGTATTTTAGACAAAAGTAATTATAGACCAGTTAGTCTATGGTGTCTCTGATCAATCATTTAGACTTATTGAAAGTTATCTATCTGATAGAAAGCAAAGTGTGAAAACTGGAAATATATGTAGTGACTATCAGAATATCCTTAAAGGTGTTCCGCAGGGATCCATACTTGGACCAATTCTGTTTAACATATTTATAATGATATCTTTTATTTTATTGACCGAAGTCAGTTATATAACTATGCTGATGACAACACTCTTTCTTATTCAAGTTCCTGTCTGACAGATTTAATCAATACACTGGAAAATGATAGTTTAACACTTATAGATTGGTTCTCAAAAAAAAAAAAATCAAATGAAAGCGAATCCAGAGAAGTACCAGGCAATAGCTCTTGGCAAAAGAAAACCACATCAGCAGAAAATTAAATTCAAATTTCATAATATAGAAATATCATGTGAAGATGAAGTGAAATTACTTGGTGTTAATCTAGATTTTTTGTTAAATATTAATTCACATGTGTCTAGTTTATGTAGAAAAGCCTCTAGACAGCTAATAGTCTGAAAAGATTATGTAAACATCTCAATAGACTAGGTAGATTAACTGTTTACTATTCTTTGGCAATGTCAACATTTAATTACTGCCCTCTGAGCTGGCATTTTACTAGTGAAGGTGACACCAGAAAACTAGAGAAGATACAAGAAAGGGCACTAAGATTGATATATTAAGACTACACTAGAACTTATGAACAATTATTAGAAACATTTGGACTTATTTCTTTAAAAGTTAGAAGGTTAAGAACTATTGCTTTAGAAACATACAAAATTTTGAACAAAATGTCTCCAGAATATTTATATGATCTTGTTAAATATAGACATGTTAATTACAATTTTAGACATACAACTACGGTTATGGTATCACAACCTAAAACAGAAAGGTACGGTAAAAAATCATTCCGGTATGCTGCCGCCAAGCTATGGAATCAGCTCTCTGATGATTTTCGAAAAACTTCCTCCTTTAGTCACTTTCGCACTCTAATTAATACTTGGCAGGGAGAGAACTGTGTCTGCTCGTGTGGAGTTACAGAAAGTATCTGATTTCCACAGCTTTGGTGGCAACATACTGAGTTTTTTTTGGCTTATTTATTTAGTTTGCTGTTAGTATAGTTTCTATTTAAAGCCACTCCTCAGCATGTATTTGTATTTTATTTTTGTCCTAGTTGTGATGTTAAACCTGTAATGCTTATTTTAACTTATTGCTTCTATATTTTCTTTATTTTAGTTGCCTATGTTTGTTTGCAATGTGAAAATAGTTTTATATGCTTGTGTTTAACTTTGCTTGTGTAGCTGTTTAGTTTACTAAATTGCTTATATATGTGACGTGTAACTACTTGTGCAATGTGTACTTTATAATCATCTTTCATGTAGTTATAGTTTGTATTCTTTAAGTTTTGGGCTTACAAGCTTTTTCTTAACTTCCTTAATATATGTGTTTAACTTTTAAGATATATGTTCTGATTAGATCTCTTAGCTAGTGTGCTCTTGTAATCATATTTTTAATGAATATTTGTACTTTTAATATAACTACTTTATAATTTCATGTATGTGATTTGTAAGTCGGTGCAAAAAGCTCATTAGAGCTTATGTTACTTGTTGATATTCTCTGACTTTGTAAATATACTGAACAGCAAAAGAAACTATCCAGATGAATAACTGGTATATTTTGAAATAAAAAATAATTTTTCAAATTTGAATTGTTTCTTCATACCAAAATTGCATTTGAAAATCTTCACGTGATAAATTTTTAAAAATCAATCAACCGTGAAGTCAGTAGTCCCACAATAGCCGTTTGAAAGGCTGTATCTTTTGCGCGTCAGTTGCATTGTAACATCCCAATTTGGCGCTCGCGCTAAAGTTGATTCAGTCCTGCGATGCAACCAGCAATATTTTTTAAACTTTATGCTGTTTTTCGAGTTAGTCAATTATCAATATTTCCAATGACAATACAATTTCACATAGAAATTTGTTAATTACAGGCGCACATGAATTTCGTGCAAAACGGCTATTGTGGGACTACTGACTTCACGGTTGATTGATTTTTTAAAATTTTACACGTGAAGTTCTTTAAGTGTAATGTGATATGAAAAACACAAGTGATTTATAAATTAAGGTTGTTTAATAAAAAATATCCCAGTTATAAAACTGGATAGTTTCTTTTGCTGTTCAGTATAGATATTACTTTACTTGACTTGGCTTATATTTGTATGTATATGTCCTTAAAGCCGTCGTATATTACTCCGTCGTCCGTTGCATCATGTCTGTACTCTGTGTTCCGTTGTATTGCGTTGTACTCCGTATTTGTCTTAACATGTCCAGTCATGTGTCCACTCGTGCATACACACTTGTTTTGTAAGATAGAAGACGTTTTCATTAGTCAGTTATACTTTCGCACAAGTAACAACTTTTTGGCGCGAACTAACATTTGCACGGCCCTCTATACATCATTCTTGAGAAACACAAGTTCCTTTTGGTAAACCGTCCTTACCTTTGGTCACCTTACTCTTTTAGTTTTAAGGTGCCGCCACAATCACAATTCAATAGCAGTTCATATTTTCAGGCCGAGTATTTTTCTCTTGAAAATTGCACTAAAGTCTTAACAGTTGGTCAAATTATTATCCACATGGAAGCACGTGATGATTTATAGTACATACGCCGCTTGGGAATTGATTGAGTCTCGTTTAGACCGAAAGCTTATCCTAAAATATTGAAATCTTACGGGCATTCAAATTCCTTTAAACGCATGTTTACAAAAGACAAAATTTAGTTCTTTTTGAAGTACAATATGTATACTGCAAAATCTTATGTCAAAATTGTTCCTGGTTGTTGCATTTGACACAAAAATACAACTCCATGTAAATTTAATTCAAAAAGTTGTTTGTACATGCATTCCTGACCACAGCTGGCTGGGTAAACCAGTACACATCGATTGTTGAATGCAACACTACACTAATTCTATTGATTTATATTGGAAGATATGATAGTTTTTTCATTGTACAGTCAACCTATAATATCACGTGTTACTATGTAACTGTATATTATGTGTGAACAGATTTACAAATTGGATAAATTGATGGTGATTGGATTTTGTGTATCATCCCCAACTTTGAGCGTGAAATATACGAGAACCACAACTCTTGTCGGTATTGATTTTTTGCCTTGTGCGCCGTTGTAGTTGTTTCCCTTTACACTAAAATATCGATAAACCTGCTGTTCGGCATTTATAGGTAAACTCGGCTCTACATTTTCGAGCAACGCATCTTGGTTAGACAGAATTATTGAAGTATGCTAATTTAAGCAGAATATAACACATCTTTAAGCTACTGTAATTAATTGTATTTTATGGACTTTGCTAGAATTCGACATTGTTTCACGAGTTATAAATGATTCTATTATATTAAACAATAAGTAAAAATACTTGTTTATCATGCGTATGTAATGTTGATTTTCTGTCCTGTATATGCTGAGTGGTGTTATAAGTTTCGTTGAATGCATGGACCAAAAATTTAAAAATAAAAAATGCCACTTTTCAGTGGTAAAGGATATACATAAAACATCACACTAAACGATTCCTTTTCTTTCAAATCCCTTTTGAAAGCATTTCCCCTTTTTGCTGTGAAACGTAATGTAGTAAAATTATGTTCTCGGGTTATTTTTTTTTAATTTATCGCCATGAAAATTTCGATTTTGACAATTACTGCATATTGACTGTAAGTGTTTTACGCGTGATGTTTTATGGACCTTTGCGAATACACCGGATAGAGATAAGTTAAACACCCCAGGCTATGCTAATTACCCCCAAAATACGTCTGTAATAAAAATAATCAACTGAGACATAAAGTAGAGATGTTCTGCCATATATATCTTCTCATAACAGATATTTATTTATTAAATTATTTATCGGCAAAAGATCATAGATGTACTTGTTTTTTACTTATTATACTTTTTTTGCATAAAATTTTAGATGGGTGTACAAAATTATAACAGAAATTTAGGTGACGGTTAAGCAGTTTGTTTCAGAATAGTTTCGAACAGCTGGACAATACAACCTAAACTGAATTAAACACATATATAAATTTTGGCAATTTCTAGTGTCATGTGTGTTTTTAAATGCCTAGATCCACTACTATATAAGTTCACCATTTCATTTGAGTCATGTTTGTGCACATTTATATTATACATACATTTGTTAAAAAAAAAACACATTTTATAATTGTCTAAATCACATACTATCTTACATTTTACAATTAACCTAAAGTATCTATTTGCTATTAAAAAATATTGTATTACAATAAAACTTCATTGTTTAACAATATTTCGCAAAAAGACCGTAAAACATTTGTGAAGAGGTGTCCACCACGATAATCCAATCTAAAACCCCCGTCTTATCTGCTGCTTATCAGCGATTATGTAATAGTCGCTAATTGATGGACAATTTTTCACAACAGGGGTCCCCGTGGACCATGAAGATTTGTGGAGTATAGGTATTAATTTTCCTTTATAGAATGTAGAATAAGAATATAGTTATAAAATGTCTTTGTTTTCATAAAATATTTCTGCTAATATCATGATAATGAAAAAGGTCATATACAGGTGAAAGTGATTATTGTATTTGATAAATATACATCTGTTTGTTTTTTGTTTTTTCAATTTGAATAATAAGTTTCGTAACGTGTACCTTTTTCATCTTCTACTGAAATGTTCGCACGGGTAATAAATCAAATTATCACCACAGTTAATATGACCATCATTCATTAATTTGTAATTTATACTTTTTCATTCACGCAGTGATCTGTGAACGTAAAGAAGTCATGGCTGTATGTAATATTTTAGGCCCATACATAACAAAATTTTCGCGAAATGTTTCAATTATTGAACAGTTTATTGAAATATCGTCAAAAATTATACCGGCACACAGTTTGTAAAGCAATTACATGGAATTAATTCTAATTGCCTTTTTAATTAAAGGCGGACTTTTTAAGACCAATTTATTTCCAATTAAAGATGTGACTTAAAGTTTGCCAATTCAAAAAAGTTTTACTTTTTATAATAATAAATAAATAAATAAATAAATAAATAAATAAATAAATAAAATGCTCAAATAGATATGCAACACATTGATAAGCATGGCCTTGTGCCGTCGTACCGTTAAGTAAATATTTGTGAAAAGCGTACTCAAGATTGCGATTACTTCATTTTCAAATTAAAATGGAAGCAATTTGTCATAATTCAATTTTAAAATAAAAAATACCCAGACAATGTTCAGACAATGGAGAATACTTCACGAGGTTATAAAATAATGTCATTTTGACAGAAAATGTTTTTATAGCCTTTTAAAACCTGACATAACCGATCTTTTCAAAATTTCTATATAGAAAAATATAGAAACCATAGTCATCAACTTCAAACAAAAATGGAAGCAATAAGTTTTTGTATCACATCGATAAAAAATATATTGAAATAAAGGGCAAAAAATGAAGATTACTTCACGAGGTTATAAAATTTTGTTAAATAACGATAAAAATACGTTTTTAATGTTTGAAATATATTTTCCTATACAAATCTATAGTAAAATTGCTTATCGATAAACGTTATCGGGTCCGCGATCCGTGTATATTCAAGGGAGACTACTTTTGCCAAACTACTGGTCAGTGTATTGGAATGTTGGCCATGAATTCAGTAACCAGGTAAAATTTCAAAATAAATTCTCTAAGACTACGGTCTGCTTTACAATCGGTTGTAATTAATTTTTTACATGATTGAATATATATTGAATTTGACTGAATGTAAAATTGCATAATTTTACGGTCATTTTAGCCAGAGAAAAGTATCTAATAAAAGCATAATAAAGGTAGTGAAATGCAAATCCTTTAACGTGCATTATGTTCAAATAGATATTCAGAATATAATTTATGACAAAATTATCGACTTTAGTGCAATATTCAAGAGAAAAATACTCGGCCTGAAAATATGAACTGCTACTGAATTGTGATTGTGGCGGCACCTTAAGTTTTCTTTTGATAGATGTATCTGGTAAGCTATTTTATTTAGCATTTTTCATTTTAGAATTTAGTAATAACCGCGAGAGATGTATTTTGTGAAAATATTTTCACGTTTGCTATTGTTGTATTGTAATTCGTATTGTTTCATGTTCCTGATTTTACTGTTTTATGTTTTTAGGTTTTCTTTGTGTACTATACGGGGACTCTCTCCAATAAATGGATAAAAACTACAACCTTGTTGAGTTCAATATAACTCCAAATATACCACTACTACAAATACAGAGCTTTAGGGTACAGCGGAGTTAGCTTATATGGGATAGGTTGATAACTTTTGCATTTTGACTTAAATTAATGTGTAAATTTTCATATCACTCTTTAGTGACTTGCAAACAGACATTCTGAAATACATTTTTAGCTCGACTATTCAAAGAATAGTAGAGCTATTGGACTCACCCATGCGTCTGCGTCGGCGTCCGCGTCTGCGTCGGCGTCCGCGTCCCGATTTGGTTAAGGTTTTGTTTGTAAGCTGGTATCTCAGTAACCACTAGTGGGAATGGATTGAAACTTCGCGCACTTATTGATTGTGATAAACTGACCTACATTGCACAGGTTCCATAGCTCTATTTTGCTTTTTTACAACATTATGCCCCTTTTTCGACTTAGAAATTCTTGGTTAAGGTTTTGTATCAAAATCATGCAGTAGCCAGAGTTCAGCCATAGTAGCAAGAGTTTCTAGGATTTTAGCATGTTCTGACTACTCTGGTCAGCCAGAGTATCCGGAGTAGTCCGAGTCACCAGGATTTCATTTGCTCTGGTTACTTTGGCTGGCCAAAGTAGCCAGAGTTTCTAGGATTTTAACATGCTTTTGCTACTCTGGTCAGTAACCACGTCCCATGTTTACAAAAGTTTTTCAGTCTTAGCTGAATTTGATTATGAAATCTAATAATTGAGCCGTGCCATGAGTAAACAAACATAGTGGCTTTGCGACCAGCATGGATCCAGACCAGCCTGCGCATCCGCGCAGTCTGGTCAGAATCCATGCTGTTCGCTTTTAAAAGCGTATTGGCCTTTGAGAAACTGTTAGCGAACAGCACGGATCGTGACCAGACTGTGCGGATGCGCAGGCTGGTCTGGATCCATTCTGGTCTCAAACCCACTATACTGGTTTTCTCATGGCGCGACTCATATGTCATTTCTATCTAAATAGCATGTTTAAAACTGAATTTCAAGTTAATAACTATTTTCAAGTAGCCAGAGTTCAGCCAGAGTTTAGCCAGAGTAGCTAGAACTCTTGTTACTCTGGCTAGCCAGAGTAGCCAGAGTTAAGCCAGAGTAGCCAGAGTCCAGCCAGAGTAGCCAGAATTCTGGTTACTCTGGCTGGCCAGAATAGCCAGAGTAGCCAGAAATCTGGTAACTCTGGCTGGCCAGAGTAGTCGAGTAACCAGGATGTCAATTGCTCTGGCTACTTTGGCTAGCCAGAACAGCTAGAATTTCCGAGATGTCCATTGGTTCTAGCTACCCTGGCTAGCCAGAATAGCCAGAGAAAATACTGTAATACCTATTACGAAATGACCCTTTTGGTACTCTCAGGTTTGATTTTTTGGTGTTTTATATGTATCAAGTGTATCTTCGTTCCATCGTGCATCGCAGTTTAGTAGAAAATAAAAAGTCACGATTGTCCAAACGGAACGCCGTACATAACAGTGTGAAAATGGTGAAAAGTCAATTTACATTACTGAACAACATTGATAGGTAAGACTAAGTCTGATTAAATGATATTAAAGAGTTACCATTATATATTGAATGACACTCATACACTATACTTGAATTATTTTAGCTCGTGTCACTGTGTGACAAGGTGAGGTTTTGTGATCAACTTTTGTCTTGTCTATCAGATTGAGTCAGGCTCTTTGACTGAACTCAATACTTATTCCATTTTATATTGTAAAACCTTAAAAATCTTCTCAAGTATCACAAGACCCAGAGCTTAGATATTTTGCAAGAAGCATTGGCAAGTACATCTCTTTCAAAATTGTTCAAATCATGGACTCCGGGGTCATATTGGATCTGCCTTGGGGCTTTAAGTTTCACATAGAGTAATATATTAAATCCTTTAAAATATTCTTATTTTCCTTTAGGCCCAGACTATATATATTTTGTATGTAGCATGACCTAGTGAATGCCTCTCTTAAAATTGAACAAATCATGTCCCCTGATGTCAAAATTGAACCGCTTGGGCTAATGAGTTTGCAAAATCTTACAGGAAAATATTTTAAAATCTTCTCAAAAGAATTGCAATGACAAGAGTTAAGATATGTTACATGTTCAAATCAATACCTCAGAGTCAAAATGGTTCCTACTTAAGTTTTATATAGAAAAAAAACATGATATACTTACATAGCAAAAATATTTTTCAGAGCCACAGGGGTAAGAGCTGAAATATTTTGCATGTAAATTAGCAAAATTTATGATGGAGTTCTTTCAAACTTGATTGAATCGCCACCTCCAGGGCAATATTAGTCTCTCTCTGTGGATTATCAATATACTTCTAATCTTATACAATATATATAAGTTTAAATTTCCAGAATGCCCAGAATTTAGTTTTTGTTAGTTTTTGGGTTTAACGCCGTTTTTCAACAGTGTTTCAGTCCCAGAATTTAGAGTTATCAATTACAAATTGTGAATTTTTACTATGACTGTCATAACCCACAAGGTCCAGGTAAGCGATTCAGGACCATATGGGTCTTCTTGTTTATATCAATATCATAAACAATTGCAGTGAATTCCATATAACTTTGAGTGTAAAAATAAAGAATATTTATTTGAAGGCTTCTGGTTTTGTATTTACTTAACTTCAGTGTTTGCCTTGAAATTGTACCAAATAAATTAACTTGAAGACATAATATAAAGAAATTGGAGAATAAATTTTTCATACTTGTTAACAGCAACCAATTCCTGAAATTTGCATTTTAAAGTTGTGGAAGTTGACGAAATGTTGACATGTGAACACATACACTTAAAGCGGCTTAATAACGGTATTTCATCTAAACCCTTGGAAAAAGGTAGGCACCTGTGACATGCCAATCAAAACGCAAAATGCCATTCAAAAATTGATTGTGGTCACCTTATGCCATCAGACAATCAACATTCCATGTTGTATTAACTCGGTATTACTTGTGTACGTGTATGAAACGATATTGACTGTGTTTGGATTAAACAGTTATTAGACTGCTAACTGTTAAATACGACAATTCTTTGAAGTCCGTTTGATGAATCACTTGATATATGAAACACTAAAAAAAACCCTGAGGGTACAAAAAAAGGGTCATTTTGCAACATGTTAAAGCCCTAGAAACTCTGGCTACTCTGGCAGAAGTCCGTTTTATGAATCACTTGATACATAAAACACAAAAAAATCAACCTTGAGAGAACCAAAATAGTCAACAATCTTCTCACACCTTTCCAATATAGCTTCCGTTCCAAACATAGCTGTGAGACTAATAATATCTGTCATGTGTTTACGAATCGGATAGAAATATCCGTCCCGAGGGCACCTGCGCATTGGGCGGTAATGAGGCTTGCCTTAGTAACCGTTCTCAATCTGTAGTAGTTGAAGGCTCACTCTCTTTACCAGTTCTATCAGGGGGTTCCTCAAGGTTCAGTGTTGGGTCCTTGTCTCTTCCTTTGTTTTATCAACGACCTTCCTGACTCTGTTAAAGGTAGAATACGCTTATTTGCTGATGACACTATCATATACCTCAACATAGACACGTGAATAGACTCTTACAAAGTTCAAGATGATTTGACAAAATTAGAAGAATGGGAACGTAATTGGTCTATGGAATTCAATCCTGATAAATGCGAAGTAATAGGAATCTCAAAATCAAAGGAGAAAAAATATCATCTTTCCATATAAATTACTTAATCAAGAACTAAAAACTACAGGAGATGCTAAATATTTTGGGATTACTATTACTGATGTCTTAACTTGGAAACATATATTGAAATTACATCTTCAAAAGCTAGTTACACTCTCAGATTTATAAAAAAAAATATGTACAATGTAATAACAATAATATTAAAGAAACTGCCTAAAAACATACGTTCGCCCACAATTACAATACTGTAACACCATATTGCATCCATTGCAGAAAAAACTTAGTATATGAGATTATTATCATTGTTATATTATCATTATCATCATCATCATCATCATTATTATTATTGTTATTGTTATTATTATTATTATTATTATTATTAATCCAGATTTGTTGAGCGTCCATTTAAGATAAAATATACGTTCAAGGGCGCTTTACAATTAAACATGTGACATATCGCAGATATGTAGGAAAATCACAAAAACATGGCATATGCAATATTAAAACTGAAACTGAATGATTTGATTAATGGTTATTTGTACAACATTATTCGGGATGCATGTATTCTTCTATGATCTAGTGATTGCCATTTAAGTTTCAAGCATTGATGTTACGCTACTTTGGTATGAGTAGCCAGAACATGCTAAAATCCTAATAAAGTCTTGTTACTCTGGCTGAACTCTGCCTACTCTAGCCAGCCAGAGAAACCAGAGTTCTGGCTACTATGGCTACTATAAATAGCCAATTGAAAATAGTTATTAACTTGAAATTCAGTTTTAAACATGGTATTTAGAAAGAAATAACATATTAAGTTTCAAGATCGAATTCAGCTAAGACTGAAAATGTTTTGCGAACACGGGACCTGGGCCCGTATTCATAAAGCTCCTAAGGAGAAAACTTAGGAAAATCCTTAAATTTGTAAAATTTCCTTAACAACACAGCACAAAAGAAAAGTGTAAACTTTATAAGATTTATTGATAATCTTCATTACTATGCCAGACTCTATGAAACAATATTGTCAGACATTCCAACAATCTCGAGGATTGTCCACATATTGCCTTGGAACTTTTCCTTTAGTTAGTCCTTTTGGGAAAATTTGCCCTTAGGAGCTTTATGAATACGGGCCCTGGTTACTCTGACTACTCTGGTTGACCAGAGTAGCCAGAACATGTTAAAACCCTAGAAACTCTGGCCAGCCAGAGTAACCAGAGCTACTTTAATTAACCACTTGAAAATAGTTATTAACTTGAAATTCAGTTTTAAATATGCTATCTAGTATTTACATAGAAACGACATATTAAGTTTCATAATCAAACTCAGCTAAGACTGAAAATATTTTGCGAACACGGGACCTGTTTACTCTGGCTACCATGTTAAAATCCTAGAAACTCTGGCTGAACTCTGGCTACTCTGTTACAAACAACCAGAGTAACCAGAGCAAATGATATCCTGGTGACTCGGGCTACTGTGGCTACTTTGGCTGACCAGAGTAGCCAGAACAAGTTAAAAATCTAGAAACTCTGCCTACTCTGGTTGAATTCTGGCTACTCTGGCCAGCCAGAGTAACCAGAGGTCTGGATACTGGATGAACTCTGGCTACTCTTGCTGAACTCTGGCTACTCTGGCCAGCCAGAGTAACCAGAGTTATGACTTCTCTGGCTGAACTCTGACTGAACTCTGGCTACTCTGGCTAGCCAGAGTAACCAGAGTTATGACTTCTTTGGCTACTCTGGCTAAACTCTGGCTGAACTCTGGCTACTCTGGCTAAACTCCGGCTGAACTCTGGCTACTCTGGCTGCTCTGGCTAATTTCACGCACATAACCATAAGAACAAGTGAATGAAGTATTGCCATGCAATACAAAGTCCCCCACTGGAAGGCACCTAATTTTATCTACTGCAGTAAAACATAATGAACTGATATCTGTCAATGATGTATAAACAATATTGTACTATATATACAATATGTTATAACAACACACTTGGATTAAAATGTGCATATATTAAAACTCACAGTTGTTTTCATATTGAATTTTTTGGCCGAGTATAAAAGAAGTTATCATATAAGTTATTTATAGTAACAACAAAGGGAAATTAATCCTAAAAAATGAACATTTTGTAATATAATGATAATTTTATGTAGGTTTGCTTATCGTTGAACGTTCTTTTGCCACACTTAAAGAGCGCATGCGCGTTAAAATCAAAACATCTGTGAAATAGCATAGCAACCGATAGCTTGTGTAAGAAGGTCTATATAGAATCAGTCTGTGAATTGTCTTTAAACTGAAATCGATTCATCTTTAACCTTTGGCAGAATTTCTTTGGGAGTCCCACATGAGGTTAATATTTGTATATCAACAACCTATAATGTGTATTTTCCGTCACCTACATTTTTTATTTTGATTTAGTATTACGTTTGGCTCTGTGCTTTCGGACACACTTTATTTTCCTGGCCATCTCGCTTTCTCGTAAAAAGAAGTACCTGTTTCCATAAGTTTGGCTGATGCATCTAAAATTCCGGTGCGACAGGTTCATTATATTTCCTTTAGCTACCGTGTTTTCCTCTTTTGCGTTTTCTGCATTTGCTTTTACGGATGTAGATGCGTATTATTTGAAATAAAGTAAAGTCCACTGCTCTAATTTAAGCTGGTTCTTGCTTCCAACAGTTCTTGGTAAAGTCATCGATATTAAACGTTTTCTTAAAAGCGGTTATGACCCAAATGTTTTGAGACACACCGCATATTTAGTGCTCAGCGCTGCTGATTGTGTCTGACGGTACAGGCGGAGGAGTCTATGATAGGTAGTTCATAAATTTCACTGGGACTGTGCTGTTTTGATATTTACTTCTGGCCTGTTTCGTTAGGCTTTTAAGGGTGATTCTCTTGTTGCTTTGTCTTTTGCAAAAGCATTGAGTAGGTCTACATACGTTTTATCATTCTTAAGTAAATTTACAAGAGCGTTTTTGTTTTTAACATACCATGCCTTCTGTTGCTATAACACGTGTTAGGGATTCACCTGGCGGGGATAACTTTTATTTACACTGTCCTGGGATTTTGGAACATAGTTAGGTTAAGAGTGAGGTTAGATACACTCTAAACCGATTTAAGCTCCCTAGTGGTGTTTTTACCACTGAAAATTCCAATGTAGTGTCCCAGTGTTCCTTTATTTGTTCGTTTTGTCCTCGTGTCCTCTCTCTCTCTCTTTCTTTCTCTCTCTCTTTCTCTCTCTGTGCGTGTGCGTGTTACACTCTATTCCAATGGATCTTCTTTTAGCCTGTTTATTGCTATTTTCGCGTTACTAAGAGAATAAATTTATAAACGAAAGAAAGAACAAAAATTGTGTTGCAGTTATTTCCTATTAACTTCGTAACCTTTTCTTTTTTTATATTATTTCAAACAGAAATAATTTTTCTTGTCCATGTTTACCTTTAAATCCATTATGTTTCGGATGCATGTGACCTTCATTTATACCAAGGGAGTTAATTCTTATTTGGCGCTACGGCATCCGACCTCAGGCCCGTGTGCAGGATTTGATTGGGGGGGAGGGCAACCTGGGGTGGGTTCGGGATGGGTATCCCCTCTCGCCTGCGAAATTTTTTTAATATGGCACATGGATAGATGCATTTTCCTGCTACCTGAAACACCTTTAAGGATGCATGAATGTATTATATATTTAAGGAAAAGTCTACTTTTTATCATTTCATCAAGCCTTTTCAATGTATGTATGATTGTACAGTCACAGTGTATGGACTTATTTTTCTGTATGATACCCAGTTGAAATTAATGTTGAAGTTTTAAGATGATTATTAAGTAGACTAGCTCCTAGACTATGATAAATTTTTTTCACATTTTTATGATTTCATGTAGTGAACTGAGCCAGTCTATATACTATGTCCAATATTACAATTTTAACATCAGTCCTCTTAGAAAATCTCTAGAAAAGACTGGCTTTTGTCTCTATGAACATAAAAAAGAAGAAAAAAATCATAGAAATTGCGTAATTATCAGTCTAGTGGCTAGTCTAATTATTAAGGGTATCCTATTTGCAAAATGGCCAAATGATTTTAGATTTCCGACAAAACAAACGAAGTATTATGACAATTACTATTTACATCACAGATTTCAAATGACAATGAACTCTTAACTGTACCAAAGATCTATAAAAGTAAATAGATGTGTATGACTGTACAAACTGTAACATCACAGCACATATTAAATGATATTTTTATGTATAAAACCCCTCATAAGTAACGAGTTTTAGATGCGTTTTGTAAGATTTACTGAGAAACTACTTTTAAAACTACGAGAGTTTTTAAGTAAGGTTATTGGACCCAAAAGAGTAAAATTGATACAGCAGTTTCAAATTCATAATTGTTGTAAAATAAAAATATAGGATAAATATCTATCAATTTAATAAATTTGGGGAATGTGCCTTAATGTAAAAACAAAACACAACCATCATAATGTTTCAATTTTCAGATTCATTTTAAGATTTACTTAACAAAACCAACAATGATCATTTTATAACACTTCCAAAGAGTAAAAAACATAATAGTTTCTCCACTACCCAATCAAGTACCGATCAAGCGATCAATGAAGCATGCACAGATAAACTTTTACCTGTGACATGCCTGGGGCTAATTTCCACTACCGGACACGGTTTTATGGCTCTTTAGCCTGTGTATTGCTGTCAAATCAAGCCAGTTGCGCTGGTGTATAAATTTGTTAATTAAGGTAACTAGGTATGCTTATTAAGCCGCTAATTTATTGTGTGTAATTGGATTTCTGGAACCTACTTGTCAATTTGTTCTTGTTATTTCGTACTCGTTTCTTTTCCTTTCGAGCAAGGATAACAAATTATAATACAATTATTAACGATATTAATGTAGACTCAAACATTGCAAGTTAAGTTTATTTACTGATAAGTTACTCAAACAGCATTTGAAAAACTATCTGATCATGTGTACGATCTTTTCACTGTTAATATATTACTAGTTTATCTTTTAAGAATGGTTTCCATATGAATACAAGATGATATTACTTGAAGATAATATGAACAATGTTTATTTGCTTAGACATGTACACTTATACACTTTCAAACAATACTGGTTTATATAGGTAAATTTACTTCTTTTTTTGAATAGACATGTACACTTTCAAAAAATCTTGTTTATGTAGGTAGAATTATTTTTCCAGCTACGCTTGATATTCTATGTAAATATCTTTTTTGGCACATAAAATCAATGGTTGTGATGAATGTATGGTACTTTGGATGTGGAAATGGAAATAAATTATAAAAAAAAAATTTGTTAATTGAGGGGCCCATAGTAATAAAAATCGTAACTAGCCAGCCAGCTTGGGGGGGGGGGGGGGGGGGCAGGCCCCCTTGCCCCCCACCTGGACACGTGCCTGGACCTTTAGCGCTTCCCGTGAAAGGGTAAAATGTATTGGACCCCAATATGTTTGAAAATAATTTCATGAGTAAGACATTAACAATTGCTGCAATTTAAATTTAAGACATTGGCAGGGTAATTTTGTCAAATATTTGTACAACACATGATTTACTACCGATTTTACTTTGTCAAATGATCGACGAGGGTATTTTAAAAAATTAATCAAATAAGGTGTGAAACGTAATCAGCTTTCAAAGTACCTACAGGTAGCGCTGCACATTGTTGTTCTCGAAAAATCAAATACCGCAAGACCGGATGTAACGCGAAAACAGCAGCAAGTAGTAATTTATAAATTATTTCATAATTATTTCATAGCTTGTCATTTCATCTTTAAAACTCACCTTACCTAGGCGCTTTTTTACTAGTATAAGCAGATATGTAAAAGTCTAAATGCAAAATGAACAAGCAAAGCACAAAATGCAAGTAAGAATCAAGACGCAAACAGAAAATAGTAATTAACAAAACGTTATAAGAATAAAACATATAGCATCGAGATTTCATAAAATTCAACTAAGCAAATTGCTAAACTTTAAAAAAGTATCGATTTTGTACATTTAAAACTGCTAAATTGTAATTTTATTAATGCAAAAAAGCAAAATAGCAAACAGCAAAAAACAAAAAGCAAACAGCAAAATGCTGTAAGAAAATATCAAAAACATGTCACACCGGGATTCCACCACTCAGTCTTGATCATGTTTCGTATTCTATTTTCATGCGCATACTCCATCAAATATCGCGTTTCTCAAGTATCCATCTGTTATCGGTCACATAAAGTCATCAACAGATTTGCAATTTGATGCACATAAACAATAACAGCTTACAGAACAAAGTTTTTATTACTGGTAAAAAGTAAAAAGGTCCATGAAGATAAGAATAAATAATCGTAGATTTGTTTTATTGTTTGCTCTGTACAGAAATCTGTTATTACAGTATTGTATAACGATATATAAACAACTCAAAAATGTATTTTTACAAAAAGTAGGTATAAACACATGTTTAAATCCGAGCAAAATCGAATAACCTGTTTTTCTGAAACCAAACGTGTGTGTTTCATGTTTTTAAATAGGGAAACAAATCTGACGCCGCTTCAACTCGACCAGTTTCACACTTTTTCCAATGGGTGGATCTTGATTTTCCTGTGTTTTCGAATTTTCTTCATTGTTTTCTTGTAAAGACACGCTGTGATTAGTGTATTCAGAAGGAAAAGGAACATAGAAAGTACCAGGATGAAAACCCACCATGCGACAGACATGCCAAACAAGTTCAGGCTCTGTTCCTTCGGTGCCAGGTTTTTGTTTTGAGTAGTGTTTACTTGTGTCACACCTGAAAAATATATACGATCATATGTACTTTTATTATCACAGAATATGGTACGTAATTATAGACATTTTTAAACATGGAGATCTTGATTTCAACGCATAATGAAGAGGATTAGTATTTAATAATTCGTTTTTTAACCAAATGTTTATTAGATTAACCTATTTGAAATTTAAAATAAACTGTAACTTAACAAAGTGTAACAGTTCAAATAAAGCTTTAACGAATTTTTATCTGTTTCAAACATATGCAAAAGAGAAGTAAAGGGACATGAAAGAGCTGAGCTTATTTTAACCCGATCTTTTCATTTTTTATTACAATATGCCTGAAATAAGATTTGATCTTTTTATAGACAGTAAAGGAAAGGGTAATACTATGTATGGAAAATACAAATAACAGAGGCACTGAGACACAAAAAGTCATACCCTGTTCATCAGATGTGCTGGAAATAGTTGACGATGGTTGTGTGAGCGGAACTGTAAAATCAAATTCGAATGGTTTCAAAATTCATTAATTGCAGAAAAGTAAACACAATAACTTCGATCTTAACACTACGATCATAGTATGTATGAAATAGAGAACATAATCAAAATAAAATTATCATACAGACGTCAACAAATTATACTATTGGGAAGACATATTAACTGATGTTATTATTCTTTATAACGTCTTTTGCAATCGAGGTAACTTTTAAGTGTCAGCAAAAAGAAAACAACAATAACGTGTAAACAAAACGTCCGAATCTCAAAACCATTTCAACACTTGTATTTTGAAGGATTATATGAAATAAACATGCTTGATATAAATATATCGCATATGTACCTTACTGCTTCTGTTGCTTCCACGTACATTGTATTTAAATTCTGACAAATTTATTGTTGAAATTTTAAAAGACATTTACGATGTTTATTATAGATTTTTATTTATAGTATGTTATACAAGTACCTGGACTTGAACACGTGCAGAAGTATCTTATCTTCAGATCTGGACAGTGGTCAGCACTATAGGCGTTTATTATTGTGCAGGTTACGCCTACATGTACATCATAACAACCAATAAAGAAATCTGCATACGTTTGATTTGTGGTGAAAGCTTCGCTATTTCTGGCGACAGTACTGCATTCAAACTTGCTTATGGTACCAGCGTATGTTAATGGACAGAATTTGGCAAGCTCCTGTGGTGTCATGGATTCATGTTCCTTGTTATCTAAAAGCGAAGGTTTGTGATTGTCCACCCAAGTTGACCAAGTTTCACAGTTCTTCCGTGGATCAGCAGCTACTCGGGGGTCACTCATTGATTCACTGTGCAAAAGTTGATGTTGATAAATGATAACTTGTTTTTGTCATGCATTGTAAGAAGACTACGAAGGTAATTCAAATGTGTCAAGAACCATGATACGTTAACTAAAATGTCACGGGTGAGGAAACGGTAAGTTAACAGTACCAATGGTCAGGACACAGTATCTCAACAGTGTCAAGATCAAGGTGTCAGAAAGCAGTAAGTCAATAGTGCCGAGCTTAAGGATATGGAATCTTAACAGTGTCAAGGGTCAGAACAAAGTATCTCAACAGTATAAAAGGTCTGGACACGGTAACTCAATAATGTCAAGGGTCAGGACACAGTATCTCAGCAGTGTAAAGGATCAGAACACGGTATTTCAAATGTGTCAAGAGTCGGAAAACAGTAACTCAACAGTGTAAAGGGTAAGAACATAGAATCTTAACAGTGTCAAGGGTCAGGACACGAAATCTTAACAGTATTGAGGGTTTGGACACGGTAACTCAATATTGTCAAGGGTCAGGACACGGAAATTCATTAGTGTCAATGGTCAGGACCTGGTACCTAAACAGTGTCAACGTTCAGCATACGGTACGGTAACTCAACAGTGTCAATTTAATGATCAGTTAAAATATAACTTATCAAAAAGAAATGTTTACTTATGTATTTAGCTGCAAAGAGTTGTATTTTATTTTGCACAGTTCGGTATATTACTGAACAAGACTTTTAGTGGACGGATGAGATGGGTGGGGTGCTGGGGCGGTATTAATAACTTGCAGTGATAACTCTTAGTTTCGCATGCTTCCATAACATGCAGTGTTTTTGGATTATGTACTATTTTTGGATATGTATTATATGTACACAAGAATAAAAATATAAAATGATATATCAATTTGAAACGAACCAAAAGCATTTTTAATCTATATCATTCCTGTTTAAGCATGAGCATATAGGAAAACCTTACCTTATATGGAATCCTGTTATGAATATGACCAACTTGGTTATATCTGAAAAGTAATTGCAAAATACATATTTGGTGCCATACACACGCAAAGAAATATTGCTACTTGTTTGCATGATAAAATATTTAAAATCAAAATAATGTATAGCAGAATCAAGTTTTAACATCTCAACAATACGAATTGGTTATACGCCGCCTGTATAGTTCACTCGGGCTACGCCCTCTTGAAATTATTCCGCAAGTTTATAACCTCATCGTGTTGTTTCGGTTACTGCTATGTATTATTTCTTAAATAAATCTTTAAAGAAAAATCACAGAATTGCCTTTACATTAAAAAAAACATCCTTAGTCTATTTGAACGTGGTGAAAAGTTAAATATAAAAATAATCAACGTTAAAATAAACCATGTTTTGTTAATTAATCGCCAATTAAAAAATTTATTTCTAACCCACCAAAAGAAATCAAAATTTCTTACACATATTTCCTGCCAACATTACGTCTTTATCGGCTAACTGTGCTTATGCAAAATTGATATTGCATACAATGTCATGAGCATATACTTCTATCACAGAGACCGTTTAAAGAGATAGCGCACTTTATATTTAACCAAAGCTCTTTTAAAAGTGTGTTTCATAGATATCAATAATCACATGATTACTTCAAAGTCCCAAGGAGAGGAGTAATTTCGATGGGACAACATGCATTAGAAAGGAAAAGATTTTTTTTCTCCAGAAAGCCAGTATACAAATTTAAATATGTTTTCTATGTAAAACATCAGTACAATGTTGCAACTTTATATGAAATGCTGATCAAATTTAATGTTGCGTGTGTTTCTCAATGTACAAATGTTCATCTTTTTTAACATCTACTGTGATTAAAAGATCTTGTTCGGTTATGTAAAATTATTCTCAATTATTTGATTGCATAGAGGGCATAGTATTTTTCTCTTGGGAGTTTTTGTTACGTCGTACTAGTAAATTATGAGCAATTACATGCGTATTTTTCTGTAAGTTACTGGTTTTAATAAATTACTAAATAGAAGTGACTATCATAAAATTATTTTTGCAATCTGAACTGTTAATAATACCTGAAAAAGCCATTTATTAAAGTGCTTTTTTAAAAATTTGTCGTAATAGTTTAACACATTATTTCAATACATTTGCCAAAACATAATGAGAAGTTATTTTACACATCAGAAAAAATATTTGTTTCGGGAAAGAACACCCTCCAAAATATTGCTATGAAAATTGTTGCCAATTAATCACGAGGGTGCAAATATTTACTCAGTGAATAACACTAAAACCTGAAATTCACTTTCTTTCTTTACACAATCAGCAGTAAAACTGCCAACATTGCCAACAATGCAACATCCTACATAATTATTTTCATTAATACCATTGAACTACATTTGGACAACTTCACCGAGTAGTCATGTCCTTTTTGGTGTAAACAGTCCGCAATAATCAATTAAATCGAGTAATCTGTTTGTCGTGGTGGTTGCGTTCTATGCTTCCAATGATTAATGGACATTACAACAGCTGTCTTTGAGTGGCATGTGGAGCCCAATTCAGTTTTTACTTCATATCTGGACCTTTTGAATCATTTGGTCTATTCGATGTTATTTCATAAAAGAGCACAACACAATCCTTTGCCCATTCTTTTATAGACGAGACATTTTTTGCCAAACCAAGCCTGCTTGTATTTTCTTGGTTTCGTTCTATGACCCCAAAGAATAACATTATGAATTTGATTTGGCATTTTACAGTACAAAAGGATCACATTAGTGGTGCATGTTTCAGTTGGACCTAGAAACTGACCCACTGGAGGAAAACTGGCCTAAGAAGATAAATCCCCATCGACATGATTATCAATGTAATGCAAATCTATCGCTCGTTTATAGCGAATGGCTGAGTAAAGGTTGCTCGTTTTTCGTTACTGCTGTTGTTATCAATGTACAGAACCAAAAAGAGTAATGGCAAGCTTTAATTGCTAACAGGTGTATGGCATCATTATATTGCAAACAAACAAGCTTATTTTGACTCAATACATCGAAAACAAAAACGTTTTGATAAAGCCAAACATTGTTATTGTTATTCTAAGTTTAATAATATATTTCAGTGGCTACTGGTGAGTCTTATTTAATTTTTATTTTTGAAATTCCAAATGATATATATATGGAATAAACTTTTGTCAAAGCTTTTGATAAACTTGAATGCGATAAAACGTTATTTTTCTTAAAACTTCAATAAACATTGATAGAAATCAGTAAATCATAGTTTAAATTTGAACTAATATTATTACAAAACATAACCAAGTGATTGTAAAAGGTGAGAAAAAGGTGAGCAATACAAAAAGAACATGAACAAAAGAAACATTTGACGATTTCATTGAATCGATAGAGACCAAAGGAATAATCAGGAACACCAAAATCAATGCAATTCCACAACAAAGCCCTTTTTCAGAAAAAGCAATGCATTCATTTGGGATAAGTTGGAGACATTTTTCTCATGATGCTATTTTCCACCAATTTCTTGGGAAGACCATCAAACATATTTGAACGTGACAACAGATAGATCTAGCATTGACTTCCTCAAAGTTTCCTTTATGAGAAACTTTTAATGTGAACCTTTGCGGTTATATAAAGCCTTTTCTTCATTATAAGTAAATACTATCTGATACTTATTAGTACTAGTCATTTTTACTTCTTATTCTAACACGATCCGACCTGTTCTCTTATTTAAAAAAAGACTGAAACTGTGTATGCAACGAAACGTCACCATCATTACGTCATAACGTCTAAGGCCATAGTGATGCGCTGGAATAGAAAACTACACAAACTGGCAAATATTTCACTGTGGATGTCGTTAAGAAGGTAGACAAAAAACTTGACGTCGTATTAGAATCAAAATAATATATCTCAGCTGTTTTCTCTTTCGTAAAACCATTGTTTTCATTCAAATGCGTATTATAATTCCACTCGGACTGAGCTCTCGTGGCATTGCCTTCACATCTGAATTCCAAAAAACGAGAAATCTAAAAACACATTCATAGTTTTTTACGTCTTACAGTGTACTAAACGGTTTTTCTTTCGATATTCTAATACAACAAAGTAATACAATTAGATACCAAAACTATTTGTGGTCTGGCGATATACTTTATTATACTTTCGTTTTAATTTCATGTGCTTGCTGCAAAAGCATGGCATTAGATGTTTGTCAAGCGTTTTCGAAATAATCAATTTAAAACATGAACTGCAGATATTCCAAAAACATTTGTTTATATAGCTCACGCCACAATTTAACGATGATAATTTTTAAAATAAATCACCAGAGTTCTAACCCATGTCGATACTTTTGAACCAGAAGAGATATTAAAGACGATATAATGTCAATAATATTTGTATCCTTTCATCTAAAGACAAGCCTTTAATCTCATAATCGAAATAGAATGTCATATTAAACGTTCAAACATTATTGTTAAGTAATGAGATAGATAATAAACTCCTTAGTTTTAAAGTTATATTTTACTTTATCAGCAGGGTGACAAGTCTGACCGTCGTGAATTTAGAGTGATCGCATATACATATTGCCTATGAACACGAAGCGCGAAGGTACGATGGTACGATGGCGAAGCGCGACAGTACGATGGCGATAACACTAGTGTACGATTGCGTACTGTCACCTTTTGCCATCGTACTGTCGCGCTTCACCATTGTAATAGCGTCGTACCTTCGCGCTTCGCGTTCATATGGAACAGGCGCTGGCCCTAACGGAACACCGTAGGGTAGAGTCTAATGGACGACCCTGGAGTGTAATATCTATATAAAAATCAGGTTAGAAAAAAGGATATTGCAGGGAGAATATGTTTGGCGCCAAAACAGTAACATTCACTGACAATTCATTACAAGTAAATTTACAAACGTAAATACGGATGCATTATCATGACATGTTATTGTTTGAATTGTACTCTTTGAACTTATAATTATCATGGACGATTCAGTAATATTGTTACCATTATTATTTTTTATTTTTTCTCAAAATATTGATGCAATATGTAGTCACGAATTATGCCATAAGTAAATTACCTAAACATGTTGCTTAACCATATATCTTGTATTTACTTTGTTCCCTAAATAAATCAGAAACACTTTCAGTATACTGCTCAGTCATGAAAATGTGACAGTTGGGCAGACAGATACGTCTATTATCATAAGTGAAGTGGTTTAACACGTCTATCGTTCCTACAAAGATCTGACAATATTTATTACATGCATTTTCTTGATAAGTATTTCGTCCGTCCGCTTTAATTGTTATACAAGTGTTTATCCTGGGCCGCTCAACTGACTTTTTCCTAAATAATCAGTACGCTTATATATTAACTTTTCCCTGGAAGAAAGGTAATTATACCGATTGCTTAAATGTTTAGTATACTGATACCATATTTGTTTGCATTTGACATGGTTTTCCTCAGGATTCAAAAGCATGATGATAGTGGAGGAAAACATGTTGGTATAGAAACGAGAGGGAAAGTCTCCTCAACGTATGTGGGGGATTATTTCGAAATAGTGCACTTTCAGCGTTTTATTACAAGCACATAAAGAACAAATTCCACATGGAGAATCTTTGGAAACATAAAAAGCAAATAAGCAAAGCAACAGCAGACTCGTTCTGGTCGAATTTACTCGTGACCCGTCACACGCTCAGGTGGGGACCACGATACAAACACACTAAGGAGACTACAATCCCAATGTATAACATCACCGAATTAAAATGCGACAGTCACACGACACTTAGAACAACTGCTGTGATAGTATTGAGACATTCATATCACATTTGACAATAACAGATGACAATACTCGAGCTTAATTCGGATTTCTCTTGCGATAAAAAGAAAAAAAAGTAATGATTCGGGAATTCTCCCTCGGAAAATGAAATGAAATTCTTACAAACAAAGTGGTGCATGTTTTGGTTATTCGACACCGACGACGTACCCATATCTTACCTTTATTTAAATAAAAAAATGTTTTACTTTGTTTACGGTTTCATGTGTTTAAAGCTCATCGTTTACCGAGACATGCAATCATACATACATACATGTATGTGTGGATATCATTTTTGATTGTTGCCATTCCTATTAGACCTAAGTCCATGTTTTATATTATGTGACACCACATTATAAATATCCGATCAATAAAAGTATATAAACCAGTCCAGAACTTAGACACCTATTTAGTACTGTAACACCCATTTATACATTTAGTTTAGTTTCAGTATTTTGATATATTTCTTCTTAATAACTGATAAACAGGGATGTTTTAGTTATAAAACATGTGTGTATGTTGTGTTGTGTATTTGCTTCACTTCTTTGATATGATATTGCCTCTTATAACTCAGCAGTAGCAATGTACTTCTGTATAAATTATCATATGTTGTTTTAATCGTGTGTGAGAGGTGTTATTTGGTTGACATGACGAAAGATTGGTGCAATTGTGTCCAGATGTAAATCTTGACCATTCGAACAGAGTTCAAAAAATCTATCAACATTATAAACGTTCACATTATTTGTATGAGTTTACTTTGTAGGCAATTTTATTACAATTTGTCGTTGGCGTATATCAACCGAAGTTATAACATACATTCTTTATTCCAAGAATTAGTCAATTTAAAAAGAGAGAGAGAGAGAAAAGAAATGAAATTATTTTTATGTTTCCGTTTATTCGTGGTAGCAATGCTGATAAGATGACACGAAGAGTTGTTTCCCTTGTTAACTGGGATGATACAATACAATATGCAGGAATTTCGACATCATGATTGTGCTTTGATGGCAATAACCTTCTTTATTTGTCTACTTTTCATGTCAGTTTTGTTTCCCTTGAAGCCTTGGTAAGGTGACTATTCGTAATTAAAAACGACTGGATAAGAGTAATAGCGCATGCTCTGTTAAGAATAATTTGCCTTGTATGTTTTAAGTATCCACTGAATAAAATGAATTTTAAAGCATCTTTTCACATAAAGAAATATGTTTAATCATTACTTAAGGGTAAATAAAAATTCAATATATTTTCAAGTCGACAAATCTAAAATCAAGGTTATCAATGAAGGTTACAACTGTATTAAACGGTTTTGGGTAGTTCTGCACGTTTGGAACAAACCTTTGTTTATAATGCAGAATTTTATCAAACCGTCTTCTTTAAGGCATCATTGAATCTGAAGGTAATTCGACCAATAAAAAGTAGTATTGTTTGCCTTTCTTGTTACACGGATTTAAGAATATGTGTCTACTTGATCAGTTTTCACAATGGGCTTCTATGGAAAATCGCATCTTTGACGGCATTTTCGCGTATATATATATGGTTAGAAACGCAGATTTTAACGAACCTTTTCACAGTTGTGGATTTACTTATTAGTTTAACAAAATATACAGGTTTCCACAATTCGTCAAACTCCAAGCTGAGACCCTACATTGCTGCCTGTTTTATGCTATCATTTTTTAAAATATTTTACATCTAAACCTATCCATTGTCAAAATTTACTTTATGAAGTACCGTTGACTGTTTTGCGCTTCACAAATGGAATATAATAGATTCCAGGCAACATTTATACAGCTGTCTGACATTATTCTAAGTTTTACGGGTAATTGGCGTTACGTTTATCAAACGTACATAACTACCATAATAAAAGCTCAGTTTCAGTATTTGCAAAAAAATGTACTTGAATCTCCAGAAAAGTACACGTAAAATCACATTGGAACATAGTTACATAGTTTTTATCAATGAGCAGTCGATACAATCAGAGAAACGGTGTAGGGTGCACTGCCTGCTTTGGATGCTTCTTCTCCATTAGGTTCTTTACTTTCCTGAACAAGCACACTGAAATACATGTATTAAGTAGAAATATCAACCCTACGACGGAAAGAACAAATGTCCACCAAGATATAGACAAGTCACCCAATTTTAGCTCGGCCTCCTCTTTGTATATTTCATCTTTCTTTGTTTCTTCACCGTCTACAAAGGTTACTGTACCTGAAATTAATTGTTAAAATTGAATTTATTATGGAAACACACACATATATATATATATATACGTCTCGCTGCATATCTTTAAAGTTAGATTTACATTAAAATACTCACGAATTTTATAATTTGAAGAGAGTACGGCAAAATGTAGCAGAGACTTCAAATTAGATTTAATATCTGAAAATTGAATAACTCTATTTGTATGCCAAAACTGTAAGTAATTGCACTAACTTGTAAAAACTCAGATGATGTTGGAAGTTTCATATAGCTATAGTGATTGGGATGAAAAGATGGTTAACATTAATTTATATCACAATTTAACTAAAAATAAAAAAAATGACTATTCCAATTTATCTTAGTTTTTATCTTGACAAAAAATAAGAAGTGGATTGTTTGCTTAGACGTTTTCCTAAGCATGGGATGAAACTTAATATTTCGGATACTTTTATCTCATTTGCAAAGGGCACAATTTTAGGTTTTAAACAACGTAATTTATTACCTGTAGCTGTGGACGTTTCCGCCAGTCGTGATGTCTTAGTTGACACAACGGACACCGTCTTGCTTACTGAGGGAGATGACATGAAGGAAGAGAGAAAGTTTGTCATGGCTGTCTTTGATAGGATTCTTGGTGAATCTCGGGTCATTACGGAAGTTGTAGCCGTTGATAATTGTGCTGTTTGGGATGTTGATGTTGAAGACGCTCCTGCTAGAATGATATAACAATAAATCAAGTAGTCATCAGTATACATACTCTTAGTAATACAGTATATCCCATTGGTAATATCATCCTTTTCAATATGTCCTTCAAATACTTCATTTTATTTCAAAATAGAAATAACAATATAAAGTGGTTAAATGTGTACATCTTACAAAAACAGACTTGGCCTACATTTTTGTATTTTATTTTTGTTACTTGGCATATATAGCAAAGGTTTAGTAATATTTTCTTATACTACTCGTATATAGAGTCGGTTCCAATAATTTAGAACATAGGAAAGTATTGTAAAACATTTTCCTATCTTTAAGATTGTCTATTTTTTTATCCCTTCCCATCAAAAAGAGTGGAAAGCGTATATTGAAGAATCGCGATCACGAATTCGACATTCAAGGGTTACAACCTCAAAGCTTTTCTGACAACTTTCAACACATGAATCGCAATAAACAAAATTAATATTCATTTAATTTTTTTAAAAATCACAATTTAATCATTGTTCAATAGAAGTATGTTAGTTCTTATACGAAAACATATCAATCCAAAAATTAACATAATTATTTCTTAACACTAAAGTGAAATAGATATAAAAGTTACGCAATTTCAAGAAAATGTAATTTAAAAACTACCCACCACTTGTACATATGAGTTTCATACGGCAAATATGCTAGAATGCTATATATTAATGTGACCCATGTGGTTCTGTGACGATCTATGTATGAAAAGAATTGGAACCACTGTCTTACCCTTGCATGATCGTAAGAGGCGGCTAATAGGGTCTTAACACTTGGTTTTGCTGTAACTCTGTGATTCCAGCAGGTATGCAAATTTTGATTCCATACCTTATGTTTTTATTTCGATGTAAATGAATTGTGAAACCAAAACTTGTAGTCCTGTTTGGCGCCATATCACCTATACTGTGTTGGTGCGCCGTAAAACCCAAATAAATAAATAAATAAATATATTAATGTAACGGTATCATATTTATCTGACTACTAACTAAAAGGCAGATCAGTTGTGAAAATACCATAAATACTGTAGTTAAATATGAATAAATTAAAACAAACAAACTTGCCTGATATTGTATGATCAGTATGTAGGGCTGGACACGAGCAATAATATCTGATCGACATATCCGGACAGTGCTTTATGTATGCACTGGATGTATTCGAAATTGTGCAGATCACTCCAACATTGATGTCATAACAAGAGATGAAAAACGTTCCGTCCAACGAAGTGAAGTTCCTTTGAAATGGTTCCCCTTTGTCATCCTTGCATTCGAACTTGCTTATCTTCCCTGAAGGACAGAACTCCTGCCTGGTCCTCTGTGAGATGAATTCCTTATCCTCTTTATGCGGCAGTGAAGGATGATTTTCATTTACCCACTCTGCCCATGTGTTACAGTTCCTTCTAGGGTCGGAAATAGCTCGAGCAACTCTTTGTCTGTCTTGGCTTATGGCAGCACTATAGGAATCATCTTGTTCATTCTGGCTTACCCAATCCTGAGTTTCACTGTTACTTAGCAAGGCATCTTCGATACCAAATGAATAACTGCAATGAAACAAAAAAAAAACAAAAAAAAAAACAAAAAAAAAACTGGTTGAAGTATCTTTAATTTTCAATAACCATAGTTCCTTTATGACAAAGGTATCCTATTCTAGAGTATGTTTCATTGTAGTTCGTTATATGGTTCGTTTGAGTCCTACAGTGTTTGTTACTCTGCACTTAATAAAGCTTTTGTGTGTAACATAATACAAGAATTTATACATTAATATAAAAATACACATAAGCTTCTGTACATAAAAAAGCATAACTAAGTTTTAAAGAAATGTTGATGACCTACATCGGATACCTAGATATAGTGGCCACCTGTCTACTGCGGTCAATTTCAGTCAGTTCAGTCGATGACCGCCATAAACAGGTTACACTGCAATTTATCTTTTTCATTAGAGGAAACTGAAACGTGATAAAATCTTTATTTGTATTTTTTTTTAATTTTCATTAAATTATCGCATTTAAAACGAAGCTTCATTCAAAACTTCCTCCCTTTGGAGCAGCATACACCTCTGGTAAAATCTGTGTATGAGTAAATGTGAGTTGCACGGCGCAAAAATACGCCCAAGAAAATTTTGCTGTTTCGTTCACACGAAGAAAGATTTGCGTTCGAGAAAGTGTGTAAATCTTACGAGTGCAAACGACGCTTACGTTTTTATAGAAAATACAAAAATGTAGGCGAAGTATTATTTTATGTATTCATTCATCGTGCAAAATTGTTTGAATGAACGGTGTGTATCTGTGGAACAGTCTCTCAAATATTCATTGGTTTATCATATTATAATATTGTATTATATATATGCTGTATTAACAATATACATGTATTGTATACGTTAATAAAATATCTGTTCTGTTCTGTTGGGGTTTTTTTCTGAAACTAACTTAGGAAAACACATACACTTAACAAAATTCCTAATTGGTCAGTTTATATTGCATTACTATTTTGTTAATAATGCATATATTTACAAGAAATTTCACATACCGACATTTGAACAGGTACTGCAGCTAATTATTGATTTGTTTTTGGCCGATTCCGGACAGCGTAACTGCATTGGGCATTTGGACGAATATTGCATATTTTGCAGGTGCAGGGTATGCGCACCAATATGCACCTTTTAATGAAAATTTTTTGGCATTACTGCCGAAAGCCCTACTAAAAACACATATCCTTGTGAAATTGACACAAGAGCAACGCGCCCGAGTCGTCGGAATTTTACAAAAAACTCAAAATCGGTCACTTCAATGAATTTTCCTTGTGTGAAATTTTGCCAAAAGAGCGCGGATGGTAGATAAACAACGATTGAAGGTTCTTATAAACGGAAATAAGGTTAAAAATGGAAATAACCATCAAAGTAACAGCTACAAACAAATTATATCAAAATTCCTTTGAAATTGAAAAAAATAATTACACACATGTCGTAAATGTGTCCCGGCTAGCAACATTCCGACAGCTCGATCGCGTTGCTTTTGTGTCAGTTTCACAATGATATGTGTTTTTCTAGTAGGGCTTTCGTTAGTAATGCCAAAAGTGTAAACGAACACGTGCATGTTGGTGCACATGCCCTGCACGTGCAAAATATGTAATGTTAGTCAAAACGCCTAATGCGGTTACTTTGGCTGTGAGTCGCCAAAAATAAATCAATAATTAGCTGCAGTACCTATTCAAATGTCGGTATGTGAAATTTCTTGTAAAAATATGCATTATTAAGAAAATAGTAATACAATATAAACTGACCAATTAGGAATTTGTTGAGTGTATTTATTTTCATGATTTTATTTTGAAGATATCTGCAACTTTCTTTAGTTGTCTGCCGACAATGCCTTTTCTTTCACGGCAAGATGATTGTGATAATGTTTAACTCGTACTTTATTCAGTTGTATGTATCAAAAATTACTTATCCAGATTCGAAAAATATTGTTGTTATAGGTATTTCATTTATATCAGGTTATATAAGGAGTTACAATTACTCGGCACTTTATTAACATAAAAATGAACGAATGGGAATATAGATAGTTAATATATTCGAAATACTGACTAAGCCGCCAATGTGTTATTAAATTTCCTTTACAAATTTTCAAGTGGTCTTTTATTTTTTAAGCCATGAAATTCAATATTTCTAAACGATGTTGATTTAAAGCTACATAAAGTGTGATATCGCTAATATTATAAGAAAGTGTCATATAAATCAAGGCATGAGAAAAGCAATAATAAAGCAACAAATAATGATGATGAATAAGACTGAATTAACACCTGATAAAACTAAAATGGAAGTGGCCTCTTAAAAATCTTCCGTAAATCTTTCTCTAAGTCGTTTAATAAATTGTGATCTTTAATAAAGTTTGATATCTGCATTATTAGTGCTACTACTTACTTACTTTGACGTGTCATTACGGTTCGAATTTGGTTAAGAAATGGTGTTTAATCAGCAAAGTTTAAGACATTTTTCAAGCAAAAAAGCTAACTTTTTAAATGTGTTTCAGGTCCTAGAAACATCCTGGTGAAATTGTAAAATATATAGACTATTTCTTGACTCGGACAGTCACGAATTGAAAGTAAGCAGTACTTAATAGTGTAAAATAATATAATCCTCTATTTATACAACTTATATACTCAAGAATTATTGATATGAATTGTATAACAGAAAATAGTGTCATAAAATAACTGAATACAGTAGGCACTCCACATGCTCTTCATAGATAAAAGTTTCTGTCTGTCTGTGTTCTGTCCACAAAGATTTTCATCTGAGTCGGAAATTTGTATTTTAATGTTACTCTGGTTGCAAGTCCCATTCAATGCAAAACGTGTCAGTGAACAATTATGAACTATTCCAGTAACAGACTAAGACTTACCTGATAAGCCATCCTGCCACCATAGCAATACAGAAAACACAACCTGTAAAACGAATAAAGAAAAAATAAGATTTTTTATAAGTGTTAGATTTATATTGAACAATTTAAAGGTCCAGAAATAATTTTTAAAAAAGACTATTTCCACAGTTTGCAGATAAAGGAAATGTTGTTACCTTTAGCAATACTCATTCTGACGAACTTAATTTTATTTCACCAACTGTCCATCTCCGTCACATAGCTAGACTGACTTTAAACGACCTCGTGTGATATCCCACAGTCTCAAGTATGCGTACTTGATCATATATCTTAAATTAAAGTTGTACCTTGTCAAATGTTTTGATTTCATTCTACCTCCATGTTGTTTGACTTAACTTAATCCACTGTTTCTAAAGACTCACGTTTGTCTAGGGATTTAATAAATGTGTTTTTTTTCGTATTGTTTGTCATGATGATAGTATTATAGTTAATATTTTGAAAATAGTTTGACATATGATTGTAATATGTCAGGGCTATTCCTGTCTACTAAAGAATAAAAGTTCAAAAATTGTATTCAACAAGACATTTTGCCGCAAGATGTTTCTACAATAATATTCTTAAATTATATCATTTGTTGATATCGTCAAAGGAGGTACAGCACACTGTTACTAAGTTTGTACGAAAAATTTTTACAGAGCAATTCCTTATATGAACACGGTATATTGTTACATTATTTTCTGCGTGTGTATCTTGCCGGCAGCGCGGTTTATTTGTATCACCGCATTCCGCTTGATCTAGTCCTAAAATGCACTTTTTTGCTTGGTCGCGTTCTATGCTTTAAACTGACATTCTTTGAGTTCATGATAAACAATAAAGAGGCTAATTTAAAAAGACAAGTGTTATATTGTTATAGGTCTGAATATTTATTTATACTGCATAACCTAAACTTTTACTCATATAAATATAAAATAGCTTTTCGTCCGTTTTGTCTTCAAGATTATAAAAGCTACCTTATTTAATAAATTTAGAAGTAGAAATCTACACAACAGTTTTTATTCCATAAAGTTCTCAATGTTTCATATCTCAAAAACAATTGTTAATAAAAGAATTCGGTGATTAAGACGATTTCGATGCATTATAATAAACGTATACATTTACATCAAAAAAAAAATAATTAGAAAAATGTGATAACAGCACTGCGATTGATTAATTGAAAAAATAAATAAACAAATCGATTACATTAAAAAGTACTCACCTTTATTTTCTGGAAGATACATATTACAAAACATTTATGTGTGTAAAATAAAACGTTAAGAAACAGACAGCAACTGTATTTAAATTTTTTATTAATTTCAAATTGTTTCACATAATTCCGTAAACTTAGGGAAAGCACGTTCGGCACGCACTTGGTTGACCACTGTCCAATCCCATTGTATTGGGAGATGTAATAACTTTGTTCATTTTTGATAATGCTGGAGTTACCCGATAACCTATTTTAAAATATTACACACAAAAAGTTATAAGGTTTCATTAAAAAATAATAGAATATCGGATCAGATGTTGAAAACAAAAACAAACAAAAATGGAAAAAAAATACAGTACGAAAAGCTCGTCTCCCTCTAAATGAAACTTTTCATCAGTGTGTATGCCATTGATATGCAGAAAGAAAACCAGGAATTCGATTCAGACAAGTGTACAGTAACTCTAGTGATGAGCTCAAAAACTAGGTTGCCGAAAGAATCATCTAGTATGGATATGTCTTTGAAACGGTTACAAACTTACAATATTTTAAATACCTGAGTGCAGACATCAGTAGCAAGCTTTCTCAGCACAACCATATATGGAGGTTAAATGTATATACAGGAGCTAACAAAGCACCTGATGTGTGAAGAGGAACATCAAATCAAAGTAATTAGCTTTTCGGCAGACGGTATACAAAGATATTGTCCACCTTCTTGTAGCATATTCCTCTCCAGTATGGAGCTCTTAAACGGAAAAATAATATTACAAATATTTAGAGATGAGCCGCTGAGGATACTGAACAAATACCCTTCTAAGTGCGACACTTTGATGACATTTTCTTTAATATAGGATATTCGGCGCAAGGTTCTTCCTCGTTTCAAGTTCTTGTCTTATTGCTCTACCTGGGTCTCAATAACCTAAATTAACTGCTGCATTAAGCAACTACCGACGTATGCTCATTCTTCCCTTGCCGCTGTATACCAAAACACAGGATCTCTTCTATAGAGTGACATTCAGTTGCACTTCCCACACAATGCCATAAATACATGCATGATGATTTACTAAGATTTAATGAGTTTTTATTATTTGGATTTTTATTATTATTATTTTATTAATATTATTTTTATACCAGATTTATATGGCGCCTTTTTCATGACAAACAAAGGCGCTTCAGATACAAAGGCTGTCACTCATAGCGCCTAATTCATCCTCCTCCAGTGCAGACAAAGCGATAGCACTAGAGAGACAGAGAGAAAGACGGAGATCTTTTAGGCCTAAAATATTCTTTGTTTCCGGTAACATGCTAAAACTAAAATAGAGTAGGTAGGTCGGATTTTTTTTTGGATTATTTTGTTAAGTTAAGAGTTTTCAAAAATTATTTTTGTGTCAAAAATGAATACAAATAAGGGGGTTATGCTTTAGAGCATCAGTAAGTTGATTTCTAACATCAATGACCATGTTTAAAGCATCAAAAGTGCAGTTTTGCAACTCTTTGTTAAAAAGTTTTAAAAAATATTCTCCAAGGCCATAAAAATATTTAAGGTCGGGCCAAAAATTTAGGGTAGGTCGGGATACCGGAAACAAACAGGCACTACACCTTAGATACGAGGACCATTTAAAAATAATAACAATTACGTGCTTCCGTAGAAGTCTGACACGCAAGAAGCTCATGTTTTACATGATGATACATGAATAGCTCTTTTATACTCCTGCAAAGTTTTATTGAAAACCATCCTGCTGTTTCAGAGATATTTAATTTTGTATTAGGTGTGGTCATAAACACTAAGCAAAATACACGTCGCTATAAAAATAAGAACAAAAATCTGAAATGAGAGCGTACTTTTCTTTAGAAATACCTGCAAGGCAGATACTTAGTGAACTGCATACTTCATATGAGACAAGAAGTCTGCAGTGTCAGGGAAAATTGTTCACAGGTTGGTTCGTAAATTTAAAAAAAGGCAGTCCATGGAGACAAGACTCGTCATAGCAAGGCCCAAAACAGCAGTGACGTCAAAGAACATTGCTACTGTAAGACATTTGATTGTTGAAGACGCAAGGTACATGATGTCCAAGATAGCTTCTTTTCTTGGCATGTCAACGGAGAGAACTCGTGAGATCCTCACCTAGCACTTGGGTTTAGGAAAGGGTTGTGCCTGTTGGGTGCCTCACATGTTTGCCGAGGAGCAAAAGGGCAATAGGATCAAATATGCTAAAGAAACACTGAAAAATAATTCAAATTCAGATGATCAAACAATTTCACAGTTCCTATCAGGAGATAAGACCTTGGTATACTTTTATAAGCCACAGCATCACGTTGACAGCACACATTGGTTGCGAAAAGAAGACCGTAGACCAGTAACTGAAAATAGAGCTGTTTACTCCCACACCGTGAAATTTACCATTTCACATGCATTCTCGCACGTTTTCATACATTCGATCAACATTTAAAACACTTTTCACTAGATGCATTTGATCTGTGTAACATTTGAAAGACATTGTAATAAATTACATATTTACATCAGTTTATAACATTCGTAAAGACGCAAATCATTTACACAAGATAAAGAATCAAGATTATGAACAATTATGTAAGTTATTGCTTATTCCCGGTGTAAAGTTCAACACAACCTTGTAATGCTTTATGAAAATCCACAACCGAAGCTTGGCGCGTTTCTAAAAGCATTTGCTCAACTGGCATTGCGATGTTGAACATAACAGGTGGTTACAAAAAACAACAAAAACGTTTCCATCCAACCTTTTTTACACTACAGTCTGACAGAGGTCTTAATGGAAGCACGGGTTGAGCAAGTCTTTCACTCTTTTTCTTGTCCTTTTTAGATTTTCTGAAACTTTTGTTTCTTTTCATTGACTTTGGCTTCTTCAGCATGTCCAGTGATGATAATATTGCTAAGTCAAATACTTCTTTCAAGTTTTTCTGTGTGAGTGCTGAACACTCTACATAGTCTATAGCTCCAATTTCTTCTGCTAGTTTCTTGGCTTCATCCTCTGACACGGGTTTCTCATTATAATGAGCGAGTTCTATTAACACTTTCACATCATTTCTCAAGTCACACTGGGTTCCCACGAGTATTATGGGAGCATCGGGGCAATGTCTTCTGATTTCAGGAGCCCATTTGTCAATCACGTTGTGGAAAGAGGTCGGACACATTACACTAAAACACAGCATAAATACATTTGTTTCTGGATAACACAGTGGTCGTAAGGTGTCAAAATCATCCTGAAATAATACAATATACATATTGTTCAACTTGCAATACATTACTGGTATATCACATGATAAAGGGACATAGAAAAAGTAATTAACAGTCTCCTAAATGTTAACGTTGCATGTCAAGAAAGATTTCTTGTTGAGAGAACATATCTAACCTTATAAAATGTAGAGTTAAAGGTAAGGCCACAACAACAAAAAATACCATTCACAAACAGACGTGTAAACTGACATTGACCTCAAACACAAAAAGTAACCCTCTTTCTGATTGTCCATCGGTCACGTTCCCGCGCCTATTAGCGAATGAAAGATTGTTATTTCAAAATACAAAAGGCAACGGCAAGTATCCATGGTGAAAACCAGTGATCACCACAGAATATCATTTACTCTTCTGTCCAGCAGGGAGACGTACTGGGCCATGTTTGATACGCTCCTCTCAAAATAACCGGTCAGAAAATCCTCCTGTGAACTGTGAATAAACTAGGTACCAATTTTCTTAAAGATCAAAGGCCTACCGCCAGGTGACCCATTCATAATCTCCAGTCCATGTAATAAGTTTACCTATATAAACGATAAATACATGCTGTTTTCACCTGGTAACATAATACGGGAGCTTTATGTAGCGATCCTCCCTCTATTTCGAATAATTACATGTTTGTTGGGTTATTTGAGGTTGCTTCAAATGAGGCAATTGGATCTTGATTGCCGTAGGTAACTTTAACAAGATTTATGACTCACTCGGAGGCCAATATTCAAATCGCATATTCAGTATAAATTATTTTCTCAATGTATCTCAGCAATAACCGATCAGTTTGATATTAAATACCTTCAAAGCGAATATCATTATATATTTGTCATTGAACAATTATCAAAATCAATTACTTATGTTTCATTGTGAGTTCTAACTTTGTTGCCAAAATGCAAAGTTAGTCTTCACAAATCTATTTTTGAAACAATTTCTATATACGGCAGTAAACATTTGCGTGTGTCATTAATGATATATGTGCTTTGTTAATGTAACACGCAAAGAATTCTATAAATCATCATGAAAAGAATAAACAACTTGGTAAAGCAATAAGCGATCATGTTAAATACTATAAATTATATCATGAGAATTTATTTTGGGAAGACAAATTATAAGTTATAAATAATAGCTATAACGTGCAGCGACTAGATGGACAAAATGAAGAACAATCCAGGAAGCGAAGATTGCCTCAAGGAAGTTTTATGAGATATAACTTTAGATGACACAGACATGCTCACAGTCTAACATCTACAAACTTGTCATACTTGAGCAACAATCATATCTTTATGCCTATTTTACATACAGATTGCATATTTTACAAATGTTTGCAAGCGATAACTGCATAAAAAGAACACATTCGTGATAATTAAAGTACAAATATCAGAAGATTACAGCAAAACTATTGTATCTCATTCTTTGTGCATTGTCTGATAACATGATCTTAAGGGTCAAGTCGTAATACCTTCATGCAGGGATTACATAATGTTTATTTCTTTTTAGCTGATGGCGTCATTTTCACATTATATTAATGTGTTTCGGGTGCCTTTGCATTGCATGGACATGTTGAATCCGATAATTCTTCAAGTTTTCAAGGATCACCATGAAGTAGGTACCACCCATTTGTGAAAGCCAATTAGAGCTTTCATTGAATGCCTTTCCCAAGTATTAGGCCGCTAATTACGATATTCATTCAGGAATGGAACACCTTTTGAATATCATTGTCCTTGGCGACTGGTTGTGTATATGAATGGGGCTCCTGACATTGAATTATGCAAAAACGGGACTATCTAACCAAATATCTTAATACGTTTTAACAAACCCGATTATCTCAAAAGATAAGGTTTAAATGAATAAAAATAACAAAATGGGACAACGGTTACTAATTCAAGCTGTTCGTTCAAGACAAGTAGAATGATTTATTTTGTAACTTTATGCATGCCAATAGTGGTTTGATAGTCTTAAATTTACATTTCAAATGTGGGCTTTTCATCGATTCTTGTTAAATTTAACAAACAATTTACTTTAACTGACGACGAAAAGACAACAAAATATCGTGGTCCACAATTTTAAGACGTTTAGCTCTTTGAAGAAGGGCTTTATATTTGTAATCAAAAGGCAGCTTGCTTTATACCTACCAAATATAATACGATCAAATGGATTAAAATCATGATAAAATAAAATTCATTATTTAACAATGATATGCAAAATCCTAGTTTACTTTATGGACATTAAAAGTACAATGTCTCCTTTCTCAAATATTTAATTTTCACGGCTACAATTTGAACATAGTATATATAGCCCGTTTTTTTTCTAATCGCATTACAGGTCATAAATTTTCAAAACCTTTCGCTAAATATATCTTGGGAGGTATTATACAATGGAAAGGCACACGCCTGATTAAAAAGAATTCTTCCAGCTAAATGCTAAAATCTACAGGTGCTTAAAATTCACTTAGGCTTTTGTCTAAGCCTGGCGGCCCATGAAGGTATTTTTCGAGCCTCAATCAAAAGTAAATCAATTTTGAAACAAATGCCGAAAATGATCCCTGCCAATGATCCCAAATGGCAATTCTACTACGGCCCAAATTCAATCTTCAATTACAGATTAACATATCTTGTCATTTGGCTGAGAACTTGCTATGTCAATGTCAACTGATTTACCTTTAATGGTTGAGATCTTTGTGAGCATTAAGAAAGCCAACTGTCAAATTCTTTTGTACGATTTTTGTCCGTGCCACGTGAAAAGTGACGAGACCAGACATAATGTGTGTTAATACAGCTCATACGATACAATGCTTAATAACTTTGAAATTATATCAGATTCTTAAATGACGTGGTTTTATACTTATTGACCAAAACTCTATGCCATACTTAAAGGAATGTTACATGTATCATAGATCATATACGAATGCAAGTTGTGTAAAATGTCACATAGTACTATCTGAATAGCATCAACTCCTTATTAGGTTCTTTCTTGTATCAATTACTCGTGATGCACGCAAACATTTAGGGTACCACACATTTGAAAAAACTTTACATCAAAGAAATAAATGTAACTCTATCAGGCGCATTTTTTTTTAAGTACATCGCTTTATAGACCATTCATAAAGAAACAAAATAACCTTTCTTAAATAGCCCCTTCTCCAAATGTTGTTTGAACCGCGTTGTTTAGTATTAATCAACACAATTAAAAAAGAACTTTTTGATTTTTTTTATTCCTATGAAATAAACTGGGGGCAGATCAGTCACTTGTCAAAATTTATAATTTTCATCGTTTGAAGAAAAGATCATAAAAAATAAAGACATGACAACGTAATCACTAATAACTTTCATTGAGAAAATGACTCATAAAGGTTTGTATAGCAAGGTGGTTTGAAAACTTCATTCACCAAAACCATCTCAAACCAAGCGAGAGAGATAATTTAGTAAAAATGTATATAAGCTGGGGAAACATATTATAAATGTTAAGAGTTTTCATTCAGAAATATTATGTATTCATCCGGGTAGAAAGATATAATATGTCCTTTGATGGTATATTATATATATATAATCAAGATTACTGATGTCACTTTCTTAATATGTATTACGTGAGAAATATGAAAATGTTCGTCAATGTAGGAAAATATTTACTTTACCAAGCACTGAGAAATTTGAAGTATGTTTGCCTTTGAGCATACTTATCTTTTCTTTCTCTAAAGATAAGTAAAGTTATACAGACATCTACATGGGGTACACAGTTTTGTGAATGGCACTTTAAAGCATTTTTAAATAAGAGGTGTGTCCAATATCTTAAGATTTATACATTGATCTGTAATCTGACATATGGAGGCACCCAAAACAAGAAGTCAAATGTAGATATTTCCGTCAGAGCACATCAATACGTTCATCTTAACCATTAAATCAAACCTCCTACCCGAATGTTAGTTAAAACTCCCCACAAAGGTAAATAAACTGAACCTATTAATTTAGTTTGTATTGAATCAGATAACGAAATTATTGAGCTACCCGCGAGGCATATTAATTGATATGTTCAAATGTTCAATTATAATTAAAAGGTAATCTTTTATTTGAAGCAGTGATGGTAAGATTACTTCAAAATGTAACAAAAGCTGAACATGTAGGAATATACAGTCAATTATCACTGGAAATACTGGGAGACCAACTGAAAGCTAACCACAATACGATGGAATGCGAAGACAAATTAGAGACGTTTCCAATTATTGTCAAGAAATCGGAACCACAATCTATCTCAAAGAGAGAAAAAATTGCTACTAATTAAAAGACCCTCGTGTGTTGGGACGATTCAATGAATAATACAAATACAACAAAAGGCGAGCCGAAACTATTTCAGAGACACAGAAGTGGAAATGCTGACAAACATCTGTAAAGTAAAACATTAACAATCTCATAAACTAAACCGCATAAAGGCTAGCATGACAACAATAACATTCCTAAATGTTTTACAGAACAACGGTGAGACAGACGACAACAGACAAATCTCAGAAATATTTAAAGATCCGTAGACCGCAAAGCAATAAAGACACGAGTGGAGGAGCCAGAGTCGCCACAATCGCCCATATAAATAAAGATGATATCTGAACATGTTATTAAAAAGAAGGCCAATCTACTCTAGTGAGCGTAAGAATTTGGTAATTTCAGTAAAGGTACATGGTATCATGTTAATATCAGAGCATGATGTCAATGAGGATGAAACCGTTAAACGGACTTAAAATTACTGAAACTGATGATCCAATACGGAGTCAAAAGCTTTTGTAAAGTCTATCATTGTTGAACCACAATATGTCTCGGCGACAAGTGTATTATACGTGATACTTTTTATACCATATCAAATTTTAATATAACATTAATTACAAGGTTGTATATGTTCTCTCAACATGCAAATGGTAGACACTGGGATGAAGTTAAGTAAAAAAAGACAAGAGACAGTACGTAGTGAACTTAATGACGGTATAGATTCATCATAACAAATTAAACAGATACCGGACATTTTAAAGGAAATTATAAAGAACAATTAGGACAAGGATATGTTTCTTGTTGTGTTATGAACTGTAATTTATTTACCTGGCCAGCGGTGTCACACAGTTGCAGCCTGATTGGTTTATCGTTCACTGTCACCACAACTAAAAATAGAAATTCATAGAAATTACAATGATGTCACTGAAAACAAATAAGTTGTACGATTTTTTTCTCTTATCTGTATACGTGTTATTATTACGTTGTTGAATGTGTTTAATGGTCAATCATATCTAACTCCCTAAGTCAGTGTACTATCAACATTTTGTTTTGTCTTTACCAGTGGCGACTGGTTTTATCTCTAAGATCAGAGTACTAAAAGGTTTCTCAAGTTGTTTACAATAATAGAAGTATCATGCGATATGCATGTATTGTTTCTATCGATGCTAAGTGACTTTCAGTGGTGTCAGTGCGTACCATGTAGACGTTAACAACACTCGCTAGTTTCTTTGTTTACTAATGTCATAATGTGTTACAGCTGGCAGAACACATGTTCGTCAAGTACATTTATATATATAAATACTTATGTTTATAAGTCCTAAGTACTATACATCTATACTAAAATTTATTGAATTATTTATAATCAACAAGAGACGTTAAATAAACTGTACACGTTCAATCGGAGTCCCTCGAATTAATACGACTTCTTTTCTTTTTGTAGGTCAAGCATTAGGTCATCCATTAGGTATTTAGTAGTTATGAAATTGTAATGTATGAATACATAAATATTGATCAATATAATGTAGATCGATGTGATATATGGTTGCAAATGATGGATGTTACGTCAAGTTTTGACAAGAAGATGGACAAAATGATTGTTTAATTGTCAGCAAGAGCTTGATATACGATGTGTTTGTGTACATCTAATTCTCTCTATAAAATTCCTGGAAACGCATTACATCATAAAATACTTTTCAAAGTTCCATAAAACGTTGTTTGATTTGAAATACGAGTTTCCGTGTACGAGTAGATTTATTGACAAATGTAGTTGCTTCCATGAAATCATCATTGAATTTTAATTATCAAGACGAAATTTTGTTTACTGCAGACGTCTCAATACTGATTTCTTTTTCGTTTCATTTTTGCTCTTTTTACTGAACGTCAAGTATAATCATTTCATTCGTGTCTAGAACCTTCGCCGTCTGACTGGCCCAATGTTTGTGCTATCTTTCGGACATGTTACTTGTAGTTTTGCCATTGATACAGACTATTTTAAATTTGATTTATCTCTAATGTCACGCGGACGTAATCAAACAGTACATACACTTCAAATAAATTTATCTCAAACGTTTTCATTTTATCATGGTTTCTTAAAATGCTGATCACAGTGTTATTAAACGAACATTAAACAAAATTCACCAAAAGAATTATAAATTGTGAAACTGATGAGTTGGCTAGTGTGTTTCGTAAATTTAAAAGACAAGGGAAACTTGTCTTTGCGGTTGGTTTTAATAAATTAATTTTGTCGATGACTAATCTTTGACGGATCGATATGTAAAAACATTGACAAGGCTTTAAAATAAATTGCATTCACACCTGATGTTTTAGGCTGCACACATCCGTCTAATAAAATGGTGACTCAACCTGCACAATTGACAATTGAAGATTTTTTTTGTCAAATTTGCAAAACTGTGCATATTGTTGTCATGAACGGCGTAAAAGCGCAGCAATAAATGAATAAACGGTCTTTTTGATGGTGAAACATTCGCATTATAGGAGACCAGTAAAAATGACATTTTGTCTGTCAAAAACTGACAGAATCATTATTAAGGGGGATTTTAATTAGGTCAAGACTGACCATCAAACTTGTAGATCATCTGAACCATCCTGAATAACCTAGAAACAGTACAGAATTATCTACTCCTTTACTTAACTAAGAGATAAACCAGTTTGCTCTAAGCTTACCAGAAGCTCAAAGGCCTTAGCGATGGTTGATATAAAGGACAATAGACGGCCTTAGATGACCTAGTGGAGCTTACAGATATGATGTCATTTATAATGTACAGTAAGCACAATGGCGCGTTCTGCACTTGATGACATTTTGTATTAAAGTTATAACAATGACAGCTGATATAAAATATGATACAACCAGGTTATATACTAACGGAGATTTTCAGCTTAAAGTTATGTATATACAAACAAAAAGTAATAAGAGACTGGTATTAGCAATATTATATGACATGAACAAGCTGTGTATCATAAAACCGAAAATAAAGCCATAAATGTTGGCAAATATATTGTACGTCTTAAGACAAATTTATTATTTTATTTTTTATAACTATAACGCTGCAATTTCAACTAAAACATGCGCATTAAATCTGTCAAACTGGGTAATAGATTGCATGATGCCCATACAGTATTATTTGGTTTATGACTTTAAGATAATTTATCGTTTAAGATTTCCCATGGCGAAATGGCATATTGCATATTACCTGCAATTAAATTTCTATGTGTGTTATGACTCAGACAATTAAATTAACCGTATGCCGACACTTTAAAAGGTCTATTTCAAACTATTACACAAGTGCTTATTATAGAATAACATTATTGATTGTTGCTACTGATGATGATGATGATGATGGTGGTGATGATGACGACAATGAGGATTTGTGTTATTTTATGTAAAGCTGGTGTAACATAATTGTACCGGATTATAGTTCAGTTTAAAGCCAGTATCGAACTATTATAAAACTTCTAAATTCAATGGCTGCAAAAAAATCCTTCGTGCCAAAGCGGTGCACATTTTTGCTTTTTGTTTTTGCTTAACTTCACGTCTTAACTTGTCATTACAAATCTAATTAAGATGCTGAGATAATGGTTTTGAGTGTTTTAAGGTCGGCTATCATATGTTAATCTTGCAGTTTTAATTAAAACATTACCTTTTATCTAAATGCCCCATTTCAATTAAAACTAGATACCGACATTTATAGCTTTTCTTTACGGGAAGAATGCTACTACGCTGTTAATAAGATTTCAAAATGTGACATACCATTAACACTGTAGAGAAAAATACTTACTGATGTAACGGTCCCTATGCAGAAGCTTATCTTAGAAAACATTTATCATGTTTTCGATAATAAAAAAAGAAATTCAAGTGAGTTAACGCCAAAACAGCATAAGAATGCATATATACTGTAGACTCGTAAGACATTCTAGTTGTAGCTAAAATAATCTCTTCTAGACTAAACTTTGAGAAACCACTAGATTAGAGGAAAAAATGTTGGTAAAACGTCATGCTGACAGCGTTTAGTTAAATTTGGCAGAAGCTTGAAGATTTAGGCTTTAGATAAGTCTGTTTTGAATACCTCAAGGATGTTCTTTCCTACGAACCTAGATTTTATAATCAAGCTCTTATGTTAATAGTAAACAAGAGCTCAAATTGACCTTCTTTTATGTAAATGTTTAGTTTTTTTGATCATGTGATCGATTTTTTATAATATTTCTGAATTCTTTAATATCGATATAAACAGAAATTATCCAGTATAAAGATCAAGTGAAGAATTTATAGAATTTATTTTATTGTTAATATATATCCCCCATGTAGGCTTCGACGTAATGTTACAGACATAAACTTCGCTGCACCTGCTTTAATATTTATCAATATTTGCAGTTAAATATCATAAAAGTTCAATGCGTTCCGGTACAATATTTGCACCAATCTTTCTGTTATCATCAGTTTATCAGTTCACGCCAGGTATATCTGTTGTATAAGGAATTATATCGGTTGATATATCCAAAACAATATCGCCATCGGTGTCGTGCGACATTAGGTCATACGCCTACAAGCTTGGACTTTGTTTATCTTGCAGCATAATTAGAAATATAACTTCTGACGTCAAATCTCTCGTGCATTTATATTGATCATGTGGTTGTAATCTTTAGTAATAAAAGTAATTTAATTAGAACCTAGAAGAGGAGAAACTATTAACTCGAGGAGATAACATAAAGCAGGTTTACTGATAAAGAATCAAAGAAATTGCGGCGTCGATTATATCAAAATAAACATAAATTAATATTATGTAATAGCAAATAGCATCTAGATGTAAACGTATTAAAATAAAACATCATTTTTAAAGCATGTGTTCAATTTAGAGTATTTGAATGAATGAATTATTATTTGTAAAAACAGTTAGTTTATTTTTTGGTTTAAAAAATGTAAATTATTTGGTCGTTTATATGTGTAATGCACATTATGTAAATCGAAGCAATTAAAAGATAATCACAACATGTAATAAATCACAGGTTACACACATGGCGTATTGCGATGTCTTGTGAATAAATTCTACTTTTTTTATCTATTGTTTAAAATCCCGGAAGGACAGAAAATGAAGTAGTGGGGGACTTATTTGTCATATCTTGGTAGTTAAATTTGTCATACAGGCAGACATTAATAAATTACAGTTGCTTGCTAGAGTCAAATGCAAATTTTTCCATGATTAACGTTTTACTTTATTTTTAAGCTTACTAGTATTTTAACTGACTCAGTTCTGAACTGAAAAAGACATGATTGTTATGAAAAGTACAGACAGTCATACATCGGTCAAGATGATATTTGATCCAAGTTAAAATATTTTGACAGCCAAGCAGTCAAACATTATCAAATTTTACTTCTCTAACTTTCCAATATTTTATGCCGAAATGCCCGGAGTCAAATACTTTATACATGTACTGAGGTACAAACTATACATTAAATTAATATGACAGATCTGTCGGTGAACATAAAAAGTACAAGTTGTTGAAAAAAGAATTGCCAATGGCTTGAAGTTATGAGTCACTGTTGGAAAACTTGCAAAGTGACCGAGATTTTGACAGAGACATGCTAATTTATAGTCAGTCCTACATTTAACAATTTATCAGACTGACCTGTACAACGTACATTTATACTAACTAAAGTACTATCGAAAAAAGATTGTAAGGCCTGATAAAACTAAAATTTGAAACACTTCTATGGTAATCAGTTATAATCTAAACAAAGATTTTACCATAACCATTTAAAAGAGTTGATTTTGCGACTGATTGCGGTTTCTTAATTTGCTTCTTAAATACATTTAAGCTATTCTTTAAAGATGAAACTCTCTGATACTTAAGAAATCGTTCCGGTTAAAAATTGTTACTGATGTATCTATATCTCTGTTCTCAGGTTAAGGGTCACCATATTTTAAACATTCCGTGGATCTTTATATCGTGAATGTGCAATTTTACCCCTGAAACCCCTAGTCATTATCAGTCTCTTGCATGACATGCATGCCAAGCACGTGAACATGCAGAGAGACAATAAGATGAAAAACTGGCCCCTAAGACCCCTATTCTTATCGCGATGTCACCCGTGTAACGCTGACACGATGATCGGTGAGAGGAATTTTATCTTGATACCTGATCTTTAAAAGGAAAGAATACATAATTACAAAACTAATACAAAAGTAATTCATGTAATTGCTGGTGACAAATTACAGCATTTTTAAAAACTTTTAAAAAACCTTAACCCGAAGACCTATGTTTGTTTGACAAGTGGGTGGTTTTCGTGTATGCTTGGTCGACTGTAAATAACGCTCGGATCTTTCAAATTTTTACCCGGATTTTAGGGTTTGTTCCAGCGGTTGATATTTATTTAAGAGGACAAACCCAAAGGTTAAAGTCACCTGATTGTTTATAGAAAGAATTAAGAATGCTAATTAAATGAAGATCTGGTTTGTTGAAATTGATTTAAGCACTTTGGTAAATCACTAGTGGTTGCTACCTTAGTCCTATAAGGAAAGGAAACACTGCACGTGAAATTACAGCAGACGAAATAATAAAATTATGCATGCACATACTTTACAGCTGTAGCTTAAGCCATGAAACCAACGTCTTGAATACATAATATTTTCATTTGACATTTATTATTTTGGAATTAAATTAAAAAAATCTCTATGATAGATTGTTCATTTCCTTGTCTGTTAAGGGTGACAAGCACAAGACCCAGATATTATGCAGATACATAATTATAAGAAATTATTGCAGTAAAATTAAAGCAGTCTGTCATAGGTACTGCAACTAAAAAACTTAAGAACCACACATGCCTATGAGCCAAAGTAGTTTAATTAGATATGTATGAAAACATTGCAAGCAAAGAAATCAAGCTAGAAATTTTTGACACTATACTGACCAATTTCAAAAATTTAGAAAAAAAAACATAAAATTTCAATATTATATCATAACACACTGTTGAGAGAATCTGTATATTATGAAGTTATTTTGAACTATATTTACCTGAGTAATTATCAAATGCCGTCGGCATGTATTCCGTCGGATAGTCGTTAATGGTATAACTGACGATCAAACTAGTTTTCCCGACGGCTCCATCCCCGACGAGAACACATTTAACTTTTGTCTCTGCCGTCGGTACCGGCGTTTCTGCTGGTATCAAGGTATTGTTGAAATTGTGATCCATCATAGACTGGGGTGGCATTCTGGTTGTCTTCTGTTTTAAGTTAGTGCAAAATCAAAAATCCTTCTTTTTAATCTGTTATAAATTAAAAATCATTTTATAATAGCATACACTTCACAACTTGGATAACTATCTTAAATTAAAGAAATAAATCCAAAAGTTGAACAGAATACTGCGATATCATGAACACATATGTTTGTTATATTCTTTCATCGATGAATGTATAATAAGTACGTTTAAGCTAGTTTTGATATATATAGCTGAGAGTAGAGATAAATTGCGAGCGTTCTGATTGGTCTAGAAGTCACGTGGTACCACGTGACACCATGACTCATTTTCTGACACAGGTAGTAACCGTAGTTCATTCAAGTTTTCACCAGGTACTTGTCAATTCAAATATAGTGTCTCACCAACTGTCAACCTCATCAATTTAAAAATAAATCTCCTTATTTGAATATTATCTTAAAGGCTTCGGTTAGTAACCACACTAACATTACTAATATTATGTATATATATATACAGAATGGATTTTTATTTTTTTTTACTAAAAATCAAATATGACAATTTAGTTAAATATGCTTATATGACTAAATGTCTAGAAGATTTATCATCTTTTGAAAACCGATATTTTTTTCCTTATTGCGAGGTTCTTATTATTATTTCTTAAGAGAATAAAATCCTAAAATCTACAAACAAAACAGTCAATTAAAGTCATTTTTATAACGTTTTAAGGGACGCTTGCCTTTTTTATGAAGGGTGGGGGAGGTGGGGTGGGTTGTAGGGGTTAAATATCACGATCTTTCGAAATAGAACAGAACAGAGTTTTATCCCAGACTTACACAAAGGCTACATAATCATAATAGAGAAAGAGAACTAGGTTTTACAAATAGAGTCGAACGATTTATCTCCCTTCGGCGCATCGGGTTTATAAAATGTTGTTAGTGCAATTATCACACATTGTTGTATTACCCAACGATATTCTATAGAAACATTAGCACGTAATCTCATTCTTTGGAAATTCAACAATACCTTGTTAATAAAATTCTTTTGATGTTTAAGACTGTAAAACTGTAATGTCGTGTACCATCGAAATTTGACAGCTTATCAATTATTACTGTTACAACGCCACTTAGTCATAAATGAATAGGTGATCTAATACAATTATTCTTACTTGATTGTGTTAATTGTTTATTTATTCTTTGATGTAGAATTTAAAACGCAGTTTATACAACATATTAATGAATCAGAACAAGAATTAAGCAAAAAAGAACACGTAAGAAAACATTGTTAAAATCTTCTATAATCAAAGGAAAAACTGCTGGCATTTCAGTTATTTGTCACCGGCGGAATCCCGATTAATTTTCTAAATCTTAAAAGCTTATTTTTGGTTAAGACTGTATGCGAAACAATTATTTTCTATCCTTTGTCACAATCTATAGAAACCAAAAACAAATACATACCATTTTTATTCAATAGCAACTAAAAGCATTTTTGTTTAAATGATTACTAATTTTAACAATGACTCAAAGCCATTTTGATAGTCGGCATATTTCTTAAGATTAATTTGATAGAAACAAATCAAATCGTAATACCCAGGTGAGAAGATGTCAACTGTGATTGAGAACTAAATGCTCGAGCTTGTTTGGCTAGCACTAGGGAGATTAAGATAAAAGAATATTTGCATGATGTTTGCTAAAACTGCGACAGACTGATTTTTGACAAACTGAGCATCTACTCAAAACATCAATACTTAGGGTAAGAAAATATACAAAAATATAAATATCCTTATTAAAAAAAAACAACAAAAAAAAACTCAGATCAAGCTATGAAGAACGACAAATTAAAAGAACATCCGAATAAACACAATTATAAAGAGCATCGAATAAACACAGTAATATTCCTGATAGAAAATGTATCTTTATAGACATATTATTATTAATTTCAGCATTTTTTTCTGTAAATTAATATCTATTTATTCTAAATTTAGTTTGTTTTTAAATACACATCTATTTGTTATTAATGTGGTGGACGGATAGCTCAGTGGTTTGCACACTGGCCTTCCAATCCTGAGGTCGGGGGTTACTCGGGAATTTTCAGAAACGCTTTTCAGTGTTTCCCACCCAACTAGAGGTGTACTGGTCAGATCGCTTGAGATGTGTCTGTACTAGTAGAGGATGAATTATGCGCCCTGTGTAACTGTATTTGAACTATGTAAAGCGCCTCTGAACGTGAAATTTATCATGAAAAGGGCGCTATATACATCTGGTATATTATTAATAATAATAATTTTCGCGAAAATGCTACTTATGGTAAATTAAATACACATTCTGTCGCAATCTTGTATAATGGCATATTCGCAGAAGCAAAACATGCGGGCCAGATCGCTTTTTATTTGCAACAACCAGACTAAATAGAATGCATGTATCTTTTATCTTTTAAAAACTATAAACATTATCGTCCTGGTAAATAAGTAAACTTAATCAGGAAGGTTGGTACTTAGTGAAACTAAAGGCGTTTTCATTTGCAAACATTGATTAAAGTTAGATTAAATGAATCCATCTCTAGATAAATGACACTTCGTTTTTATTAAAAAAAAATAAGACCTTAAAATAATATGTTCATGACCTCCAATCCCCTTAAACAAATGACGTCATTTAAAACTCAACATCTGCCCCTGCCAAAGGCTTAATGTTATTTTATAGAAAATTGATTACACTACATTAAGATTGTCTTAGATAGCTAAAATTGTTTTGATGAAAAACGCGTGTTTTGCGTTCATTGATAAAATAAACATAATTACATTTTTTATAGTATTATTCAATTAAATGATACATTTATAGTGTATATAATATAGTGAGGTGAGAAAGTCATTTGTTATCACGAATCTAGTTGAATAAGTTCATCTCAGCCACATCAACCGAGATCTCATAAAATCTCGCCAAAACAAAGACTCGATCTCACCAAATCCGCCAACATGTACACAGTCACAAACACTTTTACAGCCGCAATGTCGTCAAAAGCCAGTCACTATAAACCCGGGTATTAAGTTCATCAGTGATCATCATACACGATAACTGGGTCTTGTACCAGTAGATAGACACTAAACGTACGAGAAGCCCTTTGCGATGCCCACAGAGTGCTCCCCATGAACTCGTTCATTTTTGTCCCGACTGTATCTGTATCTGTAGGTTACGAAGCAGAAACCAATACTGGCGTATGACTTCGGGGGTGTGTGCGCTCTAATCGTGAGCCTGTATGGCACTCTTGAATGCCTCGACAGATCCGGCACATACAGTGCTCTCTTCCAGATGGTTCCAGTCCACAACAGTTCTTACAAAGAAAGAGTTTTTATATTGGTCACTGCTCGCATTATCAACTTCAAAACATTTAATATTGTAATACTATGACTAATATAAGAACTGATGCAGTGGTGAAGTGGCGGAACTGTCTATCTAGGAAATTAGGGGTCGTGAGTTCGAGCTCCTGCTCAAATAAAATTGCAGACATTGGGATAAAAGTCCTGTGTATGAGTGGTTTACACCTTACACTCTAAACACGGCAGAAAAAAAAAATAGCGTCTTAGGTATCTTGCACTATCCTCCTACTAAAAATTACTAAGTTTGAGTCTGGAGGAGTCGCCCATACGGGTTCCGGTGGCGGCTATAGATATGCTTACAACAAACAAAGAACAGAGCTATTGCATTCACCTGTTTACCGGCACCGGCGTCCCGATTTGTATGTAAGTTGGTATCATAGACATCATTTGTTAGAAAGGGCTAAAAATTCTTCAAACATTTGTTCATTTTGATAATCTGACATATACATGTAGTGTACTGGTTCAAGTTTTGTTTTGCTTTTGCAAAGTTATACTACCCCTTTTTACTTGATATTCATTATTCAATTTGGTTAAGCAACAAGTCCTTTGAATAGTCGAGCGAGCTTTACGGTCCTAAGACAGCTATATTTTTTTTTGTTGTTGTTTTCTTTTAGGCCCAAATGGTTACCCCGTTTATTATCCCCCGTAAACTGGTATAATAGGGATCGGAGAGCCATCACCTATTAACCTTACAATATATATGGTTACAATATACAATATGAAATTATGAAATAATACAATAAATACAATACAGCAATATATATTTTGAACCTTACAGTATGTATGTATACTATGAGATTATATAGTTCAACAATGTATATTTCTAAACTCCAGCAAATACAAGTACATACACAGTAAATGCATAAATGCATAATTATATGATATATATGATACACATGATATTTACTTGATATTAAAACAAAACCATACATATTGGACTTTCTCAGATTATTCTCAGATAAAATGGATTTTTTTTTTGTATGGAGGTGGCCCTCAAATGGACCTCAAAATTTTTTTACTGAAAAAGAAATGACAAGAAAAGCTGCTGACCCCCCCCCCCCCCCCCCCCACACACACACACACCCATAGTTTTAACTGGGGCCATGTGATACTGTCCGCGCACAGTACTAAATGTTGTTATGCTTACAGTAATTTATATGAGGTCATGTATTTTCAATGCTTAATTTTTTCAGAGCATTTTTGTTTTCATGCCATAAGCTCTGACTGGAACAAGAGCTAACCGGCGCACAACCGTAACGTGTTCTTCTCCTCAGAAGCGGTGTCTAATCCCATAAAAAAACTTTTGAAAACATTAAGTGGCAGTTTCATGTAACAACTTTAATTAAAAATGCAATTGGCAAAAAGATAACTATATAAAGTCTATTTAAGGTTCAAGTAAAAAAATGAGACTTTTTTGTCCCCGAAGTGAATAGGTGTATAATTCATCTCTGTTAAATATAGAATTATCACGAAAACGCCATCCTTTTTTTTGTTGCTTAAATAAACGCTTATTTATGTATAAACTGGTTTAAATGAACATTAAAGGAGAATTTGGAAACATATTTCAGAAAAGTCATGTAAATAATTAATATGGAAGTGTGCATCAATTATCTCTATATGTTTTTCATTGTTATTAATTCACAGTTTCGTTGATAGCCTCGCTGATAGACTACCGGTATTTGGCTTGAATAAAATCTATGAAACTGACAGAGATTCTTTTGTCCCAGGCACTTTATTCTGTTCATCTTGTTGGTCCGTATTTTGTAGTCAAATATGTTCAAGTCCCTAGTGGACTTTTGCCTCTAATCGATCCATGGCGGTGCCACACAGTGTTTCTTTATACATTTTTCAATTCATTTTACGTTTTCTATATATTAGTTTACATTATCAGTTATGCACGCGTCCATACATGCACTGTTGTAGGATTCGGGGGGTTGCGTTTTTGGAATGTGACTGCTGTTCCCTTTTTAACCTTTGTCGTTTGCTGTTTTTTTTTTTTTTTTGTATCTTATCGCGGAATATTTCATTTCAGTCCTTACATCAAAATGTACTCGTGATGGTTGGTTTGTTCTTCCAGAGATGCTATAAGTATGACGCACTTAGTTTACATATTTGCTATGTCACCTTTGTTCTTCCTATGGATTTAACATACATAATGTATTTGTTGGCATTAACAAACATGTGTTAATAGCTCTTGACTGAGTACGTAAAGTTTGACACAACATAACCAAGGAAATTATTTCAAATTGTGGACAAAGAAACTCAAACAGATCAACATATCAGCTGTAGTTGACACCCTGATTCTGACTGCCAAAGCAGGACCATAGATGGTTGCTCGTGTGCTTGACTGATTGTTATATGCCTGTTATAGAAATACATAATATATGCAAACGTATTACAGTTAGGACAGAAAAAATAATATACATTTATTCATTTCAACCTGATACATATGCAAATAAAGCGGTGGCTTCTAAATTACAGTAATAGTTTAGGGAATAAATTTGGTCAATCCTTAGAGCCTGCATCAAAGGTCAATTAATTTATGAATGGTTCAGGTGAATAAAACGATTAATATAATATACCCTGTTCGTAAAATGGTAGCGTTACACGTGCAAACCAAGGGCTTATTTTATGCGCGGAGTTGTATACTTCCTCCAGTCTAAATTACACCGATGTTAGGTCAGCAAAACAGATCAACAGAGAACAAAACTGAGGAAGAAGAATAACTGCCAAGATACAGTAATTATACGTCTAAATAATGAGAGAAAAGGGCGATTAAATTGTCATTAAAAGACAATTGCGAAGTTTGCATACTAGTACTTTAAGGGAACCGACTTAAATATAATTAAAGGTATCGGGATAAGAGACGCCTACTCTCACAGAGAACACAAACAGATGTCAAAAAGCTGGATACACAGTCAAGACGTGGTGTATTTCAAAGCTTTCGATAATTTAAGGAAGATACGATTGCAGAATAACAAATAGATGTAAACGGTATTTGATTGTAACATACCGTTTCATTTGATCAGCAGGTGCTTAGAACATATGTAAATATTGGAAAGAAAAAAAGAAGCTTTGTGACAAATGATAGAGACAACAGTATTCATCAGAATAGTTTACTTTGAATGTTGCGACAGAGAAGAGCATGACATTTTACATACTGAAATTTGCAGAGCTTTTGTTAACCGCTAATGAGTTTAGTTCTACCAAACATACATTTTCTACAATAAGAACTAAATTAGTGTAAGGAAGGTCAGCGTTTCTATGACAGTGCAGTCTGTGCATGAAATAATGTAAGGCGAGGTACCTGGGATCTTCCTGATTAAAAACAGGAACGGTCACCATCAGACCTAAATTGTGCCCCGAACCAACCGAACAAAACAAACAAATACTACATGGAGTAAATATATGCAGGAGGTCATATAATGTATGATAACTACCCTATATTAATCTATTTGATTTATTGTCTAAAAACAAAAGTGATGGATTAGTTTGAATAAATAACGTCTCATTAAAAGAAGGAATTGATTATATATTTATTCATTTCAAATTCTGTTTACCTGGAAAAAAATAATATGTTGATTTAGGTCATTAGTGACATGCTGTTTTGATGTGACATTTTTACAGGGTATTTGAAAGGATTTTGTTAAAAATATATGTCTTATTAGTGATTAAAATTGGTACCATATTTATTTGCTTTACGCTTTCATGTTTATTAAGTATTCACCAACTATATTTCCCCGTTTCGTGAGGTCTCCTGTAAAAAGATATATCATGCAAGCAGAAAGTTCATCCCGACACTTGTATTGACAATCAAATGCATGTTGCGCGGATGTATCTATCAATTAAGTTCACAGTATCTGTTTAATGACTTCATTAATTGAATTCACTTAGCTGCTGTGTCTGCTGCTAATGTTTAGTTATTCCGATCATTATGCTTATCACGGTAAATATAGATTTTTTTAAGTTCGTTCTTTTCAATTATCTTAATATTATGTATAAAAATGGTTGATTGTGTAATTTATTTTGAACCGTTTAGTTTAAATAAATCAGCACTGATTATTTTTACAGTGTCTTTATTGGATCTTGAACTATAAATGCTAAAAAACAAACGCGTTGGTTGGTTCACTAGTGTGATTTCTATATTCAAACTTGAGTTTGCAGTGCTGATGCGGTTACAAAAATGTATAATGAATGAAGGTGATAAAGTATTTTTGTCTTTACTATCTATCTCTGAGTAAACGGTTTGAAAACAGGAATCACACTTTCTGTATACGAGCTCAAGATCTTCACTTTCGTTCCGTTTCCACACTTTTTGCCTACATCTATTTTAATCGGCATCTCAGAACTCTGACTTTCTACTGTGAATTCAACGCCCCGAGTGAGGCTCGAACCGACATTGAGAGGCAAGTGATCTGAAGTCAACGACCTTAACCACTCGCCCACGGAGGCCGCCTGATTTGAAAATAGGATAACTATACACTGTGCTAGTAACCTTGTCATGCAAAACCCAAGCAGCTACAGAAACAAGCACCAGAAGACGCATTAATGCAAGGAAAATAATGGACGCACACCGTACCACTGGACTAAGGACGGAATACAGCCGAGCCTAACAGGGAGGTGGTAACCCTATTGCGAACGTACTTGGCCCCACATCAAGAAGACAAGTAAACTGTTGCTAGTTACAACACTACCTAACCGGCCGGGACGCAAATGAAATTCATATGCTTGGAGGTTGCGAGGTATGGACCGAGGTGGTTGAATAAGTTTATCCGTCAAATTCGACTATCAAGTGGATAACTTGTTTGTAACCTGTGCCTTCTTCGTACACGAAAACACGCTAACTACGACTGCCATTTAAACCAGTTTCAATGATGTGTATTATCCAAACACGACTTCAAATTTTATATAACACGATATGACAATTGGGAGAAAATTGTTGAACTGTAAGAGGGAAAGAACTTGACCATTTGGAACATTGCATTGTAGCACTTATGGCATGGAAGTTATCTGATGATCAACATACAATATTGCTCATATTACCATCAACAGGAGATGGAGTAACAGGTTACAAGATGTTTTAGCTTTGAGGGGCGTCCATGTTAACATGCTCTAATTACAGAAAGAATCAAAAGTCGAAGCTGAGGAAAGCAAAGCAGACATAGTCATTGGAGCCATGTTTAAATGTGAATAAACAAAGAGCCTTGGGTAAACGAAGCTTCAAGGTAACACTCAGAAACACGTTCAGTCTGCCAAACAACGGAAATCTATTGGACTTTAGATCAGCTAACGGGTATTTAAAGTAAGAATGACGGTGCTTGGAGTAGTAAAGCGCAGGAAAAAGAGGCATGGTTATGTCGAAAGACATAGCAAAAATAATTTGATGAAATGGAAACAACCAAGACGAATCTGTAACAGACAGTCTCAATGTTTGGAACAGAAACTCACCATCACCAGTGAAACGCTAAAAAAGAAAGCCTAAGTGGACATAGAGGCTTCATTTGCAGCTATAAAACAGGGCATCAGTACTCTGTACAATACAACAAGACCCTAGCAGGCGGATTCATACCCTCACACTTAATTGTTATAAATTAATAGTGAGAGGTCATTACTAGCAACGAAGAGAAACTGAGATATTGAAAACTAGTATTGAGTGGATCCAGAGCCGTAATGTTCTAGTTACAACAGTCACACTAAACATAAACATCGGATCTGCAACAGTAGGATAAACTAGAACTACCATAATGAACAGTAAGAATGACAAACAACTCGGAAGAAACAACATAACTGTAGAAAGATGAACAGATGATTCCCACGTTACTGTAGAACATAATTATCATTATTTATTATTATTATTATTATTGCTATTATTATTATACCACATTTATATAGCACTCTTTTCATGCACATGTACACGTTCAAAAGTGCTTCACAGAAAAATTGCAAAAATACAAACAAATACGCATACAAAAATAATGTATTCCACATTAACAAAATCATAAATGTAAAACGTATAGATTAAACAAGATAAACATACATACATATTTAAAAGTATTTAAGTGACCATAGGATAAAATACTGTTCTACGCCGTTTTATGAAGAAGAAGAAAAAAAAAGCATCAAAGAATCGGTCAGTTAGCAAAATATTGTACAAAGAAGTGGGTTTTTAGTAGACTTTTGAAGGCAGTTAGCGTGTCAGCTTCCCTGATCTTGACGGGAAGGGAGTTCCAAGGCTTTGGAGCAGTAATAATCTATTGTGTCTTTAAATCATTGAGATAGTTATCTATCTCTACACAAATGTAATTTGTTACATGAAACAGTTCTTTCAATATTGTTAATTATAGGGAAAATTATGTTCTTTAAATTAAGCAACGAATATAATAAATAGTAGTTTTATACTACGCAATTTTATGCTAGATCTTCATTGTTTTATTTACAGCAAAAATTGATAATAAAATAGTATATAATAAAGTTATTATAAATTTCAACTTTTTTATTTAACATAAACCAATGATTCCATTCGCCTGTTTGATGACATTGTATCAATCTTTACTAATATAATTAAGTTATTACTTTAGACTAAAATTGATGAGTTAGGTAAAATGAAATACGGGACTGGTACCATTTTTTATTTCTATATACTATTTTAATAGTCATTTTCAAAACGTTTCTACAAAAACTAAGACGTATAAATTATGATACCATGTAGTTAAATAACACTCGTCTGTTACAGTGGTTTCCGGACACTGTGGTTTATAACACGCAGAAACCATGTGACTTGTTGAAGTACACATAAAATGGATTATCTAACACATCCTGGAACACCACGATAAAAAGATAAAAGTAAAATTTTGCTTTTTCTTCTTCATATATTTTGATTTTAATTAAATGAATTTTGTTTATCCCTTGTTGATATAACATCAATGAGAATTTCATTGGATAAAATTCTGCATCCGGACTGAATAAAACATTTGAAAAGACCAGATAGAATCCGCTTTGCATCACCGATATAAGACTCGAGAAAAAGACACTAGATTCATTTTTTTTAAAGCGTTGCATAATCATAGATATGGAGGAATTGGTATCAGCTTCACGGAAAGGGGTAAAGGACAAAACTGACAATATTGCATAATATGGAGGAAACGTACGAAGTCTTGCTATCATCATCAAAGTCAAGCACAAAAACAAGGATGAATATCCAACAGTGAAAACCACGTTCTAAAAACGCAGCCTCCCCAAACGCAAACCCACCAGCACGCAGACGCGCACACGACCAACACACAAACATACATACAAATACACACACACAGACACACACCAAGAAAACACACAAGGACAAAACAAACAAATAAAGAAACACAGTGGGGCACCACCTTCGAACGGTCAGTGGCAAAACCACCGCTGGTTATCAATGGCTTCGCAAGACTTGTGACACATCATTTGATACATATTCAGCATGTGTTTTGATCCAACTATGAACAAAAATTCATACAAGATATACTTAAATTTCATTAAGCCCATCTATGAAAATGCCTCTCATATTACATTTCTCATCCATTAGAGGTTCGCCGTAGATAATGGACCTCTGATATGCGAGAATGCTAATAGTAAATAAAATATGTAATGAAATGTGCATCACCTCTCACGCCTCCTAGCATCTCTGTTGTAGTTAAAATGAATATACTTCATGATCCCATAGGACCGCACACCACCGCGAAAAAGAAAAATGGACGGTTTACATTAATTTCTTGGACTGTTGCGAAAATATAGCATCAAATTCAAGAAAAAGAGGACAGTTAGCAAGCAAATCATCTCTCGTGTAATGACTAAGTGGTTAAGATTGCTGACTTCGAATCACTTGCCTGCCGCCTCTGTTAGTACGAAATATCTCTTGGGGTGTAATATGAGAAGAAACTACCCCGCTGGCTTACGGAAGGTCGGTGGTTCTACCACCAAGGTACATGCCCGTGCCTGAAATAATTCCAGATTACCTTCACCATATAACCTACAGTTGAGTCAGTGTAAAACAAAAAACAAGCGAACAAAAAAGAAAAAACAAATAATCTCTTTCCAGATTTAATGGACAGTATTTAACACGTCAAAGATTATTCTACTTTGAAATATTATGATTATAGACAATGAAATTCAGCAGTTTTAGATAGTTTTTGATTTTGTTTAACTTATTTTGATATATGACAAATATATTTATGCTTATTTAGATGATCGATGGCTTCTTAAATAATATTGATGGATTAGTTTGAATCAATAATGTCTGATTTAAAGAAAGAATTGCTGTATTTTATTTGTATTCTTGTTTATCTGTCAAAGAAGAAAGATCGGTGTGTTTAATAAATAATCAAATCTACAAGAATTTAACTTTGAAGTATAGAACACAACCAAGATAGACTGAAGGTTTCTAAAGTCTAGCGTAATTATGCTGTCAGGTTTTAATGCGGAATAGATAGATCCTTGAAAATTGTTAAAACTGTGTTTCAATAATTAACGCCGTATCTGCTAAGTTCCTTGTTTACTGGTTCGCTTCCTGAAGTCCTATTGTTGCTGTATTAATGAAGAAATAATAACAATGAAGAGGAAGGATGCTGGAATAATTATAGATTTATACTAAGTGTTGCACCCCATTGACATTTTTTATTCTTTCTAATTGGTTTTATGAATATAAGATGTATATACATCTTTAATATTTGGAACTGGTTACATATTCATTTTCTTTCTTCATTCCTCAATGCACGGCAAACAGGATTTTGATAGAAGTTATTTTTGTATTATTCACCATGCACTGTTTAAATATCATATTGTACATGATTTAAGCATAACTCCTGATAAATGATCTTTGTTCTAGTTTAGATTATTTTTCTTAAATGTTTACTTATTGGTGAAGGGAACTTTATAAAACCAAAACCTGTATATAAAGGCCACCATTTAAATAAAAACATAGACTGTTAATACATACCAATTGCCGCCTTAATGTTTCCTTTGTTTAATATGACATCTTTAATAGAATTTTGAATGTAAATTACAAAAAGTACATACTATGTAAATAGTAATATGAACTAGTTATGTATTTATTCTTTTTGAAGATTGTTTATTTATAAATGCAGGACAATGTTATAAAGACAAAGACAGCTATATTTTTTGATCGAGGACATAAAATGAATGACAGTACTTTTTAAGTCTTAGTACTTGATAAAACATAATGAATCAAGTGTATGGTTTATTTATTCTTTTCTATTTAATTTGATTATTTTTTTAATATATCATACATATAACCTTTACTTATATAATTGATTTATTATTTACGAACAAAATTGATTGATTACTTAAAACAAACTCCGGAATAAATTTTGAAAATTGAATATAGTTAACCCTTACTTAAAGCTGATATGCTTTAATATGTCATTTAAATGGGCTTTCTCAAGATAATCATATAAAAATGCAAATGTTATATAATAGCAGGTTAAAACACTACCTACCATTTAGATATTCGTTTGTTACAGGGGTTTCCGGATGTTGCGGTTTAGGACACCAAGAAACATCTTGCCATTTACGAACGTCTTATAAAAGCGTTAATACACAAAGCACCAGCAGAATTTGAATGCTAACATATCACATGACGTTTGGACCCCTTTCTGCTTTTGAAATACTAGCCAAGATATCTTTATTGTGTTTACACGTAAGATAAAAACCCACAAGACAGCGTAATTATTATTTTTGTGTTCAACAGTCCTTTTTTCACGCAGTCACATGACTACTTACATTTGTTTTCACTTGTGTGTGATTGGATATGGCAAGGTCTAGGAGATAATGTAAATACAAAGTACCATGTTATATATGATCCTTTTTGGTTTTGCATATAAATTCATGCTATCTATAGTTCACTTATGGCTGTCATGAACAGCAATTAAGAAGCATGTTCCGCCATCATAATAAGAATGGTTTTTGTTCATCATCTGTTGTCACAACATACACATCGATAAATTTCTCATCTAACAGGATCAGACGAAGAACAGGACAGTTCGTTTTGCATCAACAACATTGGTTGCAGAAAATGCAATAGTTCTTACAAGACTATAGAAGAAAAGCCTGTTATTGAATTGCGGTCTTTACCAAGCATTTCATCAACAAAGATGGGGAGGGATTGAAATCAACTACGCAGAGATGGGGTTAAGAGAAAACTGGTAACATTCAAGTAATATGGAGGAGACAAGCAATGTCTTGCAAACTTTGGCATATTTGTTGATCTCTTTTAGCACGGACGCACTGGATACATCTACAAATAAGCTTGTCACACATAGTAATACCTTTTTATATGACTGAAACTTATTTTAGCGCCAGTTGCTAGTGAGTTATACGTGAAAAATGAGGAACTTAAACAAAGAAATATAACCATTTTCTGAGACTATGCAAAATGCATTGACGGATGACTACCTAAAACTAATCACCTCTTTGATGATGTAATAATTAAATTTAATATATCCACGATTATTCCTTTTTTAAATGTTATGACTATAGACAATAAAGTGTTTTGTCTCTTCCTTTCTTTGTTTTAGTTTAATTTGATTTATGATAAACATTTCTCAGTTGTTAAGGTGACTAATGGCTTCTCAAATGATACTGATGAATTATTTTGAATTAAGAATATTTGACGTAAAGAAGGAATTAAAGGTGTTTTATAATCTTGTTTATCTGTAATCGATGAAACAATAGCCTTTATAGTGTTTACAGAGGCCACTTAAATATAGTGAAATCATGGTTTTAAGCTTTAATGTGGAATTTAATAGATCCCTTTAGATTACATAAAAATCATAAAAAAAGAAAATGTGTTTCTAAGGCTATGCTTATTTCAGTTTTTACGCTGTATCTTTCTAAAGTTCTATTGTTTCTTTATTAATATCGCAAAAACGGTTTGCTGATCAAGAACCCTTTTATATTTTTTATTAAGTGTTGCACTCTTCAATGTGACATTTTGATATTCTTTTAAATATGAAAATAGAAATTATTAAATACTTATTGGAACTGGTTGCATACTCATTTTCCTTCTCCGTTTTTTTTTATCACTGCTTGATAGACGCTGTGTTGATTTAATTCAATCACATAATTTAATTACAATGCAATATATTATCTTACACTGCTTTGATGCTTGTAAAATATTCATATAAACATGACTGTATAATTTTCTTGATTTCTCTTGACTCTTTGTATGACGAGGTTAACAATATTGGGCACGATAAAGGCCTTCACGTGTACATTAAATGGGCAAATGTAATTTTATAACCAGGTGGTAACAACATATCCACAATTAATTCCTTACTAGTATATTTACATTTTTTACCTATTTCTTTATTTATTTTTATTTTATTATTCTTTGATTTATTTAATTCAACGTTGGGTAGATATATTTGGAACAACTAAATCGTAAATTGGAATAGAAAATGCTCTAACGTCGGATCAAAATGCATTTTTTTTTTCATTTCGCAGCTTCGGGGAAACATTTCCACATGATAACGTGACGTATGTAAACAGTCCTAGCCAGTCGACTGGTGGGACTACTTAAATACTCCGATTTTGACTGTAACCTCTGGAATGATCCACCTTTGGTTGTGACCTCTGGAATGATCCACCTTTGGTTGTGACCTCTGGAATGCTCCACCTTTGGTTGTGACCTCTGGAATGAACCACCTTTGGTTGTGACCTCTGGAATGCTCCACCTTTGGTTGTGACCTCTGGAATGCTCCACCTTTGGTTGTGACGTCTGGAATGCTCCACCTTTGGTTGTGACGGTTTGAATGATCCATCTTTGGTTATGACGTCTAGAATGATCCACCTTTGGTTATGACCTCTGGAATGCTCCACCTTTGGTTGTGACGTCTGGAATGCTCCACCTTTGGTTGTGACGTCTGGAATGATCCATCTTTGGTTGTGACGTCTGGAATGATCTACCTTTGGTTGTGACTTCTGGAATACACCGCCTTTGGTTGTGTCTGACCTCTGGAATGCTCTTCATACTCATGGGAGCTGTGTATAACTTCATTTAAACGAAATGTGTTTTGACTGATTTGTTGTAGGAGTTCTTGCGAAATGAAAGAAGAATGTGATCGGCAAAACTACGAATTAAGCTAACGATCCCTGGTTAATGTTCTGTCGTTCATTTTGTATGAATTCTGAAAGGAATGCTTTCTATATTTACATTTTGTTTCGTTTCCATTTGTTAACAATGCTTTTTTACAAATTGCATATATTTTACATTATCTGACATTAGAATCTGCCCTTGTTCATCTAACGCAGCTGCAACGTCATCTAAAACATGAGCAGTCAGCCTTAGAACAGACAGCAAGAAAAATACCGCTTGGGAATTTAAACTAGTTTACTGGCGTCAAATCTCACTTTTTAAGCCCTTCCTTGTTCGTATATTACATGATGGTAAAATTACTACCAACCATGTGAATCCTTAACACACATAATAGTAACTACAGGAACACATTGTAAAACACAAAGCTCGTGTAAAGATATATAGATAAAAACCAATGGAATGGCACACACATGTACTCGATGACTTTGCATAAGCAAACAGCATTAAGAGTACGACGAAGCAAGACAGGGGACAAATATTAAGCAAGTCCGGACCAAGAGGGGGATTTGAGAACTACTTTACAAGGATTCCCCCACCTGTTTCGTCATCGCACAATAAAAGAGGAAAGCAACAGTAAAAGGGCTGAATACTACACGTTCTCCCGGTCTACATGCGGGCGTTGTTTGACGCTTTTCATTTTGCGGTCCAAACAAAAAGAAACAACATATGTTCGATGGAACAAAAAGGATTAATGCAAAATGGAAGCAACATCTCAGTGATTTTTGTTTGCAGGAGCTATGCATTATAAATGAAATGGAATCATTCAATGCATGCAACATAAACATTGGCTTGATTCGGGTGTAAAGCAATGCATAATTAGTTACAGTGCAAGATTTTCGCCTCGCGTGCATATGACCTATTATATGCTTTTCAATCATAATCCTGTTCGTAACTGGTTCAAAATAAAATTGTTTATTGATAATTTATTCATTAAGGTCATAAATATTTAAATTGATTAATATGAAACTTCTTATACCGAAATCTGATTGACAGATGGGCCCGAAGTTGGCTAAAATTGTATAATAAAAATATTAATAAGTTGAAGGGTAACTTTGTTTCTCTTTATCTTAATTTGTAAATGATCTAATTTATAATGTATAACTTATATCTATATACTTGATTTATTGCTCTCACACAAAACTGATGGATTAGGTCACATTGTCAGTGTGTTATTGTTATGAAAACATAATATGTTCTTTAAACATTTTATTGTTTATTTTATTAATGAAAATAAAATGAATTTACTAATCGGGATCGTAAGAGTAGCTTTTAACCTACGTGCAGGGTCATGCAAAGTCATTTTGAAAGATCTTGCTTCGGGTTGCACTGCATTAAATTGAATTGTATTTTAATAGGAGTGTTCAATTATTATGTAAATACAAATATATATAATTAATGGAAAACATTTTGATTGTGCCTGTATGTTACACTGTTTTGACATCATGAATCACACATAGAAGATGTATATCAGCAAATTGCATTTATAAACAGGATACGTCAGTATATGATTTATTTCAAATTGAATACTTTCATGACATTTTGATCCGTTTCTTCCAAGTATTATGATATTCTTTTTATATTTTAAAGGTACTTAATCTATTTTGATCAAGCAGTGGATTCATACGGAACTTTACATCTGATCATTTACCTTTTTATGTCCCACTGTTCGCTCAACACCTGTGGTATATAAGAGGTATTTTTGAAACTTGTTTTCCCTGTTCCGGTTGCACAATCAACATGGAATTATATCAGCATAAGTACATTTGTAAAAAAAATATTTAATGAACATACTTTGTCTAAGTAATTTTATAAATAAACATATAAGAACAATTCTATTACAAAATTATCAAATATTTGTAAAGATAGTGTTTTATCTAGCCGAAGTTCATCACAAATGCAAGTTTGTAACTTTATTATTATATCCTTTTGTGGCTCTCAGATAAATGTCTGAAGGTATACGCAGTTAAACAACTTGCAATTTTGTTAATATTGTTAACATATCCCGATATCTATCAAATTCAAAATGTAAAACAAAAATCATATTCAAATATTTCTTATTAAATAATTTCATGTGAAACGATTTTATCAAAACAGTAAAACATACATTTTCAATGTAATAGACATTTTGTTTCCTTGATGAAGTCCTTTCTAACAGAATATATGAGAAGTGAAAACAGTCATAAAATGACTGAACACCTTTAATGGATATACAGCTGTAAGATGTTCATATAAAGAAATTACTATATGAATAAGTAACATGTACCAGCCATATATTGTGGGGAAAACAACAAAGGTAACAAAGGAAAAAAAAAAAAAAGATACACTACACGAATGGATCATTTCAAATTAAAAGAAATAACGTAATGTTTATTTTATGGTAAATACATTCAGGTGACGTTCACACACAAAATGCAAACAATGAAATTATCCAATCTATTAATTATGACCGAGAAGTAATGTAAACCAATCTAGGATTTTACAGCTCTTTGATCATGTGTATCAGCTTTTTACAGAAATGTTTGCTTCGAATATTTAAAGAAACTGTTGTAAAACATCGAAGTTCCTGGTGTTTCGACTTTCAGCCAAACGGTAATGATGTAACAGCTGTTGAGGTCATCCAAATCTGAACCAGAAAATTAGCACAGAGAATTTGGTAGCGCAGAAAACCCTGCAATGCTTTGAAGTTTCCTTTGATTGACTGATATCTGAAAATATTAATGGAAAGATAGGTGCAGATATTGGAAAAGGCGCGTTAGCAGCGGTAGGTAAAGAAATGCTTTTCTGCTGACATGCCTGAACTAATATAAAATATATGATTTTAAATGCAAAGACTTGTTGCAACTTAACATACAAACAAAGAAAAAGATCCAGTATGGCTAGCCACTTTCCAAGAATTCAGCTTTCCAAGAAGACCCTACAGCAGTGAATGCATGGGTGTGCCAACGGTTGACTTATGTTAAAAAAATACACCAGCCTTTAGTCTGCAAGCGACAAGTGATTCTGCCTCTGCGACCAGTGCAGGCCATGATCAGGTCTGCACTGTTCGCTATTCAGTCAGTAAATCTTCAGCGAACACCTCTCGCATAACAAATGGTATTGCCAAAATTGAATTATGGACCTGTCCAATTTTAGAAATTTAGCAAGGTAAAGGGTAACAAAATAGTACAATAAGATAACAGAGACAAAATTGACAAATAAAGTAACACAAGGATATACGGCCGTGAAAAAGTCGTAGGCAAAACACCAATAGGGAGCTTAAACCTGTTAATGATGCACACAAAACTTCACTTAACATCCGAAATGTTTCAAAGTTAAAGGCGGATCCCAGGCACATGCAAAGGTAAGGTTGAACACGATATGAAAAACATAAAATGCTCGTTTGAAGCAAGAAAATATTTACCAATTTTTAAACTAAAACAGCTATAAACACAACCTATGATTCAACAACAGTGACAGTTGTACTTATTGTACGCTGCAAAATGTAGTCTTACTCCAATCCGGGCTTAAAATCAAGTCTGCTGAGCCATAGATATTTGAGAGTAAACACTTTAAGATCTTTAAATGCGTGCGGTATTCTGATAAATCAACTGATCTCGATCAACCAAAGAATAGGTCAAGCTGAATAACTGGAACAAAACCCTTTCCGTGTGGACTAGCCGTTGTTTTCTTGTTTTGCAGATCCTATCACCATTTTCGATTTCTATCAACAAATGTGTATTGTTTATAAAAGGAATATGGGACATTAAAATCAGCTGACCTAATTCTAAAGTTACCTAAATGTGAAAAATGACCATTTTGTATTGTCAGCTGGAAAATAAAGAAACAATGCTAAAATCCATGTCTTATCAAAATGAAATCCTTAAGCCTATTTTTTTTTTTATAAAATTCAAACATTTTTGTGTGTCATGCTGCACTGTCCGTGTCTTGGAATATGGTGGGGGTAGAGTGAGGTTGGTGCGCACCATAACCGGTTAAGTTCCCAGTGGTGTTTTTGCCACTGACCGTTCCAAGGCGGTTACACACTGTGTCCATGTTTGTTCGTTTTGTCTCATTGTTGTTGTGGTGCGCGCGTGTATGTGTATGTGTGTGTGTTTGTGGTGGCACTCTGCGTGCTGTAGGTTAGTTTGGGGAGGGTGCGATTTTGGTACGTGGCTTCCTGTTTGATATTTGTCTTTGTTTTTTTGCTAGTATATAAAGACGTTAATGAAAAGTATATGACTCAGTAGAATCATTATTACAATAATAAAATTAAATTTGTTCTATTTCGTATCAATTATATCTATTGTCAAAAATGAGTGATCACGGAAAATGAAACAAGTGTAACATTTAACGTGCGCCTGAACTTACTCAACTGACAACTACGTGCTGATTTAATTACGCTACTAGCTTACTTTAATTTTATTTATTTATTTATTTATTTAATATTCTTTGCTGTCCTTGCAAGAAGACTGACAGCATTCCTGATATACAATGCCTACATCAACACTTCAGTCCAGAAGGGAGGAGTTCCCGGTTTCTCTGGCTGCGTAGAACATACAAGCACCATCACTCAACCGATACGTGAAGCGAAAGCTGACAAGAAGGCCCTCACAGTAGGCTGGCTCGAAGTAGCCAACGCGTACGGATCCATACCACACCAGTTAGTTAATCTACACAGCCCTCCAACACTACCATGGTGACCGACACATTCAGAAAATCATCACCAGCTACCTGGATGTAATCAAGCTTCGGTTTACAGTTGGTGACCAGCTGAGCAACTGGCAGAAGTTGGAGAAAGGGATCGTCACAGAATGCACAGTTTCTATGGTACTCTTCATCCTGGGGATGAACCTGCTGATCAACTCCGCCCAACGAGAGACTCGTGGACCAAAGACGGAATCAGGGATCTATCTCCCATCTAGCCAAGGCTTCACGGACGACCTCACATTGACAACAAGAAGTCACATACAAGCTAGATGGATGTTGACAGCTCTGACAGACGTTGCCTCATGGGCAATAATGAAGTTCAAGGCTGCTAAATCCAGATATCTCATCATCAAGAAGGGACAGACAGAGAGGTTCAAACTTCAAGTACAGAACGAGGAGATCCCATTCATAGTGAAGAGCCGAATAAAGTGTCTGGGCAAGTGGTTTGACGCTAGTTTACAGGATAGGGACAATGTCAAGAAGCTCGAGAACAAGGTAGAAGACGGCTTGAAGATAGACCGTTGCGGATTTCCCGGCAAACTTAAAGTCTGGCTGTACCAGCACATCCTACTCCCAAGACTGACTTGGCAATTGATGCTATACGAGGTACCCAGCTCAAGAGTGGAAGCCCACGAGAGACTCACCAGCAGACACCTTAGAAAGTGGCTGGGAATACCACCAAGTTTCACCAGAATAGGACTGTTTGGAAAGAGCAACAAACTACAGCTCCTACTTTCTTCACTGGTAGAAGAATTCAAGACAGCCAAGACAAGACTGGTGGTAACTCTGAGAGACTCTCCGGACGAACTTATCCGTGAAGAAGGGATTGTAACCCGTAGTGGCAGAAAAAGGTCAGCAACAGATGCGATGAGCTAGGCAGAGAACTCACTCAAGCACAAAGACATGGTCGGAATGACTGCTGTCGGACGTAAAGGTATCGGTGCTACCAAGACAGTACTGTGGAGTAGGTCAGACTAGAAAGAGAGGAAATCCATGATCCAATCACAGGGAACATGGACTACGTGGAATACCACAGACAGGAAGTTGACCTGTGGAGACACCTGGAAGTACGAACCTCTGAGATTGTCGTTTCTCCTCAGATCTGTCTATGATCTTCTACCATCACCAGCGAACCTGTACCGTTTGGGAATCAAATCTGACCCTAAATCCAGCCTATGTGACAGACCAGGCACTCTAGAGCATGTACTTTCATCCTGTTCAACATCACTGACACAGGGAAGGTACAGATTGAGATATGACGCAGTCTGACTGGCTGGAGGGAGAGAGAAAGAATGAACGCGGAAGTAGTCCCCATCGAAATCATATCGCCTTTGCCAAGCCGGGTTAAACTGCAAAGACAGCAAACCCACAACAATCATCGATCCTAGACGGTACTAACATGGAAGTTGACCTCGGGATGAGACTTGTATTCCCATACATTGTCCAGACCACCTTGAGACCAGATATCGTTCTGTGGTCCAAGACGAGGAAGAAGCTCATCGTCACTGAGCATACAGTACCATGGGAGACAAAATATGAGGAGGCATATGAGCTGAAGAAGGCATGTACACAGAGCTTCTGGATCTTTGCAGGCAATGAGGTTGGCGTACTTGGCTTTTCCCCGTTGAGGTAAGCGTTAGAGGGGTCTGTTCGCAGTCCGTTTGCCGACTGATGACAGCAGTTGGAACTACTGACAGAAAGAGACGGAAGGCTATCCAGAGACTGAGCCATTCTGCAGAACGTGCGTCTAGCTGGTTGTGACTGAGACGCGGGCAGAAGAGCTGGAAGCAATCAACCAACGCGCAGTGACTGATCACCACTTTGGGCCCGACCGCTACGAGAATGTTCATGGATTTGGGGGCCGAAACACCCGATGGCGGCGGACTCCATGCTGATGGTGTTAGTTGAGAAGCAGTCTACAGTCCATAACAGGTACTACGACTGTATTCGTACACATTTATTCATTCATTAATTTGGTTTTGAATGTAACATTTATTCTCTCTGAAACAACCAAAAACAAAAATGTTTATAGTTCTTGGCTTGTGAATCGAAATTATTCATTACTGTACATTACTCTTTCGTATTCTGCCCGCCCGCTTAGCTCAGTTCTACGGATCGCCGGGTCGTGGGTTCGATCCTCGGGCGGGGCGTATGTTCTCCGTGACTATTTGACAAAAGACATTGTGTCTGAAATCATTAGTCCTCCACCTCTGACTCATGTAGGGAAGCTGGCAGTTACTTGCGGAGAACAGGTTTGTACTGATACAGAATCCAGGAACACTGATTAGGTTAACTGGCCCGCGTTACATGACTGAAATACTGTTGAAAACGGCGTTAAACCCAAAATAAACAAACAAACTTTCGTATTCTTTATTGCCATTTCTCTAACAATTACCAGTAATGAGTTTTATGTTTGATTAAAAACAATACTTCGCTAGTCTGCATATAGTTTTATAATGAAATTTTGCATTGGCAAGGGAAGGCAATCAATAATTCTGATAAAGAGGTTGAAATGGCAAAGCAATGACTCAAGTTATTCTCAAACTTCTTTGCATAGTGAACGAAATGCATTACTGGAGCAAAGTAGTTACCTATTTGCCGACAAGTGCATATGTGAGCAAATCATCGTGTCGTTGTGAAAAAGGGGCATTTTTTTTGTTTTATTCATTTGCCTTTCCTACGCATATCGCGTGCATATATTCAGACTGTAATTTTAAAGTAATAAATCAAATGACAAACACAATACACTTTGTACAGTCAGATCGGCCGAAAGGTGGACTTCCCTTTTTAGGGACCTTTAACCTCAGTCAAACATTCTTTTCCTTCTTGGTCAATGATCTTCAAAGATAAAGATAACATCAGTTATTCTTTTAAAATATGAGAACACTTAATTAGCCAGCGAGCCGTGTTATTACTTGTTTGATTGGCTTGAGATGAATGGTACGCTTTCCTTTACTGTCCGATACGGAATACATTCCCTTTGCGTGACCAAGGCAATTGGGGTTTGAGAAGCCAAAAACCTGAGCCCATTGCAATTTTTCATTTCTATGTTTTGATAATGTGATCGTTTAATAGCGTGTTTCCTACAGTTTAATAATTGTTAATTGACATCGGGGTGTCGTTTTACGGGATATCCCGCTGCAATGTTTCAATAAAGTTTTTAACTGTGTACAAAAAATCAATGGGGTCACGTGGTTTTACGATGTTTGGCAGTTCGTTTGGTACACCAGGTAAAGGAATAAAATAACATTGTTAACTTAGGAAATGATACATTTCCCATGAATATCAAAATTATGTTAATTTCAGTTTTATAATTGCTTATCAGATATTAGTAAGATGCAAAATAATTGAAAAATCAAATGCGTGAAAAATTAATTTTCCCTTCAGCACAGACTTGATGTACTTTTATAGTATACAGAAATTACCTTTATATACAATAGTGAATTTAGCGTGCGAAATTTGCTTAGAACTTTTTCACATCAAAAGTATCGAATTATTTTTTAACGAATGACTCAAAACCTTTACCAATATTTTCTGCAATCATAAATGCATAGAATGATTAACAGCGCTCTTTTCACGAACTATTGGACAATACTTAAGTTTCTGATATAGAACAATGGGAGAAAAAGTAGATGGCAATGGCTTTAGGGTTTGAGGTTATAAATGATAATCTGGAGTCCCGTCTAAAAATGCAAGCTTCTGATTGGCTGTCTCTGAACAATTTACAGGTATGTTTTGTATTCTGGTTCTGTTATTAATTTAACACCAAATTAATTTATCAAAAGCAAAGTTTTACCGGCCTGTCATTATGGCGGTTATTTTGCCGTTGCTGATGTTATTTTTTCAACATACAATATGCTTTGAATGAAACAAAAACATATTTTTTATAGATAGAAACGTACCCTTTCACTGAGCAGCTGGCTGATAGATAGTTTGGTTAAGCCGTATATTAAAGTAATGATATCTTAAATCTTATAAGAAAACTATTTCTAGGATGACCTTTGGTTTTGCAGGAAACTAGTTATTGGATATTTATTACTAGTTATTGGACAGACCTTTGAAAATGCAATTATTTATGTGACGACTAAAGACTTAGTTTCATTATCAGAGAAATTGAATAAATATAAAATTCATTAAGTTATACATATATGGGACGAATAAATTATTCTGTGTCTTATAAGTGCAATGTCATGCTAGAAAAGTAGATTATTCAAGTGTTTTTTGTAACAATTATGTCGAGAACCATGATTAAGCAGTAAACACAGTAACGTTTCACAGTGTTGCTGTTTGCACTCGTCAAGATTTACAAGGCGCGAAATTTAACGGCAACTCGCAGCTATATATTACCAAAACCGCAAGTCATTATTAAACATGAGCTAAAAATGATTCCTCTGCGGTAATCCGAGAAATTACCATAGGGGCTGCTAGTGTGACCTTCATTGCAGTGCGTCTAGATGGGTGAGTGCTCAGGTTCATAAGTCAACAGCATTTGCATTAAAATCAAATCTGTCTTTGTAATTTGTTGCAAAACATGTGATTCTTTTTTGCCAGTCAGTAATAATTATTACAAGACAAGTGATTGATTCTTCGACCGCGGCACAATCAGATGCATTTCTGTACTATCATGGCGAGAGTTCGTTATTTGATTCAGTTCAGAGTATACGTTCCCTCTTTACGTTAAAATTACGTCAAAGCTGCCGTGTTTGTAACGAGATGCTGTATTTAATCTAGCAGATATTCAATCCATATCAATGAAATTTCATGTATTTTTATATTTCCAAACTTTTGCAAATTTTTGAAATTTAAACAAAAATGGTAGGGACTATCCAAACTTAAACCAAGACTGAGACTTCACGCTTGTCTAATACGATGCATTATACAATAAAAATCTCATAAAACTGAACACTACCGATTTTATTGTATCTATCAACTAAAATACCCAAAAAAAAAAAGTTTATTTTTGCGTTCCTTATACAACAAAGGTTGAATTAAGTTAAACAAGCCAAACGTTAGGGAAGTTCGTCGTGCATTTAATTCACACTGGGAGACATGTTTCACCGCAGTAACATCATACATTTCATAATCAATGCACCTTTTTTCAGCCACGTCCTGTTATATTACACCAGTATAATTTTCATTGACGTAATTAACAAACATTAAATACATTGTTTATTACTCGACCAAGTTCGGAAGCTTCTGAGCCAGTAGTATCCGTTATTACCACATTCAAAGTTTTAATTTCTCCCCTCAACCATCAAAAGATTCCCCCTTGTGAGTTGTTGCAAACTTTGATTACCAATTACTCATTTGTCTGCGTGCGTGTGGTACGCTTTTCGTCAAATTTAATGAGAAAACATTTTATAATGTTAAACATTGAATCATGTTTCAAGACGGATCAGACAAAAGAGTTCTTACATCGAAAGTTTGAAGTTATAATTGAGACACGAAATTTATTGATATTTCTTAACAGTAACCTGGTACAGTGTCACAAGGGGGCATTTCTTATGAAGGGTACACTTGCAATTCGCTGCGTCACTAAATATTAATAAGATTATACGGATTTAATACCTAGGGTGAAAATATAATCAGTTAAGTTGCGAACAAGAGAATGTCTTAAATTAATCTGTCTGTATTGTTACAGCTGAAGTTTGTATATCTCTGTCTAGGTTAAGTTAACAAAGGTTATTTGAGAGGCATTTTGTCAAAGTTTTTTTTTTTCGAATTTCATTAGTCACAACATTATTGTACAGTGAAACGTTGTAAATTGCGGTAGATTTTATCCGTAAATGTTTGACATTATATATATGATATCTAACAACGTCATCTACAGTTTAATGGCTAAAACTATATCACTTTATTTCAGCGCAAAAATGGATGTAAGATTTGATTTTAAATAAGTTAAATGTACCATTGTACAAACAGTACATTACACACTTAATGTATTGAAAAGTTTCATATAATCAAATATCATTTTCGATGGGATTTGTGATAGGTTTTAATACTTTAAATTTTGCAATATTTTGTCAAGCACAGATGTTTCATCTGAAGGACATTTCAAAACTGCAAACTGTATATTAAGGACTTTCGAAAACAGTATATTATAAATATCTGTTGCATATTTTGTAACTTTCTTCATTAGTGCTGCAAAAATAAAATTCAGCTTTTTATCAAAAATTACAACACATGTTAAATGGCATCACTTTGGTTTGACATCGTACTTTTATTGGTATTGAATCTAACCTTTTTAGGTGGAATCGTTTTATGTGCGTCATTGTATGTTTTGTGTTATTTGCAAATGTACTGTAGTTTATCGGAGTCACAGATATACAGCAAAACCAAGTGTTTTTGGAGCAGCAAGTCTCACACAAGTGAGATGATGCCTTTACCGGACCATATTTCTAACACAAGCCGTTAGAAGATGCACCAGTGCGCAATTCATAAACGTTCTTTTTTATTGTGTGTTTACTTTAATGCTTAAGTTGCATTTTTTTAACTGAAGTGATGACGATTTTATTTCTTTTTACGAAAGAATTTAAATCTATACCATATTTGCCACGAATTAATGTTTGTATCTTCAAATAACATGTCTACAAAAAGAGTACTTCCTTTGTGTTAAATAAGCAGTTAAATAATTTTTAGTCGTGGGTTGACTCTTTTATGCATTTACGTAATTCATACCTTCGCTTTATTGTAAGGGCATACATATAAAATTATGTTGTACTTTACCCACCGGATGCTTTTAATTATAAAAGCAATACCTCACTGCACATAGTTTAAAAGCCAATACAGGCAAAAGAATACCTACAGAATCCACAAAACGTTTTTAAAACCACAAATATTATACATATTTCATGTTAAGCCTCGAATATATTTCAACAGCCAATAACTCTGTTCAACTTTGAACTCAGTTTGAACAGTATCCCCTCCCTAATTTTTAAAATGATGAAAATATTTTAGCCATATCTGCAAAATGTGTATACACGTATAGATATAAGGGATTAAAGCACAATTACAGATATGATATGCTACAAACCATGAACATGCAAAGGTCAGGCATTCCTATTGTTTTTCCATAGGCTTCCGTTATAAGAAATGACTCTTATGACATACTTCAGACTTAAGAGATGGCCTTTAAAATGTGATCCTTTCAGTAAGAAAGCGTCTCAGACACAAAAAAATAGTAATATTATATATATACTTATCCTATCCAACTTTTTACAATTTTTCTTCAAACAAACCTACGCCCTTTGATAAATGGCAAAATGCCCACTGACATCTACTATTCTAAAGAGACAATTAAAAAGTTATGCATTCAGCTAGACACTTGTAAAATATTCTAAATTTCACTCCTTGATTTTATCTGTAAAATTTACTTTTTATCAAAGCAGCTTATTAAACTGTTTTCAAGCAATCCAAAGCCGCGTTTCAATAACAACATCTGACCGAAAGAGTGAAAAGTTTGTCAACATAACATCAAAAAATTGTATTGAGTTATAAGGATTGACGCTTTTTAAGTCTTGGCATGCCTTTGATGTGTATAAGAAATAAATGAACATTTAAGGAATATCAAGGTTTACCACCAGGCCCTTCCAGCCGGACGCATCACCCGACTAAAATGTCCAAAACTCGGTTATAAAACCTATTGACATAATGTCGATAATAACAGGTGTAGACAAATAAGGGAGCAATAAACAGTTTTTCAGAGCTTCTCGGACGACAGTCGCTTACTTGACCCAATACCTCACACAAAAGTCTGTTATCCCACACCTTATATAAAAATATTGCAATATTTAAATATAAGACAAATCATTATGAAGTACACAGCTATTTTGGCATCTATACAAAGTTTACTTCGAATACCAACAGAACGACCATGGCCTAGATATTTTGATTTTTTTCTTTTGCCAGAGACAAATGTTATCACTCTGAATGAAAAGGAACTTCAACTCCATTCCCTTTTACATCAACATTTTAAACGGTATAGAAATGGACGGGGTCATCTGCAACACTGGCGCTAGAATATGAAACGGTGCCAAGTCTCGGTCTATTCACATCTTATCCCATATAAAACCTTTGCTTAGCTACAACACACCCACAATCAATTGTTATATTTCTCAATTATATTTTTTTCTTTTTATTATTTATTTACACTAAACTTAATGATTTATTCCTTTTCGTGAATTTAATTTAATGCATACTTTTTATGATTTTATGAATGAAACTTTCTAAGTGCAAACAATATGTCTACAAATGGAGTGTTTTATTACTGTTTGTAATTCAAAAAAGCGTAGGTGGCAGCTATAATAAACCGTATTGTCGGCCTTATGCTGGTGCATTACAATATGATACTTCCGCCAAATGTTATGTATTCAAAGATATCATAATTCTGTCTACTTTAATCCAAATTAAGAAGAAATGAAGTCCCACTATCATTTTACATTCAAAACTTTGAAAGATCTGACATGTCTGCCTATGTAATAACATCAAAAGAGTTACCGTTAAAAATATTGTAATTCAGGTGTTCAGATTTATGACGTCATTATAGTGCACACTATATAACAGAAAGTATCTGGATATCATCCTTTAGGTCATGCCAAATTGAATTGTAGTTTTTTAGGAACAACCTCATCAGAAATTCATCTTCAAGAAAAAATAAATAAAATTCACTCGCTCGGATGTACAGAAAACGAATTTAAAAAAATGTTTCCTGATTGTGCTGCTGATCAATAACAGTAAATGGAATTTAAACATTTCTTTAACTTAAAATAGAAAAAGTGGAAACTCCACATGTCGCCCAACACGACAAAAACGAAAATGTTGCAGGCTCGGTTTGAATGAGCCTGTCATGACGGTAGTGGAAATGGATGCTACTGCCCACGTCCTCTAGCCCCGGCTTGAGCAGAACTCAACATTTACACATGCTAAAAGTACAAAAACAATTTAGAGACATCCGCAGGTATGTTCATACGGCGGTGCACATAGAACCTTCAATGATACACTAGCGTGTAACTCCATGAAAATTGGCATACAGTTAAATTAATGAGTTTTCCCTGAACAAGAAAACAATGGACTGGAATTTAGAAAGGGGATCTGAGGTTATGTAGCCTGCATATCACAGGAACTGTCAGTATAGACAAAATAACAATGCATGGGTGGTTATACAATACCAAAAGCTATGAAAGCAGGAATATTGGAACCACTCGGGCCGAAATGTTCAAGCTGAGAAACTAAAAAGTACCAATAACACAACATAAAAGTCGTGCTGAACGATCTGAGAAGACCGAAATATAAGAGCCCTGATTAAATTTACGGGGACGAGTCAGCCTGTTAAAAATATGCCCCTCACTGGAGTTGTGGCTATTTCCATTCTCTCAAAAGTTAACAATATCTGATTTTGAACCTGAAAAGTCAGTGTAGTAGATCTGTTTACCTTGATTTATCTTTCAGATCACATTGTTCAGTAGAACCAGTTGTTAGATATTATCATAACTTTTCAGAAATAATCACTTTGTACAGATAACTTTATCACCTAAGAACTAGAACTCTGTTTAGAGGTCTCTTGAAAAATATACCCTAACGTAACAACAAATTTAGTGAAAATATTTGTTATGTATATAGTTTATAACATTGTTGTAGAAGTATACCTGTAGACAAGGGGTTTACCAGGGAAATTAAAGGAATATCTATCATTGTCTATCATTGTTATTTAACAGTGATATACTAAGGAGGCAAGAATCTAAGAATATATTTTCATTTCTATGTCATAAAGGCTTACAGGTAAATGGACCGTAACGATATTTTGTTCCATAATTTCTATTATCGTCACTAAGAAATACCAAGGGACAAGACCAGTGAAGTGATCTAATGTAGTTGAAATATTCAGCCAAAAGTAATTCTAAAGCCATACTTCTGAACTTTATTTGAAGACTGACTTTAGTTTATTTCGTTATAACTTTCCAAATGTCAATATTAATGCATTTACTAAAATCACAAGACGGAACACGAAAAAAGGGCGGACGCTGCACTTTTCTTACGAAAATGTAGGTAAAAACAGTCACTCCATTTTATCGAAAAGATGTCATTAATATGCATTTCAACGGAAATGTCATTTTAACTGGTGCATAACAAACGAACTTTTAATGTAAGAGAACAAACAATTTATGCTAATCTCTATGTAAGCTATAGTAAAAAATAATGTACTTCAATGACTAAATGGCGTTTGCCTGCCCATCACTTAAAGGTACCCTATCGGTCATTCAACTGCTGCAAGATTAAAATCACCACAACTATCGCCAAATAGAAGTCGTACCTAGTACATACTACATTTCCCAACGGTAGGTATACATGTCATATCTTTCACATGAAATAGTAAATAAAGGTTAGTCAAAACAATCGAAAAGTCAAACTGGTGTGTCTGAAAAGAGTTTAACCCTTGTCATGTTGGTAAATTACAAATGATTGTTTAAATCATCGACCTTTATGGCTTTTTGACATCTGGTAATTTCATCACTTTTAACTAAAGGTTAATGAACTAATGAAGATTATTTACGTTTTTTTATAAACATCTCGTGTACTTATTGTAAATGTTAGCAACTCCCGCATGCCTGAGAAAATAAACTCTGTCACTATCGCACAGGTAAAAGAAAATTTAAAAAAAGGATTAGTATAATGATGACTATAATCTTAATACAGCGAAGGTCATAGATAATTAAATTCATTTTGATTGCGATGTTTTAAGAGCTGTATTTATAAAACAATGTAACGAATTAGATTGAATATCTCCCCTAATTATTAAGATGTCATTCAACTATCAATATAATTATGTAAAGTATTCAAAGGTCTGTAAAGGACAGGCATGACAAAGTGGAAGCGGCTGATTGATAACACAGTTATGACAAGGACTCACGTAGTTGATGAATACAGAAGACTGAAAATCAAGGATAAATATCAAACAGGGAATGTCATGTTCCAAAAACGCAGCCTCCCCAAACTTGATGTGCACACTTCCAACACCGACACACTCACATACAAAGCCAGAAAAAAACTGTTTCTGATATGTTTGGAATTTCCCAAGCTTTGAAAAAGTCAATTAATTTTTTTTCTAGTGCTTTGTCACAATGCAAATATAGACTGTCATAATGATAGCAAAGATTTACGCATTTAAATATGCATATGCATATTAGTAAATTATTTCAAAATAGATGTTATCTCAGATCAAAATTGATAAGCGCCTTTCAATTTCTTTTTCAAATCTTAAAGTCTAATTGACATTCATGCTTCAGAAACGCTTTGTATGTTGACAAATAGAATTAATAATGATCTGACAATGAAAGTAGAAGCTTAAAAGTTGAGTGACTAGAAATTTTCCAGACGTTTACCATTAACCGCGCGTGTGTGCGTGTCAGTTTGTGTCTGTGTGCAAGTATTATTGGAGCAGCACACCTTTTAAAAATTTCAAAGAGGACATAAAATACAAATAAACTGTTCAAATTTTAATGTTGTAGTTAATGTTTGTTCAAAGTCTGCAATTTATTTTCACTAGAATTAATTTGATCCTCACATTGTTTACAGTAAAGACACATCATAGCCAAACGGAGAGTCAAAACTTCCTGTGGCTAGGCAATTATATAACGAAAATTATTTTCTTAACGATCTTTTTGTGCATTTCAGATATAATGTACTATTTATGTTGGAATCGATATTTCAGCAACAGCTCACCATCGCAACTTATACAGACAATAACCTTTAAATCATAACTACCATTTTATGTTTTCATTGGTTTATTGAAATATAACGGTGGGGTTTTTTTTAACGTTTCACTGTTTCAAACAGTGGGATGTTTTCTTTTACTGTTACGGAACTACATTTTATGCGAAAGAGTATGCATTATAAATAAAAGGAAACTCTTTCCAAAATACATATCAATAAAGATATTGAAGTATATAAATAGAAAAAAGTGGAAACTCCACAGGTCGCTAAAAATATTAAGACAAGCGCTCCGCCGTATTAAAATTTAATCAAAAAATCTCAAGGAAATACATTTTGTATTTAACTTCTTTCTAATTTCCCATTGTGACGTCAAGATTTTGCGTGTGAAATTGTATTGCGCGGGTAAACATAACTGAAATCAAATAAAGAGAGAATTGGTTTGTTTTACATGTTTAGTACTTGTTTAGTAATCTGGTTACTTTTAATGTATGTATCGTTATTTTTACTATTTTATACGGGTATGTCTCTTATAATTCTAAAATTGAATGGCCATTTACATGTGTTTTTAATGCTGTGATGTTTATTTATTTGTATATATTTGATGTTTGTAAATGGAAGAGACTGAAATAAATAAATAAATAAATTGTAAAGTCGAAATATCTTTCACGTGCGGGCAATAATTTTTAAATTTTCACTCGTATCGTCGGTAAAAGATTGTACACTTAAACCTTTAATTATCACCTGGAGCTTGTACTAGTATGTGTTGACATTTTTATAATTTATTATTCGACTTTTCAGTACATTTTGTAATTTTAAAAAATGCACTGTCATTATCTATTACTATACACTTAAATATCAACATTAAATCCAAAGCAAAACAAAAAAATGACATTATAAATTAGTACCTTTCCTTTTTGTGGTCATGTTTTTCGATCAGATATTAAGAAAACTGACAGTTTTGATGTTTGAACATAATAAAATGAAAACCCTCATCTGTCTTATAGTTAAAGGCATGATACGTTTTAGCAAACTGTTGGTGAGGTTTTTTCATCAGAATTTTTTTTCTCTATTGAGTTACTTCCGTGATGTTTTATAACATCATTTTATAATGTTTAACATCTTTATGTTGTGACAATCAATTTTCCTTTGCCATATTGATGATTTTCATAATAAAAGATAATAGGTAGCATAGAGCACTAAAACACAGCCTCAGAGTCACGCATTTGCAAAGTAGGCCCACAACAAAAAAAGCTGTAATGGAAAAATATTACAGACGGGTTGCTTCAAAAATCTAAGAAGTACATATAAATTTATGCCAAATATAGATAAACCACAATAGCGCAGACACATGTACCAAAGATTAACACACAACCACACACAACTAACTAACATAGAAAAAAAACAAAGACAAATATCAAACAGGGAATGCCACGTACCAAAAACGCAGCCTCCCCAAAACGAAACCCACAACATTCAGACGTGCACACCACAAATACACACACACGCACACAGGACAAAATGAACAAAAAAAAAGGAACATAGTGGGGCACAGACAAGTAAGATACAAGAACACAGTAGGGCACCGCTTTAGACTCACAAGCACACAAACGCACCCATATAAGCAGGAGAAAACAATCGTGTACCGCCTTAAGACTCCGGCAGCCAAAATAAAGGGGGCACGAAAACTAACTCCTAGTAAAGGGGGAAGGGATGCAAAAGGAGCTCAAATGCAAGGGGAAAGGATGGGGACGATAGGGGGAGTGCGGAGAAGGAGGAAAAAACGCTTATAACAAACAAGAAAACATACGCAACAGACCATACAAGACAGACAGAGAACCAGTCGGAAATAGAACGTACATATATCCTCAGACATTTTTTTTATTTCTTATTAGCTGACCATGTTAATATCATTACTTACTTGCTGATGAATTGACTATGAATTCAAGAACGAACCGCATTTCAATTCTTTCTTCCTATAATGTTTCTTACAATTTGGCTTTAGTCTCTCGATAAAACATATAAAATGCATTCAACTAAATTTGTCATCTGAATTCCTGTAGAGAAGTATTTTCATTGACTGTACTAAGACTTTAGACAGAAGCAACCGATTTTTTGAAATATATAGATCTACTAAATCTTACCACAAGGTTGCGCAAATGATATATACAGAAAATTCAAATATATCAGAATGGTAGTCTACAGTACAAGGCACTATTTCATTAGCCTCTTTTAACCATTCATTCAAGACCTATACTTATTTGATAGTCTGCAAAAACATGAATACCAAAATGGAAGCACCTGGTGGGAAATTAAACTATCTCATTGCGATACGAGAGGACAAGTTCTGTTCTAAAAAGTGTCCCAGCTTTATGAAATGACAGACAAAAAAGTAAAAATATTTGTTTTTCCAATGCTTTGTCACTATGCAAATACAGACAGAATAATGGCTATAAAGGTTAATGCATGGCAAATGCATTTTAGTAAATGATTTTCAAATACATATAATCTATGATATAAATTGAAGAGTACTTTTCCGTTTTTTTCAAAATATTAAATTCAAATCGTTTCTGATTCGAGAAAATGGTTTGTTTGTTGACAATAGAATTTACACTGATTTGACAACGGAAGTATGTGCATAATAGATGAAGGCTACAGACATGTAACTAGAAACCGAATTTTGTATGGGAAAAAAATAAGACTTATGCAACAAAAATACAACTAAATGTTTAAAAGAAAAGCTGTGAATAGAAAGAAATGCAAATGTATATTGAAAATTCTGATGTTCAAGGTAATGTTTGTTCTGTCTGTAAAATTAATTTGACGAGACTGGATTCTTTTAAAGTAAAACGTCCGATCATGACTGAAGTTAATTAATGACATTACTTTCATAGACGTTTTATTTTCCGTGTCAGGTGATATTTACTATATTAATATCAATATCCCACAAAGAATACACTTTCAAAAAGCAGTTAAAAGTATATGGATCAGCATAGAAAACGACTGTTAAAAAAGCAAGCTTAAGTATGTTTGCGTTGCGTTTGAAATTTTTACAATCTATTATTCAAAATTTCATAGGACATTTTGTAATCAAAGAACTGCACAGTACAATTGAAGATAAAATCTAAGTAAAATATGACTTATAAATGAGTACTTATCCTTATTATGTTCATGTGTTTGAATAAAAAATAATGAATTCGACAGTTCTGTTGATTGAACACAATACATTGAAAACTTTAACTTATCATATAGTTTCAGATGAGAGTATTAGAAGATTCATATATAAATATCACAGATTATGCATAATCGCATGTTGCTGCATTTGATTCTTATTTAACTAATTTTTGTCGCTTGCATTGAGCTTTAGAAGAGGACCTTGTTTATGAATTTAGTAAGGTCGTGTGCTGTATTAGTTTTTGTGTACATAGAACTCCATAAAATACCAATCCTCATAACTATTACGTAAATGTCTTCTCTTAAATCTATGTTATCTGAATTTCAAGTTCATCAAACGCCTCCATGCGTTTGATCTTTTTACTAATACGTTTCACCAATTTGTTCTGTTTTATCCCCACGTCCGTAAAGATCTATTCCATTCCCGCTTTCCCGCCCAACACGACAAAAATGAAAATGTTCCAGACACGATTTGACTGAGCCTATTCACGGACGGTGGTTGAAATGCATGCTACCGTACGCACCCTCTATCCCAGGGTGTTACACATGTTACAAGTTCCAAAACACAATTAGAATACATTCACAGATCGTGGGTTGAGCTCGAAAGTATTGTAATTGTATATAAGTAAAGAATAAGAAACAATAGTTTCGCGCTCAGCCCTCGAGATGTGTTTATACGGCAGTAACAATGGGCAAAACTATTCAAACTAGAACTTAGAGAGGAGATCTGTAATCATGGAGCATGCACATCACAGGAACCGTCAAAAGGCAAAATTAAAAAGCATGCACCATATTGAACGGGTGATTAAACAGTACCCAAAGTATTTGAACCACCCAAAAAGGTATTCAAGTTAAAAAATTAAAACGTACAACTAACACAACATATATATCTGGAGCATCTCTGACTGGATGTACGGGGAAGTTTTTACAGCCAAAACGAGATTTTTCTTTTGTGTATATCATTTCTCAGCTCTAACTCTAATTTAAATCTCTAAACATGTAAAGCGAAGTGTTTCGAATTAAAATTTGTTGCGGTACTGAACTATTGCTTAAAAATGAAAATGTTCTTTGAAAGAACGTTTATGACAACGTGGCAAGGCTTGTGGTTTTATCATAGAATCATACGTTAACAACACCATATTCATTTTAGCAGGTTAAGCTTAGCACATAACGTAATACTGTTATTTCTGTGTTTTTAACAAGAACCTTCATACATGAGCAAAACCTCACATTGTATTTTTATGTCCACTGTTTTCATTACCAGGTAAGCCTTTAACAACTGTGTTTAGACAGACATACGTTATAAGATATCATCGCACTGTTCTTTGAAAAATTGTCAAGATCTAGCATAACTGTAAAAGATCAGATGTTTTATGATAATAAACATGTAGTTCTTTTTCTGTTAAATGAAAATTTTAATATTGACAGGCGTGGGTGGAATAAATTATTGCGTATCGTTAATGTATAACTTCACTCTGATTTAGGTATGTACATATTAAAATCTGTTGTAAAGCACCCACTATAAAATGCACATGTTCATAAATTCTGCGAATACTTAAATTTCTAAAGGGACATACAATCTAAAAAAATATCTACTAAATGCCCCAAAGGAGCATTGAAATATCAATGCAATTAAGTCATTTTAATACATACTTTTGACCTGTATTTCAACGGTGTGTTATGAAAGCTAAAAGAGCAATCGATAATTCTTTTTAATTTTCCAAATAACTCTGACAACCAAGACATAGTAACGGACGGACTCCTTTGTCACTAGAGTTAGAATCTACAAAATCTTTTAACATATTTTCAAAAGATGTCAACCTTGACATACATTTACAATTAAAAATATTTTAAATGGTTCATTAAAAATGAACTTTAATGTCAGAGAACGTACAAACAGTGCTAATTTAAATGTAAGCCTATGTAATTCCAAAGTAAACTACTGAAATTTGTTAAATAGTTCATCAACTAAATACGCTATCGGACTTTCAACTAATACAAGCAGCTACTATGGCACGCGAATTGCACCATTAATCCAAGAACATCCTAGGTTCTCACCTCTGATCACAAGTTTTTCAGATAACCTACGTTCTCAGACTATTTGTGCAAATGGCCAAAACCTGTGTTTTCAGTCGGGATCATAGGTTTTGTTAAAGTGTGTGTGGGTGGGGGGCGGGGCGGGGCGGGGCGGGGGGGAGGGTAGAGCGGATGGTTCAGAATGCCTCACAGGGGCGCCAGCTACCACCAGTAGTCATGTACCAGGCACATACTACATTTTCTAATGATAGATGCACGTGTTCGATCTCTCAGATGAAATATGTAGTATATAAAGGCTAGTCAAAACTGCATAATGATTCGAGTAGTTAGTTAGTTACACTGGCAAATTTGAAGGAATTAACACTTGTTATCTTTCTCAATTACCAATTTTCGTTTAAATCATCAACATGTATGAAATTCTGATTTCTGATCATTTCAGCGTTTATAACAGATAAATGAAACAAGGAAAATAACACACCCAATGGCAACTATGCTAAGCAAAATCTAGATTTTGAGCATCTAAATACAATAGGAAATATCATAGGCAATTAAAGACATTTTGATTCTGATATTACAAAAGCATCTCCTATTGATATTGGGGCCTCCGTGGCCGAGTGGTTAAGGTCGCTGACTTCAAATCACTTGCCCCTCATCGATGTGGGTTCGAGCCTCACTCGGGGCGTTGAATTCTTCATGTGAGGAAGCCATCCAGCTGGCTTACGGAAGGTCGGTGGTTCTACCCAGGTGCCCGCTCGTGATGAAATAATGCACGGAGGGGCACCTGGGGTCTTCCTCCACCATTAAAGCTGGAAAGTCGCCATATGACCTAAAATTGTGTCGGTGCGACGTTAAACCCAACCCCCCCCCCCCCCCCCCCCCCCCCCTATTGATATTAGGCAATGTACAAGAAAAAGCAGAGTTTAAAATGCCACAAATCTTACAAAATGCACAATAGGGTTCTAGCTTTTGATTTGCATACATATATAAATTATAATAAATGAGTATACAAAGTTATAGCCCTTCCTTATTGTATTCAAGGGTTCGGGACCGTCACAAAAGAAATTAACCAAGAAATTTCAAGTTCTGTTGTTAAAATTGCCATAATTCTGTCAAATGTAAGATAGAGAGAAAGAACGTTCGTGACCTACATACAAATCTAATAGCAACTGAGTATAGAAATTTAAAGATCTTCCGGTATTCAATGATTGAAGACGTAAACATAAGAAATTAACTTTCTAATAAGCTAATAGGTCCGTATTTCTGATAAAATGCAGCAGAGAGTTATGGATCTAGACACTCGCAATTAACAAGTGTACACAGCTGTAGTTTCTACCATCTTCATGAAAAATGGTCCTAAGCAGAAAAATAAAGTAAAATTCAAAAAGGGCTTTTTGCTGACAAATGCAAATGAGCATTTTTGCTCTTCGTCTACTTTTTCACAAAATAATATTAAAACTAGTACAAAGTTTTAAAGCTTTTTTGTTTTTAAAAAAATGGGGGCAGAAATCAAGTGATGATAATATCTCGTAGATTTTGATAAAAATCGAACGAACGTGATACACCTTAATATAAAGATGTCATTCATATTACCTGATTATTTTCAAGGCATCTGCCTTTCCATAAATAGTAACAAAAAGCCATTGAAAAGGACCATTACGGTCGCAGTTCCATAATGCACATCCGTCTCTAAAGCACCATAATTATGAGGACCCAGAGTAACAGTGCGATGACATTATGGATGAAGAAGTAATACATCTGATACTTATCAGTTTGTGGAAAATATGAAAAATGAAATTACCAAGACAAATTTATACAGAATGTTTATAATAAAAATGGCAAATTTGTCGCTAATACGGCAAGAAAACACCACCATGTAGTATATTATCCTCTTAAATTCATCGAGCAAGCACGGCAATGAGTAATAATACAAATATATTAATTATTGCAGGGAATCATGCAGGTGAAGAATACAAAATCCGTTTTTGAAGTGTTGGGGTTTCCCAAACGTAAAAACGTAGAAAAAAAAACATTATTCACACATGTCAAAATATTTGTTTTCCCAACGCTTTGTCATTATGTAAATAAAGATATCATAATGACTACAAAGGTTAATGCTTTTAAATATGCATGTGCATGTTAGTAAATTATTTTAAAATAGACGTTATCTCAGATCAAAATTGATAAGCGCCTTGCATTTTTTTTTCAAATTTTAAATTCAAATTTTGATTCACAAACGTTTCTGATTCGTGAATTGGTTTGCTCGTTGACAAATAGAAACAGCAGCAAACATTTCCAAATCAAAAATGAGTAAATAAAATGCACGCACTTTGTTGAACTTTTCTTGTTCCGCTTAAACCGGTGCTTGTTGGGATGGAGGTTGGGGAGGGGGATTAAGGCGTATTGCACTATCCATTACCTCTAATTAACAGCTCAATCAACCCGAGTCTATCATTATTTTGCTTGTTCCAAAGGATTGTCTTATACTAAGTAGATTTTATTATTTATTTATGATATCCAAAGTAACGTTTGTTGTTAATCTGTAAACTATTTTGACGAGATCTTTTTCACGGTAGAAACATATAGTAGCCATATGGAGGGTAAATTAGTCTGTGCAAATAATAATTATTTTCTAAATAACTTCTACTACTAATATTGGAATACATTCTTATTTAAAAAATGAATATACCAGCAAGAGCTTTTTGAAAGTCAAGGACTCAATCCAGAAAAGTCGTGTTAAAATGTGTTATCACCTAGAGTATGTATGTGGTAATATTTCTGTGATTTATTATTCAACTTTTCATAGGACACTTTGTAGCCAAGGAACTGCGCAGTTATTATCCATTAAAGTACACTTAGGATCAACTTTAAATTCAAAGCAAATAATGACATTATAAATGAGTACCGGTAATGTTTCTCGACAAAATAACAAAATTGGCAAGTTATTATGCCTGAACAAAAAATAAATAGAACTTGTGCTTTAAACCAAAATAAGACTTTTTTCAGGGTCGGTAAGTTTTTAAATAAAAATTTCTTTTCTTTGTATTGATTTACTTCTAGGAATTGTTAAAACGCCAACGTAAATAACATCATTTACATTTTCATTATGTCAATATTTCTTAGATTTACATACAAAACACTGTATTATTTAAAACATATCATAAGAAAATATGTTCTTTTCTAAGTAGCCCTCAATATTAATAGTTTCCTGTCTACAAAATGTCCATGAATTTGCAAAGAACATTCCAAATTAAACTGCCACATAAAACATTACTACAATGCAGCTTCTATTAATTTTATTTTGCTATATCCATTAAAGATATCAAAATAATTATTTAAACCAGTGCTAATTCCTGCAGCTGAAAATCTTTTATGAATTTTTTAAAATCATTGACTGATCAAAGACTTTGAAAAGAAGCAACCATATTTTAGTACCTAAATAAAATACTAAATAAATATGCCCAGCACGACATATATGGAAATGTTGCAGGCTCGGTTTGACTGGGCCTGTTCATAGACGGTAAATCTTACCACAGTTTTGTACAATTGAAATGGGTCTTTACAAATATTTTCGTTAAAGGTTTCCAAAAACATGCATACCTAAAAGAAAGATAGGTGGCTAGAAATCACAATATTCTCTTTTTTATTCTCGTCTCCTTCTGAGACAAGTATTCAATTTTTCCTAGCTTTGAAACAAGAAAGACAAGGGCAGTCAAAATATTTGTTTCTCCAGTGCTTTGTTACAATGTCAATACAGACAAAATAGCAACAACGCTCAATGCGTTTTAGTGTGCATAAACATGCTAGCAAATAATTACAAAATGGAATATGATAAGTGTCTTTTAAAAATCAAATTGTAATTGTAACTTTTTTGATATAGATTTTTTTCTTTTCTTTTATCTTTTGTTTGTTTTGTTTTGACAACTAGAATTGATAATGGTTAGACAACGAAAGCATGAGCATACAAAATGAAGGCTATAAAGCATGTGATTTTTCCAGACATTTTAAAAAAAGATTTTGGAATTCAAAAAATGCAAACGATTAATACAACAAAGAAAACCCTATCCCAGCCCTCAGCACCACCCCAGCCCCGTCCCAACACGCGAAAACCAAATGAAATATATACAATGCAAACATTATGTTGAATTTCTTGTTGTTCGGGGTCAAGGTTTGTACAAAGTAAAAGTATATTGACGAGATCTAATGTGAACACCAAGAGATCAATACACTACCTACATGGTATCAATACACTCCCTAAATGGTATTAATACACTACCTAAATGGTATCAATACACTACCTATATGGTATCAATACACTACCTAAATGGTATCAATACATTACCATTATGGTATCAATTTACTTCCTAAATGGTATTAACACACTACCTAAATGATATCAATATTTCAGCAAGAGTACGCGACAAACCGAGGCAAGTTGTTAAAACATATTTTCACTTGAACTATGTTGACACTTTGATAACTTACGATTTAACTTTTTATACGATATTTTGTAATCAAAGAACTGCGCAGTCACTATCTATTAAAGTCAACTATAAAACCAAAGCAAAACATTACATTGTAAATGACTATCTTTCTTTTTTGTGATCATATTTTTTCGACAAGAAATTAACAATAGTGACAGTTTTGTTGTCCAAACACAATCAATTAAAACGTCTCATCTATCTTATGCTTAAAATAAGATAGGTCTTTAGTCAGGCTCATCGAATTTTCAATCAGGATCTCCTTTTTAATATATTGATTTACTTCCGTTAATTGCTGACACTCCTACGTCAATCCCGTCATTTTGTAGTATTTAAAATAATTCCGCCATTAAGGTCATGACTATACCATTTCATTTCTAACAGGTCATCTTAGTACTAGTCGTTTCTTACCCATCAACTGATTATGAACTTATGAAGCATATTTCAAATTAGAATAAAGGAAATCCACGTTTTCTACAGTCTCCATTATTCTTGTTTTTGTATTTTTAATGTTAATTAGATATTGCTAAACATGATATGTTTTTTCTTAGAAATGTAAGTAGCAAGAAAGAGAGAGCTTAGAAATTGGCTGACTTAAAACTTCAAAGTAGAAACAACTGCGATCTTACTGAATCTGCCACATTACCCGATGAAAATTTTGCATATTTGACACTGTCAAAATCCGGTCATGTGTATTATTTCATTGGTACAACAGATGGTCCAAAGAAACTAATTTTTAATTGCGGAATTACATTTCAATGTATAATAAACTTCACTGTTTTAAAAATGTTGTTTCTTAGTATTATTAATTTATCTTTATTTAATTTTGAATATGAAGAAAGTGATATTCTGACGATTACAGTAGTGCCGTGTGCAGTTGGGAAAGTTAAATAAAAGATGGTGTGCAAGGTTACTAAAAAATTAAAAATGTTTCATCGATAGAAAATTCGTAATTACTGTACACACCGACGATATCAGCTTTGAGTTTGATGTTGCTGGGCTGTTTACGTAATAATACTGACTGGAAAGGTAAATACATTTAAAAATACATAATTTATGCATGTAAGAGAATTTTAAAAATAGGTATGAACTCAAGTTAATATTGATTCGCTTTTTAAATTTCAGCTTTATTGGTTCGTTCAGTTTGTAATGACACAAAGGAGCTAATTGTTCAATGGAATGAACACACCATACTGTCTAGAAAGGTTAATACATTTAAGAATAGATGCATGTAAGAGAACTATTTTAAACAAGTCAAAATTGATATGCTTTTCTTTTCTTTAATAAATTTACAAAGTTTAAGAAATTAAATTATTTTTTTTAATGAACGACAGAATAGGATCGGCAAATCCATGAATCGCGCAATGATCCAAACCAAACGGCTGTATTGTGTATATGGAAAGAGCATCTAAATCACAAACAGATAAATAAACTAGCAATACAAACATTTTCTTGGCGATGTCTAATGTCGTCACCTCATTGCTTATATATATAATAGATGCAATGTATTTCTACTTTACGGTAGTCAAAACAGTAAGTCATAATATGACCAATCACTGATTACTTTTTAAAAAATATCTGACGAAAAAAATGATAAAAAGCATTTTTGTTAACTATAAATCCGAACACGTTTATCAGCTTTTATTGTAACCTTTGATGAACGTCAGCCAGTAAACAACATCATCAAATGCTGTTTGAAAGTCAACAAAGTTGATAAAATATCCTTATTTAAACATAAATATTATCATGATAAGCATGTATGTTGACTTTTGCAGTTTTCAGTTTACCTTTTCGTTAGGTGTTTCGAAATCAAAGAAGTGCGAAGTCATTAACTTTGAGAGTGCACTTTAAAATAAATTTTAAAAGGCAAAGACGTTGCCATTATAAATGAGTACATTTCTCTTGATGGTTATGTTTACAGATAAGAAATGAACAAAATTGATAGTTTAGTTGGACAGTTTTGTTGAATAAACGCAATAAAAATAAAACTATCATCTGTCTTATAGTTTAATACTTTATGAATTTTGTTCTCGCGGTTTGTATCTTTTTATCATATTTAGAAATTATAGAAACGTATACATGTTTTAGATCTGTACAGGGATAAAACGAAAATACTTATAATTCATATAGAGCTAACAGCAAACAATTTAAAGACCACTACAGCGAGATAAATGTGAACTCATCATAAATATTTAATCAAGGGTTAAAGTTAGGGGTTACCACCTGTATTCTAAGGGTTTACTTCATTTGACAGGAGTAGGCCGAGTTAGAGTTTTGAAACATTTATTAATGTCTTTATTGTAGAGTTAAGTATGCACTGCATATATAAAAGCATAGAATTAATTTGGAGCATTAATTAAAAGTTTGTGATACAAATGTCTCAAGCAGGAATAAAATACAGTTACACTTTTAGGGATAGGACGACATCCATAACTGTTAAACTTGGTAAAAAATGAATTCAAACTGAACCGCTGTTATTTTACCTTATATAGTTTTGTCATGTGGTGTCTCATTTTTACTATTTTTATGTTTCATTTTTATTTACGATTACATGATAAGTCTATAAAATGCCACTCCTCATATTTGCTTACGTTTGCTAGCTTGTCACTTATTTGTTCTTTCTTTTTCTCAACTTGCCTCAAGTTCTTGTCCCAATTCACAGCACTAAATTTCAGACATGTAAAAATGCAGTTTAATAAGAAATTACTTAACTGATTTCTTTTTATTTCTATGAGAATGTTTATGAAACAGAAAAGAGCTCATAAGCATTAATTATAAAAAGTCGAATAGTTTTGTTAAGACTAAATTATTCGTGAAGTATTTTATACTAAGGTTAGCAGATAAATATTTGCAGACATTATGAAAAAGATATTTTATGTATCCATTATGTATGAGCAAAAATATCATATTAAAATTTTGTATTACAGTGCGCATTGAAATGAAAAATTGTATGTATATAAATGTTTTGTTTGTCATTTTATACTAATTAAAATGCATGTAATTGAAAATATTTCGGCATTTGCCACACTAGATTATAATACAGACCGCTACAGGTGGCTGTTCGTCCAGTCGATGTTAAATTAGGATTCGCGTCTTTCAACACAATTTTAATCACTGCCCTTGTATATTTAGCTGGTGTCTTCTCCTTCGTCTGATTCGTGCAGCCAAAAAGCTGTATTTCCCAAATATAGGCATGTCGTCTGCTGTATTCCTGTTTGTTAATTCTTTTGTGCTTTTTTAATTTATTTGCACCGTTGCATATGATTTTCATAATGAATGCTGGAAGTTAAGTATGCAAGTGTCTTCACCTTATGTTACCACCTATACAATTATAAAACAGAGAAAGTAGATCTGTTTAATTTACTGTTGTATTAATTCATGTTTTATATTTGCAAAAGTTTCTGTCGAGTATCTCCTCATGTGGGTCATTTAATGGACTTGTATTTATTAATGTAATTAAGCTTAAGTTATATTTGTCTTTTCCTAATGTAGTTATGCCTGCTACTATATTCTAGCTAACATTTGAGAGTTCTTTAGCTTTGCACATGTCACGATATGTGAATATAAAGTGAACACAAGTGTCTTTTCCTATCCTGACGTCATTGCCCTGATAAGTTAATCAAACATCTGTTTGCTGTTCATTTGACTAACCTTATCTATCATCTATTCTGTTTTTAACACAAATTGATAAAAACAATGGAAACCTAGACTATCACAACAACAATCTTTAAGTGCCGTGTGGCGGCCGTAAATATCCCCCCGTACTTGCGATGATTCAGTGTAGTTATAATTTCTTCCCCTTTTGGGATCACAGATTCATTCGAAGTTGCTAGCTTTTATTCATTTACTTTTTTATGCCAAATTTCAATTTTAGTTCTATTTAGTCTCTAGAGATATGATAATATGATTTACATAATTGTTGAAATTTCAAGACGTCTTTTAAATTTATCAAATTTAATTTTGACAATTCAAAGGGAATTAGTGCTTACAGTGTAAAATTCAATCACCAGTATAGAATTCCACTATTTATTCAACTTAATAATAGAACTTATTGCAAAAATGACATCAGCATTTTCTCGTTTAAGAATCTACAATCATCCGTTGTGCAGAGCAAATAGGTGTCAAATATCATAACTTAATACAATTAAGTATCCGTGTTTTAATTCCTGCGGTTTACATGCCTGTAAGTAAGGATTATCCGTATTAACCAATGTTCAAAAGCATGACATGGAATTCAGTATGACGTGGGGTTAATTAAGGTTGTATAATTCAGTGGCATTTGCAACAGGTTAAGTGTTTATTATATACCTGTTGACCTATGTTTAATCATCTTAAGGAGATATGTGACATTGAAGAATTTGATCTGTGAACAACGGAGCATTTGTGTAATAATATTTTTATAGGATTGAGATTCTTCATTTCAATGACTTCGGGATATTAAATCTTTAAAAATAATTAGCATATAGTATGCATCATTTTTCGTGACTCAGCTTAGTCATATATCAAGTTCAAGACATCCGTGAGAAAAAAATGAAACGTTCTTTATTAGGTTAAAGGTATTTAAAAACAATAGATGGTTAAAAATGATACCAGTTATAGCGTTGAAACTCTGCAATATTACTTATAAATGCTAGATGAGTAGGTGTCACAAGAACTATAACCCTCACTTTAGTTTTGTTAGAAAAATTGCAATTACAAAATGTGTGCGTTCCTTTTTAGGTCTACTTATCTTGAAAGCCAACTTAAGCTATAGCCTGGAAACAATATAAACGTTTTTTTCCCCCAGTTTTGATGTCCTTTCTGGAGTAAAAAAAAAATGATGTTTGCATAGCAAGACTTGCGCATAAGCTTGTGTTAAGGGACGTCAGCATTCCACGCTACCTCTTCCAAACCGAGTATGTTGTTGCTTGGTGACATTCTACGATTCTAGAGGATCTTTTAATCATTTGGTAAGAAAACTGGACCGAGAACCACAACTACCCCTTGGATTTAGTCAGAATTATAGCAGTTTTGTAATAAAACAAAGTAGTTTATTTTTGTTTATACAGTATATTTACTTTACCCACAATTGCCATTGCTGTTATCAATGAGAATGGCAAGAGACATTGAGTATTATTATGACCCATCTTGCTCTTTCAAACAGTGCATTGCTTACTTACATTTTGTGTTTAGGTTAGACTTTTTGAGAGGAAAAAAAGGTTATTTGAAATAGTAACAAGTAATTGGGAATGCATCTTCATTATCTTAGAGTAATTTGTAATATTGCAAAATATATGAGCTATGGCCTTCTGCACTCTTTTTGTGTTAGTAATGCATGAATACTACATTCAGTAATAATCCTGTAAGTCGGTACACTTTAACGTAAACTAGTTTGTGAAAAACCCTAAAGCTGCTTCACATATTGCCTAACGTTTGCTTTTGTCATGCCAACTTTGTTATCTTCTGGTAGTACTATTGTAGTACGATAACAATTATTAACATTTTCGATACCAAGTAACCATATAATAAATACAATGAATATACAGCTAAAGAAAGATAACTCAGTAATGTAATACCTTATGGTATCAGAACCATTTACTTCCCTCTATTCGTTGTTAACACATGGTATTGCTTTACTAAATTCAATATGGTTAAACTTGCATTGTGTCTCCTTGTTGTCACTCCATGTTCTGGTTTTCCTTAATATTAGATCTTACACTGATTCTTCCTACATAAACGAGCTTTCCAAGTTATTTGTTTCGTTCATTGTTTCTTTGTTTTGCACATCTAATTTTATTCTGGGCCTTTTCTTCTTAATAACCATATCAATGTCACGGACCGGCCGTTTAGACATTAACTCGGCTGGAAAATATTTCATTTTCACTATATCGTCTCCCAGCTTGCCCAAGTTTTAAGTTGTTAATTGTTCATGCCAAGTGATATGTAATATGTGCTTCTTGTACGTTTGTGTTTATCGTTTCCTTTAGCTTGTTATTAGGCATATTTTCTTTCATGATTATTTTATAATGGCCATGCAATAGATTTGAGGTTTGTCGTAAGAGCCAAAGTCCTATTTTACATTTAGCATGACTTCTCATCTGATTATTATGTATTATTCAAACAGGTCAAATAGTTACATTTGGATAAATGGTACTCGCCATGAAAACTGAAATTAGCTCTAAGCAATTCTTGAAAATCCCACAATGGTCCGTATTGTTAAAGGTAATGTAGACATGCAGAAAATGTTGATACTGGTGTTTTATGACATTGTTAGTTTGAAAGCACTGTTACGGACAGTCTAGCCAGAGTATCTGTAATCACCGACAAATACGAGACACAAAATAGATACCCTCTGCCAACATATTCCCCATTCTCATCCATCAGAAGTTCGTCCAAATCCCGAGACGAACCGTGGTAGACCTCTGGTATGCAAGAATGCATACCCTCTTACAAAGCTTTAATTGCATACACAGGGAACGTATAAGACTCATAGATAGTCATATTCTAACCAAAAGTTCTAACATGTTTAATCATAATTTCATCATATATGCATAATGCCACGCATAACCTTTATTCACTGTAAATCTTCGATTTAGTTAAAGTTCTGCTTTTGCAGTTTTGAACACCATTACTGAATGATTTAAAATTCACACGTCAGCTGTAAAGGAACGCGACTTTGAACAATTAAAATTCTCTGTTTACAAAATTGGAACGGCTCATTATCAAAAACGATTTTATTGTGTTTACATAATATCTGTTACTGTACAAAAACGTACAGTAAAAACATCACACGACTCAACTTCAGACACACAATGCCAAATAGGCAATCGCAGTAAAATATCTGGCTTGGCCATATTTTACTGATTCTGCGTCCTGTTTTACAACAACCGGTATATTTTATAAACGTGTACAGAATGTTATTAGGTAAATCATTTAATTATTCGGAAATCACAAAGCTTTTCTTAAAAAGTGAAATGACTATCACCTGGTTCCAATGAGCTGCCGAAATGTTAACTCTTTGCGAATTTAGATTTGACAATACAAGAGTCATAATTGACAAATGTTGGCCGCCTACGGCTTAGCTAGATATTCCCTCATACATCTTCAACTTTTTCTATTTAATTGCTTACAGAAAGTTTATGTGCCTCTCGGATATCCGTGCTCGTGCCAAATGCACGACATGCACTTCCATGTAATTGATCCGCTCTCCAAAGACGGATGCTGAAACATCAATAAAAGACGTAATTATAGTTGCTTATCTAGTCTCCTTCTTGGTATGCGCAAAACATGTCATGATCTACGCATCAAAACAAACGTGCTTTGCTTTGTCAGGAAAAAAAGAAAATTCAACAAATCATCGGTTGCATTTTCAGCTTGAGGGCCATACGTTTATAAGTGTATCCTGCTCTTGCATAAAGCACAGCCAATAGTGGTCAATTGCAGCTGGAAGCACGGGAAAGATATTGAATTCGTTCAGTCAAGTGTGACTGTTCAGCTCTTCTTAAGAAAAATAAAATCTTGACAAGTCCCATTATAAATGTAAAACGACCCATCCAAAATGTGTGTAAAAAAAGCCAAGAGCACAGTGAGCAAAACAAGCACAACCAGAGCCACACAAACCACAAATAGGAACTATAATGGAAAAATATTGTACTCGAGTTGCTTCAAATATTCATCGACAAGTACATTTTAATTATATGACTTATATTGAAAATGGGGATTGGGTAGGGAATGTACTGAAAATGTATGTAAAATGGGAAGACACGTAAAAGGTGGACAACGCACATAAAAATGGAGAGAATAGGGGTGATTGGAATTAAGACCATCAACATACAAGACAATATACATAGCATATAAAACGCAATGGAGTTGAAAATAGGGGCACCGCTTTGGACAGGTTAGTAACCTATATAAAAGAAAGAAGTGGTTTAAACGCGTTCTGGGCATGTCAACCTAACACTTACCCTTATTCAAGAACGTGTAAATACAATAAATCTCCTCTGACATAAGCTCCAGTGACAAAATACTAGATTGTATAAATGATACACTATTGATATAATCAATCCGAGATATCGGTACATCAGTGTACTCAAGTCTTTCATTAAAGATATATTATAAGTATATTTGTGGTTTTCTTAGATATTTGTGGTTTAATTGATGTATATCTCCGTAATAATACTTAATTATTCCTGATTATGTTGAAAGCAAGAGCTAATTAGAGTAATCTATGACGGAAATGGTTCATTAAAAGCCTAACGTTTTTAGAGATTATAATAGTTATATTTAGTATTTATTGCTTACTTTATAGCTTTTTAAATAAAATGCATGTACTTACTTATTATGATTATGCATATACATTATGATCATGATAATTCAAGAATAGCAAAGGAGTTTTGTTATTTCTTTTTTGTTGTTTTTAACGTCACAACGATACAATAATAGGTCATAATACCACATTAGAGCGTTTTCGTGGTGGAAGAAGACCCATTGTGCCACTCCGGGCATTATTTCATCACGGGCGGGCACCTCGGTAGAAACACTTACCTTCCATAAGCCAACTGGATGGCTTTCTCACATGAAAGAATCAAGAACAAATATCAAACAGGGAATGTCATGTTCCAGAAAAAACGCAGCCTCCCAAAAACGAAACCCACAGAACGCAGACGTGCACGCACACACGCACACGCACACGACAAAATGAACAAACAAAGGAGCACAGTGGTGCACCGCCTTAGAATGGACAGTGGCAAAAACACCACTGGGAAGCTTAAACCGGTTTATGGTACGCACCCAACCTCACTCTTACCCCCACAATGTTCCAAAGACACGGGACAGTGTAAATAAAAGTAATCCCCGCCAGGTGAATCTCTAACACATGTAATGGAAACAAAAATGCATGGTATGTAAAACACAAAAATGTTCCTATATCCTTTCCGCAGCCTTAACGTACTAAAACGTATTAGCGTCTGATGGCCCTTTCACGCTTCCGTAGAAATAACATTTATTACACGAAACTTATTTTAAAAATATTTCTGAAATGTCTAGGTCTGCAGCTCTCAAATACGGTTATATCTTACATCTGAGGTATATACTGACACTCTCAGACAAAATCAAAAATGACATTTTGAGCGATTTGATGAAGGTCACAATAGCCTAAATAGTTTTCCCTATATATTCTATATAAAACTGACCTTTTTCAAAGAGCTACCAAACATAGCTAGACCCATTTCAGAGAACAAATCCTTACCTCATTTTAAAGAGTTATGATAAAACTGATATAAAATGAAGAGAAAAGTAGGGGTCATGTATCTTCTAAGAGAGATTTCTCTGGTCACATTTACTTACTGTAAACTGACATCAAAATCACACTGCTGTGACCTGGAAGTACTACTCATACTAAAATTGAGCTTGACTTCACCAAATACAACCTGCTCTCCCATTTTTCCTACCAAAATGTCAACAATACATCCACAATGAAATTTAAATAGAAACTAGCCTCAATTTAGACCTCTGTTGCCATGCCAAGTGAAAAATTAGTGTTCAAATACCTGGCAGCCATTACGCGACTAGACCAGATGGCTCCCACGCTGGTTCCTTTAGTTTAGTTAGGCCTGAAGTTCCAAAATTATCAATGTACCCTTGGTCCGTTACGGACCCCTGTGGGATTTGTGTTTATCCAGAGCTCAAATACTTTTTCATAGATTAAAAGCTGACATGCTGTACTAAAGCCCAGGTAATTTCAATTTGTAATAAAGTGCTGAAAATTGGCTCTCCAATAGCAAAAAAAAATAAAGGCCACGCGCATACATTTAGACGGGGTGACCCCTGCGCGTCACCTCTGACCTTCTACAAATCAAAATGCGGCTTTCGTTTTCAAGTTTGGCATTTCTACTTTCATTTTATTTACTTCCGGAAACAGCTGAGGGTCGAATGACGTCATTTTCTGTGTTGTCAAAAACATACATATACCTGGCGAGGTTGCATAAATATGTGCTGGCCGTCCTAAGGATATAAATATATAAAAAGCAAACCTTAAGAACCAAAAACGAATGTACTCAATGCCTTTGCAGAAGACAGAGCAACAAGAGAAACACCATTAAGGGCCCGACGAAACAGACCAGAAGACAGATATCAAAACAGTTCAGTCCTGGTGGGAACCCATACCAGTGAATGGCAAGAGATTTGAAGCCAGCGACCTCAACCACTCGGCCGCGGAGGCCCCTTGCAAAAGAGTTCAACCACAAGTTCTTACAACAACCGCAAACGATTTTCTCCTATAATATTTCCTTTACAGACGTACAACAGCTTGGCGTTTACCTTCCAAAAACAGATATAATGAGCAGAGCAATTACCAACAAAAAAAAATGATTAGCAAGATAAAAAAAAATCATTTTTTTAGTGAGAGTTCATCCATCTGTCGGTTATCTTGGAGATGGTATGAGAAGTTTTATAATAGTCTTGTTATACTAGGGTTTAAATGCAAGATATATACGTTATCTGCTAGAGGCATGGACGAGAATCGAACTATATGCGCTGTTTTCTTCATTACATTATCACTTCAGATAATATAGGTTACATACCTATAAATACAAAGGTTCGGCAAAAGTCAACTTTGTCCGAGAGAAATAAAAAATATTAGAGAATTCGTAAAACATTGTGAAAAATAAATGGCTTGAATAAATTGTTGAATTAATGGGTATTTGAAAATGTCGGCTAACCTGTACTCAACACTTAGAGCATCTTAAGTCGATTCATGTAGGAGTATTCAAAAGCGGTAATATTTCTTTAAGCGGATCATAAAAATGTGTTACAGTACAATAAAAGAAATTTTGGTGGAATCCAGGAAAGGTTCCAAACAATAAGTGATTTTCCCAACACCAACGGTTAGTGTGATCTACAAAATCAATAAACCATCAAATAGAAATGCCACTCAAGCAAGGCGTCCTCTCGGAACTATTAACCTTGTTTTGTTCTTGAAACAAGGAACAAAGTTACTGGAAAATACAAGTACCATCAGTTCAACAGTGCGCATGTCAATTACGAAGGGCAAGTTCTTTGAGATCGAATAAGAAGTTGGAAAAACTTCGTTATTTCTGGTAAGGCTATGTATCTATGGGCAAAAGATAATTGTGTTGGACAAAATCGAGAGAAACTAATGAGCGTTAAGCGTGGAACTTATTGTTGGGCTGGCGTCTTAAAAAAATTAACTAAGGCGAGCTCTTTGACCTATAACGAAATGTGTTAATGTGTTAATAACATGAGGTTTCGTCGGACAATTTGAATGTAGATAAAAATGTGGCATTGTTTCCGGAAGATTTTGCTTAACATCTAGTCATACATCTAAACATACATTGGACTATTTTTTATCTATGTAAATAAATTTCATACCTTCCGAGGAACAGTTTCCAAATACTTTGTACGCATCACAAATGACCTCTGATATATTGGGAGTCCTGAATAGGCGATTGCAAAAGCTTATTAAGACGTTAAAATGATTTAAAATTTATCTTAAGGACTAACCGAAACATTTGCACCTATTAATACAACTTTGCTGTCGTGGTCTAAGCTTTGCATAAAGATGTATCTGTAACCAAACATTTGCTGCAACAAACTACAGATCGCTGTGCATGTGTTTGTTTGTATTATGTTTATCGCTCTTACTTTCACATCCCAGAGAGTACGGCTTTTAATTTACATTTACAAATTAGATATGTCCTTGTATGAACACACTCCTACTGGATTTGCAAGAATATATTTAGAAGTACAAAACAGTTTGAGGCAAATTAACTTTAGAAGTACGAGGGATGTTCGAAATGAATTGCTTATTTCTATCTGGAGACTTCAAATTTCAAGTTAGCCCAAAAGGGCTCATTTCATGCCCTCGAAGTACTCCCCGTGGCTAGAAATGCAAAGTTTCAGCCGATGTATCCACGTCTTGAAGGCGTCACGGTACGCTGATTTGGGCACAGTAATAAGGTACTGATGAATGGCAGATCCAAGTGCCTGTCGGGACTGGTATTTCCGCCCAGCAAGGAATGATTTCAATTTCGGAAACAAAAGGAAATCACATGGGGCAAGGTCTGGGGAATACGGGGGGTGAGGCAAAACAGTTACTTTTTCTTTCTTCAAAAACGCTGTAACTATTGCGGAGGTATGAGCGGGGGAATTGTCATGTAGAAGACGGACATGTTTAAAACCAGTGGCAGGGCGTCGTTTCTGATAATACTTTTTCAGTTTCTTCAGTACTACGTCTTTGTAGTACTTTCCGGTGATGCTTTTGCCCTTTTTCACCGGCACTTTTATTGCGACTCCTTCACCAGAGAAGAAGATTGCATACAAAACCTTCTTTGCACTCAAAGAACGTTTGGCAATTATTGGGCGTTTGCTGTGTTTAGTGGCCCAGATCTTATTGCTAACCTTTCTGACGGGCTCAAAATAATGGACCCAGGTTTCATCACCTGTGACGACATTGGCAAACTGCTTTTTGTCATATTTTGGAAACATTTGAAGCAGCTTTTTGGCCACTTTAACCCGTTGCCTCTTTTGCTCATCAGTCAACAGATGTGGCACCCATCTAGCAGAAATCTTTCTGACTTTCAAATGCTTCTTCAAAATAAGGTGAACCATTGATAGTGATATGCCTACCTTTCGTGCAATATCACGAACTGTAAATCTGGCATCTCCTTCAATGATTTCCTTTATTTTGGAAACGATTTCTTTACGAGATGCAGATTTTGGCCTACCTGATTTCGGTGCATTTTTGATGGACTCTACACTAGACTCAGATTTCTTTTTCCACCGCCGAACTGTGTCATAAGACACACAAGAAGGTCCATAAGCAGTAGAAAGTTCAGTCATCAGCTGCTTCAAAGAACAACCAAGTTTTGAGCGAGCTTTGATGTAAGCCCGTATTTTATCTTTCTTGTCGACGCTTCTACCAACCATTTTTACTACAGTGGTCAATGATTGCGTGTATTCAAATGGCAAATTTTATGTCTTACACTTAGTCTAACATGTACATTTATACACCGTTGTATAGGTATTGAATAACCCTATACAGGTAGGTATTGGTTTTTATCGTGCCCCACGTGGATATCGAGCTAGAGGACAATAAGCAATTCATATCGAACACTCCTCGTATATTAAAATAATTTTGGTGCCTTAGTAAAGTTTGAGTAATGGGTATGTATAAAATGATGACTCTACTTTTCCTTGGTTGCATAATAAAAGAATCCAATTGATGCCCGGTATAAATTAAAACAATTGCTCTCTAAACATTCCGTCAGACTGAACAGCAACATAAAAACAATAACTCGCGCCCACTAAAATACAACGCTTAGAAACTGAACTCGTAAGAAGTAAAAGTCAATTCCTTTTTAACATGGTTACAAGTTGTGAAAAGTTGATTCAGTTCTTCAAAATATTTGGGAACCAATAGATTTGGTTATGACAGAGACATCACAAAACACAAAACGATACATATTTTTCATTATTTTCCTCACAGACCATAACTCCTTTTTTTTTTTTTTTTTTGCATAACCGTATATCTCCAAAGTTGGCAAGGTTCGATAATTTTGATATTTTGGAATGTTATGCTTGTTATTAAATGCTTGGCCGTCTCCCACAGAGCTTAACTTTATCACCAACGACGGGGGTGTCCGTTATTCGTTCATCCCATCCAATCATTCGTTTTATCAATCTGTACACGCATAAACGCATAAAATGATAGTGATACAAAAATCATACAAAATAAAATTTTGTTTGATATTTTGCTTTTCGCTTGGTTTGCTTTGACTTAATTAATTCTTGATTCTTATTCATTTATAGTTATGTATATCTAATACAGTGGGCACATACCTCTTTTGCTTCATCTTTTCTATGTACAGTATCAAAAATGCTAAAATTCATTGGTATCCTAATTATGAGGTGATTTGTTTGTGAGATGGTAATCCGGAAACAAGATTCGATATGGTGACAATGTATGGCAATAACATATTCGACCGCTCTAGCTATAATTCTACGTTTCTTGCCATTTTATCAGGGTGTTAGAAATAACCGCAAACATGCTACAACTAGACAAAACGACAATCCAAAATGGTATCGCTAAATTTTCTGATGGACCGTCGTAATGTTTTTCGTATTTTTAAATTACGTATTGTCGCGCTAATGAAGTTTCCTCAATCATTAGTCAGCTATATTTTGAATGAATGCATGTATATTTTGCTGTTCTTAGTTTTTATTTAGAGAAATAATAGAAAGGACAAAGACTTTTAGAATAATAAAATTACAAACTTTTGTGCAAACCGGGCAATTTCAGCGTAGGATTTTATGTTTAAGACAATTAGATTAAGTCTTGAAGTTAAACACACAACAGAGATCAGCACTATGTAGAATAAGGCTCTAACTCTTATGCAAGAGATTGAGTCAATGAAAATATGCGGTCATGCAGTCTTCTTATAATAATTGGGCATTCCACGCCTTATATACTTTTGTAAATCATTCAATATACACTCTTCATTCATCAATTCATTTCATGCCAGAAAAACTATTTGTTTCGTAAAGATTAGTCATTTTGATATTAGACATGTCGTTAAATGGAGAAACAGTCCAGTCTTGATCTTTGTTTCTCTGATGTTAACTGTTGCCTTTGCTATCCCGAGTATCAAGTATTTCTGGTGGAAGGTTGAAATGGCAGATTCGTGAGCTGTTGTTACATCATGATTGTTGTAGAGATTATTCTGTTACATTTAACATATAATTAATCATGCATGTTACATCAAGGAAAAGTATAAAACTCCGTAAACAGTTTGTCTCGACATTGTTGATGTTATTGACTCAACCATTGATCAACTTCTACAGAACACTGGCTCACAAATGTCACATGTTGGCCTAATGTTTTGTTGGTATCTTTTTATATAACTCTTTGAACATCTAACAATATCATTTTGGAAAACGAACAATTTATGGTCAAAATCCAGCGCTTTCAAATACTATATCTTTTAAGATATCAAATATTTTATGTGCATCTATACTTTGAAGATCTATCATTAGTATTATCGTCTTTCTCTTCATTGACTGTAACTATTATGTCAACTGAATCCATTGCCCTATCATGGTAGTCATTATGCTGTCTATCAGTATCATAAGTTTTAATGAATCTGCCATTTCTACTGCTGTTCCAACAAAACGATTCGGTATTGTCATTATCATTACACATAACAAATGGAGCTTTTAGGATAATTCGTCATTTTTTTACAATGTTAATTGCTAGCATATTACCTATCTGCTGCTATTACATCATGATTTAAGTGGACTGAAGAACGAAGTGAAACTAGAACTGACCACACCTGGTTTTGAAGGATTACCAGACTCTTTTCTGCATATAAAAAAATACTAACGTTTCTCTGTCAACAAAGTCAAAGTGTTTTTATACTTGAGACGACGTCACATTATTATTACACTTGTGTGATACCAAAAATATGATATGGTACTATTTAACTTTCACGACGTCAAACATGAGATGACAGAGATTTATAGAATGTTTGTTTCTTTGAAAAGGTTCATTATGATAGTATTTAAGTATTTAAGATATTTTGTTTTCTAATGGTCTGTGCACTTCTTGTTAAGTATTAAGAGATCATTAGGCGTGTCTTTCTCCTATATGTTTATGGTTTGGTACATGTACATCTAGGTAATGATATTCAATTCTTCTCGATGATGTTGAGGAATCTTAGGAACTGTGCCCAGCTGTAGGAAACTTGCATATATTTCACTTGTTCGGTCTTCACTTGAATATGGATCAGTTATCTGGGATCCCTTTTACGTTAAGGATATCAACTCTCTTGACAAAATTCAGCGGCATGCTGCAAGATTCATTATGAAAGATTACCACTCCAGAGAAGATGGGTGCGTGACTAACATGTTACAAAGACCCAACCTGGACAGCCTACAGAATAGAAGACATCAGGCGAGATTAGTATTCATTTTTAAAATCATCAGGGGTATGGTGCCAGAAATTGACAAAACTAGTTACTTAACACAAGTGTTAAACAGAAGACGAATACGTCCCAAAATCATTAGTGACATTATTAGTTCCGACATAATCAAAATATTCTGATATAACCACTCAAACTGTTATAAAGTGAACACTGCGAATTCTTTTTTTTTATACGCCCGAAGTGTTGTGACGCCGGTGTCATAGAAACTTGACACAAATGTTCACCATATCGAGACAACGTGCAGAGCGCATGTTTTGGATGGCTCGCTTGAAGGTCAATGTCACACTTAGGGGTTAAAAGTCATGACTTTTTTGTGTCCCCTCTGTAACTATAACTGCTTGAAGGATTTTAATTTTATTGGGACAGTGCAGGAATGGAATGAACTTAGAGACAGTGTTGCATGCTCAGAAACAGTGGAAGCATTAAGTCGTGACTAAACTACCAGTACTCGTCCCGATGCCTTATACCAGAAGTGGTCCTGCGTCGTACATATACAGATACAGATGTTGGAAGTAAATTTTAATTAGATTAAACCATTATTATGACTGTTCCCACATCTAAATATAGCACCTGAAAATAATTAAATCAAGTTAACCAAGAGAATTTATAAAACATCTTCGTTGGTTAACAGTTTTATCGCAAGTTCTTTCAAACAGAACATTTTCTTGTATTTTTTCAAGTGCAAAATTCTGTGTTTTCGAAGTAAGGCTTTTCTTTGACAAGGTTCGTTTCATTTCTAATTTTAAGAATGTTATGCCTATTATCAAATATTTGGCTAGCTCTTACAGTGTTCAATTTTTATCACCGTCAACAAGGGTGTCCTTTCTTCGCACTTCCAGCCATATCTTTTATTGTATCTGTAATAACTGATGCAATTCATTAAAAATAATCAAGCAGAAAGATTTGTGTTGCATTTCTTAAGATTCTGATCGAAAAGTGGTAAAATTAAGTGAAAGCGTGGTTTCTGAGATAGCGGTAACCTTTGCTTAGCAACGTTTTTTTGTAATATATACATTTTAATGCTTAATTTAAGGATCTTGATTCTAAACGTATAAGTTTTGATGCATAAACCCCGTACGATGTAGCTCGGGGGACATTGTCCGTTCAGGTCGGGGTAGTTGACACTGTCAAACATGAATTCGTCTCCTATATCAGATATTTGAGCTTCTAAATTATCATAAAAGCATTAAGTGTATATACAAAAATGACGTTTCAAACATGGGATTTGTTAGATTGTAATTATTCCTGAAATATATGTTTCACTATTTCTAACACATGTTCCTAAAAGTCAAAAATATACGAACAATCTAGACCTAATCTTCCTAATACACCTATATATCTTTTGGAATTATTAAATTTCTCCTCTAAAACTTTGATCACATGAGCATCCCACATTTCCCTTTGTAGTTGTTAATTTTTCATCATATTCTTTACTAATCTCAAATAATTGCTCATGAAAGTTCATTATTGTTAAATAAAATTATTTTGGCATTGGACAATTTTAGGAATTGGCTAAGACAACACAATCTGGATATGACTGGTGTTTCAAAGTTTGTTTCTTTCTTGTTTAGAGTTAGCTTTTACTGCCCTGAATGACAAGTCAACAGGTTCAAATCGAGCGTTGTAATGATGCATGTTATGTCAGGGAACGTAACGAAATTATCTCCATGTATTATTACTTATGTTATTTAAGAATTAAAAGCTAATTTTGTGTGTTTATATGGGTATAAAACACATTGGGAATGCACCGCGCTTGCGATTCTTGGACGATCTGCATGAAGTCCAAATGTCGTTTATACCTGAATAAACGCACAAAAATAACATTCAATTCTTATATATACATTTTTACAGCAGCTTGCTACAAAAATAAATGGTTTGCTTTCCATGGTCACGAGAAAATAATCAAAGCATTGTAAATACTAGAGGGCGGATTGTCTTGAAATGAATTGAGATGTCAGGTCCGAGATCAGCAATGTCACTTTTCTGTTGGGACTGTTAAACTAGTAAATGTCTTTTTCGGTTGTTGTTTTTTACAACAGTGTAACCATTTCTTTGCCAAATTTCTATGTTCATTGTGAATTTAATGACTAAATATGAACAATGCAGACTATCGATGATCAGACTGCACAGATGTGGAGTCTGTGCAGACACATACACACAATTACAAAACAATCATACATTAATAACTATTGGTCCAATATACATCAAACTATAAAAACATAGGGAACAGAACTGAAACACATTTTTAAGGTCTTTAATTATAGCAGGGACGATCAGACTTTTAAGGAATACACACATAACTGGTTACCGTGTTGCAAATTTAAATAGACTGTAATAGCAAAATCATTTGAGCATGAAATATTTTGTTTTTGCTCTAAAAATAGTAATAACTTTTACAGATTTTGTACAGCTAATTTATTTGTGAATTCCATTGATGTCAAATCATGACGAGGTGTTGGTTACTTATTCTTTATTCCTTTTTCGAATAAGGAATAAGTAACTAGGTACTTTTTGTTACTTATTCCTTATTCAAATGCAAATAAGTAACAGACACATTAACACCAGATAAAGTCTCATCTCCTACAAAAACGTGTTTTGAACACGTCTCATATCTATTTTGCCAAGCAATGATAAAAGTCGAATAAGGAATAAGTAACTGGATTTATATTTATTACTTATTCCTTATTCAAACGCGACTAAGTAACACACAAATTAATACCATATAAAGTCTCACCTAGTTCACCATTTCTTCAATATGATTTAATTATTCACTATAACTCCTACAAAACGTGTTGTGAACACATGTCATATCGTTTTCGCCGAGAACTAATATACGTCGAATAAGGAATAAGTAACTGAATTTATTTTGTTACTTATTCCTTATTCAAACGCGAATAAGTAACAGACAAATTAACAACAACAAAAAAGTCTCATCGCGTTCACTATTTCTTCAACATGATTTAATTACTCACTATAAGACCTACAAAACATGTTCTGAACACATGCCATGTCTTTTTTCGCCCAGAAATATTATAAGTCGAAAAAGGAATAAGTAACTAGTTTTATTTTGTTACGTATTCCTTAATTTTTATTCAAACGCGAATAAGTAACAGAGAAATAAACACCAGATTAAGTCTCATCACGTTCACCATTTTTTCAATATGTTTTAGTAACACATTTTTCAACCTACAAAACGTGATCCGAACACATGACATTTTTCTTTCATCAGAAAATTACAGAATTTGAATAATTAAAACTGGAAAAAGTAAAAGATGAATGAACTTAAGATAACACCTCATCTCGTTCACCATTTCTTCAACTTGATTTTATTACTCACTGTAACACCTACAAAACGTGTTCTGAACACATGTCATATCGTTTTCGCCGAGAACTGATATACTTCGAATAAGGAATAAGTAACTGGATTCATTTTGTTACTTATTCCTTATTCAAACGCGAATAAGTAACAGACAAATTTACAACAAAATAAAGTGACATCGCGTTCACTTTTTCTTCAACATGATTTAATTATTCACTTTAAAACCTACAAAACGTGTTGTGAACACATGTCATATTGTTTTCTCCGAGAAATGAAAAAACTCGAATAAGGAATAAGTAACTGGCATCATTTCGTTACTTATTCCTTTTTCAAACGCGAATAAGTAACAGGCAAATGAATACCATATAAAGTCTCACCTCGTTCACCATTTCTTCAACATGACGTTTTCACCGAGAACTGATGTAATTAGAATAAAGAATAAGTAACTGAATTCATTTTCTTACTTATTCCTTATTTAAACGCGAATAAGTAACAGATACATTAACAAAAAGTAAAGTCTCATAGCGTTCACTATTTCTCCAGCATGATTTAATTATTCAGTTAGTTATTCAGTAGTTAAATCATGCTGAAGAAATGGTGAACGAGGTGAGACTTTATATGGTATTCATTTGCCTGTTACTTATTCGCGTTTGAATAAAGAATAAGTAACAAAATAACACCAGTTACTTATTCCTTATTCGAGTTTTTTCATTTCTCTGAGAAAACGATATGACATGTGTTCAGAACATGTTTTGTAGGTCTTATAGTGAGTAATTAAATCATGTTGAAGAAATAGTGAAATACTGTTTTTGTTGTTAATTTGTCTGTTACTTATTCGCGTTTGAATAAGGAATAAGTAACAAAATGAAAAATCCAGTTACTTATTCCTTATTCGACGTATATCAGTTCTTGGCGAAAACGATATGACATGTGTTCAGAACACGTTTTGTAGGTCTTATAGTGAATAATTAAATCATACTGAAGAAATGGTGAACGAGATGAGACTTTATTTGTTGTTAATGTATCTGTTACTTATTCGCGTTTAAATAAGGAATAAGTAAGAAAATGAATTCAGTTACTTATTCCTTATTCTAATCACATCAGTTCCCGATGAAAACGTCATGACTTGTGTTCACAACACGTTGTGTAGGTCTAATACTGAGTAATTAATCAATGTTGAAGAAATGGTGAACGAGGTGAGACTTTATATGGTATTCATTTGCCTGTTACTTATTCGCGTTTGAATAAGGAATAAGTAACAAAATGACGCCAGTTACTTATTCCTTATTCGAGTTTTTTTTCATTTCTCGGAGAAAACAATATGACATGTGTCAGAACACGTTTAGTAGGTTTTAAAGTGAATAATTAAATCATGCTGAAGAAAAAGTGAACGCGATGTCACTTTATTTTGTTGTAAATTTGTCTGTTACTTATTCGCGTTTGAATAAGGAATAAGTAAAAAATAAATCCAGTTACTTATTCCTTATTCAAAGTATATCAGTTCTCGGCAAAAACGATATGACATGTGTTCAGAACACGTTTTGTAGGTGTTACAGTGAGTAATAAAATCAAGTTGAAGAAATAATGAACGAGATGAGGTGTTATCTTAAGTTCATTCATCTTTTACTTTTTCCAGTTTTAATTATTCAAATTCTGTAATTTTCTGATGAAAGAAAAATGTCATATGTTTGGAACACGTTTTGTAGGTTGAAAAGTGTGTTATTAAAACATACTGAAAAAATGGTGAACGTGATGAGACTTAATCTGGTGTTTATTTCTCTGTTACTTATTCGCGTTTGAATAAGAATTAAGGAATACGTAACAAAATAAAACTAGTTACTTATTCCTTTTTCGACTTATAATATTTCTGGGCGAAAAAAGACATGGCATGTGTTCAGAACATGTTTTGTAGGTCTTATAGTGAGTAATTAAATCATGTTGAAGAAATAGTGAACGCGATGAGACATTTTTGTTGTCAATTTGTCTGTTACTTATTCGCGTTTGAATAAGGAATAAGTAACAAAATAAATTCAGTTACTTATTCCTTATTCGACGTATATCAGTTCTTGGAGAAAACGATATGACATGTGTTCACAACACGTTTTGTAGGTGTTATAGTGAATCATTAAATCATATTGAAGAAATGGTGAACGAGATGACCCTTTATATGGTATTAATTTGTGTGTTACTTATTCGCATTTGAACAAGGAATAAGTAATAAAAATGAACCCAGTTACTTATTCCTTATTCGACTTTTATCATTGCTTAGCGAAATAGATATAAGATGTGTTCAGAACACGTGTTTGTAGGAGATGAGACTTTATCTGGTGTTGATCATGTGTATCTATTACTTATTCGCATTTGAATAAGGAATAAGTAACAAAAAGTACCTAGTTTCTTATTCCTTATTCGAAAAAGGAATAAGGAATAAGTAACCGACTTTCTCGTCATTGTAAAATCTTCAATGAAAAATCCGTCATCCAGCGAAAAGAACACTGTCTCGTATATATAGTGTGCTTAGTTTATTGGTCAGCGGGCACATCGTCTGCTCGAATGTATACTACACTAATCGTCTGCATTCAATTAAAGCGCGCAGTGAAGCGTGGTAATTTCAGTTATTCTATGTGCTGCCATTTGAGAACTATTTTCTTTCGGCGGAGTGTGAAATATATGGTTGTTATCAAAAAATCGATTAAAGAAAAACTTTTTTCTCTGACAGTGTGCAAATTTCATTTGAAATGTACAAGAAACCCAAATGCATGAAGAAATACAAGGTTTTAGCTTGATATCACCAGTTTCCAAGTTTTTATGGCATTTTCAGTACCATAAGACAAAGCGTCACATTTTGTCAAAAATAGCTGTCGCGACATAATTTTGAAGCAGTTACCCTAAATTCAGCCTTGTTTTGCCCTGTTTTGACATTTTCTACTCTGATCTGCATGCAAATTACACATTTAAACTGTTATAGATGTTCACTTTTACCTCTGATGGTCAGAATATAGCAATCAGTAGCCTATAAATATGCAGTTTTTGAAAAAAATACACCCAAAACAGTGAAAATGTGATATTTTTGGATTTTATCCTCATTTTCAACAAAATTGCACTTAATCAAATTCTAATCAAACTAGCCCATTCCCACCATCATATGGCCAGATTTCATTTTTTACCAATGTCATCTTATAGGTTATAACACACTAAATAGTTGTTGTTCTTTATTCTATATAAAACTGACCTATTTCCGATGACCGCAGCACACATCAGGACCCATTTTAAATTTCTGTAACTTATATTTTCTTCAAGAATATTGTCAGTGCTAACTAAAAATCAAAAGAAAAGTGGGGGTCATGTTTGATGCAAGAAAAATAATTTCAGTCAAACACACAAACTGCAAAATCAGCTAAAAAATGAGACCCCAAATTATACTGGTGGTGTATGATCTAAGTTTCCATGAAAAATTTTGTCATGTTGTTATTTCATTATGAAAATGATACCTACATGTCAAGCATACATCTGTCATGTGATTTTAGCAAAAAAAATGCAAAGAAAATAAGGAAAATAGCTCTACAGAGCAAAAAAACTAAAGACTATTTGTGTCCGCCATTATGCGACTACCATTTTTTTCGCGCCATTTTTCTATTTAGTGTCTGTATGCCTTTATATAAACCGAAATTCGTATATGTATTATTGCGATTCCACTTGACGAAATTGTCTTCGACAATCCGTCCAAAAACAAAATCAGGATATCGATCTAATTAACATCTAAATAAGACGCTCATATACAGTTGTAATCAACCTTCCGAGGAAAACGTAGTTCCTTGTTTTTAGTAAAATATCGTTAAATACAGTGAAAAATCAGCCGTTCAGTCTTTGTGCATTTCTTTGTTTTGGGTTTACAGTATTTCAGTTATGTAACGGCGGGCAGTTAACCTAATCAGTGTTCCTGGATTCTGTACCAGTACAAACCGGTTCTCTGCAAGTAACCACAAACTTCCCAACATGAATCAGTGGTGGTAGACGAATGAATTAAGACACAATGTCTTTTATCAAGTCGTCACAGAAAACTTACGCCTCGTCCGGGGATCGAACTCACAACACCGCGATCATTAGATCCGCGCTCTCCCTATTGAACTAAGTGCGAGGGCTAGTTTAGTCTTTGTGTCACATAATACAATGGAACAAGAGTCAAACCCACGTTGTTTCATTTTTTGACACTATTTTCCCCCTGGCGTCGCACACTCTACGATCAACCGTAATGTGTATAAACACATTTTACAGACAGTCGGAAGTCCTAGAAATTTTATCATATTTTTATTTTTCTAGCAAGTTTTTCTGTTTTCCTTTTTTCTTCCTTTTTCTTTTCTTGTTTTTTCTTCTTTTCCGTTTGCGAGCATTTCTATGAGTTTCGTGATCAGCATTTCACAATAGTCTTTTATTAATTCGTTGCCGGTTTAAGGTTTCAAAGGAGATCGTGGATGATATCCATGTCCTAACACAACGGGATTGTTTAGCAAATGACTTCTACAGATGGTAAGACAAAAAGAGGCCGCGATGTTTTGTTTTTGTTGTCCGAGTGCAATCGACATTTTTTACAATCCCGAGTAAACTATATCTGTCCGGTTTATTTTGCTGTGTACAAAATAATAGTATTTTTCAAATATAGACTGATTACAGACAAAGTATCTGGCCATGTACTCTTTTTGCAGCAATGAAGCATTTCTTACCTTATACAATTCTGTTATATCCTACCATGCGGGGTATTTATTTAGGCATTGAACAGTTACAGTAACATTTGCCAAACAGGATTGGAGAAGATGCGAGGAAATGTAAGTGTAGCTTTGTTTCTCTCATGCTTTTTTGTTCGCGTTTGGTGTTCTGAAAGAAAAATATGTCTTAATTAGAAGTCGTGCATTTGATTTCAGGGAAAGTTACAAAGTGTTACTTACACGTTTGTCTCGGCATTGTTCAGTCTATTCGGCGTTGTTCAGTCTGCTCGACATTGACTGAAACATTTTAAGTTACCAATGATCACAGGACACTGTCTCACAAAAACACAGCTTAATTGGCCCAATATCTCTTTAGGGTCTGTTTATATAACACGGTCTCAGTTTAGAAAACATAGGACCAAGACACTGAACTCAATTTAAATGGGGGACGACATGAACTATAAAAGTTAGCGGAGCTGTGACAAATTTGCGTCCCATTTGCTTGGGGCCTTGTATAGTAAAGTATATACAAACCACCAGATTGTTTTTATCTTTAAATGCCTCAAAACAGCTTTCATTGCACAGATACTTATATTGATGTTTTGTCCTGGAAAACATTTTAATGACTCAGACCTTTATATTTCTTGTGTCAATTCCTGGCTTCATTTCTATGGAAAAAAAATGAAGATTTGCTCTTAGATGATGTGAAAATGAAAATATGTTAGTTTCTCCGCTACTAACATTCAACGACTCATCATATTCATAACTACTGTCTCAACAACATGAAGTGGCATTTCAGGGTTCAAACATAAAGACATGGTGATGTATCTTGTTGTTTTTGTTGTTGTTTTTTTTTTTTTTTTTTTTTTTTTTTTTTTTTTTTAATTTAAATTATAATATAGACACTCAAAAAAGTAAATTCCACATATTTGATAAAAGTAAAACTACGCGCAGAACTTATAACTCTCTTGAGCTATAGGAATAAAGTTTTGTGAAAATGTTCATGGTAACAAGTGTACATAAAAAGCGTCTTTGATAACAAAGGGTAAGAATGAAATAGTTTTCGCAAGAGGTACTTTACGTATATGCAATGGTTTTGTTTAGCTACAACAAAAAATCACAATTTAATCCGATTCTGTTGAAAGTAAAACACGATTAGATTAATCCATTTATTAATATTACCAAGTCTAAAAATATCACCATGAAATAATCAAAGCAATGAACCGATATAACTTACAGAACAGCTTCTCGTTTGTGGGTTTTCAGTTTTATATCAGATCTGCACGTTCTTACAACCAGAAGCATGTTCTTGTAAGTTGAAGCGCTCTGATCCTTCTAATAAGGTTTTACCTGATACAATGAATCTCCAAAATCTACATGGTTCGTTACATTTTGAATTTTAGGAATGTTATTCCTATTATTAAACACTTGGGCAGCTATAACAGAGTTCAACCATCAACGGGGGTGTCCTTCCTTTGCACTTTTAGTCACAGCTGTCATCATGTCTGTGATAACGAAGTCGATAACGTATGTTTAGTTTATACTCTTTATTTTACCTCGAGTTTAACGAAAGGTTCAAACCTGTATGAACCACTCTCGTGTCCGCTTCCTGGAAAGACCAGTACTCGTGTCATATAAAAAGGTGTGGTCGTGACACCTTTCTGGCTAGAAAGCACGACAATGGGTTGAGCGACCGGTACCTTACCTACAATACCACAGATCCCCTTATAATATGTGTTTAGGAGAATACTAGTGTATCTTTCACAAAATGTTGTCCCAATTTCTTTAACCACTTCTTCCAAATATAAAAATATATATGTATAATCTGCATTTCGTGACATGTACATTTTACAATATGTTGGTCTTTCTACGAATTCTTCTGTTCACCCAGAGGTATTAGTACCATATGATCATCATTGATGTTTTTAGATGGGTTGGAAAGTCTTGCATGACAAAGCACTTGTAGTGTTTCCATCAACTAGTTATGTAAGCTGTTTGAAATGTGTACCTTCAGTGGTTTACCCCTTTACTCCTAAAGTCAGGTACAAAACGTCAAAATAATTCTGAATAAACAGTTGCAGAAAGTATATTTCTACTGCATTTTCATGTGCCAGGTTAGTTAAAATGTGTGTTATTTCTGTTTGACAGAGTAGAAAATGACGTCTGGTCGTAAACTGTCTCTGAATGAACGAACATATCGTCGCATAGGTGGGCTCTTGTCTTCTTGGATTACAATTTGGAAAACTAAATGACTAAAAAATAACTGGCCAACATACCACCACACATGGTAAAACCCAAAGATGCCTCATTTCATTATGTTGAACCATTTTGATTTCATCTGTACTGTTTTCTTATGAAATGATAATACATGTATAATGGTAGAAACACATTTGATGGAACGTAGGAGTATATCTTAAGAATCAATTAACCTATCTTAAATAAAGCAGTAAAAACAAATAGCAGTATGCTAAATATGGTGTTCGGCACTCAGCTAACTACTATTTTAATCATTTCCAGATTCAATCAACTTAAACATACCGTGTAAAGACAAAATTACAAGCAAGTGCCCAGTCATGCTGTCTTCTTATAACAACTCATTATCCTACACTTTATACGTATTTGTTTATATTTCATTATTGTGTTTATTCATCTTTTATTACTTGATCTGATCAATCAATTATTGTTTATGACGTTGAAGAGTTATAGTAGGGTTGTAGTAAATGTTCGTGCCGAAAAGGGCGTGAGAATGGATGTGGCTATGTAGTCTTCATTTTGCAAGTGTATCTTTACTTTCTTGTATTGTTTTCGTTTCTGCTGTCCTGAATGTGTAGAATAAACTTAAATTCAAAAGAGGAAATATGTTAATATGTTTATCTCGTCATTGATCATGTCGATGACTGAAACATTTAAAGACATAAGAGATGAAAAACACTGCCTTACAAACATCAGAGCTTGACTGGCATAATACTCTGTTGGGGTCTGCGTATATATACAGAATTTAAAAGACTCAGTCTTGCATGATTTTTATACGCCCGTTTGAAAAACGGGACGTATTATGGGAACGCCCCTGGCGGGCGGGCGGGCGGCGTCCACAGACCTTGTCCGGAGCATATCTTCTACATGCATGAAGGGATTTTGATGAAACTTGGCACTGTTGTTCACCATCATGAGACGGAGTGTCATGCGCAAGAACCAGGTTCCTAGGTCTAAGGTCAAGGTCACACTTAGAGGTCAAAGGTCAAATTCAAGAATGACTTTGTCCGGAGCATATCTTCTTCATCCATAGAGGGATTTTGATGAAAGTTGGCACAATTGTTCATCATCATGAGAAGGAGTGTCATGCGCAAGAACCAGGTCCCTAGGTCTAAGGTCAAGGTCACACTTGGAGGTCAAAGGATACAAGAATGAAAACTTTGTCCGGAGCATTTCTTCTTCATGCATAGAGGGATTTTGATATAACTTGGCACAAATGTTCACCACCATGAGGCGGAGTGTCATGCGCAAGAACCAGGTCTCTAGGTCTAAGGTCAAGGTCACACTTAGAGGTCAAAGGATACAAGAATGAAAACCTTGTCCGGAGCATTTCTTCTTCATGCTTAGAGGGATTTTGATATAACTTGGCAGAAATGTATACCACCACGAGACGTAGTGTCATGCGCAAGAACCAGGTCCCTAGGTCTAAGGTCAAGGTCACACTTAGAGGCCAAAGGTCAGATACAAGAATGACTTTGTCCGAAGCATTTCTTCTTCATGCATGGAGGGATTTTGATGTTACTTGACACAATTATACACCATCATGAGACGAAGTGTCATGCGCAGTTCCCTTCTTTAGAATTACTTCCCTTTGTTGTTACTATAAATAGCTTATATTGTAACTTTTTCATTACTAGTCGTAGGGAAAAATCGAGACCACTTTTCTGTAGTACAACATGCATGCTACATCCAATTTTGAGGTGTATTTTGACCAGTCTCTACCTGGTAAAGATTTTTGTGAGGACTTACAATTTTTTTTTTTTTTTTTTTTTTTTTTTTTTTTTTTTTTTTTTTTTTAAGATTAACTTTCCTTAGTTGTTACTATAAATAACTTATATTGTAACTTTTTTATAATTGACTGTAGGGAAAAACCAAGACCACTTTTCTGTGGTACAACATAGATGTTACTTTCCAATTTTAGGTGTATTTTAAGGTATCTCTACCTGGTAAGGAGTTTTTTTGTGGACTTAGAAAACAAAACACTTAGTTATTACTAAACAACCACAAAATTAAAATTCCATTTGCAAATACAGGTGCTAGAGTAAAGAAATTTGCTGTGACGGGCGTATATTGTGACATTCTTGCACTCTTGTTTGATCTTAGAATAAAAGTACCTACGAGATATAAATTTTATCGCTCTCAAGGGGGATTATATGTACAAGACAAGTTAGTGGGACGGCGATAAATTTGCGTCCCATGTCCTGATCTTCTATATCTATGTATACAAAAGGATTACTTCAATTATATGAAATTTCCTAGATGTTATGGTTGAGTTTATGGGGCATGAGGGGTTTGCAATCAGTCCGAGACTTCTATTATGTTTTATGCTTCCAGCAGTCGTTTCACAGATTTTGCTAGATGCATCTGTGTATTGACATTTCATTCTATCCCGTTATATTTAAATTAAAATGTACCAGTAATTCGATTAAACCATGATTAGATTTTTCCTCTCTTAAAATATATAACAGCATCGTTGGTTTTCAGTTCTGTCGTTGATTGCAAATTCTTACAAACAGAAACAGTTTTCTTCTGATTTTCAAGTGGAATAACCCTGCGTCTTCTGAGTAATGCTTTAGGCTTTAGCTTATATCTTCAATGTTGACAGGGTTCGTTTCATTTTGAATTTTAGGAATGTTATGCCTATTATCAAATACTTGGCCAGCTTCCACAGACCCATCAAAGGGGTTGACTTTCTTCGTACTACCAGTAACATCTGTAATAATGAAGTAACCAAGAGGAATGTCCGCTTAAAAAAACAAAAAAATGTCAAAATACTGTGACGATCAAAGAAAAAAAAACGTTTTGACTGATCAGACTGACATACTATGATTCGAATTCTTAAGTACTGTAATGTTTTGCGTATGTCAACAATATTATTTGCAGTTATGAGTAAGCAATATTTGAAAATATTCTATAAACTGAAAGAAAAGCTGTTGGTCTCGGGTTACAGCTCACTAATGGTAATCCTCCTGTGGCCTCAACTGCTCTGTTGGAGTTCACAGTAAAGGCATTTCTATAAAGCATTGGTATTAAATGATTTCGTATAAATGTTTTAGGTACGTGCCTTGTTGTTTTTGGCAGCATGGCTGACGATCATTGCTTTAGTTTTGTAGTCAAATGATGGATAAGAGTCTAGCTCGGTGCCATTGTAGCACAATGGTACTCGTAGTGTAAGTAAATTTATGAAATTTCACCAACATTTTGTCTAGATATTGTTTATTGCATTTAACAGATAACAGTTCACAATTTTACAGAACTTTCCATAGGAGTCGTATGTTTATGTAACAGGAGACTAAATAATATCATTTTAGAGACGAAACACCACTGTCTTGAACAAAATAAGCTCGAAATGCAACCTTTTTGTCTCATATGCTTTTATACGCTAAGTTTATTTTCAATGATTATTTTAGCATCATTTGATTTAATTGATTACATTATTTAATATTACTGGTTCCAGTAATTCCATCCGTGATCCAATCAGTCTGATGCGCAATACAGCTCTGAATTTCTTAATGCAAAACCGTGATAAAAGATTGACACAATTTCTTCCTCTGTTGGCCTATTTCCCAAGATCGGAGAGGAAAAACTGAAAAATACCTAAATATAAGTACAATTGTGGCTCTCTCCCGCTTGGTGGCGTCATTTATACTAAACGTTTAGGTGATTGTGAACATTATGTCTAGGAATAGCGGCGGGTGAGTACGAATTTATACGTGATATATTACCAATCTTGAAAGGATTATCAATAATTCCAATAAAATCGGAGCATATCAGCTAATAAACAAATATTCATGGCATAACCTGTAGTAATGATGTTTACGATAATGTAATAGAATGCAAACAGTGTTGTAAGTGCTATGATGGGTTGAGGAGTTTAAAGACTTCATTAACTCTGTCGCGATATACAATAAATCGTTCGTCTGCTTGTCCAGTTTCAATTTCTACATTAGTTAAATCTTTGAAAAGCGTTAAAGGTTCATGTCCCTAAAGTAGATGTAGTAGTGTTCTTATTAGTTTCAAGGGTTATTTTGTTATATTGATTCTTCATATTTGTTTTATCGGTTATGATTTTGAACACCTTGATGACGAGATTCATGATACGTACATTTTACATTTTTACTACAGAAGGGTACTTTAAGGAATATGGTAACCTTAAATCATTTAGTATCGATAAAATGCGACCATGCTGTTCCATCATTTGTTATTTAAAACGAATGCCAGTTTCAGAAACTTTAAAACACAAGCGACCCAAAAACAATATGTAAACAAAATGTGGGAGATTAAGGTTTACTTATTCAGATCAGCAAATTATGTCATAGTATGGAACGTGACTATGTAGTTTCCACTTAAAATATGACTCGTTTTACAAATCTCAAGATTTCATTAAACCCGAAAGACAATTAA